>NC_143455.1:1897500-2522500 GCF_987193195.1 Phasianus colchicus
GATCATCAATGGGAGTCAGAGCTACCACTCAGTAGTCCTGAATCCCAGCACAGGGCTCTCATCATGTGGATATCCTGTCTTCCTACCAGTCTAGTGCCAAAATCCTCATTAACACAACAGAACACTCAGCATGGGAAATCCTTCTGGGTAGCACTCAGAGATTGGACCAAAGGGACTCTGCAGCCTTGGGAATATCTAACCAGATGAAGGTCCATCAGGATTTGAAGATACCAGCTAAGAGAATGTCCTACTCCATCCATGGTTTGTTCCTTAACTAGTCACTCTTGCTGTGAGGCCCTGTGCCTGGCTTTCAGTTTGAATTTGCTGGCTTTAGCTTCCAGACATGTATTTAGGCTTTGCCTTTCACTTCAAGACCAAAAATTCCATTAGCACTCAGTTTTCTCTCCGTAAGGTAACTTTATCCTTCATTAAGACAGCTTTCAGTCTGTTTTCTAACAGCAAGTCAGACTGAGTGCTTCACATCACTCCTGCATTTTTCGTCCAGCAGTCACATCCTGTTACGGCTCTGTAGGCACTCCTTCTGTGTTTTCATCTTCCCTCCTGAACAGTAAGTGCCAGATATAGATGAGAACAGTACAGTCAGCACCACTGCTGCTCCAGAGAGAGGAAATGCCCTTTCTGCTCCTTTGCCCCCATTTCCATATGCAAACAACTCATTACTTCATGCCAGAGAACTGCCCTGGGAGCTAATGCAGAACTTCTGTAAGAAGGAGCTGCAGAAAGTGTAGTTATTAGTGGTGTTCAGATTCACAGCAGTGCTCCCTTGCTCCTTGGCAAACAAAAGGTGGAGGTCCAGACCCACATTTCCAGGCTGTGGCTCTGATGGCCAGCAGGTGAATTCAGTTATTCACTGCTTTACTACTTGGCTGTGATGCAATGGTCCTTTTCCTGCATTCTTAGTTATTATTTGAAAACAGAGGCACTGAAGAGGGAAAGGTTTTCTCCTGTTGGTGTGGTGCCAGTTGGAAGAATGACCCTGTGAATATGGAGAGGATTGCACTCCAGCCCTCTGCCCATTATCATGACTTAGTGGCCCCTCCATTTGAAGCCTATTAGGATATCACTTTGGCTTCTTGCTTTTCCTGTTCTGCTTGCTGTTGTCTGCAATGCGTGGAGCCACCCATGGAGCTGGGAGTGTGATGAGCTGTTAGTGGTCTCAGTGAGAGAGTCCTGCATTTGGGTTATGGAGGGTCAAGAACAAAAAAGCAGTCAGACTGGCTCAGGCATGGAAAATGGGTCTGGAAGTCACAGAAGCAATAAAGACTGAAATAAAAAGAGATATTCAAGTGTACATCCATTTGGGTTTGTAGAACGACAGCTTAGCAAATGGAAACAAAAAACCTCATGCAGTCAGCACGTAAACAGCAGGACAGCAGAAAGGATGATTCTCACTGAGTAAGACAGCTCTATACCTGCCCTGCTCACAGCCTCCTGAACATACAGGCAACTCCATAGCACAGGAACAGTGATGGCAGGTTGGGTTATCTCATCTGACCTCCACACATGACCAAAAAGCCTCAAGAGTCATTTCTTCATGACGATTAGAACCCTTACCATTTTGTTTTAAAGGGGTTTCAAATAATCCGTGATTTATTGCCTGCCTATATGACTGGCTGGTTAAGTAGCTTCTCTAGAACTGATTTCTAAACTCAGTTAGGACTTGGCTTCCAGCTTCCACATCTCACCCTGCTTTTTGCTACTGTCACACGTCCAGATCCTGCTCCACACAATCCCCTATATGGGATTCTTATCTCTTCTTAGGTGAAAGCATGCTGTGAACGTCACTGCGTTCAGCAAGCAGAGTGCTGGGCATTGACTCCACAGCATGCCTCAAGGTTACATTGCCGTGTGTCCCCCAGAGCTCTTCCCAGCCCTCTAAACGTGCTGCGTGGGAGGAACAAAGTGATTATCATATCCGAAAAGCTGCCTTGCCCAATGAAATGGAAATGTGATTTACCGAGATTCTCACTACAGTGTGGCGGTCACCCAGAAGAAACAGCACACCACAGCATAAACTTGATGCTTTTCTTGCTAAAATGGGCAAATGACCTATTAAGAAGAGAACCTTCCCAGATAAATGAGATAGATGGAGTATTGAGCTGGCTCCAGTGCCCACTAAATTTAAGATTAGCCCTGCTGAATCAGATCTACTCTGCACTAAGTCACAGATGCTCTGGCCTTATTCTATCAGATCTTCTGTTTTTCCACACACACATGCACAGTCATCCCAGACAGCAGCTGTGTTTCATGCTAGGATCATTGTATTGGAACTACACTTAAACAAAAAGCAACACCGAGGAGAACAAGGGATGTTTCAACTTCAGACGTCATGTAGCTGGCACTTGAATGGCAACATAGTGGGCATATAGTAAAGGTTCAGGTAAGGAGTTTGGGTGGATGCACATAGGACATAGCCCTACTGCCTGAGTCCCTTGTTGGTAGCTAGATTCAGGGTCAGTGCTGCAGAGGATGTGCACAGGACCTCGCTGCAGGACACTGAACCTCGAGGATCATCTCACACCTGTTCCTTGCTCTCTAAAGATAGGACTGGCTGCAGTGAATCAGAAAGAAATCCATCCTAGCCTAGTATACCAAACACATTGGATAGATAATATTACTGAGAAGTGGAAAAACAGAGAAAGTAGCCAGCCATGCTTCTCTTCTTATGTTCCAATTCCAGTGAACTGGGACTCAGAAACTTCAGAAGCTAATCTTTGTGATTAAGTTCCCAAAACCTTTTCCTCCCATGAATCTGTGCTGGTTTCACCCTGATGGGCAGCTCAGCTCCACCACACCTCTCTCACACTGCCCCTTCTCAAAGAAACGGGGAGAAAATACGATGGAAAAGGGCTCAAGGGTTGAGATAAGGGCAGGGAGATCACTCACCAAATATCATCACAGGCAAAACAGAGTCAGCATAGGGACATCAATGTGATGAACTATTAGCCTGTTACTAACAGTCTAGAACAGTGAGAAACTAAAAACAAATAGACATCACCTTCCCCCAGTACACCTTCTTGCTGAGAAATGCTCAGTGATTCTTTCCTATCCATATGCCTTCTTTGTATAATCTCTGCCACATTCCCATACATTTATGGCAACCCTACCCATGGCAGGGGCTTGGAACCAGATGATCTTTGAGGTTCCTTCCAACACAAGTCGTTCTATGATTAGACTTTAGCCTCTTTGACTTAAATTACCAATTGGATCCCTTCTGCTCATCCTTGTTCTGAACAATTTCCACTTCTGCCATGCCTTTTTTGTGGCCAGGAAGTCAGAAGTGTACACTGGAACAGGGAGCGCTCTCGATACATGTAGAAACAGGTCAGTATTTTCTGCTTCTTTCTCTCTTTCTGGGTAATCATTCACATTCAGTTTATTTTTTTTTTTTTTGGCCCACAGTGGCTCTCTGAGGTGTTTGACTCCCAGCTGTCTGTTCTTGGTGGTGGGTGGTAGTTCAAAGCCCATCACTTTGCTTTTCCCCCGTTGCATGTCCTTCTGTGCAACTGCTTGAGCTTCTCATGCTGCCTTATTGCACAGTCATTCTCTACAGTGAGGTCCTTCTACAACTGCTTTTAGACAATTTTCCTTTCTACTCCCATGAATAATGAAATATCTGCAGGCTATGGTCCCTTATTATGCAGTCCCTTCTCCAAATCAGTTATGAATATGCTGAAGAGTACAAGTCACTGCACAGAGCCCTGGGACTGCCTTTCATTTATTCCGGCCCGCTGCTTCCCCTTTTAATGAGTTCTTAGTTCATGCAAGGGATTTCCTTCTTATCCCATTGCTTCAGTGAAGCAGCTTGTTAAAAGTTTCTCGAAAATCCCTGTTCTTGTTCGATTATTCATTGATTCCTCCCAAATCCTCCGGTGGATTTCTCTGCAATGAAGCTCTTTTTCATCATACCATGTTTATCACTTCTCTGCTAATTCTGCTCTGTGGAGATCAAACATGCTGATCTGCAGCTTCCCACATCTGAGACGTATCATTTTCAAAGAAATGATGGAGTATTTATGACTGACTTTGCTTCTTGTACCAAGGAAACTTTTTGCAGGATGCTCCACTCCGTGGTTAGTAATTCAGCAGTTTGCTGGGCAAATTGTTCCTGTTTCTCCTGATCTATTGCCGTTTATCTCACTGAATTGTTCAAAGCCTCTCCTACCGATCCGAAAGTCCAAAAAAGCTCCTCTTCTTCATCCACCACAAAGATGGATGAGCACATCTCTAAGCACCTTCTTTTAGTTTTTTCTGCCGTTCCTTTCTCTTCCTTGATGCGTTAATACTTGCGTCGGCTATTGGTGCTACATTTCCTGGCTGGCTTTCAGTTCTTTATGAATTTAAAAGGGATTTATTAGCAGTTTATGATGCCTTTAGCAAGTTGTTCCTCAAAGGCTATACTTGGCTCTTGCAAGAGCTCTACTATTTCCTGGCTTTTGAAAACTTCAGAGCTCTTTGTCCATCTTGCAGTTTTTGGTGTACATGGTAAGTGATATATGTTTCCTCTGGGCCTTCCACCCAGTGTCTTTAAGCACTTTTCAATCTGCTATATATCATTCTTAAGGATGCATATTTTTGTCCTTAAGCTGTTCCTTTTAGTTTCCTCTAAACAAATTTCCTTATTTCTATGTAGCTTTCCTCTTTGAAATACAGTGTTTACACTGCAGTGGACTTTGCTGGCTTCTTTGCTCCTACAAAGATACTGAAAAATACTGAAAAATTCAAAAATACTGCCATCACTGCTCTGGAATAGTTTTTAAGAGGAATATTTTGAATCAGAAATGGAACCAGAAATTGAAGACAAGAGATGTTTCTTCTCTTTCTAGTTTCTGGTGGTCCCCTATTATGTCCATTCAGTTTCATATCCTGCTTTGGGGGTAAAGTCAAACAGATTTCACTGCTTCCTTTGCCTCTTCCCACTTCCCACTTCTCCATGGGCTCTGAGAAGTGCATGACTGCCCTCAGCCTGGGATGGCAGCCACACACATGAAGGTCCACGGGTGAGCTTGGCTTGCAGCCATCAACCTTTACGTAATTCCTACTGAGCCACGTGCAACTTTCCATCTTGGGAAGTTGTCTGAATGGAATATAAAGGCTTGGTTGCTTGCTCATCTTTGAAGAGCCTTTGGGGATCTGTCTAAACCCACTGCATCCCTTCTCAGTCTTGCAGATTGAAGTGGCTTTCCCTGGGCCAGTACCAGATCATGCAAAACTGGGAATGACTGGGATTCTCCAACCAGAGCATTGGCCTGAAAGCTTTCCATTCTCATAGGATGACTATGCATCATGGGCAGCTTAACAGTGCCCTGACATTGCTTCTCTTGTCTCCTGGCTTTTAAAAGAGAAGATAGCACTGAAGTGAACCGGACAAATTGCTGTGTTTCAGTAACAGAGAAATTAACAATAGCCGATGGGTATTGTGTTCTGTGCTTCAAAATTTTTGTTTACATTGTAATGAAGGGGAAACAAAAACAAAATACCTTCAAACCTTTCAACATTTTCCTGCTGATGGCATTTCTTTGAATATTCATTTGCAAAGGGGAAGTGAAGGGGTTTCAGTCTGAGTTTCTTCACTAAGGGAACCTTGAAACTCAGAAACCCTCTGCCAAAACTGTGCTCAAGCCAATATGTTCCCACAGAACAGGCTGGCAGTATGGTTTTGTGGAAACATGTTTTGTTAAATGTTTCCACCAGTTCTAATTAAAATTTCTTCCTCTATCAAGACATAAATGTTTTCTTTCAGGAGCGTGAGGGCAGAGAGCATGGTGATAAGTCATATTTAAGCAGAAAGGCTCTAAATACTCTTTGAAAGGGTGAGTGACAGCAGGACAAGGGGAAACGGTTTTAAGCTGAGGGAAGGGAGATTTAGGTTGAACGTCAGGGGGAAGTTCTTCACAGAGAGAGTGGTAAGGTACTGGAACAGGCTGCCCAGAGAGGTTGTGGATGCCCCATCCCTGGAGGTGTTCAAGGCCAGATTGGATGGGGCCCTGGGCAGCCTGGTCTAGCATTAGGTGGGATGGTTGGTGGCCCTGCGTGTGGCAGGGGGTTGGAGATTCGTGATCCTTGAGGTCCCTTCCAACCCTGGCCATTCTGTGATTCTGTGAAATAAATAAATAAATAAATAAATAAAAAGACAACCCCAATAAATCATTAAAAACAAGTATTCCATGAGCGTTGCAACGAAATCAGAAAGTCTCTTCCTATCAAATGTCATTGGAATGGGGATGTTTATTATTTTTATTTATTTATTTTTATTTATTTTTATTATTAAATATTTCCCTTTGACACAACGGTGAGTCTATGATGGACACTTCCTGCCACAACCATCGTGAGTGGCTCTGCTGATGGCAACAGAGCAAGAGCATTGTGTGTCCCTGCTTCTTAAACTCAGCATTGGTATATGCTTTCAGGAAGAAAGGAAGTGGTTGAAGCCTTTCTGTGGAGATGGGGCTGCTGGAAAGAGACACAAATACGTTCATTCAGCTGGATATTCCTTGGTACCAAGGTTCTACCTCCATTCCTCTGCAAAGAGAGGTGGCAGCTCCACCAGCAGCCCATGTCTGATCAGAGGGAAATGGCACAGCCACTCCATACTCAGCTGTTTTAAGGAATTGGCTCTCTCTGGTGCTGTACAAAAGCCTCAAGAACAACAGATCTGATTGTTTCTTTCCTATTGCAATAAATATGAAGGCACTGTATAATTACCTGTCAGAGGCTCACAGAAGTTGCATAACTGCTCAGGCTCTGAAGAATGGAAGGGAGAAGTTTGTGAAGGTTATTTATGGAGGAAAGATACTGATGGATGATAATAATAAGCTGTAATGACAACATTTACTAGATAAAAATTCCCTTCTCACAAAATTAATGTGGTAGGGGGAGCAGTACAGTCGTAGCATAGATGTCCTGAGCTCCTGCCCTGTTAGCGGGGGATATGAAAGTCTGGGTGTCAAGTGGCTGCACTAAATACTCGCATTCATTACAGCATGCTTCAGAAATGCAGGCTGACAGTGATGCCCTGAGGGCTGCTGGCTGCAGAGGATGGAGCTGGCTTTAGTCTGCATCTATCTGGCCATTACTGAGGTTCTGCAGCTGCTCTGTGGGGCACCTGAGGGCAGCATGTTAAGTGAGTGTGCTGAAGGCAGTGCAGCTGAACTGCTGGGCATCAGCCCTTGATTCAGGCTAACGATTTAGAGCAACACCTTTATTTATAGGGGCAATCTTATCCTCTTTCCTTTTTTAAAAAAGCATATTTTCTGTATTTTTAATTACAAGGGCTATTAAATTTTATGAATACAGTATCTTTGCTCCTTGAGTTCATGTCAATTCACTTGAAAACCTATTAGTGATGGAAGAATCTCTAAAGGTTTTCTCATTCCAGTAAATACTTGGAAGAAATCCAAATAAAGATTATGGACTCAGGTTCCTTAAATGTCTGCAAAATACAAAACCCATGCTTCCATTTGACCCTGCCTTTTGATCATCTGCTGATCCTAGATGCAAACTGCCCTAAGTTCCCAGAAGAGTTCATTTCTGTGGTCTGGACTATGTATATCTTATAGGCTTTTGAGTATCTCTAGTCTAGCCATGGAGAAAGAGCTTCATAAATGTGATTATTGCTCAGTGCAATGAGGACTGGGAGGTTCTCAAGGATTGGACTGCCCTTGACAGGAGAGGATTTGGCTAGAATCAGTCCCAATTGATTTCTCTGATAAAACAAAGAATTACATGAAACAAGCTCTTACATTTATCAATCATTCCATCAAGGTTTTCAGGAAAGTACTCCTTATATAGGTCACATTAAAGATACTGATAACCAATGAATGCATGCAGCTCTTTAGCTGGGCTACCCAATCCTGCTGTCATTTTGCCCGGGGGTTTCCTCTCATGAGATTTTCCTCCAGTATGTTTCTTTTGGGCTGCAGCAGCATAGCTTGAACGCCATAGGCTTTCACACCACGACAAAACTCCTGCATATACTGTACTGCAGTCACTGCAGACTTGTCCTTTAGCTCAGAGCAACCTGATGCAGCCTTCCCCGAAAAGAGACTTTAATAAACGGAGTTGTCAGGTAAGAAGCAAATCCAGCTCTTGGGGAGTTGTACAAACCTGATGCTGTTATGTCCACTGCTGCTTTGTCTGGGGTCCAGGCAGGATTTTCACAGAGCTGGTGCCCGCGTGTGAGTTGCTGCAATGGCTGGCTGGAGCAGTAAGACAGCCGCTTATTCCTGATGAACCTAGCAAGCCATGTGTCACACGGAGAGAATTCTGAAGCAGAGACATAAGGAAGACATCATGGGGTAATTGCTAATTTTCCTCATGAGTTCATTCATTTTTCTGTGTGAGCAGTGACACCTCTGTGTGAGCTGGCAGTGGATGTGTTCCCAGCCCTGCGTGCCAGCTGGACAAGGTGCCACTGTCATCTTCCATGGAGTGACACCAGAGCGAGTAGGGACCACAGAGAATAACCAGGACACTGACAGCCCAAATGGAGAAATCACACCCCAAAGCCAACTGGTGTGTCTCTAACTGCAGTGTGAGCAGGCAGTCATTCCAAGGAAGCGCAGTAAGAAGGGAAGAGCTTTTAACTCTTATCTTCTTAAGCCTTTATTTGCCTTAAGTTGATCCATGTATCAGATAGCATTGCTAAAAGTCCCATGTGTCCTCCCCATGCACCATGCTGGGCACAGCCCAGCAATAAATACTGCTCATATTGCTAATCAAGACAAACATTTCCAGAGCTACTAAGCTGCCGGCTTTCCTGCCCGCTGCACTCAAGCAGTGCTGAGGACTCTGTGATGATGCTTACAGAAAAAGTATCCTTCCCTCCTGTGCTTTATTATGCATGGGAAGTGCCTGCTGGCAGCAGCTCCTGATTTTCCCAGTCACCTTCAGGGATTCACACAGGTAATATGGATGGAGGAAAGCTGCTGTTCATTGTCAGACACCATCTGCGGCCATCCATGGGGAGAAGGCTTTGAAGGAGATGAGCTCTGCATTGGGGTTTTGCTTTGAAGAGGTGGACAAGAGGAAAACAGTTGTTAGAACATACGAAAATAGAAATAGGCAGAACAAAATGAAAAATAAATCAGCAGGGTGGGAAAACTGGCAGTAAAGTCAGCTGTATAGGTTGTCTGTAAAGTGGGAGAGGACAAGGAAGAGGGGCTGGTGGAATTGTCAAATGTATGAATTTAGCTTTGGGAGCAAACATTATGAAGAGGGCTAAATAAGGATGAATTTCTGCTTGGAATCTGAGCTCTCATTTCCTTTTACACCACATGACACCACATGGAGTGTCAGGAAGAGGTTCCTGTGTGCTGGTGAGCATTGGAACTGAGGTATTAGAAGAGATGACCACTATGGCAGGACACACAGCACACTGCAGTATTTGAGAGCTCTTTGAGGCTTGTACAGACGCAACCTGAGCTGGATTTCAAGAACTTGTTCTTAGCAGTTCTGACGTTAAAAGAGACACATCCTTTGAAAGAAATACATGCTCTTTGAGGCTGTTTACTGTGATAGAAGCTAGCCCAGTATCGCCACTCTGCACAAGGCACAGGACCTCTATGTGCTCCATATCATTTGTGTACATCCCAGTGCCTCTCTCCAGATCATACTGTACTCCACCACCTACAGATGCTCCCAGCAACAAGAGACCATGGGGATTTTGAGCCAAACCACTCTGTAAAACAGACTTTGTTCTGAGATTTTAAAAGCAAAACCTAAATGCACTATTTCATAGCCAGAGGAGACAAAAAAATATTAGCTAAGCCACAGAGATTCCTCTTTTCCTCTTTTTTTCCATCTCTTATACAATAGAAAAAAAGTTTGGATTTGTCTTGCTTTGGCTGGGCTAGGAATAATTATTTATTAGTGCAGTTGGTCTCTGTTTGATCAGTAAACCATAAAATGAACGCCTCAGAGCTGCAGCTCTACCTGCAGCTCCAGCTGCATCCCTGTCCCAGGAGCAGGGAGGTGTGAGAGGAGGGGGCTGGGCTGCATCACTTCTGTTTGCAGTCCGTGTCTGAACAGGCAGAGAGCAGCACAGAAGAAGTGTCACTAAATCTGCATTAATGACACTTTTTGGTGGTGAATTATGATAATATTCTTAAGCCTTTATGATAGCCCTACCTGGAGCTATCAGAAAGCAGTAAGGAAGCCATAAATGTGTTAACAAAGAATTCTTTTCCGACAGGCAGCCAGTCTGATTTTACAGCTACAATTCATGTTAAGTGTGCATTCATTAAATTATTCAGAGATGATAATGTCTCCTCTTCATAATCCTTAATCACCATGCCAATATGATTCTGCTTACACTGGCTAAAGAGTAGCTGAGGGAGAAATGCATTTTGGCAGGGCAAGGATCACTAACACTTTGCAGAAATGCTAGATTAATTAATGACAGATGATGATGGAGTGTGTACCAGAGTAAACAGAGCTTCCACCTCAGCCTTATAAGGACTCATCGTGGTCAGCTTTGTAACAAGAAGCATCTCAGTGCCCTGTGTCAGAAAAGGCACTGAGAGGCACATTCCCTCATTACTGCTGCCTTCCATGTAGCTCCAATATAACACATTTATAAAGAACAGGAGTTTTGTTGCCAAAAGATCATTGATTTATACGAGAGCTTATGTAAAAAATAATATGCTGTTATGTATACTTATCCTCCTGTTAAGGACATGCAAGGCACCCACTGTGACGTGTGACCAATGTTCTTCTTCACCTGCCCTGCCCAGGTTGGCTCAGCATTCGTGACTCAGTGGGAGACAGGCTGCCCGTGTTCTTTCGGATGCTGTATATCACAAACCAGGGTCTAATCTCTCCAGCATTACAGAACTTGCTCGCTCCTCTGTCTGAAGGACTCATATCAAATGCCATGCCGAATTGACAGTCACATGTGCTCCAAGGGAACCATCTTATCCACCTTCAGTCAGACCTGTCTCATCTTTTCCTAGATTATTAAAAGTGGACAAGGAGAATTTTGGCTAAGCTTTTACACGTTGGTCTTATACTAATCCTGAACGTCTCCACAGCAGGATTCATGGATGAGCCTTGCATTTGGAAGGTCACATTTCTGTGAACTCTCCTAGAAATACTGATCTCAGATCTCAATCCAAGCTGAAAACTTTTGTTTCTTCTTATTACTTTCATTTTGCATGTTCTACTCCATCTTCTATTTCAATCTGGAAACAGGAATATTGGCAGATCCTTCCTCCAGCACCCTGACTTACTTTTAGTGTCTTGTCTTTAACAAAAGCCATCAGGTCTGGGCTTTGCAGATCAAATTATTGCTGGACAAAGCATTGGTGAAACCAAGCGTGGGGACTCGGTGTATGAGGAAATGGTCTCAAGTTGCACTAGGAGAGGTTTAGGTGGGATATCAGGATACATTTTTCATGGAGAGGGTGGCCAAGCATTGAAACAGTCCGTCCAGGGGGCAGTTCCCATCCTGGGATGTATTCAAGAGGCACATGGCCATGGCACTAAGGAATATGATTTAGTGAAGGAACTTGTTAGGTCAGATTGATGGTTGGACTTGATGATCTTAAAGGTCTTTTCCAACTAAAACAATTTGATGATTCCATGGTTTTTATTTTTTTCACTATGGTAGCCAACCTAAACTTGCTGTTCCAGGCAGAGCAAAGCAGTAAATTTGTTCTAAAGAATCTGTGCTTAAACATCAGTGGTTGATTCCTAAAGTGTGAGCAACTGGGGACTGAAAGGAAATCATTCATTCTGGCTTTGGTCTTCCCAAAGCACAGGCAGTGGTGTAACAGCTCTGCAAGGACTGATCATGGTAGCATGTTCAAGAGAGAAAGTGCAAATATATGTCTTGTAATAGAATGGTAAATCTATCTTTGTCCTCCCTGCATGTGATTTAGCCTCACTGCTGTGTCTTATTCTTGAGCGCACAATAACCCACCCTTCCTTATATTGTCACAGCAGAGGTTAATGCATTTGAAGGTAACTGGAGGATGGACATCCTGTCTCTAGGTAGATAAGTGTTTACATAACACCTGTCGCATGTATTTACAAAACACCTCTCCTTGCTGATCAGTAAGGAATAAATGTGCTTCTCTTAGGACAGTCCTTCTGTTATGTTTTGTAGCAGATGACATGCAGTTTTGTAAGGTGCAAATATTAATATATCCCCTAGAAGCTCCCTCCAGTGCCCTTTGCCTGTTGTACCTGCTGGAGCAATCCTCTCCCTTTGAGTCATCTTGCACAGGTATCTGTGCTTCAGTACTACTACCCCTGTTAGAGCAAGTCACCAGGAATCAAGAGCTCTTTTTAGAATCATGATAAATGGAAAATCTTAAGCTTCAGCTTAAAAAAAAAATGCCCTGCAGGAAATGTCTTCCTTGGGGCCTCATTACTCTCCACACTGATCTCCTACAAGAACATCACTCACCTTTTAATGAAACCCAAAGGGAGGAATGTGTTCTGCTTGGGAGCAAAACACATGTGGTTTCCATCTGGCCTCATGAGTGAGCTGCACAGTGCATTCACCACCTGCACGGGGAAACAAGTTAATTATGAAGCCCCTTGGCAAGCACTGTTTTTTCCTAGCATGAAATGAAGGGACACTCATCCCTTGCTCCTGCAGCATATCCATCAGAGGCTTTGATGGGGAACCTGCATTCACTTTGACAAATGATTAAATGCTCTTTATGTTATCACTTTTTTTTTCTCCTGATAAGAAAGCACAAAGACCATTACGCTCCTTTATGCAAGATCCAGCAGTGGGTGCTGGCAAGGCTTCCAATAGAAATGGCCAGCAGGAAAGCACTTAGCAGAGCAGAGCCGGATGCTGCTGCCAACAGGTGTGAGCTTGCCCTTCCTCTGACTTTGGAGCTACGTTCCATTTCCCTGGCTGAACTCTACAGAGCCTCTTGCAGGACACATTCAGGAATTTTGTCAATTATTTTTCCTTTGGGAGATGCCATTCCACCTTTTCCAATGGCTATTTTCATTTTTTTCTGAAAAGACATTCAATTTTCCCTTGGGCTGGGAATAGAATATTTGACCTATATCAGATTGTTTCATTTCTTTATTCACATGGGGCTGGTTAGTATCAAATCAGCTCAGAATCCTGTCAAACAGCATTTCTCTGCTGGTTGCTGGGTGGCAGGAGCTGCTCTCTATCAAATCTTCACCTCCTCTGGTGGACTGGGCTTCTAGAAAGATCTCCTCCCCTTGAACATGCCATGGTCAGTGCTGTACAGGGACCAAAGGGTCCATGTGACATATATCCAGAAGCTGCAGTCAGGATGATGGGCAGGAGACAGCAGAAACAGGTAATTAGCTCCCATTAAACAATGTTATATGAACTGATGTGAGACCAAGGGGCTGATCATTTCCAAGAAGGAAATTTTCTAACTCCAGGAATGGCAAAACTTCTGCGTCCCTCAACTTAAAGCACTGTCAAAGCATATTCTAGAGTTAGAAGGGCACCGAGACAGTGAAAACTAAGAGGATGCAGAAAGAATATCCTGGTCTGCTGCTGCTCAGGATGTCCTGATCAGGTTTTTTGAAAAACAAGAAATTTCAGATTGCCTTAGGAAAGGAATTGAAGCTGTAATCTTTCTCAATGCAGGGTGTAAAAGACCTTAAAGAAGCTCTCAGGATAGAAATGTAAAGGATTTGGAGACATTCAAGGTCAGGATGATGGACAGCATTCTGAGCACCTGATGGAGCTGTATGTGTCCCCGCTCACGGCAGGGAAGTTGGACCAGATGGCCTTTGGAGTCCATTCCAACTCAAAAGATTCTGTGATTCTGTGATACTTATGTGACTACGTATGTGACTACAATAAGAACAGTGCTTGGATTGCTCGAGGCTTTGCCCATGTCCTGGCTGTGGTGCTGAATGCCAAACTCTTAGTTTACCCAATGGGAATTCAGTGGTTGGTTCCAAAGCCAAAAGAAGTGTTTCCATACAGCCCCTCTGCTTTGGGTCTGTCTATTTCATAGCACATAGAACTTGGGATCCAGTTCTGCTCCAAACACCGAGCCATTTCTGCACCTCTCCATGCCACACACAAGTGTGGACCCCAGTCTACCCAGCAGCTTTCAGTTGTTTGGTTCTTTTTGTTAGAAGTAGTTCTAATTTCTGAATTTGACTGGTCAAACCAGAGCTTGGGTGAGACATAATGCTTGTGTCACCTGCCAGTTTTTCTCATGCATTTGACACAGTTGCATCTTGCTGGAATAAATGAATCAAAATGCTGCCCAGCTCCTGCAACCCCTTTTGCAAATTGGTCCTTGGAGGACCCTGAAGCTTGGAATGAAATTCAGGACATCCTGAGCCCTCCATGAGTGACTGTCATGATTGATTCACTGACTTCAATTTACAGGTGGAGGAAGCAGCATCCAGGTATTTTTTTGTTTGATTTAGTGTCAGTCTATCAGTAGCTGATCTTGGTTGAATTACAATCAAACAGAAATGAGGATGTCTAGACAGGGTTTTGCATGGTTTAACAACATACTTGCACTTCATTTGGTTCTGGTTTGTGCCTGGACCCACAAGGAAGGACAGGCACAAGCAGTTCGTTCCATCAGAAATGGCACTGGACCAGTTGTCCTCACATTACAGAACCCCCAGGGAGTGAGCTCCTCACCCCAAGCACAGACTGCTACAGCACCAACAGTGGGTGCAAGAAAGATGGCATGGAGCTGAAGAAGTGACACTGAACTGCGTCCCTTCTGTCTCTCATGTTTAACAGGGGAGCTTCTCAGATAGGCTCCAGCAGTGCCTTATCACAGAAGCAGAGATGCTCACGTGCTGATGCAGGAGGTTCCCCTACCCTAAGTGAACATTGGCCAACCTATGCCAGGCAGTGGTGGCACTTCTGTGGGGGTGACACAGATCATTGCCTCAGCCCTTCTTTAGCTTCAGATGGGGAGGGAGAAGGCAGGGCCTAGAGAGCAAAGAAATAAATAACATACACATTTAAAAGAGTGTAATCAAACTCGCCTGCCAGTGGAGCATGCTAATTAGCTTAATGAGATTTCTTGGAATGAGAAAATATTACTTATTTCATTAACTGCATGACAATTGTGCTCCTCAATAAATCAAGAAATAAATCTGAGAATTAAGATGTAAAAATAAAGTGTTAATAAAATAACCTCTGCCAGCAAACTGCTTTAATGTAGGAAATCGGGTTAGGTTTAATACTAGCTAATATCTTATGAAAGAAATGACAGGAAGCATCTGGGATGTAACACAGTTTGTCCAAGTCGAGCTGTGAAGAGCTCTCTTCACCATGTATTAAGGGTCCCAACACTAAGGATCCCTTCTGTAGCATTGGGCCACACCTGAACTGGGTCTCAATGATGGGAACAGTGCCGATGATGGCTCACGATGGGACATCATATAGCATTTCTAAGCTTGTGGTCACCAACAGCACCACTTTGCCACCCCTGGGATGGGGATATGAGCAAATGGCAAAGGATGGGGCTGTTTCAATGGACTCTGCCCTCTTGAACCTGCGAGGAAGGTCTCCAGTGGCCTTGGTGGAGCTATCAGTGACTGAGACATCGGGTGATGCATGGAGATGAACTAGTTCACTCTGATGCTGGAGAGCAGAAAGTGTTGCTAGGTTTGGGAATTTGGCTGGCAGAATTTGATGAATAATAGGAAAATTATGCTGTGAATAATGGGCATATTGGATGAATAATCTCTTGGCAAATGATATCTGATCTGAATGAGTTGCCAGCAAGGGACACGTGCAGCCTGCGTATGCTGTGGGAAGGCACTGGGTAGTCTGCAGCTTCAAATTTAAGCTTTGTTAAACAAAGCCAAACAAAGTCCATATGTTTTATGAATAGAAAAGGTTTTCATCCTATTTGAAAAATAAAAAAAAGCATTGGTGTAGTCAATGGTTGTGCTGAGCTGCTGGGTTAGGAATGGATTTAAAATGAAACTGTACAATCTGATTTCACCGTAATGGGACTGAATTAAAAAAAAAAATCAGCAAGCAGGCAGGGTCAGGACTGGCAATTTAATACTCCAGAAAGTGCAGAAAAAGTCGCATTAGCAGAGCTCAGAGTCTCCCTCCACCTCCAAAACAAGGGAACCAGCGATGGAAGTCCTCAGAGCATTTCTGTGCTTTGTAAGCATGGCACTGTGTTTGGGTATAGGTTAAACTGATTTCTAGACCCAGAAGTATTCCAGGCATAATAATGGAATCACCATCAAAGTCCATTGGTTTTGTCCTCTAGCAGAGTCCAGAGGACTGGGAAAGCACTTGCTGGTGTCCCTGTACAGAGCTGGAAATCAGACCTTTGAGGAGAGCTCCAGAGCTTTGTGGACTTCCATGCTCCCTTTTTGCTGAGCCTGTCAGCACTGGTGGCTTCAATTTCTCTGCTGCATATTGTATTCCTCAAATGATAGTGATGAGTTTCAGCCCATGCTGCATTTCCAATGAGGCGCAATAGGAAATGTATGCTCTGAAAATGATAGCCAGCAGCTGCAGTGTTTCTTTTGTCCCCTGAGATCCCTGTTTGTTTAATAAACTTGTAGTTTTCTGAACAGCACAGCCCATTGTGAAGGCAGTCTTAAAGGGAAAAATGCCTGTGAACAGAAATGATTAAATATCAGAGATTACAAAGCATCCTGAAACCCAAATGACAGAACCACCTGACGAGAAATCCACAAAGAGGATGTAATTAAAATTGATGGCAACAGGGAAAAATAAACATCTAAAAAGTCAGAATTAATTCCTTCAATCAGTAACAGCCCTCACACTGACGGAGTTCTCTTTTCTCCTTCTGACATTGGCCCAATCCCTTCTCTGAAGACTCCTCCAAGCACACAGACAAAGAATAAAGATCTGATTCAGCAGATTTAACAGCTGGATGGACCCAAATGCCCTCTGGCCACCAACATCCCTTCATGTCTCTGGCCTCTGAGCTCCATGGCTCAGAGCAATCACTTTCTATTTGAGTCAATACACAAACACTGCTGTCCTGAGTACCTTTCTTCTGGCTTTCAGCTTCTACCTCACCAGACGTTGGAGCATGGGAATTATTGGCTGCACCTGCATCCAGACTGGCTCGATATCTTCACCAAGGGTTTCATTTGGCCTTCCTCTTGCTGAATGCACCATGACCATCATATCGTGTGGGCTGTTTTGTACCCACGGCCTGAGTGTTCTGCACATCAGTCATGGGAGAGAAGATAGGAGTGGCACCAACTTACTGCTGGGCAGAGATATCCTATTGATAGGAGCATCTCCAAGAGAGACTTGTCTCCTGCTGTGTCCTGCTGTGTCCTGGTGTATCACCACACATCACAAAGCAGCTGTGAGGCTGCTGTCAGTGTGACCTCTCTCCAGGCAGTGACCTCCTGCTTCCTGGGCACTGGGACACAGGGGATCACGTCCTCTCCAGCCTGAACCTGCAGCACTCTGAACACCAGAGTCCTGCAGTGTTCTGGGGGGGGCTTGCAGGGCTGATCAGCCTCTCGTAGTCAGTAGCTGCACAGAGGAGCTTTGTGGACTTTAGAGGACTCAGAGCTTCTCCCTCACTATGCCGGTTCTGCTGCCATCCTCTGGCAGCTGCTGTTACATGATGCACTCTTCCCTGGGACATGCTAGGCCAAGATCCAGATAAACAAGCACTGTACCCTCTCCGATGCACTGACTGTACATTTCCTATCTTCCTTTCCTAGCAGAGAAACAACTCTGACAGGCCAGGCTCCAAAGACATCTGGAGCATAATTCCCACCAGGTCCTTGCTCTCTGTGCCTTCAGGGATCTGTCATTGACCACCCTGGGTGAGGGACAGTGCTGAGAGATGGTCAGACTTCCTCTGAGACTGCCACAGGAGATGACTGTGAAAATGCATAAGACACCCTCTGGCCAAATCTATCTAGGACATGGTGCCAATGCTCCATCTCATTTAGGGATGATTTTATCTTGCATTTTGAAGAAAACAGCAAAGACTGTATTTCCTGTCTCTGACAAAATGGGATGACATCAGTTACAGACAAAGCAGTTTTTCTGATGCCAAGCACATTCCACTTAAATATCATGGCATAGTCAGTGATAACCAGGCTGGTGCCAAATTCCCCTACCCGTGTGCATAAATGCAATGTGACTCTGCTAAGAGTCACTGTTTTCTAAGTGTAGGGACAAGGTTCACTCAATAGCAGGATTTTCATGGACTTCTTGCCCCAAAAGCTTCCTCATGGCATGGAACAGCACCATGAATTTAAATCATTTTGGATATTTTGGAATATTCATTTCACATAAATAGCTTCTGCATTAAAAGATCAGAGAAGATTGTATTGATCTCACTGAAGACAGATCCAGTTTCTAAGCTGTGACATCATCAGATAATTCAGGGAAAAGGGATCGTGGGAGATCTATAGTCTGAAATCATCTTAAGAGCAATGTCTGTTCTAAGAACAGCAGTTTGCTCAGGACTTCTCCTGCTCTGGTCCCAGAATCCTCTAAGGAGGGAAACTGCACAAACTCCCTGGGCTGCCACTCTCCCTCCTCTTAATGCCCTTAGGGTGGAAGAGTTTTCATTACATTTGTTCTCAATGTCTCATCTCTTTATCAGCAGCTTCTCATTCTCCTGCAACGTATGACTTTGAGGAATATTGCTCTTCTTGCACTGCCCCAAATGGTGGGAGCACCCCTCAGATTTGAACACGCAGGTGCTTGACGAAATTGAGGGCAGATTTGATTGGAAGGCCTGTTAACCCAATGCTTTTCTTGTTTTTGTGGTGATCTGGAGGAGCACTGCTAACGTTTGGGAGTTGAGACCTGAGGGCATATGAGCTGCTGTCACCACTGGTCCTGTTCTCACCGGGAGAGGAGTGCTGGTCACTGTGCAGCTCTGACTTGCCTCTGTGCAAAGCAGCCCGTATCTCTGACAGCACAGGAAAAAAAAAAAGACTCCTGACAAGCATATAATCCAATTAGCTTCTTGCTTTCACATCAATTCAGTTCTAGCTCATGAAATTGCTTGTCATTTATCCATCACTCCAAGAGACTCCAGAATCCAATTGCCTTTCTCGAAGCCAGAAATGAGACACTAACAACAGGACCCATTAGAGATGTCATTCAGTGCTTTCACTTCTACTCTCCCTGATAATAGATAAAGCTCTGTAGCAGGTTACAGCTCTGGAAGAATTCAGAGCAGCTTATTCCTTCTCCCTGGAACCGATGCAAAGTCCCCCAAGACATGCAGAGGCAGACCCTACAAATGGCTGTGTCAAAGCAGGCCAGCACATCTCCAAAAATACACCCAGCTGAAGCAGACCTGACTTCTCACAGTAATTACTTGCATCAACTGATTTTTTTTTTTTTTGATTAATTTATTTGATGATTTTCCCTTTTCTTTCCTGTTTACTAATTGCTTTCAGACAGATTGCAAAAATACCATGGTTATTTAGAAAAACAAAATGCCAGAAGGCCAGAAGCTTTCAAAGGGGACTTCATCTGTTCTCCAGTGTTAGAAAACAAGCAGAGTGTATGGGAGGGAAACCTGGAGTGTGCACAGAGGTGTAGCAGGGCAAAACAGTGGGAAGACCTTGTGGGCTGCACGCAGAAGGTTGCCTGAAGGCAATGGAAGCTCCCTGCACCACTAAGACCTATTTGCAAGAGAAATCAAACCACTTCCTGTGGGAGCATTGAATGAATTCCTGAATGTCAGTGGGATGCAAATGACTTTAGGCACCAGTGGTCAGAGTTTCAGGTAATGACCTACAGCCTAGTATCCACACAGACTTCTTGGCTTTGTCTTCCAAGACAGAGCTGATCCAATTCCCAGTCTGAATGTCTTTCCCTTTCTTTTTCCTTGGCAAAAGGTTGTGATTACTTCTGCTTGCATTAGCCAGGAGACATGGGGGTCCAGCTTGATCTCCTACATCAACCTCCTGTCTAGAAGATCAGGATCTGGCAGTTTATTCCCTCTGTCCTGACCCTGGAGTGCAAATGCTCATTTTTGCAGGGCTGTGACACCAACAGAAATCGAATGTGCATGAGAAACCTGCCTGCAAGCAGGCAAACACAGCTTTTATTCCTGCTCCTTATTCACTATAGCCATGGCTTAACAGTACAGGTATGGACAGCAGTGACATCTCCATCCCTGCCCTCACTGTTCCTTGTCAGTGCTAACACAACTGCTTGGGATGCTTTACTGTAAACATCACAGATCCAAGCCTTATTACTTCTCTAGAGACTCACCAGGACTTCCAGCCTTTGCATCTCCATCATTCACCCTTGTCTCCTTTTTGTGGCCACCAAGATGGGACCCAGGGTGAGAGGGAGTAACACACACTTGTGTTATCTGGAGCATCCAGATAATGACTGTGCTGGTAGGCTTTGTGTTTCCTTACTGAATGCTCTCTGGCAGCTGAAGGAAATCATGGGTTCTTTACCACCCGCAGAGCAGCACTCAGTGTGTGCCCTGTGTGTGTTTATGGTATTAACTTGTGCACTCTTGTTTAGTTTTGGCAATAACACACCTTATGAGCATGAAGATTACAAGGGACACAGTCATTCAAGAACAGAGGCTTGAAAGTGTTGTTAACTTTATAACTCCTTTTCAAAGAGATTATTACTTTCTTCAGACTTTACCTGCACTTGCCATAGCACTAAAGCAAGTTACCTATTCTCTGGTCCCACAGATACAGCAGCATGTAAATCCCATTTGTAAGCTGTAAATAGAGGCAGAAGCCAGTTCTGCATCAAAGCTTGGCTTAAATGTGAATTCTGGTCCTCATTACATGACCTATTATGTCCCTGAGACCATGGCATTATGTACAAAACAACAGAATCTCCTGTAAAGGTCACATTGGAGATGCAGGGCTGCATGGGTGCAGGATCTGAGCATCCCAAGCCCCTTCTTACCTTCTGCGGAAAAGAATCTCACTCCAGCACATTGTTAGTGATATTTGTTGATACTAATTATATTTCAGTACTGTGTCTGTGGTGTCCAGGACCCTAAGCCCCTCTGTGATAGATGGTGGGTCGGATGCAGAACGAGACACCTGAAAGCATCATTTCTCCTGTCTGTTTAACAGGAAGACTGGAAGATGGGATTTCTGATGGGAACACTCACCAAGCATTTTTAAAGGAGGTTTTTGAGGGATCATGCATTATTCACTATTTCCTTGTGGCAAGGAAGCCCTATGTGCTTTAAGGCTGTCCTCTCTAGATACATAAACATGCTTCGTGATCAGCATCCAACAAAAGTGGTTTTGGTTTTGAACAAGGGATGTTCTCCTCTAACATCAGACTGTTGAGCACCTGCAGCAAGGAAAGCATTCACATAAAGTCTGCATTGAGTTACTTCATAAATGAGAAAACAGTGTTCTGACCATGAGCAATGCATGAATAAAGTAGGAGTTAGGCATGGGGTAAAAAGCATTGTGCAAATCCTCCTCCTGTGCCTTTCAGAGATTTTGTTTTTTGGATTGGACTGCATCTGAAAGCATGGCAGAAAAAGTGTAAGAAATGCCTTTTTTGGAGGGAGCAGAAAGCATCTGCTGGCAGCCCATACAGGATGCACAAGGTACTGCTAGAGGGACCATACACCTCATCTGATCTGATGGTACCTGTGTGTCTCTTGCCACTAAGAAGCACCCACAAAGATGGGCTGTTTGTTCTGCTCACTACATGTGAAACTGGATTTGCCAAGGGCAAGGAAAACCTGGGCTTCTGAGCACTCTATGACTGCAATACTCTACACAGCCTGCAGAGCAAACCCAGATCACCATTTGGTCCTGGGACAGCCCAACTTTTAGCCTGCTAAAGTTACTGATGAGCTTCACTGAGTCAGTGTGGGACCAGATGTGCCACTCCATCAGCCATGCTCCCTGGTAGTTGGCCTTGCTAACAGCAGGAGGGACTCTAAAACAATCTGCAATTGGGTGTAAATAGGCTCAAGAAGGCCAAGAATGAAGAAGAAGAAAACCTCAAGATGAGCATCCATCAAGCTTGTCTTGGTGGAGGATTCTTGTCATCATCTCCCCTAGGGCTCTCTTGAGGACCATGAAGGTCACAGGGAGGGTGAGTGTAACTGCAGAGAACAAGGGTAGATGCTAGGGAGATTTTGCAAAACATGTTCACTATTTCATCTAAGAGACTTTTCTGTAAACACCGGGTAGTTTGGACTGTTATATATTATTAAGATATCAGATTTACTAACAATAAACTCATTCCTCAATATTTAGTATGTTTGTATTTCTGCTCATAATAATCTTTTGGATGTAACAGTGTGATTTAATATCCATCCATTAGACCTGAAGGGATCATACCAAGGAGCTCTTTGAAGTCAGATGCCTTCCAGAACAGCTCTGCTGAGCAGGTAGGTTTTGCACTAGGAGTAATCCACAAGTTTTCTGCTTGCCAGGAGAAGCAGACAAGATGTAAACCAGGTCAGTGAGCCTAAAGATGGAAGGAGGAGAGTGGAAGGCAGAAGCTAGTCTACCCCAGAGAATTAAGTGTTTTCTATGTGAGCACAGGGCAGGCAGCTGTGATGTGGGGCTGAAGGATCAGTCTAACTTGTGAGAAGGCCAGTTCATCTTGGTTTAGTCTGTTAAGGTAAAAATGATGAGCACTGTGACTGGGGTTCGAGTATTTGCTTTGCTGTTGATCTCCTGTATTACTCTGAGCAGCTCTCAGAATGGATATATTTTTGTGCATGGAGTGGGCAAAGACAAGGGGTATGGTTTTAAACTAAAAAGGTGGGAGATTTAGATTAGATGTCAGGGGGAAATTTATCACTCAGAGGGCAGTGAGGCCATGGCACGACTGCCCATAGAGCTGTGGGTGCCCCATCTCTGGAGGTGCTCAAGGCCATGGATGGGCCCTGGGCAGCCAGAGCTGGAGGAGATCAATGTGCCCATGGGGGTTGGAACTAGATGATTTTTAAGGTCTCTTTCAACCCAAGGCTTTCTAAGATTCTATGACTTCAACATTTAATTACTGATTTGATGATAACCGTACCTTGCTTTGAGTCAGTGTAGTGCCAGAGGGATCCTGAGTAGAAGTTAAATAATAATCCTCTACTGCTCTGGAAGTGTGGCCAGGTTTGCATGCATGGAGCATTTCTCTCTGAAGCATCTCAGGGGAATTGCCTATGCCTTGAGATTGAAGCCCATGGATGGGCTTGGGTAGCTGCCAAAGGCTCCTAGGGAAAACGGTGTTGAAGATGGGATCTTCAATCTCTATGGCTGGAACAGGTAATCTGTAGCAGCCTGTAATTAAATCAAACTTCCTACTGTATGAAAAAGGACAGAAACCACTTGCAGCTGAGGAGATTCAGGCTAGGAAAATTCAGATTAGGAAAATCAGGAGTGTTGAGCAGCACTGCAAGAGGTCATGCAAAGAGGCTGTAAGGTTTGACTGTGGAGGTTTTAAAGTTTCAGATAAATCCAGAGTGACCTGATCCATGCAGTAGTCCTGTTTCAGGCCAAGGTCCCTTCCTAACAGCCTTTGTCAGTTTTATCTTCCCAGTCAGATCTGGAGACTTCCTGGAAGCTCCAGACTGATGGATAGAGATGCAAAGTTGCACTGCACTTTGAAGAACACATATTTCAAGGCGAGGCTGGACTCCAAGAGAGTTTGTGTTGTAACTCTGATTTAATCCTGACTGCCTTCAGCCCAAGCAGCAGTGCAGATCCACCAGTACCCCTGTCTGCTGTCCAAAAGACACAGCAGTGATAACCAGCAGCTGGCCAAATGTCTGTTGTTCTATCAAGCACTTAATTCCAGGTTTTGCAGTGAGTCAAAATGGAAGCAGAAGAAGAGAGCTGGAGATAGTGGAGATTTCTAAAGTCATTGTTCTTTCTTACCAATCAAGTACAATTCGCAGCCTTTCCCAACCTCATTTCATGCCTCTGAATTGGATGCAGACTGATTTCAAAACATGCCCTATCCATGCTACATCAGCAGGTACACAAGTGGATGCCAGTGATTAGAAATAACAGGAGCTGTGTTATTCAGCCAGGCATCAAATGCATCTTCTAGACGGACCTAGAGAACTACTGGTCTTTGGATCTCACCTTGCTCCTTGGGAAGGTAATGAAGCAAATCCTTCCTGAGATCTTTGGGGAGCAATAGGGACTGACCAAAGGCAATATAAATATGTGTGCTACAGTAAGAATTGTCTGCAATACTTTCTAGAGTTCGGACGTGAAGAAGTGAAGAGTCCTTCCATCAGTAGTTGGAAATCTCTTCTTTAGCCTTCTGATTCTTTGCTGGTAACATGAGCTTAATTCTAAAGAGCAATACATTCTGGAGTGTCAGAACTCAAGGTGAATGGGAACCTACTGATATTCAGAAAGAAAATAGAATGGCTTTAACAGCCACTGTCCATCTGTATGATTTTTACTACTCAAAACAAGCCTATCTGTGGTGGAAAATAAATGTTCTTATTTATTTTCTAATCCTTGGAAATCACAAAAGAAGCAGTCAAAGCCTTGTGGAGGAAGAATGATAAAACCATTGCATGGCTGATAGGAACAGCAAGTTGCTACAGATGGCAGAAAGACACTTTGAGATGCTTTGGAGCCGCGGCATTATTTATAGAGAAACTGACAATGATTATAACTGGCACGGTATGAGAAAGGCACTGCCTAGGAGATTTTCTGCAGCCTTACTCCAAAAGGGCACCAACAGGAATGGAGAAAGAGCAGCGATCTGAAAGAGAGCGAAAATTTGAACTGATTGCATTGAATGGGAAGTTCCATCATTTAATCTCAGATGAAGAGCATGGAGCTTGACCTACTACATACTTGTAAGGAGCATCTGAAAAGGAGCAGGCACCTGATTGCAAGGAGTGGATCTGAGGCTGTTCTTGTCCTCCCAGGGTCAGGACACACTGGATAGGATCCCCAGCTCCTTACCTCAAGAAAAGGCAAAATAACAAGAAGCCAGAACGTCCATTGATGTGGCAGATTCTCCTTCTCTTCTCCACTTGAATCGGAAAGCATTTGTCTTGAAAAGAAAATAATTATTAAAAAGATAAATTCACAGATTGGTGAAATTAGGGCGATTTCCTGGTCCATGAGAAAAGGAAAGAGACCAGAAGACAGATTTTATTTAAGTCCATTGTTCTGCACTGAATTCACTTGTGACTCCCATCTTGTCCCAACCACCCCAGCAGAGCCCACCTCCAGTTCCACCAGTGCCACCAGTCCACACGTGTGCATGGAAGCCTCGTGCTGATAGGAGACCTGAGGAACCAGGTGCCATCACCATACCCTGGTGGTTTTCATGACAGATCTCTCTAAGGGAAATGTGCATGGGGCTTAAACAGAGATGGAGTTGCCTGAAGAGATTCTGTTTCATTGTAAGAGATGGGGGCGAGCAGCTGGGCAGCACAGGGTGGGCAGAGCTGTTGGGGTTCTCCTCCAAGTTTGGGTTGGCCAGAGGGTGGGTCTGCCCTGGGGAGAGGAGAGTTGGAAAGAGCTCAGTGGGCATGGCATGATCCAGAGCATGACCAAAATCCCCCTGGAAGCCTGCAGGATGCGTGGCTGCTCCAGGGGATCAGGCCCAGGCAGCATGGGTTCACAAAAGGCAGGTCGCACTTGACCAACCTCATCTCCACTGGGTGACCAGACTGGTAGACAGGGGAAAGGCTGTTGATGTAGTCTGCCTAGACTTCAGCAAAGCCTTTGTCACGGGCTGTCACAGTATTCTCCTGAGGAAACTGGCTGTCCGTGGCCTGGACAGGTAGACTCTTCTTTGGGTAAGAAACTGGCTGGAGGGCCGTGCCAACGGGTGGTGGTCAATGGAGTGAAGTCCAGCTGGCGACCTGTTCCAAGTGGTGTCCCCCAGGGGTCGGTAGTGGGGCCTATCTTGTTAAATATCTTTATTGATGACCTGGACCAGGGCATTGAGTGCACCCTCAGTGAGTTTGCAGATGACTCCAAGTTGGGAGGTGGTGTTGATCTGCCTGAGGCCCTTTAGAGGCCCTTCAAAGGGATCTAGATAAGCTGGATCGCTGGGCTGAGGTGAATGGGATGAGGTTCAAGAAGGCCAAGTGCTGGGTCCTGCACTTTAGCCACAACAACCCCAGGAAGCACTATAGGCATGGGGCAGAGTGGCCGGAAGACTGTGAAGAGGAAAGTGTTGGTTGGGGGTGTTGGTTGATGCTCGTCTGAACACGAGCCGACAGTGTGCCCAGGTGGCCAAGAGGGTCAACAGCATCTTGGCCTGCATTAGAAATAGTGTGGCCAGCAGGAGCAGGGAGGTGATCATCCCCCTACTCAGCTCTGGTGAGGCCGCACCTCAAGTATTGTGTTCAGTTTTGGGCCCCTCACTACAAGAAAGACATGGAGGCCCTGGAGCGTGTCCAGAGAAGGGCAGTGAAACTGGTGAGGGGTCTGGAGCACAGTTCTTATGAGAAGCGGCTGAGGGAGCTGGGATTGTTTAGTTTGAAAAAGAGGAGGCTCAGGGGAGACCTCATCGCACTGTACAACTTCCTGAAGGGAGCTGTGGTGAGGAGGGGTTTGGCCTCTTCTCCCAGGCAACAAACAGGCCCTGAGGAAACGGCCACAAGTTGTAGCAGAGGAGGTCTGGATTAGACATAAGGAAAAGCTTTTTCTCTCAGAGAGTGGTCAGGCACTGGAATGGCTGCCCCCGGAGGTGGTGGAGCTACAGGATCTGGTTTAGTGCTTGTGGTAGCAGTGGTGATGGGAGGATGGTTGGACTAGATGATCTTGTAGGTCCTTTCCAACCTTGTGGTTCTATGATTCTATGATTTTAGTTTTGACTGTGAAAAAAAAAATCCTGACATTAATTCATTGAGGTTTGCAAAATACTTTGAGTTAATGTGACAAGGGCCCCTATAATAGTGCTTAGAAATCAGTTATTCAATTATGAATTACTACTATCAATAATTCAAGCATTCTGTTATTAATTGTTATTTTTACTCTTGCTCAGAGTTCACAGAGCAGCTCCTGGACTGTCTATAAGCAATGTACCTTCTATTTCTTCTTCCAAAATGTTTATGCTTTGGCCAATGACTTGCACATACTGGCACATGTGACCTTCACATTTCTGTGTCTTTCCAATCACTAAAGCCTAAGCAAGAACCACTGGTCTTTTTTTTGCACCAACTTGGATGGTTGAGCTGAGCTCTGAAGATCTTTCACCTTCTGGAAGGAAGACTCACTTGTTACATAGCAAATCTGTTTCATCAGTGAATGAAGCAGCAATCTGTTTATTGCAAACATTTAAGTGGTTGAAGAACGTCCAGGAATGCATGTAACACTGGGAATTTGAATGTGCACATGTCTGGTGGATAGAACCCATCTGAATGGAGTGTTTTGTTAAGCCCTCTCTGCCACAGCTTTGTGTGTGTGTGTGTGTGTATGTTCTGATTCAGGCAGAGCTTGCTTTCTTTGCACATGTGCTTTGGACCGCAGTAAAGGTCACACAGCCTGTGGTCAAGTCTGTTCACAGAGACCTCAAGACCTGTGCCTTGCACAGATAAAGCCATCCCAACACTCAGCGCTGAGCAGACAGCTGCCAGTTCTCCTGCATTTTTGAACAAAGAGACAGAACCCACACT
The DNA here is from genome assembly GCF_987193195.1 of Phasianus colchicus. Lineage (NCBI taxonomy): Eukaryota > Metazoa > Chordata > Aves > Galliformes > Phasianidae > Phasianus > Phasianus colchicus. The sequence goes on from NC_143455.1 coordinate 1,925,058, forward strand.
ACAAAGCCTGGCAGCAGGAAATGAGTTAGTCTAAAAATGAATATTGTTTGCAAGCAGAAAAAAAAATTCAGCACTAACCCCTCTTGAAGTGGTCTTTGAAGTTGGTTGAGATAAATAACCCTCCTACAGTGTGATTTCTTCGATGCAGACAGTTGCTCCCTGGGAAGCTGTTTCTCCCCGTTGCCTACAAAGGGTCTCCAGGGCAGCTGCCCAGATGTGATGCTGGTGGTACATCTGTGGTCTCACCATCTCTGGTAGTGCTATGAGTACAAAGAGCAGAAGCTCTCTGACAGAGGGATTTTGGTTGCCATGAATGGCAGCAAACGGCTCAACATGAAACCAACTGTCAGGAGACAAATACCAAAACAATTTCAGCAAAGACTGACTGAACTGGAAGTGGAACCGTTCAACAGTTCAGCAGAGTGGGTGGCAGGAATCTGCCCACGTGAGTGCAGTCCCCATGGGTATGTCCCACCATGTGCACAATTCAGACCAACTGTTCCTCCTGTTGGCATCACACTCAGTTGTTGCTCCAAAGCTCCAAAGCTTTTCAGACAGTGGGGGCCTCCATCCTCATCCAACACAGCATACAAAACTTCCTTCTTGATGTAGGCATATTGATGACCTTCTCTTGCTAAAGCACCACTGTTTTTAACCATAAGCATAGATTCATGAAAAGGAGATGTCTTGTCCTAAAATAATGTAGCTCTTCTCTCTGCAAAAGAAAGATCCATTCATCCAGTCTAACATGCCTGTCTTGGTTTGGGATGAGTAATTTCTGGATGTGATCACAGAAACAGAACTCTGTAGCAGAGAGCAGCAACAAGTGCAAATCCAGTTCTTCCAACACCATGGATGTTTCTACTCAACTTTGTGCATGTTTAGCATGGAAAGTCAAACTACAACCACAGAGTAAAGGATCCATCACCAGAGTCAGAAAACTGTCTCTGGTTCTCATATTGGGTCAGGGGATGGTGACTGAGAGCACAGCAGGAGACAGCCCCCTGAGGTGCTCCTTGGAAAAGCCCAGTCCAATGCATGAGAGTGGAATGGTGCTCTGCAGAAACACCATTGGTCTCTGTTTGTAGGATTGGGCACTTGATGAGCAGATCAATGAGAGTGAGGTGAGAGCTGGGCTTCTTGGAAGAGCAGAGGTAGGTGTAAGTGTCACCAGAACTGTAACTCCAGAGGTAGCAAAGATGGTGATCATCACCTGTGGGAAATAAAAAGCATCAAAAAGGTAACAAAAGGTGGCTCAAAATCCTGGGACAAAAATCCAGCCTTCCTGGACAGGGAAATTTGGGTAGGGCTGTTTTGATTTTCATGTTTGGATGCTGGATGAGAATGTCCCATGGCACACTTTTGCTGCATACAGCTTCTCAGCCTGTTCTCTACCATGCTGTGACTTTAGATCTGTCAGTTTGTGTGCCAGAAAAGACCAGTCTTTGCCAAGTGCACTCAGGCCCTCATCAGTAGAAGCCAAAAGCTCTCCGTTATGCAAGAAGCTATTAGCATCTCCGAAGGCACGGGCTGACGTGTTCTGCAGGGCTCATGATGCTTAGCAAGATCTTATTTGCAGAGAAATAATCCTCGTGTGGAAATGCATTTTCTCACATATCATTTACTCTGTTTTCCTCTTGCAGTGTGAGATTTTCCTTTGCACAGTGACAGAAGTGAAGATACACAGGAGAGCTACCCTCTTCTCTATCAACAATATTCTCTACAAGCAAGCCTCACTTGAAACTGTGTAGGGGAAGTTTGACAGCTCCCAGTGATGAAATTCTGAAAATAAGGTTATGACAAATTAGGGGTTTCACTCAGCAGCACCCTTTGCTCACTTCCAGTCACTGTAACAGGTTTTCTCTGTCTCTTATTCCAGTGCTTGACACTTTCTCAACTCTATAGCATCTCTGTGCCATCCATTAACACATTAAGTCTCATCATTAAGATCTATCACAAATGGAACTGGCCTTGTGTTAACCCCAGCAGTAACTCTGGGGAGACTGCAGTCCCTACAATGGTGCTGGAAGAAAATGTTTCCATAGGCTGCAGTGTACTTTGGTTTTCTCTTGTTAAAATCATATAATGTTTCCCTTTCTTTGGACAGGGAGGGATTTGGAGAGCTTTGACATGACTCAGTCCAGATTAAGTAGTGCTTGCCTGGAATGAGAGATTGCTAAAGGGATACTCTTGCTGGTGGCTCCCATTCTCTCCTCAGAAGTTGGCAGTTTAATTACATTGCAATTCCCAAGATGCAATCATTTTGCACTAAAGCAGAGACTCTGAGCATCACAGGAATCACAAGGCTGTTGGAGTGTTGTGACCGACCCAGCAATGGATCTGACTGCATAGAATGGCCTGTGCCTCTTATGTTCAAAGTACAGATCCCAGAAAATATTCAGCCAAAATGGTAAATTAATCACAGGTCAGATTTGGAATAAGAGATTTGATCATGGTGACAAGGTAAAACAGTCCTTTCTGCCCTTGGAGTGTGAAAGTGTTTCATATTGACTGCAAACCATGAGGTGCAATGAGCTGTGGCTGTTCAACTGAAATATTTTGGAGTAGTTTGTTCTACGAAAAGACAGTGGGACCTATCCTCCTATAGAATTAAAGCACCTCTAAATGAGACACAGACAGAAAATTGTATCTATGTTCACCTTCTGTGATCAGTGTCTTCCCCATGGAAGACTTCCCAATGGTACTTGGCTTGCACCATTGCCCTTGGGAAGTGAGAGGGTGGTGCATGAGAACATGAGAACAGCAGAGACTCAAGTTCAAGATTTCAGCTGGGCCACAAGCTGAAATCTAGTGATTTGGGCACTTTCCTTGAGCATTTTTTGCTTCTTCCTCAGGACTTGTCTAATTAAACCGCACAGATTGTACTAGCAGCTGATGGCAGGATGCTATGTTGTCTGTAGCCTAATGAGGATCTGCTTTTAGATGGGTAAATATAAATCTGTAATAAGCTCTCCTCCACACAGACAATAGCTCGTGATCTTGACATGACCTACTCAGATATTTACAAGAATTCAGTATCCCAATTGCTATCAGCAAGAAGCAAAACACAGAGTTGTTTGTGAAGAGGCAGGGAGTTTGTCCCTTTTATGATCACAAAATAGCTATTGTTGATGATTTCAGCAGCAGATGCTAATTGCTAGTGATGTAGACTCAGACAAACATGAATAGCATCACCTATGTTCATATGGAGTAATTAAACAAATATTTCTGTCACTGAAACTATATTTTCATTATAAAACCTGAGTCAGACCCATTGTGTTAAAGGTAATTACTCTCCAAGCTGCTCAGTAACATCAAATACAATTTCACGCTGCCTTACAAGGACATGCTATTAACGACTGTATTAGAGGCATTTGTCAGAATTGCAGGAGGAAGTTGCAGGGTTTTTACAACAAGGCAGGGATGCTTCTGCTGCTGCATGGGCTCTCTGGGAACATCCAAAAGCCCTCAATGGTGAAGGCTCAGCTGAACAATGTGCAGATGTCAAAGCTGTTTTCCAACATTAATGAGCTCCACAAATCTTCACTGCACGCTGCTTGCATTATTTTTTAAATCAACGTATTTGCTCGCAGGATCTGTTCAGGGCTGGTGAGCGGCTCACCCAGACCCCCACCCTGCTTAACATTGGTGGTGTTGAGCACAACTGACAGCCTGCTCACTGCTGCCACAGGCAAGAAACTGAGCATTTGGGGTTACCTAACAGCACACAGCCTCTGCAAGGCTCAGGAGGGTTCTCAGGATGTTGTCTGCCTTATGTGAGGTCCTTCATCCAGGGCTTTGGGCTCAGTGTGTGTCCCTGGCTCTGCGGGGGTTAATGCTGGCTGTCTCCCCTCCATGAAGCCTGTGGTGAGGCCATGGGAGGCTCCAGCAATGGGTGCAGGAGTGGTTGGCAGTGCTGCTCTCATCTCTGTGTCCTTTATTTTTGGCTTTCTTTGAATTTCCAGTCTTTGCTATAACTCAGTAGCCTGCAACATGCTAATCCAGCTCTCTCTTGCCAGAGCAAGAACTGGAGAAGCTGTTCCAAGAGAGGTTTGCAGAGGGAAGGTGTGGTAGAAAAAGGTTCCTCTGAGATGGGATCCATCCTTCTTCCACCCACTGCCCACCTTCGGTGTGCCCTATCCAACAGGGGTGGTGGGTTTCCTCTGCTGGTAATTCCTGCTGAGAAACTGGACATGTGATGTACCAGGTGAGGGTATCTCTTAAAAGGGAAATAGCATGAAGTAAGTAAGAAGAACTATATTTTCAAGAATAAATGAGACTCCGTGGAGTCAAAGTTATTTGCAGAAACACCCATCACAGAACGGATCGTTATAAATCGCTGTATGGAATCCTGTGGGATACCTACATTAACAGCAGCCTCTCCCTTTCCCTACACTCACATGGTTCAGCTTGTGACTGCTGGGCCTCCTCCATCCCTCTGCTCAGGCAGAAGGAAAGATCAAGCATGATGTCTTGGTTTAGCAAGAAGGGAGAGACACTTGGGACCCAACTTGAGTCTTCAGCTCTGTGTTTATTCTTGACCACGTTGACATCTTAGGTTTTCATAGGACCATGGAGCTTTTAAACAAACTTTTATTTCCCCTTTTTTAGGTGTAAAACAGTTTTGGAGTGTTGGCTTACAGATACAATCACAGGGATTATAGATGCTGTCTCAGGAAAATCTAACCTCTATATTTTGAAGCAGGTGAACTGTTCTTTTAGTGGCAGCCTCCCAAGTCCTGCAGATTGCAGATTTAATTCTGGGCTGCTGGGAATGAAGGATTTAATCAGATGTGACAACAGAGCCAGGAAGCCTGACTTCTTTCTGAACATTCCTGAATTTCTTCCCCTGGCCCTGGTGTTCATGCAGTCAGGTATTACTGGAGCTGCCTTCTGCTGAGAACACATCTCCTTGGAGTCATCATTATCTCCATTTTCCAGTGTATCCTTTTCTTTCCTGGTAAGACCCCTTAGCTCCCTGCTGCACTGCTTCAAGCTGGTACCACAAGAAACAGACTCCCTTTGAGGCTCGTACAAATGGAGACTTGCATTTCCAACCAAGGTCCTCAAAAGGGGAAATTGAATAATCATTTCTCCAGAAACTCCTCTAAGCCTCTGCTCAGATGCATTCAAGTAGAGATTTTGTTAGATTACAGGTCTGGTTCTGAGTCCCAGATTTGACTGTCCATCGCCATCACAAAGGGCAGATTAATTTTTTTTCTGTAATCCTTCATGAAACTGCAGGGAAATCTGTCGCTCCAAAGAGGAACAGAGAACAGACCAGGGCTTCTCCCAAAACCAAGGGAGCATCTCCTGTATGAGATATCAATGAGCAACAGGCACAATTATTTTTTGTTCAAAACCAGACTTTTTAAGTAGCTTTTCATGCTATTGGAGCACAGTATCAGCCTGCTAAGTGTAGCACTGCTGAGCAGATAATCATAGAATCATCAAGGTTGGAAAACACCTCCAAGATCATCCAGCCCAGCTGTGCACCTACCACCAATATTTCCCCATTAAACCATGCCCTTTAAAGCTGTTGTGTTGGTGCTCCCCTGCCCATCACAGGCAGCACTGCAGTGGGCTCACAGTGCCTATAGATACCCCAGATCACACTATGCAGAGCCCTGCATCTCTTCCTGAAATTGCAGAAAGCTCTGTGGAAAATCATGTAAAACTTTCTTCTTCCTCTCTTGTGAATGAAACATTTTTAATTAATGCACTGTATCAAAGGCTGTAGGACTTCATAAGCCAATGCAAATCTTGTGTTTGTGCAGTAGTATGAGAAGACATATTACAAAGAACCAGTCTTTGGCAATAAAAAAAAAACAACAAAAAACAGTGAATAATACTCTCACGGTTTGAGTTCAGTGCACAGATGTCTACTCAGTAATGAATTTCTGGCAATCAAATATTTTCTTTAATGCTATAAGACAGCTTGGTGGTATTTGATCATGATTAGCCAAAGCATCCCAGGGTGTTTTGGGTTGTAATAAGATGGGTAAGTATTCTAGCAATTTATTCTATAAATTGTCCCATGAAGTAAATACCTCTGTGTACGAAATACAGCTCATGGTGCACCTTGAGAAGTTCCAGAAGGCTCAGCAGCTGCTCTGCTTTAGGGGAGCAGGAGAGGGGCAGGTCAGGCTGCTGAGGAAAAGCTGACTTCTGCTTGGGAAGGGGCTCTCACCTGGTAGACTGCATGCAGTGGGTGACTCCACCTTCAGTTTGGCCCCAATAAAAGGCTCATTTCCAAAAGCAAGGTCCTTTGTGATTTTCAGCTGGAGCCAGGCTGAGATCCCACCTCCACTGGCCGGTGGTTGCACCTGGAGCCCTGTTCCTGTGAATAGCTTCTGGTGGAGAGAACTGAAATGTGCCAGGAGAATGGGGAATGAAGGAAATGGTTTCTGTCTGTTTTCTGCTTCATAAACGTTTCTCCATGTTTGCAATGGAAAGCTCTGATCCTGCCTTGTGCTAAGAGCCAGAGGTATGTTTGGATTTCTGCTCCAGTGCTGTGCAAGATTCCAGAGTGAGAAGGACAAATCCAGAAAAAGAACTCAACAACACTTTACATAAGAACAAGAAACAAAGAGGGCAGAGTCAGGCTATGGATGCCTCCTGTGTGCTACAGTGCACTGATTCAGAGCAGTGGAAGTGCACAGCACCTCACAGGGTCTATCTCAATGGAAAGGTGTGATGCTACACGCACCGTATCTCCAGCTGCTGTAATTCCTGCTCTCGAAGGTGCATGGACAAGAAAATGTGGTTGTGTGGTTTCCTGGGTTGCTCTGACAGAACCGTAGAAGAGCAGTTGGAAAGGGACCTCTGGAACACTCTAGTCCCCTTGCAGAGCAGGACAGCCTCCAAGATCAGACCACCTTTGTCAAGCAGATTCAAATTCTCTGAGGATGCTCCATGCCCTCCCTGAATGACGTGTTTCAGGGCTGTGCTACACTGAAGATTTTCCATATTAAAAAGAGAGAAGACGCAGAGGAGAAGTATCGGTATACAGAGGGGTTTAGATGTTGATTAAATCAGTAGACAAAATCATTTGCCTGATCCTGCTGTTGCTTATCTGCTGCCAGATGTTCCCCATAGCAGTGAAACTAGAAGCTCATTTGCTAAGCGTGCCCCAGTCAGACTTTACCCAAACCTTCAAACTATGCTGTTCTTCTGGGTGTTTGGTACTGCACAAAGCTGCCTTGGAGGGCATATCATTATTCTCCATCAGAGCAAATGCAGCATAGAATGGCTTCCTAATCTGAGTTTGAGACGAAGGAACTCACTGTGTATTTGATGTCCTAGATTCAATTATTTTGATTTCTCTGCACCTTTTGACTCTTTATAATATTGTCATTTATATTTATGAGATTGCAGAGAGATTTAATGTGTTATAAACTTCCCAAATCCTCAGAGGGACAAAAAAAAAAAACAAAAAAAAAACAAAAAAAAAAACAGAACACCTTTATTTTGAGTTCATGAGCAAAGACAAATTTCTCTTTGTGTGGATTTACCCATGGAGAGAAGATATTCACGAGGATCTATCAGTCTTCAGACCAATTGCAGTGCAGCAGTTGGGAGGCTAAGAGCAGCATGATGTTTCGATACAGCGGAACATCCCTGGATCATGGTTAGAGACACGTTTTTCATGGAGAGGTTGAGCTTATCCATACAAATTAACCTGCTGGAATTAAACTTAGATGCAGAGTTCTCTCTCTTGGATGCAGATCTGGGAAAGCCACAGGTGGCAGCCTCCTGACATGGCAGCTATTTGTTCAGAGTAATAACATACATTCCTACTAATTACACGATGTTTGATGTGCAGATACCACTCCCTGCCTCACTTGCCTGCAGAAACTCCTACATTTCTTCTTTACCACAGCTCTGAAAAGAAGCTTCCCAGGTCTGTCACATGAGTGGCAATAATTACAGAATGGGAAAAAAATGCTTTGCTAGTGAAGGTCTGAAAGAAAGCACCACAATGCAGTGCAGAGAAGAGCAGGCCACTTCTGAGTTCCTTCTTAGGAGCAGTGTGTAAGGGAGCAATGACTCTCCACGTCATCTGGGAGGATTTCTTCCTTCTCCTCTCTCCGTCCACACATGGAAAACCCTACTAGCACCTGTAGTAGTTTCACACAACAGGCAATTTTGCCAAACTGGCAGCTATATTTTGCTCACACTCAAAGATGATTTGCAGCCAAAAAAGAAGTTAAGACGCAAGAGCAAGAAAACTGTGTCAGTGGTGTTTGGCTGTATCCCAAACCCAGTAACACAGCAGGCGTGGGAGCTCCTCGGATGTTTTTGCTTGACGAACGCCCACTTGAAATGGCTGATGAATTTCAATATTTGGACAGATGGCTGAATTCCCAAATCTGATTTTAAAATACACTTCGAGTCTCCTCAGAAATTGCACTTTCCTTTTTTGGAGGTTGCTATTCACTTGGAAAATACATTCTTCCATTCTTATGGTTTCAATAACCACAACTGGTAACCTCTTCTCAGTACAAAGTGCACAACAGCTATGATCATTTCCTTGCTCACTGTCTCTGCCCATGATGTTTGGAAGGCTTGTACTGAGTATTATTGTGTATACAGATTGTTTCTGCAGTTAAGAAGGCTCTGATATTACCAAATAACCATAACCATAAAGCACATCCAAGCTATCCTCTAGCCTCCATCTGCAATGCCAGAATGAAAACCATAGTAGTCATGATGATAAAAGGGAAGTGAGAAAAACAAAACCATAACATGGCAATCTTAGTTAAAATAATTTAATTTTCCTTCAAGTTGGTGTCACTCCTCTGAAAATACTCCACATGGGTCAGGAAAAATTACCAATGTCTGAAAGTCTTCATTTTGTCACTAAAAAAAAAAAAAAAAAAAAGAGGTGAAAGAAGTTTCTAACACACAGTATAAACCTACGTTAAGGTAGGGAAGTTAAGGTAGGGAAAGACATCCATGCTGGTCAAAGTCCCACCTTCCTTGTGTGGCTCCTGCCAGCCCAGAAGTGAGTTGCCAATAGACAGGCTAAAGCCATTTCTGATTAATTCTGGGAGAAAACAAGGATGTTTAAGTATTCTTGATGGTGACCAGCAATAAAACATCTATAAAGTCACAGAAAAGCAAGAAAGAGAGAGAATCGTATGGGAAGGTTGGAACTTTTCTGAATTTTTTTGCATCACAGTGAGGGCCTGGCTGAAAATGTGGTTCCAAGGGAGGTGAACAAGCTCTCTTGGTGGAGCTTGGCAAGGCATAACCCCAAATTCCATGTGATGGATGTGAAATTGCATCTGCTGGAAAGCTGTTGGCATTGGCTGTCCCTCCCACCAGACAAAGGTCAGTGAAAAGAAAAGGAAAACAAACTTTTATTATTCCCATTGTTATTTCAATAACAACACTGCTCTCTAGCTCTGTCTGTACAGAAAATAACACTGGGTGCTCAATGCAGGAGCCATCTGGAGGTGGGAAGCCCTGAGTGAAGTAAGACACACCATGTTTGTGTCTCACATATCCCTGTGACATTACCAGCCTGGGGGCATGGGTCATCAAGGCCATGGCCTCTGCTCCCTTCCAATGAGCACTGCCTGGGGTCATCGGGCTGCCCATGCTTTAGACTCATCTATGGCCATGCAAATAAAACTTTTGTCCCAGCAATCGAACCAAGAGGTTTTGTTTGTTTGTTTGTTTTTGGTTTTTTTTTGTTTTTTTTTTTTGTGACAGTGATTTACGAACAGCTCTCTTCTTTCAGGCTATGGGTGTTAATTAATTGCTTCTGGAGTACTCGGATAAAAAGCGTATTTACTTATGCAATACTCACAGACTAAATATTTTGTGCATTTCACAAACATTCCTAATGTGTGCCTGCAGAACAATAGATCAGCCAAATGAAACAGCTGCAGAAGAGACAGATCATACATACTTCTGAAGTAGTCAATTATTTAAATTAATTAATGAGTAATGACTATGTATGCTTTTTGCATATAATTTGACTATTACAATGCCAAAATGTTCAACTATTACTCCTTCAACAGGGACATATTGCACACAGCTATGAAACAACATCCCTGCTGACTTTGTTCTGCATTGCACTGTTGAGTCCCCACCTTTTAAGAATTAAGATGATCTAATGCTGGAATGTGTTGTCCCTGTCTGTTTATAACAGTGGATTTCCTAGGTCCCTGTGCACACTACTGGGGGACCACTAATGACTAGCTACTGCACTTTTCAGAGCTGTTACTTTCATGGCACAAGTGTTTTGGAGATTAAGCACCCCGAGGATTGTTTCCAATCCTGACTTTGGTGAAAGATGACTAGTAGTTGTACTGCTGAACTCCATTAAAAAAGAAGAAAAAAAAAAAAAAGTGGAATTAGAAGAAAACTAGATGGAAATGCTCCCTGGTCCATCTAAGCCATTCCTGGTTAACAGAGCTCAGAGCTGTGCCATGAGACATGCACTGATCAGCCACTATGGGCTGCCCTGCCCTGAGTTTGTTTCTTAGTCTGGATGCAGACAAGCTTTCTATGATGGGCTGTTGCCATTGGCTTTTAGACCATGGAAGCACACCAAGAAGGTCCACCAAATCAGAAGAGAAAGGCATGCTGGAGAGATGTGAGGAAGCTCCCTAAGCTTTGGCTTTGCTAAATATCATTCTGGTTTAAATTGTATAAGAAGCAAAACTGTACCTGTAGGAACCTCCAGACAGCTTTACAGAGGGCTGGGGAGCAGCAAGATCAGACAAAAACCATTTCTGTAAGCACACATGCCCTACCTTGACACTGGAGAGTCATTCAAGAGCACAACATGAACTAAATATCAAGGGCTCTCAGAATTTTTTACAGGGGCTGAGGGGGAGGGTGGCATAACCTTTCAGAGCCTCAGTAATAACCTATCTCCTCCACCCTGGCAGGCAGGAAGGAATATTATAAATGATGCAGGTGCCATGGAGACCTGATAGTGTTAGAGGAATGAATCCAATTGCAAAAGCATGCAGAAAGTGTCTTCCTGAACTGAATCGGGGCATTAACCCCTCTGAGGCCTGAGCTGAGGATAAGAAGCACACATAAAGGGTGCCAACATATTTGGCTATGCTCCTGAGCCTACAGGAGCTCTGAAAGAAAGCCCTTTACCTTGTATATAGAGAATGATGACCTGCCGTGAAGACTTGGGGGATGGAGTTGTCCTTTGCAATTCTCGGAAGGGTGCAGGCTGAGTACCACATGAAGCCTTGGCAGTTCCTGGCGTGTCCCATGTCTGGTCTCTCTGCTATGACTCCATAGATTCATCTCTCTCTGTTCCAAGAAGTTGGTTATGGTCAAGCCCTGGAGCAGTTTTGGGCAAAATCATCTCTTCCACTGAAAATAAAGGATTTTCTGGAGGTTCAGATGGAGCCACTCTACCAAGAAAAGCAGTAGTGACAGAGAACCCCAGCTCCTGCATGGAGAAGAATTCATAGCCATATGAATACATCAGCCACTGAGCAGCAGGTACAGAGGTCCTCCTGGTAGACAGATGCTCACATTCATTGTCTATGAGCTGCAAGTCTGATTTCCCTTGGACACCAAGGTGAGTGAGAAGCTCAGTGGTTACTGGATGGCTTCTAGGCAGCAATCAATAAGAACGAAAAGAAGAACCCACCAGGTATACCTCAGTGTCCTGACTGAGGATTACAAGAAATAGAAGCCAATGTGGTTTGATGGCTGTGCTGGTGGTGGACTTGATGGTCTTGGAGGTCTTTCCCAGCCTCAGTGATTCTGTGGGTTGGCATGGTGGTGATGGGTTGATGGCTGAACTTGATGATCTCAGAGGTCTTTTCCAACCTTAATAATTCTATGTTTGGAAGAGTATTTCTGTTGAGCACGTAGGCAGCCATGTCTGTGTGGCATTACCCTGTCAAGAAGACATCTTGTAAGATACGAAAAGGTTAAATTTTGAAGTGAAATCCTATAATAAATAAAATATAACTGAAACTGCATGACTGCAGGAAGAGCTATGGATTAGCATAGCTTGAAATGAAATGCCAGTCTACGTGTGGGTGTGGGGAGGGGGTTATGCACAGCATGCCTGGCAAATACTTTGGATCGTGAAAGCAGTTATAAGAGAAAAGGCTTATGGAGAGCCTTAAAGACTCAGTAAATCTCTTCCAGCTAGACATGCACAGGATGCTGAATCCAGGATACGTCTAATTTATCTTTATGCTTTCAAGGCTGAAAAGAAGATGTAGTCCTGCTAAGACTTGGCACAAGTGTTAACTCTGAATGTACATTTCTGCGAGGAAGAGTCTCAGCCTGGCAGCCCATATGGCTGCCACAGTGATGGTGCTGATGAAAGACCTTTCCTATCAAGTCATCGCAGCATCAGCACAGGGGCTTTTGGCTGTAGCAGTCACTGGGCATGCTCCTAAGCAGCTAGCACATGCTGGTACCCCCAGCACAGCACCTTGTAATCACATCTTCAGCAGCATCCTCTGCCACAACCCCATCAATGACCTTGAGCAGCAGGGAGAAGAGTGTGGACAGAGCCCCAGAGAGCCCTTCCTAAAGGGGTCTCCCAATGGGCACCTCAGTGTCCTGGTGGGATTAGTGCTCAGGTAACCAGAACTTCTGCTATTGAAAAGGAGACCTTTATTGTACATCCCTATAAACTCACACATTTTATTTTGCTTATGCAGTGAACCAGGAGCTGAAACAAAATCTGTAACTCTCACTCTGAGAAGGAGAAATAACTCATTAGAGCTGATTAGAGCTCATGAAGTGTAAGGAGTTTAAGTGAGATCATTTTTGTTTGCAGCTTGCACCTCTACAAACCCCCACTACAGATAGCTGTGTTTCGCCTCACAGCTGCACAGTATTGCCAACATCACAGAGGAGTCCTGTCCCTTTCAAACTGCTCAGAGAGGAGAGGCTTTTAGTGATTGCTGCTTTTTTCCCCCTCAGATTAATGAAAAGACAGCCCAGCCTGTTCAACTTGAAAGAACTTTTTCGACTTTCATATTTTTTGCATCCAGAAATAATGAGTGTCACCGATGTCTGGAGAAAACAGTGAGTGTGAAGGGCAGCAGAGGACAGCCCAGAGATGAAGGCAGAAAAACAGACGGCTGAAGTAGATAGAGATACACAGATACTGGGAAATGAAAGGTCTCCTTGGAAAGTTCTCTGTTGTAAGGGTCTTAAAGCATCTGCTGGAAATAAGAAAAAGAGAAAACAGGGATCATAGTCCATAAAGCGTGTGTAAATGGAAAGGATTGAGATGCTGCTTCAGGAGCTGGGGTTTCAGGGCAGCCTACAGGAAAAAAGGCACCAAATCAGCCCTGAGGTGTAAGGGTTGGAGAGTGGGAAGCCTGTGACATGGACCTGGCCATGAGATGCCAGCATGGTTGCTGGCAGAGGGTGAGGGAATGTAAGTGTCACACATCCTTCCACATCAGCAGCTTTCAGCCCGAGCCCAGCTGAGAGGTTATGATCTTGATGGGATTCTCTAGCTACAAACCAGCATTTGGTTGAAACCACATGCCACAGAGTGAAGTTAACTCTGAGGTACTCGGTGTGAAACCTCTTGTTTTTGAGCATCACTTTCAGAACTGAGCTAAGGAATAACAAGATCTTTGGCCTGATTGATCTCAAGCACGTGCAATGCTCTCTCATGCCAGGAGCTCTCTGTGAATCACACCTGAGTGACAATGAGTGACTGCAAGACACGTTTGGAGCTGCTGCAGGAGCAAAGGAGGTGATACAGGAAGGAAGTTGTCTGTCCCTGCTGACTGAAGAAGCCCACGGAGACACGGACTATTGGGTGAGTGAGACAATTTCACACTATGGGAAGAGTCCTGCCTCAGGAATGACTAACTTGACACACAGGAAGAATTAACAGTCATCCTCTCTGCTCATTTTGCTGGAGCCTGTGTCATCTCCTGCTTGCTTCCCACACCAAAATAGGGAGCAGTTGCCAAGTGGACTTGCTGGGGCTGGTCCAAGCTGTCACTTGTAGAGTTTGCCGGGGGAGCTGAAAAAAGCAGCTGCCTGCAAGCCAGGAAACTTTCAGCCCTTTTGTGATCTCCTTGAAGGTCTACAGCTTTGTGCTAGCTGAGGAATGCAGGAGCAGTAGCAATTAGGAGTCAACGTATTTTCATGAAGCCATTGAACATCCCAATTATACTGCACTGACAAAGGCTATATTCGCCACCACATCTGTTATTTCCATTTACAGGAGCTCTTTTGTAAGCCTACACATGTATTACTCTTGGCTAGCTCCTCTGGGAAATCTGCCTGTCTCACTTCCAGCCTTATGATTGTCCAATTACTTTTATTCCTTCCTTTGCCCTATCCCATCCTATTGATTTATCACCTGCTTTAAGGGCGGTTTTATCCAGTCCTCCAGAATGGAATACTTTGCTGCTGATAGCAGCAAGTTATAAAAGACAAAATGTTTCTGGGAAGAATGTGATCTCTGCAAGGACAAACTGAGATCAATCCTGCAGGAAAAGTCTGGCGTGGGATTTAAGCTCCAGTTTGGAGAGAGTGTCATGCAATGGGGCTCCTTCATGCAAGAGGTTCTGCAAGCACCAGATACCTCTGACAGCAGAGCTGAGAGGGGCATGTGTCAGACCTGTTGGTCAGCAACCTGCCAGTCCCACTGAATCTAAGACAGATGGTCAACAATGGGGGCTACTGAAAGGCTGCAAGATCCATTTGGTGGACCCTGACCAATCAAGAAGCAACAGCTACCAGTAAATCCATGTGCAAATCTGGGCAAGGGTGTTAGCAGAAGTTGAGGGTGTTGTTTGTGCTGGGTATTGGAATCAACTAGAAAATCTATTTTGGAGCAAAAAGCTGAATTCTGCACTCAGTGTTCCCTGCTGCTTTTCCCTATGTGGATCCAGTCCTTACAATTCAGGGAGAATAAGACAATTCTGAAAAGCTCCCTTTTAGAAGCCATTAAAGGCACACTTAGATCTGGATTTAATATTTCTAATGTTTCTCTGAGTTGGTTGGAGTGGGAAACAAAGAATAAAGAAACAGCCAACCAAACCAACCAACCAAAAAGAAACCAACATAAACCTACCTGGAGCTGCTCTTCAGGAGAATGGGAAGGACAATTATATCCTTTCCCATGCCAGATGTTTTGGATGAATGCAGTGCAAAGGAGTATTTTTAGGGGAGAAGGTGTCAGCACTATGATGATGCTACCCAAGCTGATGTTCAAATGAAGATTAAAGCAGGAGGTTCAGGCAAAGAACTGACCCAGGTGATCCTCTTGCAAATGTCTCCATGCCTGAAAACCAAGCCCCTTGGCACAGCAGGATGACTCAGAGCCCAAAGGTAAGCACCAGGAATTAGGACAGTCTGGAGGAGAATTCATAACCCATAACCCATATCCCAAAAACAGGACAATGATATCTTGCCAAAGAAGAGTCACAGACCTAATTCTTCCAGAGCAAAGCAATGGTTACCTCTTACAAGTGCTCAAGGATTCTTCTGAGGACTACCACCCAAAATTACATCAGGTCAGATGGCACTAGTAATGTTTCCTGGAATACATGAGGTGAAGAGTCACGAAATTAATTGTTAAAATATATCTAGACCATGTCCTTTACCTACCCAAATATTTAAAAGGAGTTAGAAAAATAGTTAATCCTTTATGCTGCTTTTATCCATTACCTAAAAGACCTAGGATGAATGCTACAGTCCTTGATGCTACATTGATTTAAAACTTGTGGCACCGTAGAAAATGCTTTGGGATATATCAGTTAATTAATAGTGAATTTTGGAAAGCCATCTCTCCTCTCCGAAAGAATTGATTCTGGACAGAAATTAAAAGAACATGTGGGGACCCCAAGGCAGAATCCAATGAGTGATGTGCTTTATGTATTCTTTGCAAAGGACCAGTCCCCTTGTTGCTACTCCCATAATGCCCTGTTAACTCAAATTTAACTTTATATTTCATGCATAAGCCTTAACTGTATATTTCATACATAAGCCTTAAAGGAATTAGTTTGTGAAGGAGAAAGGCAATTTTGTTTATACGCTGTGCTCACGTCTGAATGACTTTTCTCAGGTTTCTGAGACTGGCATCAGCAGCCTTTGTCAACACAAATCCAAGGGACGGGACTGTGTGACAAGACTTCTGAGGTTCTCATTAGATCTTGTTTGTTTCTACCATAAAGACCAGATTTAATTTAGCTGTGAAGTTTCATCTCCCAGCCTCGCCTTAATGACTGGGCAGGACATTAAATTTTTCCCTTGTGCCAAGCAGTTTGCATGGTTGTTTCAGTTGGTATGTCAGGTTTAAGCAGAAGGAAATGGAAACAGAATCCAAATAGGATTACAGGAAACTAAGAATGGGATTCCTCAAGTTTCATTGTACGTCAGCCACTAATTCACAGTTGATTTTCAAGGTCAAGACTGAAGCAGGTCAAACTAGGCAAAAAAAAAATCGATTTGTTTCATTCATCAACTAAAGATACGTGGTGCCACAAGTTCTGGAAGAAGCCTCTGATATACAAAGATGCTGAGAAACTCCTATAGAAATCTGAAAGTCCATTCAATGCTTGGGTTGCATAGGCAATCTCTAGAGTTTTCTACCATGTTATATCTGAGTCAATCATGACATAGGGAATGTCTGTGATACACCCAACTATACTCTGATTTCTGAGACACCAAAGTAACTTCACTGAAGAAATGGAATTCAATGGATACAAGACATGAACAGATCTGGGTGTGTTCAGAACCATCCAGAAAGCCAAAAAAGGGGATGTATGGGAATAGGGAGTGAAACTTTATCACACCTCTTGATCTGTCTTCTCCAGTGGGATGTGGATTTCCTTTAGAAAGGGATTGGACATTCAGTGAAGGACTCCAATGGGAATGTAAAAGCCCATTTGGGCTTGATGAAGGAGCTGGACTTTCTGGATCCCTTCCAATTTGGGATGTTTTATGATTTTATGAATCTATTATTAGGATGATCTCTCCAAGGGCAAACACATACTGGGGAAGCATAGCTAGTGCTACTTGAGAAGCAGAGAAAATGAATGGTGGATAAGAATCTGTCTTCTTCCTTGAAAGCTTCTGACAGTGAATCCAAATCATCCATGAAGTAGAAACTGAAGATATGACAAGGGCTAATGTGCAAGGAAGAGATTGAAAGGGAGAGTGGGGGACTTGGACAAGCACCCTGCCTGCAAATGGACTGCTGGATGAATTGATGGTGTTTGGAACACTTAGCTGCAAACTACAGGGACAGCTAAAGGAAGACCACTCCGCCTCTGATTCCCAGCAAGATATGAGATTTCTATGCCCAGAGGCTGATAGCTGCTGAGAAAATGGAAGCTGAGTTCTCAGAAAAAAACACTGTGTGATGCAAAGACTTCTTGTACAGAAACATCAGCCACGGATGATGGAAGTTGTGGAACATAAAGGTCACTGATAAGGGCATCGTTCTCTGACTTTGCAGTCCCTTCATGCACAGCCAAGGCTTGTCCAGAACCAAGGATGGGACAGGCATGCGATTCAGGTGCCTTTGCAGTTCTCTCATAGAAATATGGGGCTTCTCTCACCTCCAGTGTCACATCTGCATCCATGGAAAGGTGTCCAGTCATGCTGGCCTAAAAGGCATCTCATGTCCTTGCTGTCTGAGCACCTTTCACTCAGCCTACTGGGAGCTGGCTGAGAAGGAATGTCAGGAATGTACAGGAATAGAGCCTTCGGTCCTGTGTCCTGCAAATAAGGAACTGCTTGACACTCCTACCTGAGCTAAAGGCATTTGTTGGGTCATAAATAAATTGTTCCAAGTAGGTTTTACCTTAACGCTGCCAACAGCCTTGGCAGTTGCGTACTCTGCTCATAACTGATCCTGCTGTAATAGCTGCCTGGCTCTGAGGGACGTGCACACCGTGCTCTTTGATAGAAACAGCACACCAGTTTCTTCTCCTTTTTCATTCCATTTTTCATAAATTTCACATTTTCAACACTTTATTCTTGATATATATATTTACTTTTCAGGTGACAGAAATATTTTTCAATTTATAGAAATGCCAGTTCAATACATCTCTGTAGAATATGATGAGACTGGAATTGAATTTCCTGCTTGTTCATTTTTTTATTAGCATTTTTATATCGAGCAATCTGGCAAAAATAACTACTTTTACTTTATATACTGTGTCACCACATCTCCATTCACCTTCTGCCTAGGAAATATTATACTATATATAATATATAGTATTATCTTTCTCAATTATTTATATATTATGTATCTTCTATTTACTATTATTTCCCACATGGACTCAGCCCTTCTGTGTGTGCTTACCTGAACTTCAGGTGGCCAGATAGGTTTTGGGGTATGAATTCAACATCCTAACCCGCACTCGAAGGGATAGAGGAGGGAATACCACGCACAGCACTGCAAGCTGGCATGAGTGTTGCAAGCACCACTGTTATCATTGGCAGGACAGGAGATACTGCAGCAAATAGATATCCCATAGTGTTTTCTGGGAATCTGACTGGAGCCAGCTATCACAGAGCAGATTCTGTACACACAAAAGCAGGTTGCACCAATGGGACTGACTCATTTCCTACTGGGCATGACTAAAAGCCTGTCCTGTGAGCACTAAGGAGTGTGTGTGTTTCACACAGAGCATCGAGGCAGGTTCTCACCAGCAGAAGAACATCTGGACTGGATATAAGGAAGAAGTTTTTTTACAGTCAGGGTGGTGAGGGACTTGCACAGGCTGCCCAGAGAGGTGGTGGGTGTCCCATCTTTGGAGACATTCAAGGTCAGACTGGATGGGGCTCTGAGCACCTGGTGGAGCTGTGGGTGTCCCTGTTTGTTGCAGGTGAGTTGGCCTTTAAGGGTTCCTTCCAATGGTTGCCTACCTGACCACCTCATCCCCAAGAGACTCAGCTCTGATCCGTTGTCTACTGGCAATTTCTTCTTCTCCACTGACCCACTTCCCTGGGTGAGTGCCATGAGTACCAGCAATACCCTGACAGCATTTTTAGGTCAATGCCTTCCAAACAAATGTTTTCCTTTTACATCTGACACTTTAGGTGAACACTAGGAGCTGCCGGAAGGTTTTTCAAACTGACAGTGATATGGGGCTATGTGCAGCAGGTGCCACAAAGCTGCCAGGAAATGCAGCCCCTGCTCTCAGCAGGGCTTCTGCTCGACTCCTGCCCAAAAGGCTGTCGTTGGCCTGGGTTTCACTGGCAACAGCTGAATAACCATCAGGCAGACCCTTGTGCAAGGAACAAGTACAGACAGTTCAGACGTGCCTGGATCTGTTCAGAACTGTAGGAGTCCTGGAGAATTTGGCATGCTGCTGATGATTAGCCTTTAATTTGCTATGTTGTAATTAAGGCCAAGTGCAGGGAATTCCCAATGATACTGTAATCCTCTAAAATCAAGAGATGTGAGTAAACCAAAAATCTCTCCTAGTGCCAGGGCAATAATTTCCCAGTTTAGTGGCAGTCCAAACTTACTGGTTCTGGACCAAAAGGGAAGAAACTGGTGCTGAAGGTTTTGGCTAGAGCAGTGCTGCTGCTGCCTCCTGTGAGCCTGGCATGTGCAAGGAGGCTGCAAGCTCTGAGCCAGGATTGCTCGCTAAGTGTGGCCCACGGCTTGTATGGTTCAGATAAGGCAAGTCACTGATGGAGCACTTCAGCATGTGTACCCTCAAGACAGCTTGTCTGGAAAGCAGAGCAAGTGTTGATCATCTGCATTTGCTGGAGGCAGACACCATTGCTGGAAACAGCTTTCCCAGGCTGCTGTGTGTCTGCAGACTACGCGTCTAATGATCCCACTGAAGTTGAGCTCGCTGTTGGCTCCACTCATTGTTCCCAACTTCTGTGCACGGTGGCATTCTGATGGAGTTTCTCAGAGAGGGGAAGGAGTACATCCCCACCTCAACTCCCATCAACTCCTGTGCTTGTAGGTAGCATGGGTGCCAGAGTCAACGCAGCTTTGGGATAGAGCAGGCTCTGAAGAGCACGGAGAACCCTTAAACAGTCATGGCATCCACCTCCTACCTTCTGTAGGATCCCTTCCAATGAGCAGAACATTCAGAGGATGATTCTGACCTTGGTGAGCTGCATCATTTTCCCTGGAGAGTTCCTTGAGGCCGTGAACCTCATTCAGGGAGAAATTAGGGTGGATGTTTCCCTTTCACTCCCCACCACAGTCCTGCACAGCAGCAGTCTGGGAATTCATCTGTAGCCTTGGCTCGTGGAAGTGTTTCCTCCAGTGAGCTTTGTAAAAAAAAAAAAAATTAATACATTCAGTTCCCGTAACTAGTGTCTTTTAATTTCTCATGAATAATTATTAGCCTATAACTCCAATCAGTTCCTGAGATCCTGCACCTCATCAGGAAGTTAATTACACTTAGTTAGTGATTGCAACAAAAGACGTGCTTCTTGTTGAGTCTGCACCAAAACCTCATTTCTTCTCCTGACGGGGCTTGTCTTATCTCCCTGAGAAGCATCTTGGCTATCCTTTATTTACGAGGCTGTCTTTATTTCAAAGAAATACTGAAGTGACCTGACAGGAGGAAATCTGAGGAAATTATGAGAGAAGGCTCGGTGATGGCAAAAAAACAAGCTGAGTTTTCCAGTAATAAGTGTCAACTCCAGCAATGAGACTTCAGATCAGCTTATTACAGTGCATGAAAGACCTAATTCTCATCCTGCTTGCCTCTCTATCTTCCTCAGTTACTCAATGAGTGGTTATGGAATTGCTTTTTATTTTTCATTGTGCACAGGGGACCAGAGAGCACACAAACCAGCTCAGCACCATTATCTCCCAGCTCTACTACATCAGCTCCTGAGCTGCCATACCTGGTCCCTCCTGGCTAAGGTTTCTTTCTCAGTGTCAGCAACACAGGATCGTAGCATCATAGAACATTTTGGGTTGGAAAGGTTCTTAAAACCATACAGTTCCAACCCCCATGCTACGGATAGCACAGCTCCTGCTTTGACCAGGCTTGAGGCTCTATCCACCCTGGCCTTGAACACCTCCAGGAATGGGACATTCACATCTTCTCTAGATGTGCCACACCTCACTCGTGGTGAAGAATTTCTCCCTAATATTTATTCTAACTCTCCCACCATTACCCTTTGTCCTGTCTCTGCACTCCCTGAGGAAGAGTCTCAGCTTTCCTATAGGCTGTATTTGTGCATTGAAGGGCTGCAATGAGGTCTCCCTGGAGCCTTCTCTTTCACAGTGGGTTTACCTGAGAGGCTGCACAACTCTGCTTTTAAACACAGCTTTTCTTCCCTTCTTCTTTTCTTCTCTAGCATCTCTCTGTTTGTTTCACATTCATTAGCAGTTTGCCATCTGCTGTCTTAAGAAAGTAATAAATGAGTGCCATGGTGAGTTTCCTGACAGGGCCAAAATCTTAATTTGCATAAGTATTTCCATCCATCTTTTGTAATTCTGCTCACTTTCATCTGCAATGTGTTCTGACTCCTTATGTTTCTGTACACACCTTCCTAACCACCGTGGTGACACTGAGACAGGTGCCTCTAAAAAACATCACAGTGAGATTTCAGGTCTGTCTGTCCTTTTGGAGCAGAGCTGCTTACAACAAAAGGAGAGACCTTCACACCACATTGTCATCATCCCAGGCCCTGTACCCTACCTAACATTGCCACTTGGCTTGACCAGGGCTTTCTTGGGTTCCTAGAACAACCAAACAGAACAGTCAGAGGGCTTGTTCCATTGGTGCTGCTGATATTCAGATTAGGTATGTAAAATAAATGCTGGGATGGCATTATGCAGCAGGGAACAACAATCCCATTTCATAATGTCTGAAAGGCACCACCAGAGTGCAAGATTGCTTCCCTCCTGGTCTTCTTTCTGCTTATCAGTGATTTCTCCACTGAAGAGCAGCAGTGTTACGATGGACAGAATATTTCAGCGTTCATCACAAGTCTCCTCAAAGCTCTAGAGGAAGAAATTAGTTTTTAGGGGCAGATTTCGCATAAGGTGCATGAGGGAAGGGTGAGAATCAATGGTAGGTTTCAGAAGTGCAGAAAATGATGTTCACTGGGGGGGGGGGAAGACTTGCACAGTGGGATGACTCTGGTTGTCTCCTGCACTGCTGCTTCAAAACGGTCCCCAGAACCTGGGAAGCAAAATTCATGACCCATAGGTGAAGAGATGAATTAGGAACATGACCACAGATACCCTGTGTGATATTAACCATATGTGACTTGGTAAGAAGAAAACTTCTGAAGACTGGACAAGATCAAATAAGAGTGTATAAAAGATTGTGAGACAGACAGCTGGGTGATTTTCTGATCTTTTTTTTTTTCCTTCTGACAAATAGTTATGTTCTTAAAAAATGCAGTTTCAGAACTTTTTGTGAATCAGTAAATAGTTACAGCTGGGGGGAAAAAAATGAGAGAGAGAGAAGAAACAAGCCAAGTTAAAGGAAAATACTTTCATTCCAACTTTTTCCAGAGTCATGGTTTTGTTTTGAAATCTGGCTATAAATCACCATTGCAGGGAAGAATAAAAAGTGCAAGGTTAGTTGTGATGAGTTTTTTTTATTGCGTGTTTGCTTGTCTGTTTTTGTTTTCCTTTCCTGCTGTTGCTGCTTGTCCTTTGACTTTATTGAAGAAGAAGGGAAGTCATTTACATCCCTTGAGCTACCAGAAGTAACTCTTGTCTTGGTGCCTTGTCTGCTTGGAAGGTCTTCACTGCCAGAGTGAAGACAACAGGTCTTGCCTGTGCCCAAGCAAAGCCCTCTCCCTTGGAAGGATGTAGAAGGTGGTGGTACCTCTGTCCTGCCTCTCACCCACCTGCCATGCTCCAGCTGTGTGATGGAGAGCACTGGGTTAGGGCAACCACTTCCCAGCCTGCAGCAAAGCATTTCCCACACCAGAGAGGAGCAACTTGTTATCAGTGCATTCAGCACCAGTACCTCCCTGTGAAACCAGCTGGTGCAGTTCAGCCCACCCTTTTGTAGGCAGCAGCTAATGCCCTTCTCCAAGATTCAGTTACTTGAGCTGTGCTAGGAGGCAGCAGCCACCTCTGCCCCCCTCCATCGCTCAAGCCACTTTTAACCTAGTGACAACTCTGCTAACAGCCAAAATCAATACAATCTCGGTGCCTAATCTAATCACAGTTATAAAGCCTAAGAACCAACAGAGCTGTACGAGGTCCAGTGTGGGGTCTGAGTTTGACTTTAACCCCAAAGGCTTCAGGAATGATCAAGTGTGTTGCAAATACTTGGAAAAGCATCAGAAAACCAGGGAATGTCTCCCCCACACCCATTTTTCATCAGAAAGAGCAGAGATGAAGCCAGAAAACACCAAGTGCAATGCCTGGCATGTGCTACCATTGCCTCTGGGCTATTTGAGATCTTCTGTGTGCTGGAGCTCCTGAAGGGCACTACAAATATGAATGGGGTTAGGTACTATATCTCCTCTATTCTTAGCTCCCACCAAAAGGATGAGTGTTGGAGATTCAGAGATTTGGTGGAGAAGTAAACATTGAGAAACATGTCTTTTGAGGGGAGAAAATCTGGGGCCAAATCACTCAGAGGTTGAGCAAGGAGGCAGTTGGAAGCAGATGTCACCAGAAAAGCCAATCCAAGGAAACAGGGAAGTAAAGGAGGTTTCCTACGATCAAGAACTGTCCCTTATAGCCTCAAACAGTTCAGGTGCATGTAATCCAGTTGTCTAAGAGATCAGATGTTGGAAATCATGTCCTTAGAGATCAAGACAAAAAGAGTGTGTCCTGCAGAGACAGAGTGACACAGATTTTTATGAACTAAGCAGTTTTGTCTGGATTTGGACAGCTTACCTTCTATGGGTCAGGCAGGCACTGCCAGTTGAAGACCCATGGAAAGAGAGGTTCAGGGATAGATGGTAATGATGCAAATGGCACAGCTGAGCATTTCTCCTTATGCTGAGCTGTTTGTAGAGGAAGCTTGGAAACAACAGAGCATGCAGAAAATGAAAATAAGAAATGCTGGTTCTGTCCTTGCAGGGAGACAGGATTTGTGTGGGAAACAACCTCTGATGGGTAAGAGGAAAGAGAGCATCAAGGTGAGGAATGAGCGTGATAACATGTGCACAGAGCTGGTGATGGGCAGTCTGGTGGATGTCCTTGGAGGCTCTGTGAATTTTTGCTATCATACTCATTCCTGTTCAGCTGCTTTCATTTCCACCTCAGAAAACTCAGAAAGTTTACCACAGAAAAAAATATTTTTATTTTACTTAAGGTGCAAGACATTGAGGCTGAAATTAAATTGCATGTCTGTTGGTCAAATGGAGCTTTGTTCATAGAGGAATCATATTATGAGAAGCAAAAATACTTAAGGATTTTCCAATTTCTCACCCTGAGACGCTGCAGCTCACTCCTGTAGCATTAGAGACACGTGCCTGGTCTCAGCATCCTTCCCACCATCAGCTCTCAGGTGATGCCGTAGACATTCATGCTATGCACCAAAATCAGCATTCCCCTCCTCTGAGCACCTGAGGGATGGATCTGATTAAAAATTGCTCTCCCACCCCATCCATGAAGTGCTTGGTTCTGTGATAGCTGACAGAGGTTTCCAGTGCTCACTCACAGCTTTTTGCTGCTTTTGCAAACTTCAGAAGAGCATTTTTCATTCATTTTAGGAGCACTCATAGCAACGTTTGATTTCAGCTTGAACCACAGCTTTCCTTGTGATGGAACCTCTGACATCTTTAGCTCGATTTTTGTCTGCAAGGACTTTGAAACACTCTCCAGATTATCCATGCTGGCACGTTTGTATTTCCAAATATAGCACTGGGGTAAAAGGTGACATGGCCATGAGATAACAGCATTCAAAAATTCTCCTTTTTTCAGGCTTTCAGGCACAGTCACACCTTTGAACCCCAAACCACAGGTCAGAGCCATCTCTGCATTAGCACACAGCCAGACATTGACAGTATTTAATAAAATTGACTAACACCTCTGGCAAGAGCAACACAAACATCTTAAGTGTTTGAAAACAATTAATGCCTTTCACTGCATGCAGACTGCTCAGCAAAAAAGCATACAAGGGATGCACTGGTGCAGCATTCTGCCCACATGAGGTTCCAGTTGGCACCCAGAGCCCAGATGGAAAAGATAATAATAATAATAATAATAATAATAATCAGGACATCCTATTTAGAGAAAGGATGTGGCTCTTTCTCTCTGTTCCTGGCTCCTCTCTGTGTTTTTTTTTTTTTTTACACTACTATAACAGAGGGTTGAAGTTTAGCATGATGGGATGAGAAGACCAAATGGGCTGTGAGGAGCAGGCTCACAGCTAAGCCTGATGCCTTGTGGGCAGACAAGCATTTTTCTGGTGAAAGGTCAACGTGGTCTATCCCTTGGAAACAACTTGGATGTCTCTTTCTGCTCCCAAATTTCCTTTTACTCTCCGTGAGAGATCTGCTGGATCCCACATTTGCAGTCATTTATGAACATCGTAAGGGAACTGCTGCAACACAAGCAGCCTGCTGTGGTGGAAGCAGCATCTTGGACTTCAGATTCACCTCAGTTTGCCCTAATTCTGCACTCAGAATGGAGCAGCAAACTTTATTACAGTGAGGCAATGCTCTTGCACCAACAGCAGATTGAAGAGTGAGACCACAGCTCCTGCACAACCACCCTCGTTAGTAAGGACATCAGTTCTGCTCTTCAGGGTGGCTGACCTCAGTTTATGTTGATCAATTTCCCATCCAAATAATTCCTTGAATCTCACCTGAACCTCCTTATTATAGGCACAATGTGTAGTGCACCACAGAGACAGCACTGCCCTACAACAGGAGGTAATTTCTTTGGAATAACAGTCTGTTCAGTGTTCTCCTCCATGCAGCCCCTGCTAACCACCACTTCTGCTGCCACAGGCATCATCCTCCCCTGCCACAGCCTGCTGCAGCTGAGCTCTCCCAAAGGACCACAATGATACCCTGCTCCTTGTAGGACCCAATATTGAAAACCCTGGGGTCTGCAGTTCCAGCCCGTGCTGGATGGAACACCACCAAGCTGCCCTTGAACCCCATCACTGTTCCTGGGGACAGGCCAGGGAGCTGAGCTGCCGCAGATGGTGAGCAGCACTTCTCAGAGCTCTCCTGAAGGGAGAAGGAGGAACAGCCAAGCTGTGCCACGTGGCCGCGGGCCCTCCGCTCTGCCCTTGGCCTGGGAGCTGTGCAGATGTCTCTCTGTGCTCCCCCTGGCCATTGACTTTCTGTGACAACCTGGGAAGAAGGCACAGCCTTCAAGGGCAACGTGTCCCTGTGCAGCAGCTGGAGCAGCTGGCAGGGAGAGCTCCCACTTCTGCAGGGGACAGGGCAGGTCCAGGCGTGGGGATGGCAGAACTGATAGAGGTGGAGCACAGCTCCTTCATGCTTCAAAGCCATTCCTGCTGCTTGGCAGCGCTCTCCCACCTTGTTCTCTACAGAGGAGCATTCATCTTCAGGGCCACATAAATCAGACTCTTCCAGCAATGATGAGAAATAGGAGCTGGTGACCATTAATCCCAGTATGCTGTTCTGTGCAGAGTGGAAGCTCAGTTCTTGTTTTTGTGCTCTTGCTCAAACACTTGCACATTACTGGTGCACAGGGATGCGAGGCAGCAGCTGCATGGAGAATGCTGTGGGAACATCCATAAGGGAACTCTGCTCAGAGGGAGAGGAGATTTGGCTGCTCTGTGCAGCCTGCGCGTGCAGCAATGAAAAGAAATCAAAGCTCAAACAAATGTACATTTTCCTCCACTTTTTGGAGGGATTGCAGAGCAGCTTTCTCCTGGAGATGCTCCTGAGTGCACTCTTGTAGAATCCACTCACCCCTCTCTTTGGATCTGTAAGGAAATGGTCTCTCAAAACTGCTTTTAAGCCAAGTGTGAGGCAGGACAAGCGCCAGCACGGAGAGGATGGTGGGTGACCTTGACCAACGCCACAGAGCTCGGGGAAAAAGACATTTTGCATCTCAAGACGTGGATTCACACTCTCACAAAGAAAAGCAGACTCATTTCCTTCTGCAAATGGCTGATGGGCGGCTTCCAAGAGCTAAATTAATTTTTATTTTTTTTTTGAAAACTCATTTGTAAATCCAATAATTAGTTTATGAATAACAATTAATTAAAAATTGGCTCCCCCAAGAAATGTAGCAAGTCATCCTGTCATTTGTCCTGATTGATCTTCACACACGAATATTGCAAATGCCTGAGGCGCACATATAGGAAAAATTAACTGAAACCTGGCACAAAGGCTATATTTGAGTTGAAATTGGTTGAAGTGAAATGCAATTATTAATGATTGTCATGTATAATTGCTGTGATTATGGTGGAGGGACGCGCAGTTCAGACCATTGGCACGTCAGAGATAACTCGACTGGTTCCCACCTCCCTCGTCTGTTCGCACAGCGCTGAGATGGGGTTGTGCCCATGCTCTGCCAGGTTGCAGCAACCCAGCTCTGCTCCTCACAGCAGGATGGGCCCTTTATCTGAGAACAGTCACATCACAGCAGTAGGCTCCATCCTCGCTAAATAAAAGCCAAGCTGGGAAAGGCTTGCATTGTGCTGATCCTGCCTGAGCGCGGAGGTGGTGGCATTTGGGGACTGGGGTTGCAGCGACCCAAGACCTCTAAAATCACATTCAGACTTTGTGTCGACAAACACCACCTCAAAAAGCTGAAATTCGTGGAGGAGAACTGCATTTCAAAGCGACAAGAAATGTTCTGGAAGCTGACCCCCCACCGAAGGGAAAGGATCTGGTGGGAGGGCTAGGCTCTGCAGAGAGGACGAACATTTCATTTCATGTCAATGGTAAATCTGAGTTGACTAAAAATAGCCTTTTTTCAAGTCTTGCTTAAAAAGAAACAGCACCAATTTTGTTTCGGTGTGACATGTGCCATTTTTTTTCTAATCCTTCACTTCAGCTGCTGAAGCAGAATATTCATTCTTTTCCCAAATCTGCATGCAACCAAGAAGTTTGTTTAAAAAACGAAATGCTGGATAGACCAGCACCTTTTGTCTGCTTTTCACTGGCTGAGATAAACCTAGACCAGCTCACAGCTGTACTGCTGTACAGCTTCGCTTTTTGGTCTCTCACTGAATCTGCCTTTATTATTTTCGAAACGATTTCAGGCTGATTCTGCATATCTTCCTGTGCTTAAAAAGATGATAATTTGGGTTCTTGATTAGTTTTTGTGTACAAAATTTTAAATTATTTAGAGTAAGTGAGGCAATTCCTGCAGAAACAAACAGTAACAGTGAGAAGCCACAAACGGCAGAGCAGCAGAGCAGGATTCATCCCTGCTGCCTCCTGGCATCTGAGAGTGAGAGTTACTTGCCCCAGTCCCTCAATGCAATCAGAGGAGAGGTCAAAGATGTCCCTTAAAGGATGCCTTCTGTGATGCCCACTGCTGGATGAGGTGAGGTTGGATGCCTGCATGCTGTCCCACAAAACAACCAAATCCTTTTGCCTGTAGATAAGGGTCTAAGGACACTTCTGTGGTGGTTTGCAGCAAGGTGATGGGCTTAGACCATGAGAGAGGAGCCCAGGCAGAGAATGATCCTGTATGGATGACCAGTAGGAAGGATGCTCAGGGATGGAGAAGTGATGGGGGGTAGAGTGGCTTGTCTACTGTCTCCTCCTGGGGACCTCATGGCCAATGGCACCAATGCCCAGGCACAAATCTCGCATTGCCATTGCTCTCCCTGCCCACCTTTCCCATCTGGCCACCATCCCATCTGCACAACCATCCACTGCCATCTGAATCAATGCCCTGTGTCCTCTGTAGCCAAGGACAATGTGAGGACATAGTCCCACACCTGGAGATTTCCACCTTCCTTCTGGAGTGACGTGTCTCCATGCAGGAGCCCTGGGACATGCCAGGCCAGACTCTGTGTGAGGCTTCTGCACAGCGACAGCTTTGTCTCAGGGATCTGGAACTGTGCTGCACCCCATGAACACAGAGGACACAGTTACTGTTATCAGGACTACCTGAAAAGCTCCCGTTTATTTTCCTTTCCAAATAGAAATTCTTCTTTATGTTCTCTTTTGTGTTCACTGTCTTACAGCTTGCTCCAAACATCTAAGAAGTCCCATTAAAATACCAGCTTATAGCAATTTCGGGGCTGAGTCCAGAGCACAATGTGAGCTGATGTGTTCACAAAATGAAAGCTGTGCTTAGATGGGGTTAGGCTTATGACAGCTCAAAGCAGGAACTGCAGGTAAACTGCAACTCAGGGACCTTTTCACCGTTCTCCAAACCATTATTATAAATCCAGAAATTCACCATTTCTCGCTGCACAAAAAAGTAGAAGTACACTGCAGTCCTGAAATACATAGTTGAAGTCCTGAACCAATGTTAATGCTGTCTTGCAATAACGATGAGCAATAGCATATTGTCAGAAGGCATCCAAGATCACACACATCTACTTTTTTTAAAGCTTATTTGATCTTCCTTTTTTTTTTTTTTTCCTTTTCCTTCCCCCTCCCAGCTTTTGTATTTAGTCCTCAACCCCCCCATGAAGAATTATTTGAACTGCTTCAATAGGGCAGATGATGCCCTTCCTCTCTGATGTCAGTGAAGAACGTCCCCCAAAGCTTCATCCTCTTTTCGAGTGGTTTCCTGATGATCTGGCAGACACAAGCTATTGCTTCAAGCATCTTCCAATGCTCCCTGATCAGGCTAAACAATAAGAAAATAAAAAACAGTCCATCAAAGGAAGGAAAAGAAAGATGCATGCATATTACCCGTGGGGGCTCCTGGGAAGGTCAGCTGAAAGCTCCCATGAGGTGAGACTCAAAGAGAAGAATCCTCTTGCATGGGTGCCTTTTCTTCACCTTCCCACTCAAGGAGGGTTTATCAGCTCACAGATAGCTTTGTGTACTGAGACATTTGGGAACAAATCCTGGGTAAAAAGTTTTCCAGCAAAATAATTCTCCAGCCAGCCCTGCAGCAATGCTAACAGCACAGCTGATCTGGTGTAACTTTGATCTCCAGGGAGAACAGAGCCTCTCGTGTTTAGCTGCACCATTCCGAGTGTTATTTGGCTGCAGAATGGAAGTTCTGCTTTGAAAACAGGGCATATTTTAAGCAGTCTGACATTCTTTTCTAGCCCTGAAGTTTTGAGGAAAACAAGAAGACAAAATTATCTCCTTGTGAAGCCAGGAGCAGCAGGCAGCCAGCAAAAGTGTGCTGAGGTGGAAGGGACAACACGTTCACACAGCCAGAATGGAGCTGCCTTTCTGTGATGGTATGGGATGCATTTGCAGAGGGAAAACAAGTTTTCCAAACTCTGAACCTGGTGTAAATTTGCTGGAGATATCAGAGATCTCAGTAACCATCTGCTGGACAGAAGCACCCAGCAGTCCACTTCTGTGAGGGTTCCATGGGTGAGAAGAAGATGACAGTGATTTTCAAAACCTTCCCATGGAAATCTGTAGCACCCCTAAACCTTCCAGGATGCTTTATTCAGTATGGGAATGATGTGAGGGCAGAGCTGGGCTCATAACTCAACATTGGAGAACACACAGAATCACCAAGGTTGGAAAAGTCCTACAAGATCATCCAGTCCAACCATCCACCCATCACCAAGAGTTCTCACTAAACCACGTCCCTCAACACAAAATCCAAACGTGCCTTGAACACCTCCAGGGTCGGTGACTCCACCACCTCCCTGGGCAGCCCATATTGGAAATATTGGAGCAGATGGAAAGTTTATTGTCTAAGTGGTTTTATAGCCATGGAATAACAAGACATGTGAAAGCACTTGGCAAAGAAATGTTCTTTGAGAATATGCTTTATTTAGCAAATGAGAAATGCAATATTTTTTTTTTCTTTTCTCATCAAAGGCAATGTTGTTCTGAATGTCATTTCTGAAAAAATGTTTCATTTTGTGGTATTGATTCGGAGCATTCTCCTTAAATTGGTATTTTGATTAAAATGACAAAGTTAAACCAGCATTTTCATCACAAAAAGATGTTTTCCAGCCTAGTTGTTTGCCCACTTTGATGGATATATCAGCCTGTCCATCTCGTCTTCCTTCTTTGTGAGGTCTTCAGGAAAAGAAATCATAGAATTATAGAATCATTAAGGTTGGAAAGACCACTGAGTCCAATCATCAAAAGCTCAAAAACAAGCAGGGAAGGAAGGCAGTATTGTCTCTACAGCTCTACAGTGCACGACCCAACTCACTGGCAAGAACATCTTCCTGGAAGAGTCTAGACCTGGTCTGGGTTCAAGGACTGTGACCTGAGGGGACTGGAGGAGAATTGATCCTCTTGCCTCTCCTAAAACTGAAATATATGGACACTTCACTGGGTGCCACTGACTCTGCTTTTAAAAGAGACCTGATTTTTGCACCTGAAAGGGCATTCATCAACTTCTGGGTTGTAAGACTTGTGTCATAGTCAATCAGCTCCCTCCTTATCTATGAGAAATTGGTCTTGTCTTTTCCTTTCCTCAAATGCTATATATCATCACTGAGTAAAAAGTTAATTGTACGGGCGCTTGGTAAAATTAATTGTATGGATGTTTAGTGCTAAGTATGTTAATTGGTTTATGATTTAAAATTAATTAAAGTATGGTCTTTGGGGAAATTTATCACCATTTGTCAAACCAATTTGTTGCTTGTAATAAGCCCAAAATCAAAATATACTATACTTCTCCTTCTGCTGAGTTAAAGCTCATGAAAACTTTTTATTTATGCACTTCTTCATTCGTTCATAGCTATGCCATCAACTGATATTAATTTCCTCAATTTTTGGCTATGACTGCTTAATGTCTTTGTCAGTAGAACCAGTGATACTTGCTCTATGCGTAGCCCACAAGGAATTCTTTTGTCCTGGTAAACCTATCACCTCTTTTTGTTCTGGATGTATTTTAAGTCACAGCTTCCCATGTCAATCTTTGAGCCCCTCTTGTAGTCATTTAATGGAATGCTTTCAGGAGGCAGCTCGCCTCATTCTTCAGCAGACCAGAGGCATTAAGCAGCAAAGCAGACGTGCTGTTTTCTCAGCTGGCTGAAAGGGAGTCTGTATGACCAGAGCAGATGATGATATCAACAGAGCTGATGTCAGATGTCAGGCAAGATGAGTCCAGCTCTTGTGAAGCAAGACTCCGAGTAGGCAACAAACGAAACAGATCTGTCCACACTTTCCTTTTACACAAAAATAATCTCTTGAGCTGTGAACCGTGTGTTATGTAAACATAAATTAGGGTTGAAAATGAAGAAGATGAGGTTTCTCAAGTGGCAGTTTCCTTTGTTGCTCGGTTTAGTATTTTTCTGCCATATCGGTCCATGGGTATGAGAAATGCACAGTGCTTCACTTAACTCAAAATGTGTGTAGCCCACAGATAACATTGGTACCCTGTTCTTATTTCATGAAATGCCTCTGTAATCCTCTGGGATCACAGTCCTGCAGCACCGAAGTAACTCTTGTGAAATAAAATAGAGTGGAAAGAATAATCTTAGATGTGTTGGTGGAGAAAGGACCATTATAGCATTATTTCTATGCTGAACTTTGGTAACACAGACTAGGAAACTTTATCCTGAGATTTCTTCACCGAAGTCACAGCCTGTATTGGAAGTATGGGAGAATTTTCAGAAAGACATTGGAAAATGGTTGATAAATGCATGGATTTTGAGGAAAGTTCTGTCTTCAGTCATCAACTTGCAAAGGATATTGCATGGAGAGCTCATGGTTAGTGGCCACGCTGGCCATGCTTCTCAGTTGGCCCTTAGCTTCTGAAATAACATCTGTGCACACAGCTGCTGGAAATCTCTCCCTGTGTCCACTGTTAGACTGAGACCAGTGAGCTTCCAAAATCGAGAGATAACCTCCTACCCACCTCTCTCTAAGCAGAGTTTTCCAATTCTCAGTGCTTCCTGTGACACTTCTGAAACCACCCCGTATGTCCTTCCTGGATTTTCCTTTCAGATGTTCCTTTCCTCATTAAGGATGCTGTTTGAACAGGAGATCTTATAGAAATATTGCTGGCACCAAATAAATAGGTTTCACTGACTCTATCCTACTCTTGCTTGCTCTTTTTCATTTTCTAGATCCAAGAATTGTACTGGCTCTGCTAGTCCCAGTATGACACTGGTTGTCATGGTCTGCCTCACTCTTGGCTTTAAATTTGTTTCACCTTCCTGTGTTCCAGGATATCTCTCAGTCTCAGATTTATTTTCTCTGCCTTCTGACAGAGCACCCAGATCATTTCACACAGAACAGTGTGATGAACGCTGGCTACAAGTAGATATGTATCCTAAAATTTCAGTGAGAGCTGCCTCTGGGAAGCCTTGAAGAGCCCTGATGTTATGGGTCAGGTTAGATGGAGCTGTGCATTTGATCTCACTGCACCATGGCATGAGAAGCAGGTTTGGGCAGTTACACTTTCCTCTTGTGTCACCCAGCTTTCTGTCACCAATGATCAGTTCACTTGAATACCTGGTTTTGCTCTAGGCTTGGATGACTTTCATCAGCCCTTGGGGTCCTGTCAGCAGCTGGTGATGGGGGCAATACAGGGAAGTCATCCTGAGCTACATGAGAGATTGAGGCTGGATGAGCCCATAAGCAGGAGCTGGCGTAGTATTCTTGGCCTTATCCTCCTCCCATGAGCATCTTAGCCCATGTTCCAAAATCAGAGATTTGAGTTCACTGAGTCCCAAGGGGATCAAAATGGAATGAGAAAACAAATGATTTTCTCTCCTCCTCCACTGCACAAACCAGGCTTGGTCCTGGGGCTGGGAATGTGGAGTGGGTCAGGACAAAGCCTGCCTTTCCTGTGTTCTATGTCAAGCCTTCTCAGAAGTTAGACAGGTCCCTGAATGTCCTCAGCTGGGGTCTTTTGCCCATTCTACCATCAGCTGCGCTAAACGGTGTCTGACTGCGCGTGTCTTTGTTCCTCCCATGTGTTCACAGATGTTCCCTCATTCTGTGAACTTGGCAGGAACTTCTGGACAGCAGGGATCCCATTTTGCCTCCTTTCCATCAGCCTCATGGGGGACAGAGAAGCAAATGGCAAGGCAGGGCGTGCAGCTAATTCGTGGGGAAATTGTCTTTTCCGATGGTCGGTTTTGTCTCCTGGCAGTGTGCAGAGGCAATGCTATTATCTGTTTCTGTCAGAGCTTCTAATGTTGAAATGTCTCTAATTAAAGGCATGCCGAGTTGTAGATATGGGATATCTTAATTACATGTGTGTGAATAAAGCATTTAACAAGATGTGAGAGGCCCTTCCCCTCGGAGCCACCAGATCAAAGAGCAAAGCCTCTCCCTTGGAAACAGACAAAATGTGTTGCTTTCCGAGGGGCTATTTTGCCATCAGACTTATCTCTGCACTTTCATTGGGCTAGTGCAAAACTTTGAAAATGATTCAAGAGAGGGATGGTAGAAAGAGTGCACAGAAGCTCTTTCCCTTTGAGAGGTGGACCTTCAATGAAAGGAAGCCCGCAGTGAACTGGGGTGATGTTTACTGCCTCTCAATGCAGAGATGGAGTCAAATTTGTCTCTTGAAGTGACTTGAACTGCCCCATTTGCAGCTAGTTATTGCTCACATTCAGCTGCATATTTTTATCCACTGACTTCTAGCTCCCAGTTTGCAGGAGGCAGGCCTAGTCTGGTCTTGAACCCTCTGTACTGATGGCAACCCGTCCCCAGCCATGGGGAATGCTTCTCTGTAGTAAGTTCCAGTTAACTCCTTCCCTTGTTGAGAGGCTGTTCACAGGCTTAAGTGTTGTGGTCACCTGTACCCATGGCTGGTCAGGCACAACATGAGTCTGCAGGATTAATAAGTGAAGTGATCGTATGTCTGGGTGTGGGAACTTGGCTCGTTGGAGATTCAGGTTGGACATTAGGAAATACTTCTCCAATAGAGTGGTCAGGCACTGGAACGGGCTCCCCAAGGAGGTGGTGGAGTCACCATCCCTGGAGGTGTTCAAGAAATGTTTACATGTTGTACTGAGGGACAGTGGTTTAGTGTGAAATACTGGGGGTAGGTGAATAGTTGGACTGGATGATCTTAGAGGTCTTTTCCAGCCTTGGTGATTCTATGACTGTGATTTCATTATTCTGTTGGCAACAGTCAGAGGCTGGGAAGATATGTCCACTCCCATCTCCAAACAGAGAGCTGGGCAGCACACATTCTCCAAGAACATTGATTTGAGATCTTGCTTTGTTCACACTAGTTAGTACAACAAGAAGTCTAATTCCAGTTAAACTAACAAGAGATGAGCTGTTAGTCAGAGGAACACAGAACACTTAACAGCTTTTGAGTGCTTTGCAGGAGAACACTTACCCTGGGTACCAGTGAGGAGGGAGGGTGAAGGGGCTGTGAAAGCTGGAAACCACCAAAAAGAGCTGACCCCACTCACTTTTCTTCCACACATTAGATCTTGATAAGCACTGATAAGATCCCCTCTCAACTTTGTCTTCTCCAGGCGGGGCAGCCCCAGGGCTCTCAGCCTTACCCCATAGGGGAGATGCGCCAGACCCCAACCATCTTTGTGGCCCTCAGGCCTGTAGTCTGACTTTCTGTTAAGTGAGTGAAAATATTCATTTCTTTCAAAGTTAAGGGGAGCTATGCCTCTAAAATACTTAGGCGAGCTCTGAAATGGCTTTAAAATGTAGTAATATAAGGAAAGGTTTTCAAGATGCCTTCAGTAAAAGCTGAATGAAGGCTTCTAAACCATTACGGAAAATCTCAGCTCATCTCCATGCATCTGCAATGAGGAAAAAAGGTGCTGTGATGCAAGCCCTGCCATTCCTGAGAAAGGCAAGCCACTGCCGAGGTCATCAGCTGTGCTGCATCCCTGGCTGTGTGCCTGCAGCACTTCCTTCAGCAACGCTGCTGGACGAGTGTCCTTGGCAAGAGGGAAGTGCACTCAGCTTGCAGAGCCTTGGCTGAGCCAGAGGGAATCCACTGGGAATTAAATTTCCAGGGGAGTGCTGGGCTCAGGTGAAGGAAAGGTGAGGATCAGCTTCACGTGAGCGTTTGTGAACTGTCTGCAACTCCAAAGCACTGGACAGAAAAAAAAAACAAAAGAGTAAAACAAACCAATACAAAGTAAATACAAATAAAACACAGCTCTATACAAAGACAGCTGGGGGCAATGTAGATAGAAAATCAAGATTCCTATTCAAAGCAGATGTTGCAGTCTCTGTTGGAAATATCTAACTACCTCCTGCTGCCCTTGGGAGCAGGAGCAGAGCTGCAGAGAGGTCAATCCTTTGCTCCTTTGTGGTTGTTTTTTTTTTGCAAAGAGATGGATGTGTGCTCACCCAGACTAAGAAATGTGTGGAATCTCTCTCCTCCCCACATCCATCCTAGACATCACCAGGTCTTTAATTCAAATACAAAAGCTGAATTAAATGCAATGAGTTTTCTTCATGTCTCTGTCCAGGAAAGGGAAGAGAAGGGAACAAGGACACCTGAGCTGCTGGGCTTCCATCTCCTTCACTCACTGAGGTCAATGTTGGCTCCTGGACAAGGCGACAGACACCTCCTCCCACCTCCTTCAGCAGCCCCAGTAGGGATGGAACCCAGCAAGACGTCTCCATGGTCTTGCTGGGAGGCTGGAAACTTCACTAAAGCCACATGGCAGCATTGCCAGAGCCTGGCTCATCCTCCACAAGCTCTTTGCCTTCCCAAGGTCTCTGCCAGGCCCTTGTCATGCATCTCCATCACATGCACTGCTCCTGTGCCCACTTTGGATGCTGCAGACACCTTCCAGGTACAGAGAGCAAATGCTGCCTGTCCAAGCCAGCCTCTGCAGAGCCTTTCAGCTGGCAATATAAGAATAAGCAACCACCTATATTTCCCCTGAGGTTGGATAAGCTTTCCCTCTTTGTGACATTGCTGTTCGCCATGGATCAATTTCTTCCCTGCCAGCCTTTGCTTCTTTCTATAGTGGATTAAATTGCTTTGATTAAATGAAAATGCTGGTATATTACCAGGGAGGCTCAGGGCTTCTTTATCATGCAAACAAACTGCACAGAGGTGGGCAGGACAGCCATCAAGCAGGAGCTGCACACTGCAGAGAGAACTGTTACACAGAACGTTCGTCCCTGCACTTCATTATCTCATGGCAATAAATTTTATATCTCAGCTTTCTTTTCCTATTGCCATAAAACATAATGGCCTGTTTCCAAGTTAAAGCCATGATGCTGGGTATAATATGTCCAGCAAGCAATAAAGCAAGGTGCTTTTGAAAATATTCCTCTGTTGCTTCAATCCAAACATAAGCAGCCTTCCCATAAACAGCCTTCCAAAAACAATGCACAAGAAAAGCAGCTGGCAGCTTCTGATGAGTCAGCACTATTCCCATCCCCATCCCCATCCCCATCCCCATCCCCATCCCCATCCCCATCCCCATCCCCATCCCTACCCCGTCCTTAACTCTAACCCTAATCCTATTCCTATCCTTAACTGTATCCCTATCCCTACCCCTATCCCTAACCTTTCCATACTGGACACAAGCATCCTGTATGGAGCAGCATGAGAACAAGTCCTGCACTTGCTCAGGGTGCTGAGTGGGGAGACAATGCTGAGAAACTTCTGAGAAAATATATTTTTTCCAAATCCCTCTCTGAGATCTGGCAAAGCCACACGGAACACATCACAAACCACGCTTTTAACTATTTTTGACTATGCCATCTAAAAGAGACAGGTAAAAGGCTACCAAAGCATTAGTTCTGTCAAAAAGCAATTATCACCAACACCAAATCATATTTGCCTTGAGGTTTCTAGAAAGAAAAAAAAAGAAAAGAAAAAAAAACCTATTTTTGTTTCCATCTCACCTGGAGTACAGAAAACAAGCCAACTTCTGTCGGCCAGAAAATAAATTGAGCTCAAAGCCTATTGCAAATTTCAGCCTAGCAATGTCTATTTGCCTTACAAGTTCTTTCTCTTTGCAGATATGGTTAATAATCCTTCTTACATTAGATTAATGCATAAAGGTAAAAATGCTGTTTTACACAAACATCTGCACGCATACATGGTTTTTATGGATAATATGTATTCAAGTTCTCAAATTGATCTTTGCAGTTGCAAAATGACAGTCTGATATCACTGAGACGATATTTCTGGGTATATCTGGCATTTATGGAGTGTGAAACCCTGACAACCCTGCTAATCTCTGACTGCATTTTGAGACCTCCAAGGAGCTTTAAATAAAAAGTTTCTGTGTCTGTTCACAACCAGAGGCAGCTTCAGCATCTAATCACAACGGCAATGCTGCAAGAGCTGTGAAGCAATCATTAATTGGCTTTGGACTTCAGTGTCATTGTTTTCCTCTCCTCTAGAATGGTGTAAATCCAAAGCAGCTTCACGGAAGCCTGTGGAATTAGCAACATAGAAACAGAGGACTGGAGAAAGCATATGGTACTGAAGAGATGTGAACCGATGTACCTCAAAAATGCGACCCAACGTGCAGTGCTCTGCTGTGCAGAAGGACAAGCTGCTGTCTGGTAGGACAGGGCTCAGGAAGGAGGTAACCTCG
Source organism: Phasianus colchicus (assembly GCF_987193195.1). Lineage (NCBI taxonomy): Eukaryota > Metazoa > Chordata > Aves > Galliformes > Phasianidae > Phasianus > Phasianus colchicus. Next base: position 1,963,517 of record NC_143455.1, read on the forward strand.
TTGCTAAAAGTAGCAGGGGCTCAGAACAGCATGTGGAGGAGTGAAATGGGGCTGTTGGTGCAAGGAGGTGAGCCAGGAAGTGCGCGAGCAGTGTACAATCTCAGCACTGCTCTGCTCTTCTTGCTGCAGGAGGGAGACCTCTGATGCCTGAGACTTTCATTTCAGCCTCTCCAGCACAGGCTGGGCAACCAGCAGCACAGCAAACAGCACAGCAAACTTGCTGGCCTGACAAAGGCCCTGCTGCACTCAGAGGGGTTGGAGGTGTTCCCCAGCTGCTGGTGCACAGTGTGGGAGGTGTGTTCCCCTGCACCCCCAGCTGCAGCAGAGCACTTCCACCACCAGCCACACTTGCTGGCTGCACTGCCCACTCTGCCACAGAAAATAAAAGTTCCCATTAGCTTCTCACAATAATTTCTGCTCTCTATCTGGCTTAATTAAAATTTACCATTCAACTTCCAAGCTAGCATTACAAGCAAAGAAGGTTTAATGCCTCCCTCTTACCCTTCTATTTGCCCTTTGGGAAAGGTTCTCTGAATGGCTCACTCAGAATATAAATACTGGCTGCTAATTTTATTTCATATGAAACGTCCGGCAAAGTAAATTTCACAAGTCTTTACACTTCATCAATAAAATTAAAACACTTAAGGAAGAGATTTGCTGATGGAAAATGCTGAAAGTGTCCGTCTTTAATTAATCCTGGAGAGAGCGTGCTGAAGTAAAAGAGCCTTTATTTCATGTCAGCATTTCCCTGCCTGCAAAGATATTAATTCAAGCACTGGGTTAAAATGTAGTGCGACACAAATTGCTGGAGCCCTTCCATTCATTGAGCCTGCACTGGGTTCTTGGAAAGGTGGAAGCTGGATCTCAATTTGGCTTCCATGGTCACAGAGGCACTGCTCGGGCTGCACAAGTTTCCTGGAGGAGCAGAAATCACAACTGCTTTGTAATGATGGGATGTTCTCCATCCTTCCTCACTCAGGGAGACCCCTGTGTGGAAGCAACACAAAATGCACGCATCTGAAAGAAAGTCCATAAGAAAGGACTCAAAGAGAGCAAGAGGGCACAAGGAGGTTAATGGATTGTCCCATTGATGACAGCCTTCTGGAGAAGAACCTGGCCTGTCATGTGGCACTCTGTAGGAGATGTGACACTGTGTCAAGTCAAGGATTTCTGTCTGTTTTGGTAGAGAGGTGCTGCAGAGATGGAAGGACACAGAGCAGATAAAAATACGATCAGCTTTGGCAATTCTGAGGCCTTCCAGACAGCTGAGCAGAGGGCAGTGAAGATCTCCGCAGCAGCTCCTTCTGACGTTTATGTCAATTTCTTAATTACCCAACAGGCAGGTTGGTCCTCATGGCCCAACATGCAAACTCGGCATGCATAGTGTATGCACAAGCATCCCCACTGGTCTGCCTGCCAATCCTGAGCTGAACATCATCCATCCAGGGAGGAGATCCATCCCACCAGCCCTCCTGCACCAAGGACCATTCCTGGCTTGTCCCATCTCCCTTCAGATCCCCATATCCTAAGCAAAAGAGAGCTATTAATACAGTACAGCATGGAGAAAAAGCAGGATGACTAAAGATGAGTTACTAGGATCTACAAAAGAGGACATAAAAATGGTCAGCCCTGACACAGGAGAACTAAAGCTTGAGTGCAATTGTTCTATAAAACTGGCAGCTGGTAAATACAGAACAAACAGAAAGAGATGGCATTCACCCTGTCCCTTCCTGGGATTTACTGCCACTGGAGAAAGGGCAGCTCAGGCTGCAGCCAGCAGAAATCAGTGCTGCCACAGGTTGGAAGCAATAGATCAGTGGCCAGTAACAGCCACAGCAGACAAGATCACTACTGTTGGTTACTTAAGATGAATGTTTTCAGTGAGCCATCATCTGGAAGTGCCCGTGAGCAGCAGGGTCAAGTGTTCAGCTGAAGAAATAGGGTGGTCATCAGGAAGCTGCAGAGGGGCTGAATGTGCAGCACAGCTCTTATGGGTCTGTCATCACAGCTGCCCAAAGCCCTGGGAGGAGAGAGGGCTGGAAATGCAGGCGTGGGGCTTTTCCTGGATGTTGGCATGGTCACGTACTGCTTCCATTTTGTGTAGCCAGTTCTCTTGCTAAGTAGTTAATTTAAATAGGAACATCTATCTTCTAAATTGTGTATATCAAACAATCCATCACTTGGAGGCTGAAAACCTACCCAAATCTGTAATTATGGTGTCACAGCTGATTGTGATGAAAGTGAAGCTGTCAGGGAGACATTTGTGAGACACATACACTTGCGCACAGCACTTTTCCCCAGAGTGCTATGGCAAGCTTTCCTGCCATATGGGGCCATGATTAATAGCCCAGCCTATATGTAAATATTTAGCTGTTTAGGAAGCAACAGGATCCAATTACCTTTCAACCTATTTCTCTCCTCCTGATAAAATACAAAGCAGATTTTTTTTTCCTCAAAACAAAAAAACAAAACAAAACAAAAAGACATGAAGAGCCCTGATGACTCATATTCTACTGATGATATTAAAGACATTCTTCTCTGCCTGAGGTAATACAGACCGAGAGCTCAGCTGGGCTGAAATCTCTTATTTTCTCATTACAATAATGTCCTTCTCCAAGGAAGCGAACGCCAGCGCTTGCTGCTGATAATCCCCCCCGACTGCCACTGTGACAGTGGCCTGGAAGCAGAGCTCTTGCTGGTACATGATACAATCTGAAACAAAGCTTTTATCACAAGCCCCGTGGTTTTCAGGACGATGCTTAAAGCCTGCAGCTGCTGGAAGGAAGAGCTGCCTGAGCATCATTGCAGTCTCCATAGTCAGGAAGCAGACATTTCTGGATCTTGGAGCAGGGGGGACAGTTTGAAGTTTGGTTTTGTATGTTGGCTGTGGAGAGGAGAAAAAGAAGACTCGAGGCAGTTTGTCCTACTTGACCACAGTTTTATCTCAGTGCAAAGATGCTGCTGAGTCTAAGAGCAGATGGCACTTTGGGACTGTTGCTGCTGTCACACCACGAACCTCTCCCAGCCCATAGGTTTGCAGAACTCAACTAAATGTGAACGGTGTTCATAGAATCATAGAATCATAGAATGATTTGGGTTGGAAGGGTCCTCAAGGATCATCAAGTTCCAACTCCCAGCTGCTATATCACGCACAGATCGGATTGCCCAGGTCTTCAAAAGCTCATTCCAAACACAGACATATGACTCTGACCTCAGTGTACTTATTAAGAGAATCAGGGCACCAGCAGTATTGAAAGATTCACCTTGGTGCTATGGAATTTTTGAATGCAGACATTTCAAGGTAGGGACTTGAGGTCTCATGCAGCAATATCTGCCTACTGTCTGGCTGCCATGGAATCCTGGCTGTCTTCTGCACTTGTCCTTGGGAAATAATATCATGAGTTTCCAGTGTGGCTGGGAAAACCTGTGCCCTTGGCTTCTGTTTGGTGACTCTGTCAGTGCTGCCACTCATTGAGAACTATGGTCAATGAGAATGGGAAGTTCAAGGCCTGTGGTCCTGACAGGTGAGATGCCTGATCGCTTTTCAAAGCTTGTAATCAGTGCTGGAAGTCATTGCCTTGGTGTTCCTACATAGATGGCTGCCCAGGGAATGGTGCCTCAAGCTGGCCTCTCAGCTGCTCTGTCACTGCTGCAATTTGTCTCCTCAGGTCTCTGTTGAAATGTAGTTGTAGTCGTGGCAGGGTAGCCTGACCCTGGGATTAGAAGGAACATTGGATCTGCAAATGGGAGAGGAAGATAAATCACCCTGTTCTGGTGCATGGAGGTAATGCAGACCATAGAAAATGAGTTCCTGCAAGACGAGGGTGAGGTTCTCCCTGGTTGCAGTGCTTAATTGGGTCCTACCTGCAGCACTGTCTGACTGCTGCACACCCAGGTCTCCACTCTACCCTCCTTCCCAGGCTGGAGCTTCCCAAGGGCTCTCCACAGTCCTCTGGAGCCTCTGCTCTGGAAACATTTTGGATGAGAAAAGAGAGGTGGTCCAACTAAACTGCTACTTCCACCTCTTCCAGGGCCAGTGGCTCAGGGTTAGGGTTAGGGTTATAGGATCAGGGTTAGGGAGGACATGCTGGACCACTGAAATCAGAGGTACATGGAAGAAATGCATTCAGTGGAGGTGGTACTGGACCTGTACTAATAATGGAAACCCCTTCTCAGAAAAGCTTTCTGCAGGCTCCCTGTCCTGCCCTGCCCAAAGAGAACAGCTCCTGCTCAGCAGTGGCCGTTGTACCACAGCCTCCTGGAGGCCACTGGGTGTGCTGGGATGCTGCCTGCTCTGCAGCACAGATCCATGGCCAGGCCAAGTCCTGGCACAAGGCAGCAGCAGGAGATTGCTTTCAGCACAGTTTTTTCAATGACACTTTGATGTCTAACCTGGGAAATATTTATTTTATTCTCTCACCAGCCTCCAGATAGGTGCTTTTTTGGCAGTTTCTAGCCAATCCATCCTAGTTGCATTTTAAGCAAGATGTGTTGATGCAAAACACAAAGATTCAGTTTCAGTGTAACATTAGCTCACAGTTATCTCATGTCAGGACATTCTGGGGGAGAATAATGACCGACTTTTTCTTTTGTATGTTCCACTGGGTCTGCTTCTTCCTAGTTATACTTTACATTGCACTGATCCTGAGAGATTCTGAAAACCTGGTTAGACACAGCCATCTCATCCAGTTCTCGTGTCCAGCCTCAACCATTCTGCAACTGCAGCCATGCACAGCGCAGGAACCTGTGGCAAAGAACAGGAGACAGGAGCAACACCACAACTCTGCACATGCCATGAAATTGCTTGTGTGAAGGACCCCAGTGCTTTCTGCAGAGCAGGAGTATCCACTGGGTTTCCTATCTGAAAACACTGTCCACTACCTTCACCCATGTGATGTAAAGGCCTGTTCTGGTGTGTACAGAGAAGGGGTATTTCTCATCCATCAGAAAACTGGGCTCTGCCCGGGAGAACTCTCAATAGTTCCATGAGCCTGGTGGGTCCCCAGGGGCCTCAGCAGAGTTATTTCTAACTTTGCTGATCAAGACAAGCCTCAGAAAGAACAAGGCAGTGCAAAGGCTGCTGTTTCCAAGAGAAAAAGAAGAAAGGAAAGGCTAAGAGCAGCAGGAAAGGCCCGTGCTGTGAGACCCTCCGGCACGGAGGAGGCTGAACTCAGAGAGGAAGGGGAGGCTGGGGAGGTTTCAAACCATTTCCATTTGGGGCTAACTCAGCAGTTTCTCCTCTGGATGGATCCAGGTCAGTCTCAGCCCTCTGGCCACAGCCACTGTGTTATTTGAAGGAACAACATCAAAAGGAGGCACAGAGACAACTTGCAAGCACTGTGGCTTGAAAGGATGGAGTCTCTGGGGGACCAGCCCTGGGTGTAAGTACAGGCTGCTCCAACAACTTGCAGTGGGGAGAAGGGCAGAGAAGAACCTGTTCTGCCTGACATCATGGGGTGTATATCTTTGTCAGGGTCTGGGGTCACCAAGTCTTGGATGTGGCTTGCCTTAATGACAGATCTGTTGGGTTCAGACTGCTCCCGCTGCTACCAAAGGAGAGAAGGACTGGGTATGTTCACCCATGATCTGCAATAAAATAAGTAACCTGTTCTGCACTGCAGTGTGCTCACCCACTTCTGATTGTTCTGTAAGGACTCTGCAGGGAAATGCAGACCTATAAATCCCCCAGGTGTGCCAGTGCCCCACGGAAAGGCTTCCAGCATGGAGGAAGATCCTGATCTCCAGTGTAAACTCAAAGACAGTCCTCAAAGTCAGTGCACTGTCCTGGTGTAAATGCAAAGAAAACTGGAGCTGCTCTCATTTCTGACTGGGGACACCTTTGTGCAGAGAATATTGGCTCTGAACCTGACACGGTGTGTGATGGCTGAGGATCTCTCCCTGCTAACCACCAACACACTCTGTCTAGAGACTCCCTTGTTTACAGATCACCTTACTGTTATTCTTTGGAACATATTCAACAGTTCAAGAAGGTAACAAAACTGGGATTTGCTATTTGGTTATTTTTTGCTATAATAATTTGCTGATAATTTCTTAGGAATCTTGAGTGGACAGAAAGTATTGTTCCCAGTCTACATCCAAAGTTTATCACAATGTGATGAAAGAACATGACAGACAATGAGCAATACATAAAATCCTCCAGGTTTTATCTAGCATCACTGCTTCAATACAAGAAATTAAGACTTAACGTGCTGTTTTCAATGGATTATATTTTTAAGGGGACATAATTTCCATGCAAAAGAAACCTATTGGTTCCTTCCAAACTCCTAAGACACCCAGGTAATTATCTGTCCAGGTCTTGCCAGAAAAAGTAAATGCAATCTTAGCCTTTGACCACTGCAACATCAGGCAGACCTGGACATAAGAGGCCAAGTTTTGAACACATGTGAAAGAACCAAGCTGTTATTTCCTGGTGAGTAAAGAAGCATGGACCCCCATGCATTAAACCATAAGGAAAAAAAGATTAATTGCTTGCAGAAAAGTGTTTACGCGCTGGGAAAGACCTTATCAAAGTCAGTAGAAGCAGTGCCATATCCCTGCCTTGTACTTCTGCTCCTCTGTGATTGTTTGGCTGCCCACAGTAGTCTGCCTGAGCAATACCACACAGCACTCGGCCAGACTTTGCACCATGGCAGTGCAGACAGGTGGCACTGGATTAGAGGCTGCTCTTGTTTCCACTGTCCACAGTGCATTTAATTGGGATCCTGGGGATGCTCTTTCCACGTTGGCCTTTTTTCTGCTTCTTTCGAAGTCAAGATTTCCTCCAGTTTTCACAGAAATAAACTGAGCAGAGATCAGAAGGGATACGCATGCAGTCCTGTCCTGCTCCAAGTGTGCCCACGTGTGCACTGAGGAGGGGCACCCAGCAGCTTCACTGAGATGCAACATCTGCCACAGTGTGTGGGACGAGATACAAGCAACGACACAAGGCCTGGGGATTAAAACAGCAGCAGACAAAGCATAACAGACTCTTAGCTGATTAATTCAGCAGAACACAGCATTCTACCACTGAACTCACTTCTTACTACTTCGTTCACAGAATAGGACATCCCTCTCCACTCACTTCTCTAAGAGGCACAACAGCACGTAGGATGTACGACTGGCCCCAGATATCATTGGCCAACCACAGCCTACCCCTCCTACCAGCACCCAACTTGAATTTGACAGAGATAGGATAGGAAAATTTCCCTGTATGAGGAAAACCACTTCTGTGAGTTCTGATCGTGACCAACCTCCTTGAACCCACATGCAACAATATAAGGGATGCTGCTGCAGAAGAAGTGTTTGCGTGCAAGAATCATTATGAGTGAAACTAAAGCTCCTGTATGTGGTTTCATGTCCTCAGACATGATCCTTCAACCTCTGAGCGCATCCTGCGTGCCCATCCTCCATCACACTTTGCTTCATGACACTGTTTCTCAAGTCCAATGTGGAAGAAACGTGGGGACTAGGGAGAGGATGCCTGGGGACTATCAAAGGCAGAAGGTGATGGTTTAGTACTACAACAACTGCTCAGAGTGCAGATGTTGTGAGGGTCAGTAGGGGGACAATTAATCTACAGCCTGGCTTACAAAAAAAAACGTTTTGTCACCTTCCAGAGCAAAAGAACTGTGTGTAACATAAATCCAGCCAAAGTCCTACGCAAGTATGCAATTACCTCTTAGGAAAGTTAAAGCTTTGGCATTCAATTCTGCGTTATTGCAAAGAGAGAGAAGCAGAAGGTGGAGATGTCATTAGACTATTAATAACTATGTGCATAGTACAGTCATTGCAAAACAATCTGACAAAATAAGCAATTCCAGAATGAATGCCTCCTGCTATTCCTTTTAATTTAGGCATCAGTAGCACTGGCAAATATCCCTGCTCCTGCTGGCATTTCTCAGTGTACAGCCACAGCCACTGGCAGGGGAAGATTTGTATACTATACCAAAAAGCAGAGGCTAAAAGGTCCAGTCCTGTTGGGTGAAGTAACTCAGCACAGGAGAAGGAAGTGCTGCTACATAAAGTCCTTTTCTTTTACATCATTTCCAGCTTACATGCACAGGTCTTGAAACCCAAAAGCACAAACTGCTGCTCAGAGATGTAGGCTGGGGCCATGGATGCCTGTATTCCCTCCAGCCAGAGCCACATTTTCAAAAGGCTCTCCTCTTTGGATTTCCTTTGCTCGTATTGTCTCTTTACCCTTCATTTTAATTCTCCAAACACGAAACATTCTTCAGAGGAAGCACCCAGCCCTACAGCCCTGCAGACACTTCACAAATCCAGCTGTGCCATATGAACGCTGGTTTTGGTTCAGTACTGATGCTGTTGCTCCCACAGAAACCACTGCCTACTGAAATGAATAAAACTGTTCTGAGAACTGCTGCAATGAGTAGGAGCCACCAGCAACACCTCGTGAGCAACTTTTCTGCTTTTTGAAAGAGGCAACAGCATTCAAATCCTTCAAATCCTTAGCACGTGTAAGCAAGTTGTGAGTTTTACAGAATCACACAATCATAGGGGCTGGAAGGGACCTCTGAAAATCCCCAGTGCAACCCCCTCAAAGGAGGTTCCCTATGGCAGCCCACTTGACTCTGTCCATTAGACATTGATGAGCATCAATAAGATCCCCTTGAACTGCACAAGGATATTTATAACCAGAGTGGGACAGTGTACACTAATTACTTCAGTCACAATTAACATTTTGATCAGATGTTCATACGGCGTGGGTCTGCTTTCATTTCCAGCTATTTACGTACATCTTTCAAACTACCCAAAGTCTGTCACTTTCAACATGGCAAAATATTATCATGTGAGCTCTTCCTGAAGATGAGTGACTACAAGCTGGAAATGTCTGCCCCAGGGCATCTTCCTGAGACATAAGCAACTGCAGCATAAAAGCTTAATAGCGTGTTTTTTGAGAAATGGAAAAGCAGAATGCTTTTTCAGATGCCCATACCTCAAAAATAGTCCGTGCAATTCAGCACTTACTCATACAGACAAAGCATGTGCCTCTGGGCTGAGCCTAGACATGAAAGATGAAGGCTTCAGAAAGTCAGAAGAATGGTGCATTTCCAATTGGGCTCACAGCTGGTTCTTCTGGCCTCAGCAGCAGCCATGGCAGTGATCACACGGTGCCCTTGAAGTTCTTTGGCATCATCCTGATGAAAGACAGTGTTAAAGAGGGTAGTACAATTCTAATACAGGAAAAGCCAAGTGGAAAATCCATAAACAAATGTAGGCCGGCCCCCAGGGATGATAAAGAAGAAAGGGATTAGGAAAAACAACCCTGAAAGCAAGTGAATGAATAAATCAGCATTCTGACCAGCAACTATTAAACTAATGTAATGCTCATAACAGGTTTTGTTTTAACACTCTCTGGTCAGATCTCAGCCCTTTGCATCACACTGGGCATCACAAGGACTATTGCAGTTTCACCCAGCAGCAGCTCAGCAGTTTGCTTAGTTGTCCCCACAGAGGAGAATGGGAAAAAGGTAAAGTTCATGGGCTGAGACAGCTTAACAGGAGAGAAAAGGAATGGGAAATGATAATGACAGTAATGACAATAGTATATATATGATGGCTGCTCCAAAAGTAATGCCTCCTATTTAGTGATGTTGGCCCATGGTATCAGAGGTGGATGTTGGTGGTGTGTTAGTAGAGGCTGAGCCTTTCCACCAATATTCCGTTTTATTTTGTTCTCCTGTGACAGATGGCAGCAGAGGGACACTGACACAACGGTATCCAACACAGAAGTGTGTATGAAGCAAAGGTGTGGAACTGAATTCCTCCATTTAGAAAAAATTCACCTACTGACGTTCACTGACACTTGCTGAACATTTATGGAGACCACACTGTGGATACTGCACAGCAGTAACAGATCCCCCTGGCCAGTTTCCCCAGATTTACTGCCCAGCATGGCACCACATGGTATGCAATATACCTTTGTCCTGTTTGTACTCGCTGTCCAGTTTCAACCCCATCCCAGCTCCTTGTGCATCCCCAGCTCCTCACTGGCAGGACAGTGCAAGAAGCTGAGATGTCCTTGAATTGGTGTAAGCACTGATCAACAACTTAAACTTGGGTGTGTTGTCAACACTGTTTTACTCCTAAATCCAAAATCAGGCATCATACCAGCAATTATAAAGAAAATTAACTTTAGGACAGATGTCATTCATGTCTATCAACACTTATTGCTCCCTAAGCCTGCCCATCTGAACTACTGTGTGAGAGCTGAGCATAGGATATATGAACAAATAGCTCAAACTAAAGGCTTGTTCATTCTAATCAAACAAAGAAAATCGAAAGTGAAGGACTCAACTATTATCAGAGCCAACAGATAGCATAGCAGAAACTCAGCTCGCTGACCAAGTTTCCCTGACATCCTACCTCCAGGTGACAGTGCACTCTGCTACTGCAGCTTTTCCTTCCATCTCTCGCCCTTACTCTTTACTCCTCTGCCTACCTGAGTCAGACCTATTCATCTCCTTTAGCAAGGAGGGAAGAGAGAGACACCCCCAAGGTAATCCTGAACATTTTCTTAATCTAGAAGCAAACTCGATTCTGTTAGGACATTTATTCTCCTGTCTATAACTGCTTGCTTTCAGAATGCAATCTTTCACAATATAGATCCTACTCCCAAAGAGAACACTAACATGCTGTTTTCCTATAGCTCTGGCATCCTTCATGCAGTTGTGTGCCCATTTTGGCAAGTGGATGCTTTGCAAGGAGCAGCAGAAGAGAAGAAATGACCAGTCCTGTGGTGTTGATCCAGGAGAGAGATGATGAAGATGGAAGGGTCTCCAAGAAGTAGGTAGATGATTCCTTTCAGCAGTGGGGTACAGCAGTGCTCTGCTGGCCAGCAGTGCCAATCAACTACATTTTATCAGAATGTCCAGAAAAGTTATGTTTTTTCATAAGAAATTGTCTCTGATAAAAAATTGGTGAATCAGCTAGGAGGAAACATAAAGAAAAAATGATGACAAGCAGAAAATTGCAAAGCTTTGAAAAGTTACGAGCAGTTAGAAAGCATCAAGCACAGAAGTCTTTAGGTGACCTAACCTAGCTGCTGCTAATGTTCAGCAGTAATAAACAGTAGTCATTTTCCCCTTCCTTCTCCTTTGAGGATCTTTGCTGTAATGCTGGTTGGTACTTGAATTCCCATAGTTTATAACAAAGCTATTGTCTGTTATCACAAACGCAGTGACATTATTACAGAACCTACCCTGCAGCAAGATATGAATTAGAGTCAACTTTAGCAGACACCAAATATTTACTTTAGAAACGGAAAGAAATATTATTTCATAAATCGAAAATTGTTCCCTTGACCCTTAGAAGAAGTTTAAAAGCAGCCTCAGTAGAACAAAGTACAATGCATAATGCTAAACTGATTGGATCCACAGCTGACCCATTGCTTGTGGGTTCCCACCTCAGCACGCTTCCTAGAAGAGAGGACTGAGACCAGTTGAAGGGAATCATCACAGAATGGCCTAGGTTGGAGGGGACCTTAAAGATCACCTTGTTCCAGCCCCCTGCCATGGTTGCCACCCAGCAGTTCAGGCTGCCCAGAGCCCCGTCCAGCCTGGCCTTGAGTGCATGCAGGGATGGGGCACCCACAGCCCCCCTGGGCATCTGTGATGGCCATTCATTTATGTCTTGCAGTAGATAGAAAGGTGTTCAGCAGGAAGACTGAATTCCTGTGGGGAATGAACAGATGTGTGTAACGAGCTGGGGTTATAATCAGACTCTTGTGTATCAGGTGTTCAGCACATGAGACTATTTATCTGCCTTACCATTACGTAGCTCTGTCTGCACTCATATGCACTTTGCAGTTTCATTTTCTTCCTGCCCTGCCCACTTACCCTCCTGTCTGGCTCTAGGTGCTCCCTATTTGCCTACCTTATCGCAGTGCCTTAACTGTACATCTTCCTACATCCCCCCATGCTGCATATCAAAGGCTGTTACAGGGCCAGGTATCTGCCCCTCTGCCCTGCCATGAGTCAGTGCTGACTGGAGCATAGTGAATGGAAGGAAGGAGAGAAACATCGATGTCGCAATGACCCCAGTTCACCTCAGCCTACTTGATCAAGCTGCTGATGAATGCAAGTTTGCACTGAGTGCCAGGCTGAAGTGTCAGCAGCAGTGATGTCCAGCCCACCCCATGCCGCAGGGACACTGAAGGGACAGGAACATTTTCAAGAGCTGCGGCAAAATCTGCTGAGCTCCCTTGCCAGACTGGGTCAGCTGGATCAGCTGGGTTGGCCCTCGCACACTGCACACACGGACCTGGCAGCAACCAGAGGAGCCTGGGGCTTCCTACAGCCATCCCTGTCCCCACCTCTCGCCCCTAGAACAGAATCCCGAAGTTGTTATTTTCCCCAGACTTTTCCAGGTTTCACATTGTTTATTTGCCCCCCCCAAAAAAATTCTCAGTTATTCAGCACTTCAGAACGCTTTCGCTGGGAAGCATCATGGACTGCCTGTCAGTGTAACAGCACCCCAAACTGATGCTGCAGGGGGAGATGCTCAGGAGAAGCTTTACAGGTCTTCAGCATTGATGGGGATAACAATGAGGAGCAATGGCAGGAGACATGGGACAGAAAGGAGTGACTGGGAGAGCTCCTTGTCATGTCATATGAAATCCTTGTCAAAGCCCTGCCAGCTCAGAAACAGATACAAGTCACACCAGTAACTGTGCTTTAATGAGGAGTCTCCCACATGTGGATGGGGCAAGAGGCCTAAGTCAGCTAGAGATGGAGAGTCACAGGGCAATGGAATGTGTCAGTGAATGCTGATCTCATTAATAGGAAAGACAGGAGCCCAGCAAGAGAGATCTTCTAGAGACAGAGAGGATGATCCAATCCATGCTGAATGTCATGCAAAGGGCTGGCACAGAAAGAGTAACAAGCCTGAGATGTTGCCTACAGGATGTGTGTATGATTTAGAAAGGTTCGTAAAGTCTTGGTGTAACTCTTCTAACTCCTCCTCCAACATATGTCACGTGGATATTGGGTCAATATGGAGTGTTCAGACCCCTTCCACATGGCCAGTGAGCTTGTAAAGTAATCTGCCCCCTTCTTTGAATGGCCTGCCAGCATCCATGAGGACACTGCACCGCTGCAGGGGGGCAGAAGGAACAGAAGCCAGTTCTGGGAGAAGGGTATCCTGGACACAGACACTTCAGGGAGTGGGAAATGCCCAACACTGACCCCTCCTAGGGCAGATGAGAGTTTATATTCAGTGTTTTCTCCTGACATCCTGCTGCTTTGCTCCCTACAGCTTCTGGCTTGGGAGAAGGAAGCCACCAAACAGCACCATATCACTCAGAGACATCAAACAGATGTATCCTGGCATGCTCACATCCTTGCTGGGTTTGCATTTCAAGTTGTTTTTCTACAGCTCTACACAACCTTCCTGTTGCTTATTATGGTTGGAAATATTAGATTCCAGCTCTGCATGTTAATTCTTCCCTGTCAAACCCTCCCTGCTCTGTGCCTCTGGCCAAATGATCCTAGGGTATCATCTACTTTGTTTCACAGAGAATACTTGCTTGTTGCAGCTCATCTTTATTTATCAGGGGTTGTGTCGACAAGCCTTTAAAAAAACAGCTCATCTCTATTGCCCGCTTACTGAAAATCAAAAGAGCCTGCAGGAAATCGGACAGAACATCCATTAGATTAAATAAAAGCTGGCTCCTCCATCTCCCTCAATTCCCTAATCTTCTTCCCAGCAAATGCAATGCACACTGTGTTAATCTACGGGACGCGGGAGGCTGGGCACTCTGTACTCATGGGCTGGAGTTATAGCAATGGGATACAGGATAATTGAGCAACACATTGCATTGTCTTCATCATTTTCAAAGCCTACAGTGTCTTTTGAGGAGAAGCTGGGAAGGAAAAGGGGAAGGAGGGCTTTTCTACAAACTGAGCCTATGGGAAATTGCAGCTCCTCCCACTGGCTATGTCTGTAGCAAAGACATTCCTGGCAGCCACAGCCATGTGCCTCCAGCAGCAGGCAGCGGGGAAACTTCAGCTTGTCCTGTGTAATTCTTGTTCTTGCTTTGCTTCCAAGCTACAAATAATGGCTACAACCCATATGAATTTGTCACGAAATTGAAAATTAAAAAGAGTCAGGAAAAATGTCTGAATATGAGCCACCCGACTGCATTTGGCATTCGTTCCATGGGCCACTGGAGCTCTAGAGCTCTGCTCTCCTTCCTTCTGGGGTTTTGGGGTTGGAGTACCAGATGGGGGTTCTTCTCTTCACTCCTTCACCCCTGGATCTCCTTCCCAAGGTCAGGCTGCCTTTCTGTATCACAGTAGCTAAAATCCCCTCTCCATAGCTGTGTGGCCTGAGAAGACCTTTAGAGGTAATAGAGCAGAGTGTCCCAAAGCCTGAGAAAAAAAAGAGACACATCACATTTCTGAGACCATTTTGCCATTCTGAGACGCCTATTGCATAGGCGTAAGAACAGCATTTCTCATTCTGGGCACAGGTTTTCCTGACCTAACTGACATACTGAAGTTATGGAAGTTGTAAATGTCCCTTAGAGCCTTAGAGTCCAATGGCACCACACACTTGAGAGTGTGATTTAAGCATTCTAGGATCCTTTTTTTTTTTTTTTTTCCTTTTTGCTCTCTGCAGATTTCCAGGCTGCTCAGTTAAAAGGGAGGAAGTACGAGCTTACATTATAAGCATTTGCATAGTTCCTGGTTTAATTAGCACTCAACACTCCCTTGATTAGTGTGTTCAGTCCCAGTGTATTGGAACAACATGTCCTCAAGCTTCTTTATGTTACCACTCCCTCCCCTGTGCTAACAGCACTGTGGGTCACTGATGTTGAGCTCCTCAGTACTGTGGGAGTGAGGTAATGTGAGAAGGGCTGTGGGACCCTGAGGATCTGCTTTGTGCTGGCATGGGGAGCATACAGGTCTCCTAAATCACCGACCCCATGCATGGGAATGGGGTGCACAGTCTGCTGCCAGATGCAGCTAGCTGTCTTTCCTTGCATAAATGCACACCTGGCTGAAGGCACAGAGGAGATGATAAAAGGGAATGCTGCAAATGGAAAGGAGGCAAAGATGATGAAGTTCAAAGGTCAGGAGCTATCAGCATCAAAGATACTTGGGATGTCAGCATCCCGGGCTTGCAATGCTCATAAGGCTGCGTAGAATGGAGTATGGAGCCATGGCAATGAACCTCACTGAGAGCATCAGATAAGGTGGGCTCAGCTCCCTTCTCACACCGCTTCTCAGATTCTGGACTGAAGCTGCCTTTATCAGGGAAAAATCACAGCCTGGGTATGTTTTCTCCCACCCACCCACTCAGGGCCACTGGCTTTGCTAGGGAATCAGCTCACGAGCTCGTCACTGCTGCCCCTAGATGAGTACTCTGCTCCTGGCACTTGGACACACTAACATCAGCCTAACAGAGTTTGAGTTTTCCCTTCCTCGCTATAAGAGGAAAGGGGCCTTGTGGTCCCCCTGCCCACTGCGATGCTCCAAGCCATGCAGTGCTGACAGTTCCTGCCTCGAGCCCTGTCTGATGCACCCAGCCCAGCTCAGTTCTCCAGGAGAGATCCTGCTCTGTGACATTTTCCCTGGCGTATCACCAAGATGCTCCCAGCTGTGAGCTTCTGCTTTCTCTTTTGCCCTTCTTGTCGATAAGGACAGCTTGCCCAAATAGCCATAACACATGGCTGGAGGGCAAAGGTTGTCCTTGAGGAGCCTGCTGGTTGGGAGGGGTCTGCCAGGCTCTGGGGGAGCTCAGCTGCAGCTCTTCAGATGCAAAGTAAGCTGGCATCCTGATTCCTCTGTGCTGTGAGGAGTGTGAGATATTTACCGATTTTCCATGGCTCAGGATTTTTGTTTCTAAATACAGCAAATAAGCCCAATAAAGCCAGCAGCCTTGCCTTATTCATCTTCATTCCTATTTAAAGGCCCATAGCATTTTCAGCTAAAAAGGTGGCTGCATTTCTCTTTGAGCGCTTTTGCCAGGGATGACAATTAAAGACAGACTAACTTCTGAGGAGGGCTTTGTTGCACTGAAGATTTTTATCATCCTCAAGTGGATGCAAGGCTATGAATCACTCCGTTCCCCAGAAGTTCAGTACCTGCTGCCATGAGGCAAACACATTTTATCTCAAGTGCATTACTTTGACTCACTGCAATAAGCGTTGCTTGTCAAGGCACAGTTGTTCCAATCCTGAAGCTGTTTTGCTTAATATTACGTTCAAGTGTGATCAGATTCTTTGAAATACCACTGAGCAAGTTCATTTCCTTGGAAGTCATCCTGAGTTCTCCTCCCTACTGCTGCTGTCTAAGAACTGAACATCTCCCATCAAAGCTCAGTTTCTCCAGCTCCTTTTGCCCTCATCAAGGAGGAGCAAAGCTACTTTGACCAGCAGTGCCAGGGGGACACACTCCTGTGGGGTACAGCCCTACACAAAACAGACTTTGCCTTGAGCCCAGGTGAGCTCCCAGCCATAGAGTGATTGTTACACATCTCCATGGGCTGTCACACTACAAAAGATAGCAGAAATAACAACGCTGTAATGTAGCTCAGAAGTGAGCAGAGTTTCTGGTAGGGAGCAGAAAGTGCTCACCCTGGCTGGAAGGGAGCAGGGCAAAGGATGCTGGAGCAAGCAGAGTCATCCTGTTGTTTCTCAGCGAGGTCACACGAGTTTCTCCCATCAGCTATTCCGGCCATTTCTCCTGGCTAGAGCTTTCTCTGCCAGGAGGGCAGAGGTTTAGCAGAAGTGCAGCAATGCTCTGAGCCTTTGGAGAGAACTTGTTCACAGACAGGAAGGACCTTTGGCTCCAGCACTGCTGCATATGCATGGCTGGGGGAAGATGCTTGGCTTCAACTGGAGCTTAGCAGCCTCAGGTGAACCTGGCAGAAAACCCTACATTTATTTTTCTGAACACTATGCAATGCTGTGATTCTGAAACAGGCATTGTTCTCTCTGCCACAGAAAAGAATAGCATTTCCATGCCTGCTGCGACCTTTTTATATGGCAGAATTAAGTCCATCAGTGGGTGCATCTATGGAGCCTGCTTTGGTGACACTGCTGGGCCAGGTGACAAAGGCAGGCCATGAGGATGGCCATTAGAAAAACCCCAGGGAAAAAATTACCACTGGTGTAATGTGCACAGGGAGTGGAAACTAAAAAGGAAGAAAAATAGTTTTTTCAAAGTGCACGTTTTGTTATTTTACAATGTGCCAGTTGAAATACAAGGCGGTATTGCCTCTCACCCTGTCTATCATGAGCACATTTCCTCTTGAAATGTCTGCATTTACCATGAGGTTATGAGGCTATTTAAAACACATATATATATATACAACTGTTTACATTCTGTGAACACACACATGTCCATATTTTTATGTATTTGGTTGTTTATCTTCTTCCAATGGTGAGCATTTGGCATCACCGCCTTCTGGGTTCTTAATTCCCTTCCTTCACAGATTCCCAGTGCTTGGTTAAAGATTTGTATCTGTTTGCACTGCTCACCAAAAAAACAATGTCATTTTCACTGGAAAGTGATCTTTTTTCATAGTTTTTCTCAGGGAGCAGACCTTTAAGCAGAAATCCCCCTTATTCAGAACAAAGGAATGTTTTACCATTTGTTATACCTCAAGCCTCAATGCTTGATATGATCCCCCCTACACAGGATTTGATATCAGCTTTTCCAGACCTTATTAATTTGTTCACACAACCTTTCAGCATCTGTTCTCCCAGGGAATCAGGGGGGAGGATGGAAAATGCCCACTGGGAGGTTTGGGGACCACTGTGACCCAGTCCTGCTGCTTGGCTGTAGGAATATCCCCCAACTTGTTCTCACAAGCCACCAGCCTGCTCTGTGGGGTCACCTGCTGCTGATGGCTGTTGCCTTGCTCTACTTTACTTGCTTCAGGTAAATTAACAGAAGATGATTTATTTCCACCAAATTTAAACATTTTTGATTGTTTCTCCATGACCTCCAAGCAATGGAAGAGTCTGGAATGCTCTTATTCTTATAAGGAATGTGTGAGGAAACTGGAATTGTTTAGCCTGAAACAGAGGAGGCCTTATCATAAGGGAGAACTTGTTGCTTTCCACAGCTCCTTGACAGGAGGTTGTAATGAAGTGGGGGTTGGCATCTTCTCCCAGGTAACAGGGATAAGATGAGAGGCAATGGCATCAAGTCACACCAAGGGTGATTAGGAAGAATTTCATCTTAGTAAAAGTGGTTGGGCACTGGCACAGGCTGCACAGGGAGTCAGCACCCCCAGAGGTGTTCAGGGAAAGGGTGGATGTACTAAGGGATGTGGTTACATGGGCAGTAGTGGTGGTGTGTGGATGGGGGGACTAGGTGACCTTACCTCTTCCAACCTTAATGAGTCTGTGATTCCATGCTTCTATGGAATTTATGAGTAAGCCGTGATGGATGTGCACAGAGGGAGTTTTGCTTTAAATCCTTTCCACGTCTGCTTTGCGGGCATCAAAGGTGATGTGAGTGTACTGTGAGTGCAGCCAATGTCCAAACACTACAACTACTGCCAAGGTCAGCCCCAGCTCTGCCCCCAGAGACCCCTTAGATAGGGGCAGGTGAGGGGAGCGTTGCCTTTTGCCACATCCCATCTCCCAGAGGATAATGGGAATCGTGGTGGCTGGAGCAGGAGGGGATTAAGGGCTCTTGTCAGCCAATTTGCATCTCTAGATGCACAGACCCGAGTCAGCCATCACCGTAGGATCAGAGCATCTATCACACGGAACAACAACAAAATGATCTCTTTGCCAGCACCGCCGGCAGGAACAAGATTAGACCAGTTATTTCTATTGCTGGTCTTATTTTGCTTTACATCGTTTGGGAGAGCAATCAACTCCATCTGCGGAAGTGAAATGTGATTAAACCAAGGAGTTATGCAGAAATGAAAAGCTCTGCCTGTTGTTTGAAGGCAAAGTTCATCTTTATTTTGTCTGGCAGCTCAATCCAGAGGGCTGAGCTATCTCCTGCCATCAGGGCCAACACCATCGTTGTCTGAGGAGAGACTGGGAATGGCTTGAAGTGGGAGAAGGCAGTGGAGCAGCTGGGAAGCAGTGTGGGGAGCAGAGCTTTGGGAATACAGACGGTTTTGTGGCATTTGGAATGTTTGTTTTCATCTCATGAGCGAATCCAGGGACCTGAGGTGGAAGAACAAATGCTGGGAGATCTTATGCCATTTGCACTGACTGTAGGACAAGCAGTATTACAAAAAAAGAGCACTCTTCAAATGACCATAGAGGAGGGAAATGTGACAACATTGATTAATTAAGAAATACAAATCGCTCAGTTAAATGGGGGCTCATTAGCACCATGCAGAGCATTATACACTTAGAGGAAAAAGGAACATGGGCCCAGAGGGGACCTCACAGTGTGACCAGTCCCTCCATTGGAACCGCTGGGGCGTACAGCTCTTTTCCAAAATAAATCTTAGAGAAAAAAAAAAAAAAAGATAATCTTGTCCCTTGGTTCTGGGCCCTGTTGGGAGCCTGCTCAGGGCCTTGAAGGAAACATGCTCTCCTCGCAGCAAGCAAGCAAACACAGTTTACTTTGTTTATCTGCTCCTTCTGTTTTCCCACACCGATCAAAACTCCCCTGCTCATGCTTGGACATCCCCTTCTGATGGTGCAGGCAGATACCAGGAGGACATGAGGCACTGCTGGCAGAAGGGCAGTCAGAACAAGGTGCTGCATCAGGAGAGAGAGAACCAGCTACCTGCAGTGACAAACTAATTCAGAACTAGAATCAAATTAATCACTTCCAGGATTCTGACATTTTGGTTTTGTATCAACAAACGACTCCAAAGAGCAGAGAGGTGTTGGTGCAGTTCTTAAATGAGAGAAGAAATGTGGACTCATGTCAGGGACATGAAGTAGCAGCAGGCCATATAAAGCTATGCACTGTTGTAGGAAGGAACCTTTCTGTGTAGAGATTGGCCCAAATGTTCTCCACATTGGAGGCTGTTGTATTTTCCATCGAGAGAATTGAGGCTTTAGAAAGGCTGTAGTTGGGCTGCAGCCTCAGGTCTTCCAACCTCAGACAGATCCTCTTGTGATGGGAGCAGTCTTGCTCCAACTAAAGCAAAGGCAGCAGGGTTTCCATCATCACTCACCTTCAGTCTAACCACCACAGCACCAGATAAGCAGATGCCCTCCTTGGACCCACTGAGCTGTGGGGTGGTATGGATGGGCATAACCATGCTGGAACATCTGAAGGAAAGGAGTCAAGGTACAGAAAGAGGAAGCAAGAAGGAGAGGCATTTTCAGATTGCTGTGTGGAGCTGAAATTAAGACACAAAGGAAAGGGAGCTGAGGGTTCCCACCTCATTCCCTGCGTTTCTTTGTGTTTCATTGGTAGACAAATCATTCCAAATCCATAGAGAGAAGAATCATAATTTCCTCTCCAGAAATGTACCTCTATGGTTAGCAAATACAGCTTGAAAGAAGAACCAATGGGGGAACATGTGGTGAGGAGTTATTGCTACAAGAAAAAGAGACCTGCAAAGACAAACAGCTCCAGACACTGAGCACCTGAAGAAGAGAACTGGGATAACCTGAGGAAGAAGGAGATTGCTTTCACATTTGGTAGATGAGCAGACTTTCTCCCCAACTTATAATGTTTGAGTTTCAATAACGCTTTTTTCAGACCTTGGGGAATGAATAATGAGCTATTATTTGCAGATCAGTAGGATATCAAATCTCCAACCACGTTACAGAAAGGTATTAAAAGAAAAGGACTGACAAGCATGCAGTTATATGTTCCCCTTGCTTGAGAACAAACAGATCCTCAGCCAGAGCCTAGAGAGAAAATCACAGCATAATGTCCTGCACCAGTGACCTAGTGAACTGACCAAGGAAAGATGACTGAAATGTGAGATGGTATCTGTTTTTCCCTGAGTAGAAAGGACTTTGTTCTGACCTTCTTTTCCTCTTTATTTTGAGTTCAGAAAAGAGCTTGGCAGTTTGGGTGAGATGATTTCTTTTGAATATGGCCCAGGGTCACAAAGATGATCAAAGGACTAGTGCATCTTTCATATAAAGAGAGGCTAGAGAGCTGGGACTCTTGGAGAAGAGAATGTTTAGGGGCATATTTTCAATGTATGTGAATGCTTGATGGAGTGAGAAGTGGTACCCTGACTCTTCTCAGCAGTGCCCACTGACAGAACAAGAGATAATGGGCACAACACACATAAATTCAACATGAACTCTGTTTTACTGTCAGGATGGTTGAACACTAGAAAAGGTTTCCCAGAGTGATGGTGGAGACTCTGCCTGTGGATATAATCTAAACCCAACTGGACACAGCCTTGGGCGTTCTGCTGGAGCTGGCTCTGCTGTAGCAGAGGAGTGGGGGAGGATTTACGGATTTACTTGATGATCTCAAGAGGTCCTACCCAACCTGAATGATTCAGAAATAACAAAGGTTCATATCCACAGAAGGTGACCGGGATCCCAAATCCCACTGGTTTCATCATGGGGAGAGCCCAGCCTACAGCTGCTACAGGAATTCATTATCTGGTTTTCAGGACAATCTTCACTAAACCCCACACAGCTCCTGCAAGAATGACTCTTCCCACAGGGCAAGTAGAGCTTATGATCCCAGGACCATGGTGAACACTGCAGTTGCAAAGAAAGCAGATCCAGCTATGTCCTCTCCGGATGGAGGAAAAGTCCTAAGACAACTGCATCCATGTCTTTGTGCAAAGGACAGCAGGGTCTTTGGGTTACATATCCTGCTTTACTGGAAATATCCCTGCCTGCTTTGTGGTGTTCCCACAGGCCCTTGGCACAGTGTTGATTTTCCCCATCATGGCCCAGTTAGCACTAGCTGAGCTACAGCTGCAGCAGTCCTGACAGGGAAAAGCAAAGCTCAGTATCACAGCAGTTTGTGCTGCCTACTGCTTTGTTTCTGAACATCATAATTACAGTCCCAGGGTGATACTGTCAAGCTCAGAGTTAGTAATTTTTCTGCAGCTATTAGAGCTGAATACTTAATCCAGAATGAAAACATCAGAACCCCCTCTGTGGAAGACATCAAACTCTTCACTTAAAAGAGGAAATGTCCCAAGGATGTGGCTGCTGACCCAGGACAGCATGCTGTGGTCAATGTGTGTCCAGCAACTGAGGCATGAGAGGAGGATGTGCTCACATGCCTTGGTACTATCACCAGCAAAAAGCATAAAGAACCAGTGAGCCCCCACTCACTACAGGGGGAGAAAAATCTGCTGTTTGCTGCATGCACAGCTCATGGGGAGGAGGTGAAGGGTAGGAGGAAGGGCTGGCATTCAGCATACAAGCGTCAGCTGCAGGGGGAATGTGTTGGGAAAAGGGAGAAGAAAGGAGACTGGCCTGTGGGAGCTGATGTGTTCAGTGGGAAAGAGGGGAGCATGCTGGGCAGGATGGCTTAGTGGGGGAAACCGAGGCAGCAGGAAGACCAGAATAGGGAAAAAGGTGTGAAGAGCTGAAAGAGGGAGAGCAGAGCTGTCAAAATGTGTCTGCAAGGCACTGAAGGTGGCATGAAGGTGGATCGAGGCTGGGGCAAATGGTACGACAGCACTTTAATAGACCAGCCATGGTCTGCTGCTGCCTTCGTTCAGCTCCAGGCTCAGCAGGTCTCTCTGGGCCCCTCTGGTTGATTCACCAACAAACACAGCTGCTGCAGCCTGGACTTCTTCCTTGGCTCTGGGAACACAGAGTGGGGTGTCCACACTTCCAAAGGTTTGACAGTAGCAGCAATTCATGATGAGGTTGGTATTTATTTTCAAAGCTATGCCCTGCTGGGCATTCCTCTGCTTTCATAGGCCCAGCTCTTTGTACAGATGGGATTTTATTGGTGTGAAATGGCTTCTGCTTGTTTATGGGTTTTGTTTTTCCAGTTTGGAGGATTTATTACAAACAATTTCTCCAGACACTGCGACTAATGAAAATTTCCATCCTATGTATTCTAATTTGAAAACACTGATGGGGAGAAACCAAGCAGAATATTTTATGATTTTTGTCTTTTTCTCCAGATCTTCCATTTTGCTTTTTTTAACTGGAAACTGGGAGGGGATGCCTCTACTTTCTATGACTGTGACGATGTGCAGAAAGCCCTTCTTGCGCAGAGGAAGTACTGGTACACCTGGAACACAACAATGGAGAAGAGTCATTGGGAACACTTCTTTTTATGAGTGAAAAAGTTCTTATTTCTATAAATTGCCTTCCCAGTTGTTTCTGTGGCTTTTATGGGAAACATACAGCAGGCAATAGAAAAATTGAACTTTTCAGTTTGAAAACACAGTTAAAGTACACCCTGCTCCAAAATGAAAATGCTGGTTTGGTTTCCAGCTGTTGCCTGGAAACTTAAATGCAGAGCATTTGACAATTTTGTCTCACTTAGAGATTTCCCCTGGGAAAACCTCCCCGTTTTCAATCAGCTCCACTTTTTGAGCTCCCCATGTCACTAAAACCTCCGCTGACAGCTTGTTTCATGGCAGGAGCCAGCTGGAGGGGTTTTCATAATCCTTATTGTGAATCCTCACCGTCGCAGAGCAAACCCACCGCTCCCTGCTCTGCCCTCACTGACAAAGGAGAGTAATTGATTCCTGTAACATCCCACCCACTGTTTGTTTCAAACCCTCTGTACCAGAGATTGATTTTAATGAAGTGTTCCACTTTTACACACATGAAATACATCAAATTAAGTTTTTGAATGTGAAATGGCTTTTATCAAATGCAGCCAAACAAAGGCTGTCAGAGCAGCCAGGATATGGTCTGAAGGAATGGAAAAGGAAGAGGACATTGCTGTCTCCTGCAAAAGATTCAGACCTGAAACAGGATCACATTTACCCCACATATCACTGAATCTGTATATTATCGTACCAGCTACAAAGTCGTCTTCATTTTGACTTAGTAGGGCTTTCCTGGCAATGGGATATAGGAGATAAAAGATTTCCCCATACAGCCCTGCTTCTAGGTGCTGAGTGCTGATTTCCCCTAAGTTTCATGAAATCTGGGCTTGGTTCTTTATGCATCTAAGTTTTAACAAACAAATTTCCATATAACTCAAAAAAACCAAGTAACATTTGCTGATGACAGTATGCTTTTTTTTTTTTTTTTTTTTTTTTTTTTTTTAGTGTAATGAACAAAGACTGAACAGAAAGAATTAAAGAAGGACTTGAAAACCAGTCAGTGAAGGCTGATGTGGCACTGGAACAAGTTGGTGGGAGCCCCATCTCTGGAGACATTCCAGGTCAGGCAGGATGGGGCTCTGAGCACTGATGGAGCTGTGGGTGTCCCTGTTCAGTGCAGGGAGTTGAACCAGATGGCCTTTAAGGGTTTCTTCCAATTCAAACCATTCTGCAATTCTAAAATTCTGTGTGAATCACTGTAGAGGCATCCGAGGAAAAATAGTGCAAACTTCACAGGTAAAACGGTGAGCTCTGTGCTGCCCACTTCAGCATAGGAAAGAGCTCTTACTGAGGTATGGAATCACATAACAATCAGAAAGGTTAAGCCAGAACTAGAAGGTGTTCAAGGAGCAACTGAGATGAAAGGTGCAGAATGGCTTCAATGCCTGTAACATTCAAAAAGTAAAAGTGTCAGCTGCAGCAGGTGGCTCAAAATCCCAGATCTACCTAGAGGAAACAGGCAAAAACAGATTTCCAACAGCAGGCTAATGAGGTTTGGGAAATAGTTCCCACAGTGTTGTTAAAGCTGAGCTGGACAAGAAGGGATCCTCTGGGCAGGCAAACCTAATGGCCAGTGTCACTGCATCAGCCTTTTCCCATGAAAAACCCTGCACCTTAGGTACTATCAAGTGTTAATTTGTTAAGAAACCCTTAATCAAGTGACAGTAAATTATTGACAGATTTGAACTACTTTATCTCTCAATCAAAACCTGGCTCCTTCCCAAGCAGTAAGCAATTCAGCATCCACAAAAAGTTAAATCTGGCCACATGCAAGCTTTTATGCTTGGGCCCGTTGCTCTCCCTCCCTCACACCAACTTCTGCTAAAATTTCTTTTTGAAGGAGCCAGTGATCCGCTGATGATCACCAGTCTAGGTCAAGGTGCTTCACCCCACTTGGCAGAGTGGGAATTGCAAGGGGACATCCATCCATCTGGGGTTTCTCCTAATAAGAGCTGCCCGTAATAAACTGGTTACCTCTACACTTCAGCAGGGCTTCCTTTTCCAGGCAGTCTTCCTTTCTTCTTTTAAACCCCCTGCCATGGGCAGAGTTGTCAATTGCTAAATCAGGCTGCCTCAAGCCCCATCCAACCTGGACTTGAATGCCACTAAGGCAAATCATCTTGACCTCTTAATTAATTAATTAATGCAGTATAGAATGATTCTGCAATCACTGTAGCATAGCATTTCTTTTCACTAATGTAGGAAAAGTGAATGCAAGTACTCACATCATAGCAACTACCCACCAGAAGGCTCTAGTCATGCTGCGTTTTAGCTTTCATCATTCTGCTGTTTATTTCAAAGACACCTGTCAGTGGATTATACTGTAAAGCTGATGAAAAAGGGGCTTGAACTGAGGTTTGTTTCAGTCGTACTAAAACAGGGGCACCTGACCAAAATACTGATTTTCTCTCCTCAGAGGAATCAAGAACTGAATCAGAAGTCCCAATTTTCTTTTGCACATACCCCACGTCCACATGTAATTAGCTGAGTTCTTATGCTAAACTTCACTCCTACCCACGACATTCAGATTTCACCAGAGGATTCTGATCTGCTGCAGGAAGCAGGAGGCACTTGTGGATTTCCTTACCATAGTGCCAGAGACAGTGAATATTGCAGGTACATCGTTCTACACAGATCTCGGCTGTTTGTGAGGGTGGATGGTGACAGGACAAGGGGGAATGGCTTTAAACTGAGACAGGGGAGGTTTAGGTTGGATATCAGGAGGAAGTTTTCCACCCAGAGGGTGGTGAGGCACTGGAACAGGTTGCCCAAGGAGGCTGTGGATGCCCCATCCCTGCAGGCATTCAAGGCCAGGCTGGATGTGGCTCTGGGCAGCCTGGGCTGCTGGTTGGTGACCTGCACAGAGCAGGGGGTTGGAACTGGATGAGCGTTGTGCTCCTTTTCAACCCAGGCCATTCTGTGATTCTATGATTCATTCTATGATTCTCATCATATAAAATTTGGATCAGCTGCTCAGATTGGAGCAGCAGTGATTGCTATGAGATCAAATTGATTGTTACAGAAGAAATTCAGGGCATCATGTATCTAGTACACAAAATTAAGATGGTGGGCAGCATGTGGGACACAAAGCTCTGAAGGTCTCCATTGCTCTCCAGATACACCATCTATGAAGATAATGATCACATAGCAGATATCTAGTAATAATAATAATAATTATCAGCTATTGTTGTTTTGACTTAGTGAAAAAAAGTCTTCAGTTTTCCAGCAATCTGAATTAATCTCACATTCTTAAGAAAAATGTTCTGCAAACGTATCTGGAAAAAGCAGCATTAAGGGCTGGTTTCCAAGACTGTGGTTCCCTCATGATCAGCTGACGTTCATCAACTCAGCCATCACTGGTGTGGAGCAAGACAAGGAGAAAAGTCTGCTTTGGGTTGGAAGACAGGTCCATCTAATCTTGCATCCCACGTTTAGAAAGAATCAGAATGCACCTTAAGTGCAGGACAATTCTTTCTCTATGTACTCTTCTTTGCTTTCAGTCTGTAGCCTAGGGAGATTTTGAGTGAGAGAATATAAATTGCTGTTTAATTTCAATTTTTTAAATTGCTTCATTAATTCCAGCACAATTTTGATGCCCACAGCACCTGACAGTAAAGCATTCTGGAGTTGAATGAAAACATGATCTCCTTATTCTTAGTTTAATCTGGCTGTGCATGTTACCAGTGATTCCTTCTTGGGTTTTGGTTATGAGAAACAGACTGATTGTGCCCTATTCATCTCTCTCCTACCACTTCCAGTCTAGAGCAGTGTTACTGTACCTCCCATTGCTTTTCCTGATGAAAGCGTTTCTTTCAGTTTTATCTTTCCCCTTATGGAGATCACAGGGTACTTTTCAAAATCCTTCTTGCTGTTCTGCTTATTTTCCTAGCTCAATGCCCAGTTCTGCTTGATCTTGTTAAAAGTTTTTGGATAATCCATGTATACCATATCAACCAAGTTGCCCTGCTCCACATGCTCCTTTGCTCCTCTAAAGACCGCTGGTGGGTTTGTGAAGCATCACATCCTCTGATATGTGCTATACAGATGCCTTTACTTTTTATCACATTTATCCAGAAGCCTGCCACTTCCAAACCCCAAGGGGGATTGGTAACTATTCTATTCATTAATTTGAGACAGTTCCTACAATTCACATCCCATAAAGAAAAGTTCCACTGATATAATTTCCCTAAGCTCCCTCACAGCAAACATCAATATGAAGAATTCATTTAGCTTTTCTGTTCTCACCTTATCTTCCTCGGGCTGCTCTTTTCATTCCTCACTCATCCACTGGCCTTGTAGCCTCCCTGGCAGTCCTCCTGCTGATGACGTGTTTCAAAGGATTTATTAGTGGTTTTTATACTGTTAGCAAGTTGTTCTTAGAAATATTTCTTGGCCTGCCTTATTATGATTTTACATTTATCTTGCCGGAACTCATGCTCTTTTCTATTTTCTCCATTTAAAAATAGCCCATGATTTAGGACTTGCAGCAAGCTAATGCTTTGTGACGTAAGTTATATTGTGGAGAAGGAGCACACTTGATCTTGATGAGGAATGTTGTCATGCTATGCCTCAAAACCCACATTAAAGGTAATGCATGCCAAATGTGCTATCAATCCCAGAAATACAGCTTTCGTGTCGGTGTTCTGATGTGAATGAGCAGTGCCCTTGTCAAAGCACCATCTACAGAACTCAAGGCTAGAACTTAGTCATGGTGCAGAGCTGGACATGCAAACCAATAGCCTTTGATGCCTTCGATTTAATCACACCCTAGCAATGTCCACAACTCTTGTGAATCCAAGGGAGTCAAAGGCAATGTGCTCAGACATACCCACACCACAGACATCTGCAGCATGGGGGACATGCCTCACCCCCCAAGATATTCATATTTTGCCCATGTTCCATGCTTAGGAGCTCTGAGCACCTTGAGAAATGAACGTCAGGCTGAAACATTCACAGAAATCCATGGGGAGGGAAGGAAGAAGGCTTTATCTCAAACAGGAATGCTAACAGCAGCTGTGTATGAAGATTATACAAGTTCCTAGACTCTATCATCTTTTTTTTTTCTTTTTTTTTTTTTCCTTTTTTTTTTTTTTTTTGTGCAGGAAATTTTAGGATGAAGAGTTCTTGCATAAAAGCCAGATCCCCCAGGGTGATATTGGTTAAATGTTCTGACAGCTTGAATGCTGCCTGATGGAGGACGAGGCTTCCCAGAGCTCTGCTATCGTACTGTAACTGGGTTACCTATATTTGAACTTCTTCAATACACTTTATCTTCACCCTAACTTTTTTCCATGAGTTCAGGGTGATTGCAAGGTGACAAGCAAGCAGAAAGGCTTTCTGCTCAGTGAGGCATGGTGATCTCCACCTTCGATGCTGTGCTGTTCTCATGGTGCCACACTCAACACAGGAGCAGAGCAATTGGGGAGAAATGCAATAAGCAGCACTGGCACACCTGGGTGCTGCAGTGCCCACTCCATCCCACTTCTCTTCACACCGTCAGGAAGGTGTGTTGCCTTTTACACCCTGATGATGCTCCCATGTCCTCTGCCTGCTCTTCAGGAGGAATGCCCACTTGCAGCACCTGTGCTGAAGACACTGCAACCAACCAGGTCTGTGGCATGTCATATCATGCCAAGCTTTACACAGGTATGGGAAAGTGTCCTTCATTATTACAGAAAGATCAGATGTAGAACTTTTGCATGCTCACTCTATGCCAGAGTCAACACTGCCTTCTTCACTCCCCAGATTCTTCATGTGTGTTCTAACAGCAATGTCATCCACCTAGCTCTCCATCCCATGAGCTCAGGAAAGCCTCTCCATCACTAGCAGGACATTCAACTCGTATCCCCACTCTCCAAAGGCTGCAGGGTCTTGGGGAGTTTCAGGACCTTGTGGCAATGTTGCCAGTGTCTCCAAGGAGCAGCTGCCTTACTGCACAGACAGATGTATTTAGAAACAGTCCTATTTTACGTGGTACTGCAGTTTAGCTGGGAGATGTAATCTCTGTAAATGAAAAATCCATACAAGAAAAATGTTTGCTTCCCTCGGAACTGGGATTTTGTCCAAGGTGCTACCATAACACTCCTGAGGAAACAGCTTCATCTGATTTTGCTAGCAGAAGGTAAGGATATGGAAGGGTTGGTTCATAGAATCGTTGAACCATTTGAATTGAAAGAGACCCTTAAAGGCCATCTAGTCCAACTCCCTGCCATGAACAGAGACATCTGCAGACAGAAGGAAGAAGGTTCAAAGGAAGAAGAGCACCAAGAAGTCTCCGCCAGCACCAAGGCAAATTTATCAGAGGAATTGGTGGCAAACAGACAAGTTTGGAGTGACAAGAACAGCTTCAGAATCATTCCATGAAGCCCCAGTGGCAAGATGAGATCATTTAGGAACCAGATGAGACATAAATCTTCCTACAGCATAGCTCAGCCTGAGCCACAGTAGCTCTTCTGGGTCAGTGGAGACATAGGGCAAATGTCTCAGCTGAGGGCAGCAAGAGCAAATCTTCCCTTCACACCTCTGGTGGCAATTAACAGGCTGGTTTCTGATAAATAACCCTGAAAAAAGGCTGGTGGGCAGCATTTAACAGGGCTGTCCTCTTCCCTAAACTGTAAGCAGCTGATGCCCAAAGCTGCTTTGGTACAACTTCAGCCATGAGGGAGAGGAAGACTCCCAGGGGCTGACAGCATCTTCTGGGAGCTTTGAATCATCCTGACAAACCAGAAGCACCTCAGGCCCATCTGTTGACGCCAGCAGGGCCTTCTTAAAACCAAGCAATCTCCCTGCGTATGTTTCTCAAAGCTGCTCCCTAGCCTCCTTCACACTTCCAAATCTTGTTTTCCATGGCTGCTCAGAACAGAGAGGAAGGAAATTTCAAGGACTTTAAACAACCATTTGCAATTAATTCGGTGAAGCCTCTCCAGGCAATTAGTGCTGGAGGCTCCCAGCGCCCTGTGCTCCCAGCATCAGACCTGGGCTCTGTCTGCTACATTTGCTCAGCGCAGGGAGGGAGTTGCTGTACACAATTAAGTAGCCCAGACACTTAATTTAAAGTGAAGTGAAAATAAATGGGTGACTGTAATTAGTTATTACAGTTTATTAGCGGCTCATATCCTTTGGCAGATACTGTCTTTATTCAGTATTTAATGGGATTAATAACTTCTTAAGTAGGCATGTGACAGCAAAGAACAGTTAAAGTTTACGACTGGGAGACAGAAGCTCTCTTGCCTCTTCCTTTTTTTTCAAAAAAGAGATATTTTCTCACGTGTCTCCCATAATACTTGCTGAGTTTTTGGCACAGTAAATCAATATGCTATCGTGACAAGCAAACAGATAGCGGCTGCTCTTTTAGCTCCCTCTAAATGACTGTGATTCTCAAGTCACACTGCATCAGCCACAAATCCCACCTGGGGCACGCTGAGTCCCCTGAAATCTCTCAGCCAAAATGTCCCAGTCTGACATATCCTGGAGATGCCCCCAGCCTCATCTCAGACACCCATAGGACCCAATCAGAGGTCCCACGCCACTGTGATGCAGTGTGCAGCTCATCTGGCAGCTGGCATTGGTCACAGTGCATACAGTGCATACAGGCTCTTTCTGGCTTATCTTCCCTCCTGTCACCTAACTTGATTTTGTTCATCATCAAACAGAGCTTCCTTTCTATCTGCAACATCATTATTTACTGCTGTATATCAAGATAACTTAGTTTTTGATTGCTGTGGGGTTTTTTGTTTGTTTTGTTGGTTTTTTTTAGTGGAGTTTCTTGATATGTTTGAGCAGACAATGCCTGTTAATACCTGCTAGGACACAGATTTTGTCCTTTTTAGAAACCCACTACCAAATCAGTGGAATAGTAAACTGACCAACAGAGAGATTCCTTGAAAAGGGTTCCCAAGATATGACCACATTTGAGTGGGAGAAGATGAGGAGCATGGCATGAGCATACTCTTCCACATGCCAGCATTCATTATGTCCATTTGTTGTATTTATTCTCTACAGTAGTTGTGGACAAATTGGTTTCTAGCATCTGTTTGCCAGAGGACTGATAAGGTTTTTGTGTATTGATTTATTCTTACGATATAAGAATTAGAGAGCTCCACAAGATGTTGACCTTCCAAGTCAGGATTATTCAAATACAAGAGAACTGAATCAAGGGAAAGTCTTGTGGCACCTGTGTCGAAACACTCAGTGTTGAGCTGTGCAAACAATGAAGCAAAAAGAACAGCCTCATCTGCATCTTCTCTTGTCAAACCAACAAACAAGAAATTCTCCAAGCAAGACAACTGGAAGGAAGGGTAAGAAAATCAAAGCAGGGCATATTGCTGCCTTCAAATCAAGTTCTAAGAAACTGAGGAGTGAGAGCCAGGAGTTTTTTAAAGATTCATTTGCCCATACTATTCCTGATCTCTCAATGAGTAAAGACATGATTTGGCAAATGATCACTGCCTCTAACCCTGTGAACTACTTCAGCCTTTGTTATTACTGCAAACTTCATCCTTGAAAGGGACCTAAGCAAGTTTAGACAGCTCATTAACTCCTCATTATTAGTGTATGCATTCCAGCAAGATTAGCATTGCAAATGACTAGCAAGAGGCTAAACTCATCCTGAGTACAATTTGCTACAAATGGTTGGTCTGGATGCTCCTTTTCTGAAAATCTAGGGGTACAGTAGGGACGCATATCAGCACCAATCCCACAAATATAATAATGGGATGGGATGATATAATCTGAAGCCAGCAGACATCGAGGGGTTCAATACACCTATTTATGGCCATCTGAGGTCAGCATGCACAGTAGGATTCAGCTCTAGATCAGGGTATCTGTGTTAAAATATCCACCTGTAGGTGTCTTCTGATACCTAGGTGTCGTGTGGGACTAGCATCTCCACAGGGTGACCTGATCTGTTCTAAAAATATGTCTGGGAGCCTGAATCAGGCATCAGCAAAAACACACGTAATGTGTTACATTACCTCACCAGGATTGCCTTTCTGACTTACTTTAATTAAATGTCTGTACCATATTTAACAAAGCTTTACACTTCCAGTACACATGGTGTACTACCCTGTTTATGCTTTATTGCACTGACTCAGTGTGATCTGTCAAGGTCAGTTTACAGGGATATTACTTACCAGACATGGGTAAATCCCTAAATATTTATGATTGTTGGAGCAGAAAGCTATTATTTAGGATCCTGGTTTGGTAAAGAGTCTCCTGGTCTAAGCTGAATGTGACACATTTGACAGGGTCACATGCAATCACATTGCTTGAATGGTGCAGCTGTGCTCAGCAGCTGCACCTGGATGGGGACGATGCTCTGCTCCTGACACAGGTCGCCTGAGCCTCCAGGTTGCAAGGCCAGGCTGAAGTGATCCAGTTGTGGACTGCCCATTCATGGGAAGAAAGTCTATCACCTTTCTGGGGCTATTTATGAGTATTTCTGAATTAATGTATGTAGCTCAAATCCAGGGGTGTTTACCTAGAAATGCCCTAGGACATACGACAAAGTACATAGTTTAGCAGCAACAATGTTAGCTTACCTGGATATGGCAGCAGTGGCTCATTCAAACCGTAAACTTGTGAGCTGTCCTTTGCAGAAACACTAGCTACTAAAATGGTAATGTTTCACAAAACACATTGAAATGCAAATAATCCTGTCCTGCACATCTTGCAGACAATTCGCCTCCCTTCCGTGCACTTTCTGAAGACCCATGAGGCTGTTTATTCAGACTTTTGCAAAGCTATCTTCTTGACTCTTCTGTTTCCCATCTGTTTGAATTTCACTACCAAGACCCTGTCTCATCTGCTTCCCTGGGCCAGGCTGCAACACAGAATGTAATCTTTTACTGCGAGCTGTGCATGCACACACTGTTCATTTATAAAATGCCACGTGTCCCAAAAAATGTGGGCTCCAAGGAGAGTTTTATATCGTATTTATGTTTCTCAGACACATGAGAGTGCGCTCACAGTCTGACAGAAGAGAAATGACGCCTCTGCCATTGAGAGGCGGGGTTTTGCTGCGACATCAGCAGAAAGTAAATTAGCTCCCAAATGAGTTCACAGAGTTTTTAGTTGTCATTTCCATCCACCCTCAGAAATGTTCCTACAAGCCTCTGACCAGCAGGTTCATCAGTTACTTGTGGGAATGAACTGCAAAGGTGATCAAGCATTTGCTCTCATTAAAGGTTGGATGTCAGGGGGAAATTCTTTACAGAGAGAGTGGTGAGGTGCTGGAACAGCTGCCCAGAGAGGCTGTGGATGCCCCGTCCCTGGAGGTGTTCAAGGCCAGGTTGGATGGGGCCCTGGGCAGCCTGGTCTAGCATTAAATGGGGAGGTTGGTGGCTCTGCAT
This sequence comes from Phasianus colchicus, assembly GCF_987193195.1. NCBI lineage: Eukaryota > Metazoa > Chordata > Aves > Galliformes > Phasianidae > Phasianus > Phasianus colchicus. The sequence continues at coordinate 1,997,053 of NC_143455.1, forward strand.
GTGGCAGGGGGGTTGGAGATTCGTGATCTTTGAGGTCCCTTCCAACCCTGGCCATTGTGTGATTCTGTAAAAGAAGAGGGATACGCAAGAGCTGCAGCTGAAAAACTTCTGGCTGTGATCACCAGTAAGGTCAACAAACAAAAGACTTGCACAGAGCTAAGGTAAATACCTCCATTAGCCAAATAGATTAGCAGTTTTCCAACAGCTACTGGCAAGGTTCTGCAAGGACTTCATAGCAGTTCAAGAATATGAAGTAGGGAAGTCTTGCATTTCTTTATCTCCAGCCTCCTTGAAAGGACCCAAAGCACAAAGAAGTTAAATGATGAGGTCATGGTAGCCACTGAAAAGGAAGTGCTCTGATTTCAGCTTCCAGTTCACAGCACTCAGCTGTTCAGCTGTTTCCAAGAAGCTCAGAGTGGGTAATCAAAAAGGGAGGAAGGGAGGGCCTTGAGCAGCTCTGAGGAACAGTGATGGTAAGAGGGCACAGCATACAGGGGCAGAATACATACAGAAGAACTACTTTGATCAGCAGGTGATTTCAAGCAAGAAATCTGCTTCACTCAGAGTTTGGGACTGATTCTCCTGTGATGTGTTCATCAACACAGAACTTCAGTCTGCTTGAAGAATCATGGGGTGAGCAAGGCATCCACCCAGGACAGATCCAACACAATATGTTCAGGTGATTTTCTGGAAAGATAGCTGCAGAATAGGCAGGATATCCAGGAGAATCTTGGAGAGCATTGGACACCAATGTTTCTTTGGTTGGATCCTGCAGCTGAACAGGGGTTTGTCACCGATACACTTTCACAGAGGCTGGGGTCCATCTGGAGTCCTGAATGTACATCTTGTTTTGCTGAGCTTTGGCTTTCTGAGCCTCTCTCCCAGCTGCTGTTACAAGCTGCACAGTCAATCAAACACTGCCCTTGACACAGCGACAGCCTGGAGGCTGCCCAGCTGCGCCATTTTCACTCCCTGAAATCTCGATTCACTCTGCTGTTCCACTCATGACCTCTGTCACTTGCTAAGAGGGAATACAGCAATAAACATCTTCGGTCATTCACCTGAGCGAAGATTTCGTGTGACTTCAGCATGTTACGGTGACAACATGTGAGACAACAATATCAGGGGCACATCCCCATCAGCCCTGAAGCAGGACAGTCCTTTGCTTTGGCTGCACAGGAGGTCAGACAAGTGGATCGTGCAGGTCCCTTTCAGTCCTATTCTCTTCACACACACAGTGCAGACGCTGTCCTTCCATCCCCAAAAGCTATGTCCTATTCAACAAGGGTCAGGAAGCCATCAGTACTCTAAGGCAGGGGTCCAACGTGCCTTGGAGCTTGCCTGTGCCTGCCTTGGCTTATCTGGACCACACTGAGTGAAGAGGAATCGTCTTGGGTCACATATAAAGTGTATAATATAGCTTATGTATGTAAGTACCTAAACTTATTTTATTAAGAAAACATTTTTTATTTAAACATTAAAAAGAGCAACAAAAACATAGAACTAGTGGGATATTTGACTGTGAAACTAATGCGTCAGTTTGGTCATGCCTCAGTGGCTGCAATTCTTCCTTGAGCTCTCAAGGTGTTCATCAGAGATTTTTGATGAAATTTTACTCTTCCTATGCTTCATTCTTGAAAATATTTGTTCACAAATGTACGTGCTGCCAAAAAGAAATGACACAAATAAGTGTGACTGTGAAGCCAGAGGTATTCCTCTCTGGTAAGAGGGGCTTATAATAGCCTGCTAAAGAGACGTGGTCAGATTTTTGAGTTGAATATCTGATTGAAACTCTTACATTTCATTTGAAAATTCGCAGGTTATGTATTTATACTGACTGAAAATGAAGCTGCAAATTTATCGAAAAATTGATGATTTTTTTGGTGATCTTGAAACCTATTCTCAAATTCCCATATTGAAACAGAAAGAAGGGCTGCAAGTTTTTCACTGTTCACAGGACTGTTTTGCCAAGGCATCAAAATGCATAAAATGATCTGCCATAACCTGACTTAGTACTGCACCACATCCTCCTCATGTCCTGGCTTCATCTCAGACAGCATTAATGTGCACCAATGTTCAGCTGGTGTTGAGCAATGCATGCACACCCAGGGCCCTCCTGATCCTTCTCACTCTCCATCCACCCATGACTGATAGCTGAGCACTGATAATGCTGACTTCCCAAGCAGCCCGACTTGGTAATAATTCTCTCTAGTCCTTAAAAGAATAAATACTCTAGGAACTGTTCCAGCAAACACTGGCATTTGTCTTCACATTGACTCCTGTCTGTACTAGATCATGCTTCTGTAAAAGGAGTTCCAATGGCTTTGAAGTTAGCTAGGTCAGTCAGGAGAGACAGTCATTGGCTTGTAGGGGCTGGAGCGTGGTGAGAGCAGACAGTGTTAGGGCATTTTAGTCACTACCAAGTGCTTGTTTCATGCTTGCACAATTTCTGGAAGCTTAAAAGGTGAATGTGAGCATATCTTATCATGACATCAAAAGGGATGTCCCTGAGCACAGATAGATCTCCCTGAGGATGTTCTGTCTTGATCAGGAGTAGGATTTGTTTGACAAGTAGAAAAAATCAGTATGAAAACTTTGTGGAGATTTTCAGTGAAAGTGGTGACTGCCTTCACCTGAACTTGTCACTGTTGGAAAGCCCATAGATTTGGCTGATGCCAAATGCTTGAACACGCTGGCATCTAACATACCTAGCCGCAGCTCTCAAAGGCTGGTTGCTCAGTGGAGGTTACTTGAATTGCTAGAGAGTCCATGAGAATTTTTTTGCTTCTTCTTGCACCTCATTGGAGAGCAGTAGTGAGTCAAAACTTCAGCAAATTTGGGCACTTCATCACTGTTGCTATAAATGTTGTGGATGAACAGAAGCAGAGATCAGTTGGAAGAAGAACTTTTTCTGAGCCTCAAATCCAAACAAAGACAAATGATGTATGCAGCTAAAAAGAAATCATGAGAGGAAGTAGTAATGGTGAATGAATTACTGAGTCCTTAGCTGTAGGCAGCTTTTCAATGACTATCCCTTTAATTTACATGATCATGTCTAAATAAAGGAAACTAATTAAACACTCATTGACTAGTTTGCAAACAGCAAACAATTAACTCCAAACAAACCCCCTGCTTGAATTAGCTCAGCAGCAATGAAGAGAGCCTCATGCTAAATATCATGTGGTCTGAAGGCTTTACTTTGCTGAGAACAATACAGACTGGAGCTATGGAAGCTGTATTGCAATCAGGAACCTTTTGCAGCAGGTGTTACCACCACACTGATGCCTTGGCCTTGCTGATTTAGTGAAATGTCAGTCCTTACAGGTACCTGGAGTACTGACAAATCTTCCCACTGGGCATAGTCTGTAAATCAAAGCTCAAGTTGCTTGAAAGTGATGTCACTCAAATATGAGAAGTTTCAGATGATGCTGTCATGGGAAAGCAGTCTTAACTGATTCAAATGAAGATAAGGAAAATAATAGCTTTTTCCCTTTTGACCTCATCCAGCATTGACATGAAATCTTGAAGACAGCATAAACATGGAGATGACCTGCTCTGGGAACCACCATTTCTGCAGATCAGGTGGGCAGCTCGACCTAAATTTGTCTCCTGGGCCTAAAGGTATCTGTGGAGTATTTCCCAATTGATCTCTCACTGCCTAGGATATATTTTTGTTACATTTTACTAAAACTCGGGAGAGCAATTTTTGGGGAAGATTCAGCACAAGGTTTGTTCATAGTTATGAGGGGATATGGTAATAAAATTATCTTCCCCTGCAGAAAGCTACCAGCTGTATTTCAGAGTAGCCAAGCTGTAAAGCCAGCAATTTCCATGCTTACATCATTGCCTGCAGCACAGTTTTTACCTAAAGGCAATGATGTGAGCAGGGAAAGTGGAAACAAGTATAACCAAGGGCTAAAAGAGCACAATTACCTGGGAGGCCACTTACAACAGTAAAGCTGATATGAAGGAACATGCTCATTGCAGGACAGGAAAGCAATATTCACACAAATTTTAAATAGACCTACTGGTAGCACCTCAGCAGGTATACACAGCAGGAATGACACATGAGGCACAAGTGGGGATGGACAGGAAAGCAGTGTTTGCAGTCAGATTTTTTTAAGCAGCATGTGGCCAAGCTTTCACTGCATGGCAGGTTTCACAGGTCAGTGCCCAACACGGTGAAATAATTGCAAATAGCTCAGAGATGACTCTGCACAGCAGATGTCCAGCCTTGACCGTTGTGGAAGGAGTGAAAAATACCATGAGCATTATCACTCTCTCCTCTAAGAGCTGCAGCTGGGAAGGTATGAGTAGGGGATGAGCTCTGTAAAACCTCCCCAGCAGAACATGGGCACTGAGACCTTCAAAAGCAGCTGTAGAGTTAACCCATCCACCCTCCAGCTCCTGGGCACCTTGGGACAACACGGTCAGATCATTCACTACGAGGCTGCCCAGCTCTGGCAGGATCTAACCATTTGTCCCCATTCTCTGCTATACAAGAGATAGCACAGTGGTGAATGGGGTTTGAGGGCACTCGGTGTTTGTAGAACGCAAAAAACACCAAAAACGATCTGCCTTCAGCAGGGGGTTGGGCGGGGAATCAGCCAATAGGTGGGCCGGGCTCAGAGGAGCAGGGATGCTCAGCCCGCACCAACGGCCGCTCAAACGGCCGCACCGTGCCGTGCTGCTGCGCCGCGCCGCAGGGGAACCGGGCAGCACAGAAACACCTTTTGTGCACACGGGGGTTCGGCTGCCGTCAGTCCCAGCTTCATCCACAGCTTGGTGGAACCAAGCCCCCTGAAAAAGATTTGTCACGGCGCTTGGTGGGGTGCACGGGGCTCCCGCTCACTGCTTGTGATGCTGGTCGCGGATTGCGCCACGCAAGTGCCTCTCACAAAGAGGCTCCATCAGTACTGATGGGGACCTACCGAGCCTATTCAACCGTCTGGCCTTAGCAGGGGTCTGGATGGGGGATTTCCTCAGGTCCCTTCCTGCCCCTACGTGTCTGTGATTCTGTGATTGCGGAGATTCTTTCATTTCAGCTTTTTTTCAAGTGAGAGATGCAGGTTGGTGTTTGGGGTCCGATATCAGTAAATGACCGAAAGGTGGCCATTAATCCCATTCACCCAGCTCAGTGTGAACAGGAGCACTCTCTCCTGGATTCTGATTGCGAAAGTTACGATTCTGTGTCCTCCCCCAGCATCAGGAGAGGGAGAAACCGATGTGGGGAGGGACAGCAAACCCAACTTCATCATCAATAGCATGGAGACATTTTCTTTTTTTGCAAATATTATTGTCTGTAAACACAGATGAGGTTGTTGTTGTTCCCCCAACCCCCGAGCCGTGCTCAGCAGCGCAGTGGGTGCCGGCCTAGCGCCGCCTCTTGGGGGACGGGGGCGAATCCGGGGGGCAGCTGCTGGCCCTCCTCTTCGGGGGGCGTCGGGGCCCCCCAGGCGAGCGGTCCGTGCCCTGGGCGGAGGGGCCCGCTGCCGCCGCCTGCCCCGGCTGCTCCTGCGGCTCCTGCGGGGACACGGGGGCGGCGGGTTGGGGCTCGGGCCCCCCATGAGGGACGCCGGGGAGCTGCTCAGCGCCGGGGCCCGCAGGGCTGGCGGAGCGGCCCGGGCCGGAGGCGGGAGGCTCCTGCTGGGAGGCGGCGGGGCTGGGGGTGGCCGCGGGGCCGTCCTGCCCTCCTGCTTCACGGGCAGCCTGGCTGTCCTGCCGCGGGCGGAGCTCTGGGCCGTACAGGGCCGTCACGGTGTCGATGAGCCCCGCCACAAACTGCTCTGTGCGGTCTCCCAGATGTGACTCGCACATCAGGATCAGGGCATCCTCGTCCAGCCCGTATGTCCGCAGGAGGTTCATGACAGCGGTCCGCGCTGCAATCACCTCCCACCACTCATCTCCGGTGATGATCTCGAGCTCCTGCTGGAGCCACCGGAGCAGTGGTTCGAGGTCTCCCGGATGACCTCGGAAGAAGTCCGCCCTGACCTGGGGTGGGAAGCCGTGCTCGGGAGCCTCGAGCTGCGGCTCTGCAGTGCCCTGCTGCTGCTCCTGCTCCTCCTCGGAGTGCTCTGCAGGCTGCGGGATGGGGCACTCCAGGTAATCCTCCTCTGCCCGCACCGAGTACCGGATGGCCTTGATGTTTTCCTTGCACACAGCACAGGTGGGCTGCTGCTTTGCCCACCGCAGCGCACAGCCCAAGCAGAGCTGGTGCAGGCAGGGCATCATGTACGCCGCCTCGTCCCGGTTCTGCCCACAGACGGGGCAGGTCCAGTCCGAGGGCAGCTGCATGGCCCCGGGTGTGCGGTGGGCTGGGGAGAGCCGAGGTGGGAAAGCCGCTCCCCTGAGTGGCGCTGCAGCGGGCTGGAGCTGTCGGCAGCTGCAAAAGAGAAGAGGCCGCGGTCACTCGCTGTCCCCGGGGCAGCGGCAGCAGCGATGCCCCGGTCCCTCAGCACCGAGCCCCGGCCCTGCTCCCCGCCGCCCGCCCCGGGGCCGTGTCCCCGCACCGCTCACCTCCGCTGCTGCGAGCGCACCCCGCGGGGCCCCGGCTGCCTGAGCCAGGCAGGGCCGGGGGAACGCTGGCGATGCCGCGGGCTGAGCACCAGGAACTGCTGCCGGCAGCCCCACAGCACGGCCCAAACCAACTCTCGTTCGCGCCTCCGAGTCTCGCTGCTGCGCTCAACCGGAGTCCAGGCACGAGTGATGCTGGGCTCTGCCGCGCCCCAGTTTCTGCAGGGAGGCTCAGTGAGGTCACAGCCGTCTCCCGCTGCTGTCACAGCCCCTTGGTCGGTGACCTCACAGCGCAGGGCTGCGTGTAGTGGGGCACCAGGCTGGGCCTACATCATTATCACCCTCATCATTCAGTGACTGCCCTTTGTGATGGTGATAGATCTGGGAAAATAAAAACTGCACTTATGCTGTCTCTGCATGAATCTCTCCTTCGCAAATTGTTTAGAATCATAGAATCATTGAATGGCTGGGGTTGGAGGGGGCCTCAAGGATCATCAACCTCCAACTTGCCTGCCACAGCAGGGTCACCCACCTCCCCATTTAATACTAGACCAGGCTGCCCAGCTCCCCATCCAACCTGGCCTTGGACACCTCCAAGGACAGGGCATCCACAGCCTCTCTGGGCAGCCTGTTCCAGCACCTCACCACTCTCATAGTGTGAGGTGCTCCACTCCCCTGATTCCCTTCATGTGTCTTCTCATCTCCTGGCCTATGCTGTTGCAGGGATACACCAGTCTCCCTTGCTGGGAGCTCTGACTGTTCATGATCTGTGTGGCTTGTCCCTGTGCCTTGAGGGCACTAACTGCAGGGTGCTGCTCCCCACGGGTGTTAGCTGTTGGTTTGAAGCAGTCCTATTGTATCCCAAACTCTGCAGAGAAAGAAGGGTTGTTCTTCAGCTCAGGCAGGCATGGCTGACATTCAGCTGCTACTGAGGTGGGAGAAATAATGTAAAATAACGTTGGAAAACTCCTAGGAGATCTTTAAGTCTGCTCAGAACCTAAATGCTATTCTACTCAAAAACCTCAGAGCCAATTTATTGGCCAGGCACTGCCAAAAACCAGCAGGTCAGCTGCTGGAGAGAATAGCAGACCTTCTCCTCAGTGCCCTCCCAGCACAGAGTTGACAGGGTGAGGCTTGGGTTCAGCAGCCCAGTTGCACTATGGTGGCTCCAATCAAAGGCACGTTGTGCCAGCTGTCCCCATGTCATGTTCCATCTGGCAGTTCATGCTCTCAGCCCCACTCAGCATCTACGCATTCTTGTTGTCCCTGTCAGTCTGTGTTGGGATCTGTCCAGTGCTCAGAAAATATGCTCCCCATGGGGAGCAACGGGAAGGATGGACACATCCCATCTATCCACCTGGAAAATACTGGAAGAAGCTGGAAGTACTCTAGTTTCTCTGGCTCTGTTGGTTTGTTTTTATTCTTCAACCTGACCATGCCCTTTGCTTCCCTCACCTTCTTGGTATTGTTGGTTTTGCCTTGCTAGGACTTGTTTCCAGACAATAACTGATAAATGCTCCCATCCTAATTCCTCTTTAACAGAGTTTTCTTTTTTTGCCTGGGAAACAGCTGCAAAATACACCCTTGACAGCTTTCCTTTTAACCTCATTTCCAGAGCTCTGCTCTTGTTTAACAATAAACCACACACATCATTTACTGTTATTCTGTAAGTAACACTCTGTGATTCAACTCAGATTTATTCAATTTCACGCTGGAGCAAGCTTCTTATTCCTGAGTCTATTTTCTTATAAGCCTAAATCACAATTTATCAAGCTTAAGCATTGTTTTAATTTAAAAATAAAATATAAGAGAACCCATTGCAAAAGGAGCATGATCTGCTACAGTCAAGCAGGTGCTCTCATCACCGAGTTGCAGCTCTCATTTCTTGCTGCAGCCCATTCGCAAGGTGCTGGGTGGATGTTTTACTGCAAATGGGGCTCCTCTGGAGAAGCAAAGTGAGGTGACAGCAGATCACAGGTTGTTTGTTGTTGTGTTTGTTATTTTGTTGGATGGGGTGGCACCTGGCTTGAGTTAAACATGAGAGGATAAATCACAGGGAGAATCATCCATGCACCCTGTCGCCCTTGGAAGTACACTGTGGTGAGAGATGAACTCTTAGGGCTCTCTCTTTTACTTCTTGTAAAAGCCCTGGGGGTAGCAGTGTCATGGAGGATAAATGCCCACTCACAGCAGTTGTTGCATTCAATGGAGTGTGGTGTTTGGTAGGATGAAGACCTCCATTCCTTCTGATAAATGAAAACAGGAAACTGGCCTCCTCAGATATGGAGAAGGCTGTGGTACTTAATGAGTTCTTTGCCTTAGTCTTTGCTGCCAGTCAGGCTTCTCAAGTCTCTTATGTCCCTGAACTTCCAATTGGGGGTCAGGAGAGCAAAATCCCTCCCAGTGTAAGAGCAGAGCAAGTCCAAGAACACTTCATGAGGCTGAATGTGGACAGGCTTGAAAAGTGGGTCCACAAGTATCTAATGAGGTTCCATAAGGCCAAGCGTAGAGTGTTGCACTTGTGTCAGGGCAATCCTAAAAATGTGTACAAACTGGGAGATTAACCCTTAAAGAGCAGCCCTGTTGAGAATTTGGGATTACTGATGGATGAATAGCTGGACACGAGCCAGCAGTGTGCTCCTGCAGCCCAAAAAGCCAATGGTATCCCAGGTTACATCAAAAGAAGGGTGGCTAGCAAGGAAAGGAAGGTGATTGTCCCTTTCTACTCTGCCCTTGTGAGGCCACATCTGGAGTTCTGTCTTCAGGCCTGGTGCCCCCAGCACAAGAAGGATGCTGACCTCTTGCAGCGAGACCAGGGGAGGCCATAGGGATGCTAAGAGGGCTGAAGCATCTCTCCTATGATGAAAGGTTGAGGGAGTTGGGATTGTTTGCCTTGGAGAAGGGAAAACTCCTGGAAACCTTATTTCAACCTTTCAGTACTTGAAAGGAGCTTACTTTCAGGAGGGGGACCAAATTTTTACACGGGTAGATAGTGATAGGACAAAGGGAAATGGATTTAAACTGAAAGAAGGGAGGTTGGATCTTAGGAAGAAATTCTTCATTCAGAATGTGGTGAGGCTCTGGAACAGGCTGCCCAGAGAAGTAGTGCATGTTGTGTATGCCCCATCCCTGGAGGCATTCAAGGCCAGGCTTGATGGGTTTCTGGGCAGTCTGATCTAGTGATGGGTAACCATGCTCATGGCACAAGGGTTGGAACTAGATGGTCTTTGAGGTCCCTTCCAACACAAGCCATTTTATGATTCTGTGTTTCTGACTGTAGGAAGACCATTCTGCCCTGCAGAATGTCCCTGTCTGGGACAGGCTCTCTGGTAAGGGCTGTCCCACATAAAAGCAGTGCTGGGTGGATCTCTCAGCTCCACAGTTTGTGGGATGGGAGAATTTGCTTAAGAAGCAGGAACAGAGAGAGCAGAGCAGTCCACCAGCAGCCTGTCCTGTGCATTCTGCTATTGAGCACTGAACAGAGGGGAACTTCAGTGTGCATCTGGCAATAAAAAATGTGCTAGGTGCCAAAAACAGAAAAAACAAAAGAGATTGCGAGCAAAGATGGGCTGCTGACTTGAAGGAAATGCTACAAAAACTGTGTTCTGTGTTCTGGAATATGCTAGAAGAGAAGCAATGAAAAAAGCATCAGTGTGATGAAGATTGCTCCTGGGGAAGGTGCTGTAAAGCAACTTTCCCTCATACCCAGTTGAATATGAGATTGTAAATAGACATGAAATGAGTCACAGGATGCACAGAACTGCAGACCTTGCCCTTTATTAAACACTCTGCTGCCACATGGTGCCACCTGCGCTTTGGTTACTTAATGGGAAAGGAGGATCTGCCAAACAACCAGAAATGAGCCTTTTCCAGTGGGCATAAACACATTGTGAGGGGCATTTATGGAGCGCTAGCTAATTGTAGAGACTTAGCATTAACTACAGCAGTGGATATCTGCAGTGACAGATGCTGCCAAACACAGCTCCTGGTAAATCAGGAGAATGGGGAAGCAGCTGGTGCAGCCACTGTTACAGACAGCAGCTCCTAGAAAGACTTTCATAAAGTGCCAGCAATGCCAGCCAGCTGCCAGCAGAGAAGAGCTGGGATGGGGTTGGTGCGCCACTGAATGGACCAGAAACAAGTCTGCTCCTGCAAGGAATGGCTGTTGAGGCTCACCAGTGAGCACTGTGGGGTTTTGTAGCAGGTCTGAGCTCATCAGAAGCTTTGCTCTCCAGGAGGGGTTGCTGCTGCAGACAAATAAGCCTGTACTGTGTGCAATTAAAAAAGGAAAGACAGTTGGCAAGTCAGGATAGTGCCAAAACAGGCACAATGACTGCAGCAGGTTGCTGAAAGTAGTTTTCTTCAATGCATTTTGCAACCTACAGATGAATATTTTTATCTTTTTTAGAGTTGACATTTTCCACCAGAAGACTCTTAGGGTATGGTATGAACTGGAAATAAACTCATCAGCTTGGTGGGGAATGCATGTTGCAGGTTCCTTTCTAAAGGTCACTTCTGGACCAAATCAGATGCCCTTAAAATTATGATGGTAATTTGGTGAGGACTAGAGAAGGAGTGGTAAGAAAGTGATGGTTTAAGGTAGGCATTAAAAATTCAGCATTAGGAAAGTCTGACTGATGTGACTGAGGTTTCCTTGGTGTGCAGTGCTGCACAATGACCACTACATCCACTTCTGTGGATCCAATGCTTGTTTCATGAATGCACTCTTTTCCTCGAAATAAAGTTTCAGCCTCAAAAGTAGTTGTTCCAGGAAGATATAGGTAGAGAGGAAATGTAAGAAAAAAGAACATGAAAAGCTCTGTCAATGCAATTGGAATTATTTCTTGTCGTAGAGGATGCCATTTGCACATTCAGTCACATGGAGACACAATTTGTAAACCAAGGCATCAGGACAAGAAGCTTTCTCAAATAAATAGTTTTGCTTCTTCCAAAGGTACAGATGAACCCAGCTGCAAAGGAACCCTCATGAGCTGCAGAGCACCTTGCCCTGGTGGAGAACACCATCCTTGAGGCTGTATTTTTTCAATACAGAACTTGTGTAAAATGAACAGGGTGGTTAGGTTTATTTTTCATTCTATATTTATTTGTTCAAAACTGTATCATTTATATCTTCCTCATCCATTTATTCTGCCAGCGGGAAGTCATTCCCTGTTTTTCCCCCATTTTCTTTTCCAAATCCTCTCTGTTGTGTAGTGGCAGAGTGACAAAGGAGCTTTGAAAACTGACCAGATGTGCCAACCACCCTGTGCTGGCAATGTTCTGCAGAAAATTAGAAAATAAGGGGAAGAAAAATGGCAAAACGTGGGGGGAAAAAGAAACTTTCTCTGATGTTTAAAATGTAAAAGCCTTCTCTCAAAAAAAAAAAAAAAAAAAAAAAAAAAAAAAAAAAAAAAGTCCTCCCACAAAAATTTGAGAATCCAGACTTCATGGAAGAGAAACACAGTGGGCTGGTTTTCACTGGCAGAGTTGCAGAACAGTAACCCTTTGCCCATGTGCAGCACTGGGGTGTCATGGCCTGTAGTGGGGAAACTGAGCCACGAAGAGACCTGATGAGCTCAGCAGCAAGGTGAGGAGCAAAGCTGGGTCTCTGCAGCCTAAGCCAGGCTTTTATTGCTGAATTGTAGGATGACTAGAGAAAGGCAGCCACGTGCCTAATGTCGTTTATTGGTGAATGGTTGAAGCAATTGGAAGTGACACGATCTCCCACCCAGCAGCCATGATGCATCAGCAGCAACTCTCTAAAAGACAAAGCTGGCAGTGGGCTGTGGTGTGAAGGGTTACCGTTTTCAATCAAGCCAGCCAGAAAATAAATCCAGACGCTGGATGGATTCAGAGGGGTGCATCTCTTAATCATGTCAGTGTTTCCCTCCTCACTGCTCTGCTCCCTGGGGCTCACAGAACACCCCATTTCCTGCCCTGATCTCTGGGCATCTGCTCCCAGTGCTCTCCTGTTCTCTGCATGCCAGCCCATACAAACCCACTTGACCCATCTGCGTGCAACACTCAAGCACCAGCTGAGCTCTTCTTCAGCCACTGATGTGATATCAAAAGAAAAGTCATGCCCCAAGTTCCATGGAGGGTTTCATCCAAGACAAGGACTCTCATGAGCTGGAGCATGCCCTGACCCCCTGCTGAGCATGACTCCAATCACTGACACTACTGCAAGCTGTTAGCTTTGTCAGAATACCTGCAAGCAAAGACATTTTCTTGTTTGGCATGCTGGGCATGGATTTTGCAGCTCAGCCCCCCTCTAACTTCTCCTAAGTGGAGGAAAAAATGATAACCCTTGGTGTGAGGACCCAAGGGGACAGCAATTAGCAGACGCCCACTTCTGCTGTGAGCTGAGAGTGGAAGCTGGTGTCTGTTGAAGAGTCCCGAAGGTCACAGCTTGATTTAATAAAAGTATCTGCCTAGCGAGGCAGCCTGATTTCCCATGCTGGAACAGCAAGCAGCACTTATTAGCTAGACCTCAGGGCTTTGCTAATGAGCTCGCAAATGTCTCACCTGGAGGCAGACACGGATGAATCCTGCTTGGTGGAGATGAGAATTGTTCCCTTTTAGCAAAAAATAGTGGTTTGTCTCCAGAGAAGTGTGCAGTGCTGCCTGCTCACTCTTCACACACTGCAGCTGGGATCTGCAAGGTTGGGTAGCAGGGCTGAGGCACCCAAGCTTTCATATGCCCAGAGGTAGTTTCCCCTTTGATCAGTGATGGCTTTCATGGTCAGGGTACAGCTGAAAGAGATTTCCACCTGTAGCTGAACAGCTGATGGTTAATATCCATTCTCACTACAGGCAGCACCTTCCACTGCTGCTGTGGTAGTTTATGAGCTTGTAAAAATTCATTCACTGCCTGTTTTGCTTTAGGGAGCAAAGGCTTGAGGCTTGTTGAAGGCTTTCTGTGGACTGCTCTGAGCTCATATATTTGCGCTGCTGCCTGCAAGCAGCTGGGGTCTGGGCTTCCTCTATCCCCATGTACCACATCTGGAGGGGGACAAGCAGAAGTCACCACCAGCCCTGCCAGGTCCCCGGAGGGTGCAGGGATGATGCTCAGCCATGGAGCTGTGGCTCAGAGCAGTGCAGGGGTCAGGGCAGCCCGCAGTTCACACCAGCTCCCATCCTTCCTCATGCTCTCCTCTGCTGTTCCGCCGAGGCACAGCCATCACCACCCCTCAGAGTGTGGCTGTTGGTGAAGATCAAAGAGGACAGCGAGGTGGCAGGCACCTGCATTATTTTAGGAGTTGAAAGGGATGTTTACAGCTTCCTGAGCGAGGTTGAGCCTCTGAGGTAACATTCCCAGCACTTTCAATGTTGTTGCTGTCACCTTCCATGATTAAACTTGTTCCCTTTTGATCCTTTCATGCAGTGGGATCAAAACAAAGCAGGCAAAGGTATGAGATCCAGAAGGATTCAGGCAGCACCCTATTCTAAGGCTTTTATTCCTTACTGAGTTGGGGTTGAATGAGCCAATAAAACATGGAGATAGTTAATAAGAACAAAAGCAGAACGTAAAGAGGCAGCTAAATCATGGGGGCAGTGTCTGAGTTTATGCATGACTCAAGACCCATCAGTATGGAAAGGATTAGGATATCTAAATACTGGAGTTGATGAAAAGCTGAATCTGAAGTGAGATTCCCCACAGGTACAAACAGGTGCTGAGCTTGATAAGATCTTGACTTTGTAATGCAGTCAGGAGAATAACGATTTCTTGCTTCCACTGTCCATTTGGTGGAAAAGCTTTATCATATTAAGATATCTATTAAATCCATGAGAAGATCCCTGTAAGATTTCTCCTTAGATGAGGCTGGTTGATGGCCAAGAGCTCCCAACTAAGCTTCCCTATCCCATGTCATACAGGTACATGGCACACAACTCTGACCTGAATGGACAGTATGTGTCTAATAAGGTGATCTCAAATGATTGATTTCATGGTCTGTGAGGTTTTACCATCATGCTCAGACAGAAATGTGGCACAAAGGAAGAGGTGCACATACAAGCTCACATAAAGAGAAAGTAGATGGAATGCATAGGGGATACAGCCTATGTCTTCTGGTCCTGTGCAGAGAATAGAGATGAAAACAGCAAGAACTGCAGACAGGAGGCCTCTGCTGTCTTCAATTTCCTTTATTTTCCACTCATTGCCTGACTGCATCTCGGTTTTGGGTGGTGGCTCCCCTTGACTGCATGTCTGAGCAGAAGCAGATCTGCATCTACCATGGCAGACAGGGCAGAAGGTTTCTGCCTTAGCTTCTGAGCAAAGCAGAAATGGGTTTGAACATGTTTCTCTCACAAGTGGGACCTGAGAAGTCCTTCAGTGCAAGGACTTCCCAACGTCAGGACACAGTTTATTATAGAGAAGCATCTGCTCTGTCACCTGTAAATCATCCTTACTCCCTTTCCTTTTCACCTCAGCAGGTGTTTCCAGAGTCAAAATTGGGCAGTGTGAAGGAAATCTGGAACAGTGCAAGATGGGGCATTAAAATAAAAGAAGGGGAAAAAACGAAGGGGAGAGGGGGCAGAGGAAAACCAAGAGAGGCTCCAAATCAGCCATCCACATGTGATTATTTATCAGTCTCTAACTCAGCATGAAGCAGTATCAGCTTACAAGGAGTGACACACACACAGCACAAAATAACAGGGCTGCCAGAGGATTCTGAAGGGAAACAAAACCTGCAGCGACTCAGTAAGAAGATTGAAAACCCACCAGGAGGCCACACGGCTGGGCTGCTCTGCAATTAGTGTGACAGCAGCTGCATAAATGCGTTCCTCCAGGGAGCAGCCAACCCTATCTCTTGCTGAAGGACAGGAGCTGCCCTGCTCTGCAGTCCACGGAGTGGGGCTTGGTGGCTTTTGGAGACATAACACCTGGAGCATTTGTTGCCTTTATGGCTTGATCTTTTCCTCTAGGATGCAAGGAGAATAATTGCTGTCTTGCCCTCTCAGCTTTCTTTGCACTGGCTACATGGGGCAGTGCATCAGCTCACCCTCTGCTCCTTTAAATGGTAATGCTGAGTGTGTTTCCAGGAGAAACTGACTTAGCAGGACTGTGGCTGTCACTTCACTTCACTCTGGGCCACACTGGCATTCCCCTACTCCTTGTCCACTCATGATGAGATTCCCTGGTATTGGAATTATTTCCTGTCAGATGCCAGGGAAGGATTTTTAAACCATCTGGCCTGGACCAGAAGGATCCAACCAGACTTATGTCAGAACTTGGGTGTCATCCTCATCCTGAGCTGCTCTTGTACCTCCAGCTCCCTGCAGCTATGTCTCCAGTTGCTCCTGGCATAGCCTCCTCCTGTCAGGAGACATCAAACCATTTCAAAGTGTCCAGGAGAATTAAGGAATATTGCACATGGCAGGCAGAAGCTCCTCCTCCTTCTGCTCAGCCCCTCTTACCTGGGACTTTCCATAAATATTTTCTGGGTTGTGATGAAATTCCCATGAAGTCTTATACAAATTGTCTGTACCCCCTGGCCATTAGCCGTGGACCCTCAGCACACAGCCTCCAACTAACTTCTGGAGTCCTGTTGTCACTCACTCATTCTGAGAGTGAGCCTAGAGAATGGGATTTCTGGGGAGGTTCATGAGCTCATCAAGAGTAACCCATCCAGCTGTGATCTACCTTCCTTGCCAAGATTACTCAACCTACCTCAGAGGTGCTTGGGATATGCTTTCTCCTTGCATGGCCTCTCAAGTGCAGAGAATACATTCCTGCTGTCTGGTTGAAGACATCTTGGTTTGGTTTCTACATTTCTTGGTCATTTTCCTGTAAAACTCAGTAAAACATCCAGGGTTGCTGGAAGAGTGATTTTAACAAAAAGCAAATCAATCCTAAACCTTGTATTTACCTTAATGAAGATCCATCTGCTGCAATACAAAAAGCATGGAAATAATGAGCAGAAATGTGTTCAGTGTCAATTATTGTTCACTCTCTGATAGCAGCCATTGCTATGAACTCCCCTGTCTGTTGTAGGAGGGACATAGTGGTTTCACCCCTGATGTGCCATGTGTATTCATACAGAAAGAACCACCTGGAAGAGTTTCCATTCAAAAGGGAAAGGAAGCAATCTACTGTCTGCTGTCCCCACATCTGTCTCCCTCCATGCTTCTGCCACATCTGCATTAGCTGAGCTGAGGTCACCACATGAGGATCTGGATTACAGATGTTGCACAGTTTGGGGCTACACAGGGTCCAGCTGTCCCCATCTCTTACTCAGTGCCATAGGCAGACCTGGAACTGCAGCATGTGCTGGCTTCTTCCTTCTAATAAACCCGTTTATTAAAGTGCACTGAACTCTATGCAAGCCACATAATGAGGCATCTAAAAACATGTATTCAGCATTCTCCTCTGATTAGATACCTTTGATGGGGATTGGTGACACTCATCTAATTAAGACATCATTACAGCAACTGCTGGTTTGTTTTCTCTGCTGAGTTATGACATACCTTCTGACAAAATGTGCTCTGTGGCTCTTGAACAACAGGGATCTTTTGCTCCATTGTTTTTCCACATATAGGACCCCAACACAGCTGGTCCCAGGGCACAGGGACAACTGCAGGGCTAGCAGCAGTGAGGTTGCTCATTTCCTCATGTAAATGGCAGAAGGAATAGGAGATGTTCTGTCCTAACCTGATTCTGACTCTTCATTTGTCTCCCTCACAGAATCATAGAATCACCAAGGTTGGAAAAGGCCTCTAAGATCATCCTGTCCCTCACCGCTGTATATTCATGTGGAAGCTCATTCCAACTTTCTTGCATGTCAAAATCTCCCCCTAGGACTGGTTTCTGTCAAAAAAAAAAAAAAAAAAAGAAGCTGGGTTTGAGCTTTGGATCAGGAAGACCTCTTTTCTCATAGAGCAGAGCAGTGATTTTGTGGGTGACAATAAATTGGGCACACATTGGTTCATGTGTCCCTGAAGGGACATGTCTCTCATTCACACCATGGTTCTGGACCAGCTCCAGTGGTTGTTTTTTCTCATTTTTTGTTTGCCTATAGACATGAGTTCTGTGCATCACCAAGGAAAAGCATGTCTCAGGGCATTTTCCCTTGTATCAGCCCTTAGCTCTCACCTTGGCCCTTGGTGTTCCTCCATGGGCTCCCACATTCCCACTCTACATCCATTTGGGTTTAATTTAATCCCTATATCTATTAACACCATCACACCTTGACACTCAACAGAGGCAAGGTCAGCATCTCGAGTCTGAGGGATGGCAGGGGCAGACCAGTCTGGAACAGCACTTGACCTCCAAGGTGTCATCTCAGGGCAGGGGTTGTGCTTACATCAGGGAGGAGGAATGAGGAGTAGCTACATCATTTTATCATCCAAGATTGGTTTTCTAAGATCCATGTCTATTTTGTGTCAAGGCAGCAGGGAGACAGACAACCTGACTGGGCACTGACTTGTAAAGCAATTTATCTGACCATGCAACAGCAGGAAATCCAAGTGAAGACGTGGGAGACAGGTTTGCTGCTCTGAAGAGCTTCGTCTGCTGTCAGCGTTAGTATGCAGAATTAAAGCCTGAGAGTTGTATCCTTGTGAAAGTATTGTTAGAATGACTGAG
Organism: Phasianus colchicus; assembly: GCF_987193195.1. Taxonomy (NCBI): domain Eukaryota; kingdom Metazoa; phylum Chordata; class Aves; order Galliformes; family Phasianidae; genus Phasianus; species Phasianus colchicus. The sequence continues at coordinate 2,015,150 of NC_143455.1, forward strand.
TTATCCCAAGGTCCAGGTGAAAATTTCACTTGTCATGAAGACAAGCTTGTCTCTTCCTGACCAAAACTATCGAAAAAAAACAGACCTAAATCACGTTTGGCTTCAAACTGTAGCCAAGAAAAAGACAAAGTTCTTCTTAGTTTATATTTTCTGACAATAATTTGGGGGGAGGTAAGGAGGAGAAAGGTAAACACCTAGTTTTCTATTAATTTGTTCTTGCGCTGATCTGTTCCTTACAGAAATGAAATTTCCAGTAAAAAAAACCACCCAAATATTTTGAAGTAGACACTTCCTTCCAGCTCTACAAGCTTTGGATGGTAGGAAACATGGCTTTAGGTAGAAAAACTCTTTTCTGGTGGCACACAATCCAATGACTCGAAGCGCAGACTTATCAGTATCTGCGGATGGTCTTAAGCAACACGCTAGCTGATTTGCTGGAGGATGATTATTTTTGCAACAGACCTGCCAAATCCCTTCCCAAGCTCTGCAAAAGGTCTGCTGCCCACAGAGAAAATGCCTATAAGCCAAATGAAAAGGCCGTGCTCTGGAAGATGCTGGTTTCCAGTCTCAGCCCTCGCTTCCCACCCGCTCCCATCAGCTCATAGAGCTGTGCCTCGTGTCTCACTAATCACACACGGGCTCCAAGCACAGCTACCTCGTTCTCTCCCCAGTCACGGTCAACATTTAAATTTACTCTGTGCGCCTCTTCCATTTAGGAGAGCGGAATTACAGCAGAGATTTGTATTGGTTTAACAAAAGTATTTGCTAGGCAGCTTTGGAGACTATTAAGCGGAGAGCTGGGCTTCATGCTAATTTTCTTTTTAATAAAGAACAAATGGGGAAGAGTTCCGCACAAAAGCGCGTGGCTGCTCTGAAAGGAGCAGGAATGGAGCTACGAGCGACACAGCCCTGCTGTGTTATTATGCTTCGAGGGTGAATAACTCCTACAAATCATTTGTATACGTTGCCTAAATGGAACGCGTGGGGAATAATTTGTAGCAGGAAAGCATTACGAAAGTGAAGGATACACTTCTGTGCTCGTTTGCTCAGCTTAAACTCCTTTTCTTTGTTTGCTGCCCTTGTTAGAGAAATTTTGCCTTGGTTAAACTTAAAATATGAGTGTGATTATAAAACCCAAATATAAACCAACACAGAATAGAAACAACTATTCATAGCCACGGAGAGCAGGAGCTTTACATAATTTCCATAGTGTGTCACGCACTTCTAGGAAGGAGAAAAAGGTCTTGAAAAGAAACAGCTGATGGGGAAATCATTATGAGAGATTTTTATGCACACAAGGTAGTCTTAAATGAGAATAATGTTGCTCCAGAAAATAACACTTGCAAAGTTATTTGGGCCTAGAGATCCAGGTAGGCACTTTGCAGGGTTTGCAGCAGTGCTGAATCAGGGAGGAAGGCAAAACATTTGCACAGGAGCTATGCTGGGCTGCTTGGGAGGATTATTCCTTCCTTTGGTCCCCATCATGCCCCCACCCCAGGCAGCCTGGCTGTGGGCAAGTGGAGCAGGGAGCAGCAGGTGGGGACAGCACTGGTGAGGACAGCAGCAGTTGGGACAGCAGGTCTCCTGTCCAGAGAGAGCAAGAGTTTGAAGATGCATAAAGGAGGAATGGGACAAATGGGTTCATCTGGCGTGCCTGCCAAGTGGTTCTGGGAATGGCGTGGAGGCTGGGAATGGCACAAAGCCTTGCTGATGACATGTGATGAAAACAGAGAAGGGCTCACACCAGAACCGCAGCAGGTAGCATTGGTAGGATCTATGTCTGGATAAACTCAGAGAGGAGCAGAGCACATCAGCTGTTCTTCTGCCTGCAAGATTTACCTGAACCAGATTGTGAAATTAAACAGTAGAGTTGCCTAAGCACAACTGGAAGAGAAAGAGTCCTCAGAGGTGCAGTGCTGGCAGCAGATCTGTCAGCCTGCAGAGGCAGCAGCAGTGGTCACTCCTTTCCCTGATGCCCTGTGGAGTGCAGGGCAGGAGGAGAAGCAGGGCAGGAGGAGAGGCAGGGATGTGCCATGCAGCACAGGCTGGGAGGGTTCCTTTAAGTAGACTTTCAAGCCCGGTGCCAAATGCTTGCTCCCAGTTTTCATTTATTTATTTATGCTTTTAATTCCCTCATAGATGCTGGGAAACATATTTGCATTTCATTAAAATGTATTTTCCCCACTTAGTTCTGCATTCTTTTCTGGCAAATGTTCTCTTTTTGTCATTTTCCCCGGGCCTGGAACAAACTCAATGCATTGCAGCTGCTCTGCTTTAGCAGCCACTTGAATTTCAGGGCTGCGCTGCTTGCTGGAGTCTCTCTGGTCCTATGTCTGAATCAGTGCAAGCACCTGGCAAGGCTCCATTCTTGTCCGAGGAGCATCAGCCACATCAAGTCATTGCACCCTGAGAGAAACCAGAAAGCAACCACGACTACCCAGATGTCCCAAAAGCTTGGGCTCACCTTCTTCCCATCCCCTTTGTAGGTGGTGGATGGGTTCCTTCCCTGGCACTGCCCCAAACAACAATTCTCCTGTCCCTCTGCCCCATGAATGCTAACATCCAGCTCCTTCCAACAGCTGTATGGCATATTAATACCTTTTCCCCCTCCCAGAGGAAGATATGTCCCATATCCCTCTCCATCACTGCTCTGTATGTTGGCAGGTTCAAGGCTGTCCTGAGTCTCATTACAGACCAACTTTCTTCTCCTGGCCACCAAACAAATGACCTTCTCTCTGGAAGAGGCACTTTTTCTCTGGGTGTCTTACCTAATTACATCCCAGCTCAAATAACATCCATATTTAATTATAAGAGGTGCCATTAAAGAGCTGTTCCCTCCTCAGCTGAGATGTCCTGTTCTGCATTGCTCATCAGACCGTAGGACAAGCTCGCTGAGGCTGGACCTTGGTACCAAGAGGGTGAAATGCAGCCTCCGTGTCTCTGAGAGGAAGCAGATCCTTTTAATGATTTGTTCATTTTAGCATCTGTAAGATGTTAAAAAATCTCCCCCCTCAACCACTTTTTCTTCCAGAGGTACATTTAAGATCACCAGATGAAAGGCACTAGAAATGCAAAACATCATTAATATTTAAGTCAGATTTGCAGGAAGATAAATTTAAGCATTGTAAAAATTAACTGGATAAAGATACAATTTCCTTCAGTAAAGAGCTCAAACTAATTCACAGACTTTTTTGCAGAAATGCTGTCCCTTGTTCTTGTATGCCCACAAATTTATGCCCATGGAAAATCAGGCAGCTCTTCTGAAGGCATGGCACCAATGGAGTAGCAAAAGGGTTTGGGTTGCTCATGGCATCACAAAGCACAGCTGGGTCAAAATCCCATCTCTGTCTCTCTGGATATTATGCCATGACTTCAGCAAAGCCTAATTTGCTCACACTGTCTTCGAGGGACCTCCACATGTCCTCTCTTCCCTGTAGAGTAGGGGAAAGGGAGTGTGGAGCCCAGCACAGGCAGCTGCCAAAGACCTGGCACCAGCACAGCTCCTGGTGCCCTGATCCAATAAGGAGCCCAGTGCAGGGACCACGGATTCCTTGGGGACACAGCAGGAAGGCAGCTCCGTCACAGAGGATGTCACCAACTCCACCGTAAGAATGCAAATAAATCCCCTCTTTTCTTCTTGGTAATTTGTTTCTGCATAGAATAAATTGAATATGTAATTTCATTTTCTCTCTCGGAGCATTAACAACCTTGGAATTGTTTGGATTCACAATGAAGACAACAAACTAGTAATTACCGACAAACTGATATTGCTATTGAGAAGAGAATGCAATTGATTTTAATTCTCGTCAGCCCTGTTTACACTCCCATTGCATTAGGCATAATAAAGTGTTACAGTAGATTATGTTCCGTTGTAAAGGAGTTCTTATCAGACACCACAAACTGCCTCCTTATTAGAGAACATTCTCATTAGAGTGCCTACCCCATTATGCTCTTCACCCAGCATCTCCTGGGAGGGGACGCTGCTGTCCCGCAGCAGGGACTCGCCTTGCCTTGGATACAGGCTCCTCCCTGCCTTCTTAGGAGCTCTGCAGGGCTTTACAAACACACAAAGATGGAAGGTGCAGAGCCAAAGTTCACAGCCACCAAGACTTTCAAGCAGAGGTCTGACATGGAATGTATTTGTAGTGATTTCATAAAACGATTGCCATGAAATTGCTGGACTGCAATTGATTAGCAATAAATTCGTTGTGATGTGAAATCGGGTGAACAAAAGACAAGTTAAAGGGCACTGCTTGAAAGGCAGGCCTCCTGGATCCTGTTTCTTTTGGCTCATCTCCCAAAGAAGGCAGGAATCTTGGTTTCTGCCCCTGCCTCCATCACTGTGGGGACATCCGACCTTCATCCTCCTGTCCCTTGGTGCAGCTGGGTGTTGAAAAGAAGAAATATTTTCCTCTATCTCTCAAAGTGTGAAGATTTGCCCAATATTTTCAGGTCATATTGCCACTGGTTTACAAGAAGTGTTGAGGATTTCAGTGAGGCTTTTGAGCATGGAAAGGAGGTTCCAATGTTAAATAGTTGATTTCAGTGCTCATATAAGGATGATAGAAACATGCAAGTGTTGGTGTGCAGGGACCGCTGGAGGTTCTCCAGTCCAGCATCCCCCTTCAAGCTGCACAGCCATCAGCCTTAGGTCAGCTGTGGATACCTCTAGCAGGATCTGGAAAATGGTCAGGGATGGAGATTGCCCTGCCTCCCTAAATAGCCCATCCCCACCTTGCACACCCATAGCTGCCATCTCCAAGCATTGCCTCAGGCCCCGTCTGTGTGTCCCTGTCCTTGCTCTGGCCACTTACTGAGCAGTTCAACAGGGCTGTGAGCATAATTAATTCTTACAGAAAGTCTAAGCTGTAAATTATTGTTAGAGGAGGCATTGTCTCATCTTAATTATTGTTGCAGAGGTTGCTCTGATCTTTCTGAGTTTGGTAAGAAAATTGCTTAAGTGCTGTCAGATAACTAAGTAATTCCCCAATTAATATAACTAATGCTTACACTTATGTTGCTCTTTATTTTAGAAAGCAATCGCAGCATTAAGTGACCTTGGTAAACTCAATATATTAAGTATCTCTCAGGACACAGATACACTGATTTTATTATACAAACATTCATCTTCATTGCAAAATATTCCCAAATTAACCTCTTTGAAGAGGTTTCTCATTTCATAAATAACATAGGTTGTCACACTGAGGGAAAGACATTAACATCTAATTAGCACCAAAATTATCCAACAGAATTACGTGGTATCTCCTTCAAAACATTTCTGTCCTTTGAAATCTCAGAGAATGCAAAAAGTGAAGGGTGCAAGGTGCTACCAAGCAATAAATCCTCTTAAGACGAAATCTACAGACCTTTTTGAGTAGGTTTAGATGAAAGCATTGGGATTTTCGTGCAAATGAAAGTCTGCTTACAGAGCTCAATAATTCTGAAGCAGGTACTTCATTTCCTCCTGTCTCCTGCAAGCAGAGACACTTTCTACAACAGAACTCTTGCAGGGTCTGTCACGTGCAGCTGAGTCCTTTCCATTTCAGCACATTCTTTGGGCCAGGTTTCTGTGGCCCCAGAGCAGCAGCAGGACACATTCATCTGCTCTGGGAGACTTTTGTCCTCTTCCTTACCCCAAATACCTGCTGGAGGATGGGACACACCACCCCTAGAGGAGCCTGCCTTCCCCCGTGACTACAGGGAATGAATGCCTGGACAGCAGTTTTACACATTTTCTCTACCTTTTCACGTGCTAAATTTGGGTGAATGAGCCCTACTCTCTTTACGTTGCATGTTGGATGAAAAATTACATGGGGGAAAAAAAAAAAAAGAAAAAAAAACAGAATTAAAAGTAATTAAAAATGAAAATAAAATGATGACAAATATCCCTTCAGTGTAATTAAATCGTAACTTGATAAATTGAAAATATTTACAAAATTCACACAAAATCCTTACAGCCAGGGACCTGAGGAGTCAGCAGGAGCTATTCCACAGTGAGAGCAGAAAGCAGTATGTTCCAGGGAAGGCTGAGAATGATGAGTCTTCAAAACATTGCTCAGAGCAGGCAAAGCTTATAGCGTGGTTACCAAGAAAGAAATCTCGTTTCTCTCCGAAATGAGGTAGGAGTCTGAGGATGACTTCTGGTTCTCAAATTCTGGAGAACATGGTAAGGCTAAACTGCTTCACCACATCACCACAAACATTACAGCAATTGTTTGATAAATCTGTTATAAACACAGGCCGAGTTCAGTCAGGATTTTGCACGTATCCCCTTAATTCAAAGACAATCCTACAATACTGACTTAAAATATGTGAACTGAATTTCAATTTCTATTCAAGTGAGCTTAACGCAGAAGATTAATTAGAGATGTATTATTTAATGTGGATAAAATCTACAAATTAAGCATCCTGATAAATGGACATTAAGCTGTATTGCTGCTTAAATAAACATATATAAAGAAAATGTTTCATTCTTGGTAGCAGTAAGACTGTGCAGAATGGGAATATTTATTAACATGTTCTAGCCATTACTGAGCAGAATTTAAGGGGGAAATAAAAGGTTTTGTGTTGCTGATTTAATTCTTGAAGACAACAACCCGCAATCCTTCTCATTGCAAAATGATTTTCTTTTCTGTGTAGAGGCCGCTCCCCTCTGGGCTATGTAGGCACTCTGTTCCATATCAAAGTGTGCTACCATAGAATCACAGGGTCACCAAGCTGGGAAAAGACCTTCAGGATCATCCAGTCCAGCTGTCTGCCTGTCACCAACATTTCTTACTAAACTGTGTCCCTCAACACAACATCTAAATGTTCCTTGAACACCTCCAGGGTTGGTGACTCCACCACCTCCTGATGTCAATGAAGTCCTGACAGAGCATCCTCAATTCACAAGGAGTTTCACAAGGAGTTTCTCCTTCCCTTAGAAATTCCTCGTGCTCTAGTTTTACTCCATTTTCTTAGCACCTCAGACCTCAGTGTAGTGTGGGAAGGAGATGAAAGCAGAAAAGCACATCCTGAAGTGCAGCAGAGGGAAGGATGGTGAGAGAAGAGCGTGGTGAAGCTAAGGGCCTAAGTACAGCTAATGTTCTCCTGGAGCTTGTCGGGTAACTGGAAGGTAATCAGATAAGAGTTTGTCTTTTCATGGAGATTGATGGATATCGGAAAAATAAATCTAAAAAAGTAAAATTGTTGTATGAGTAAGTGGAAAGACTGTAAAGAGGAAACTCTGCAGTGAGTCCCTGTTTCCTGATGTTCTGGTTTTGGGACAACTGGGGGTCGGTATGGGATTGGACTCCAGACAAATGGATTCTCACTGCAGTTTAACAAAATGGAGTTTGCTGGTTGGAAGGCAGTGTCAGATTGCACTATGGAATTTGGAAGGGAAAGGTGATGAAGCTGCAGTTTTGAGTTAGCAAAACGCGAGGAGTGTGCAGAGGAAAACTGAAAGAGCATATCCCAAGGACAGGGTATGAACAAACAGTTAAGGAACCTGTGAGAAGCTGAAGGCAGGACTGTACGTATTGTAGAACTAAAAAAAAAAAAAAAGAACAAGAGAAGCAGTACACACTGTGCCAGCTTTTGGACCTGCAAAAAAATAATGCAATTGTTCTACAAAAGGCTGGAGGAATGAAAACACTAAAGCAGAAAAAGTACAAAGGATAAAAGGACAAAATTATATGCATAAACCTTTCGTCAATCAGATCATCGCGTTGAACAGATTTAAACCTTTATATTTTATTTCAGCTTTTGCCAGTGTAAGACTTTCTGCTGAACTGAAAGTGCAAAAACCAGCAATGTGGAAGGCCAGTTGGCCTGAGAGTTCTTAAATTCAACAAGACAACAAGGAAATCATTGTGTGAGTCTATGAGCTGACTTAGAGGTAAATGATGATAATTTCCTAGTTGTTTTGGGAAGCAGAAGACTTGTTTCAAGGCTGCAAATGTTTCTTGAACACAGAGTAAGACTCGTCACCTCATTGTAGAAAACATCTTAGCTTGTCTCCCTCACCTCCACTGACAGCCACAGGAGAGAAGAGACACTTCTGGAGCATGATTCATCTGCCCTCACACAGACACCTACCGGAGGATGAGATGAAGGCGCATTAAAATACCTGGAGCTTCTGTCAACTATAAAGGGAATCTGGACTAGCTCAGAAGTAAATATTTGTGTTGAAGACATCTAAATCTGTTGGATGAATCTTGCCCTAGGTCTCTGAGACAGAAATTATACTGCTAGGGATGCAACCTCTCAAAATAGGAAGGAAAACAGGGAGATGAAGAGAAAGCAGAACTGAAGGAAAATATTATCATGATAAAGGAGAAACTGAAATCTTGGGAAGGAGACAAATACTACAAAGGAAATGCAAAACAGGTTTTGATATTGCTTACAAACCAGCTAGAAAAGGATGGCATAACTAACAGTAAGTTGTGATGTTAAGCAGGTAGACAGGCTCCAAGTCTTCAGTTCTTGTGGTTAGATCAAGTTGTTGATTACATACCAAGATAAATGACAGAATGGTTCCGTATTGCTGTTCCAAATCATGAGAAATGGTGTTAATAGGGAATACAATTGCTAAATATATCACTTTGTGTGTACATGTAATAGCTGTGGGACAGCTGATGCTGTGCTTGGCAGTGACAGGCAGCAGACAGCCCTGGGTTGTTGTGACAATACATGTTCTGATGAAGGTTGGATTGAAGCCTTGTGAATCAAGCCCAGGGTAATATGGTCTAATGTCTGGGTTGGAAAGAAGACCTTTGAGAGGTTTGTAGAGTCCAGTTTGGCATAACTGGATTATGGGACAGCACTCTTGGAACTGGGACTGATAACCTACTAAAATGTCATATGTTTGTAATGAATCTGTTAGATCACATAAACACTGATGGCAAATACAGAGGTATAGAGTGCCATGAACAATTAGGGATGAAAATAATCTATGATGAAAAGTCACTTCTGCAGCCTTCTGAGAGTGACAGTGTCAAGGGGCATGCAGAAAAGTCACTTCTTGACAGGTCAGCGCACATTCCCATGTAATGGAGTCCTAGTCCAGATCCTAAAGCAGGGCACAACTGTGACATCCATTTGCCTTCAGCAAAAGGAACAGGAAAAGAAAGTGGTACATGGGATACACTTCATGTAAATCGAAGATCTTACTGTGAGAGTCCTTTCTGAAGACCAGCAGCTAAGGAAGATGATCTGAACTCTGTTTTAAGGGAGTCTTGGGAAATCACAGTGCTGTCACTGCTGCTTATTGTTTCTCAGGACAAGGGCAGGGTCCTGATTTTCCAGGACTAAACAATTCCTGGTAGAGCCACTAATTCCCAGCAGTCCTAGTTCATGGAAAAGGAGGTTGAACATCCCTGCTGCTTGTGGGTTGGACTGGGATGCACCATCATCCAGCAGGAGTGAAAGTGGATGAGCCTACTTTCATTTTTCTTGCTGTGGAGCATACCATATCCTAGGCCAGGAATACAGGGACATGAATCTTTCCATTCTTATTCAGGCATATTCCTGGTGTACAGCCAGCAAAACTTAAGCACAACAAATTGAAATTATTTGTTCAGTGTTTTAACAAATCATGTGGCCAAGCTGGAATGAGAACCAGAGCTCTGCATCCTTGTGTATCCTGTTAACTCTTACAGCTCTATCTTCACTAAAAAAGCTTGAAAAAAAGTCCTTCAACAAAAATCCAGTCTACTTTGGAGCCCCCGTGAAAAATATCTCCTTGTGGTGAGACTCATTCCTCAGCATCATCCTTCAGAGGATACTGGATACCTCACCCCCTTGGCTTCAGATTTTCTCGTTCTGGGGACAGCTGATTTTCCATCTCAGTGGCATGAAACATCTATACCACATCTCTGTAGATATCATTACCAATGAAACTTGTGTATCATATAAAAAAAAAAAATAGAAGGAGAAATCAGGTTAGTTAGATGAGACCTACTTTCCTCAAGGTTGTTGACTGCTATTAAATATATTCCTTTTCTTTCTTGGCAGAACCTCATCTCAGCTTTTGTAGTGTTTCTATGGGGGTCAATCTCTCAAGCCTGCAGGCATTTACTCTGCTGCAATTCTGGCATTAGCATTCTTCTGACTGTTAATGGTGTCCCCATCATTTCCAGGCCTGTTGGTAGTTCATGCTCTTGGACAAGGGAGTCACCTCTTTCAAGACTCCCGAGCACTGTTTTCTGAGCTGATACAGGTATTTTCACCGATGACAAATACTGTGTAACATCATCTTTTGTTGTCAAGGTACTGGAAAATAGTTCATCATCCTCATGTACTATTCACCCCGCTTCTTCCCAAATTCAGAACAGGTTTATTTCATGATACACTTCAAAAAGTGTGCTTTATTATTCCTTTGTTGTACCAGCCACTGATTTCCCAGATGCATCAGCTTGACAGTTATCTTCAGTTCATATCTTTTAACGTATATTAATTGCCATCAGTGCTCCTGACCTTATTATTAGTATATGTTCTTACTTATGTATCTGCTGTCTGCACTTGTTTTCTGCACTCCACCATCAGCCTCTTTGGATAAGAAAGGTATAAGTGAGAGAATGCAGGCAGAGGGGCCCACAGTGAATACAACCTCCATGCCATATCTTTTGCATGTCTTCTGGCACACCTGGATGTTTCTCCACCAAGACAGGTAGTAACTTCACAGCAATGAAACTCTGTGCTCCCATCTGCCGCAGGCCAACACTAGTTTCTTTCTGTCAGATGGGAACAGAACCCCAGAACATATCTGGTGCAGGACAGGAGTCACAAAGCAAAGGCAACACGATGGGAGCTGCAGGGACGTGCAGGGACCTCACGTCCCCTGTATTGTGGGTTAGCATAGCCCTGCCATCCCTTGCTGCCTCCATGGAGCAGCCTACAAGGCAAGGCTGAGCTGAATGAAAAGATCATCTTGAAGGCAACTAGAAACTTGGCTTGTGAGGTGAAACAAATCAGAATTTAGACTAACACATCAAACCAAAGAGGTAGAAATGGCAGGGGACAGTGCCAAGCATTTGCTGGAACTGGATTCACACCATATTTCCCCACAACCATGACAGTCCATCCTGGTATTTGCCATGTGAAATGTCAGGAAAACAGGATATGTTCAGAAGGCAAGGGCCTGCTGAACTCACACCAGGCTGTGCTGACTTACGAGCTGGTAAATAAGGGACTGTAAATGAGTGGTATAGGATTTACTGCTGGAAGAGAAGCTCAGTGGAACAAGAATGTTGGCTGGTCTCCTGGAGTAGTTCCACTCAAACATGCTGCATTCACTGGGCAAGGTCAAAAGCACAGGTGTGCTTTGCCTCTCCTCCCCAATTACTCTCAAGCTGTACTCAGCACACTGAGGACCCTCCCTCTGACCCAATAACCACTAATTATCCTCATGAAAAGGGATGACAGGAGGATGCAACTGCTTTGGAACTCAAAGCTAGATTCTGACAAGGACATGAATCAAGGTCTTGCCCTTTTCAGATGAAAACCTTACTGACTGCCATCGCTCCATTTTGTGGCTATTGGGTATTCTCTAGGCTCTAAGCTTATCAAGGTACCACAGGCAGAGAATCCTGTTGCAGGTAGTAGGAGGGGTAAGGCAGGAATGAGGCTTCAGCAGCTCTACTTGTTGCCAGGGCTTTGCTCACTGTGCACACATACAGCAATGTGGCTGCAGGCATCTTCAGGGCTACTCCAAGTCCAGTTCTCAAAGGCCATTGGTGCCATTCCTTTAGGTGAGTAAATGCCATATGAGCTCAGTCAGTTGTCTTTAGTGTATCAGTGATGACTCATACCCATGGAAGATTGGAAAAGCGAATTTGGTGACCTGCAGGCTTGGAGAAGAAGAAAGAGCACATATGAAATCCCAGAGGGTCTCAGATAAGAGGCGATTCCCGATATTCCTCCCCCAGCCTGATAATAGAAATAATCTTTTTCTGCTCCAAGGGTATTTTTCAGGACAGGAAGGCTATCCTAGACAAAAGATAGCTGCAGTTTACAAAGTCTACGATCCTGGCATAGTTGTCAGGAGGCCAAGCTCATAACAGAATGATGATCTAGCCCTGGATTCTATTGACTCAACCAAAGCAATTGCCAGGGATAGAAAGAGATGAGAATTATGGTTCCCAGATGTAGGAAGGTTGCTGAGTGTGGAGGGTCTGAGCAACGGTGTGAGGTCCAGTCATGCTCTGGGAATATTTCACCTTCCTGCCTCTTGCTTCACCAGAGAAACAAAAGAGATACAGATGCTTGGTTATAAATTTTAAAGCAATTCTGCTCTGAATTTCCTTTTGAATTTAGAAGTGAATCCTTCATATAAATGGATTGAGAAATTCTCCCTCTGAAGTAATCCATCTCTTAATAGGACATCCTGACACCAGCTGAGTCAATCCAGTGTCCATTGTTGATTTGAGTATGTTCATCCAAGGCTGACATGACATTCCTTTTGTTGACAGAGCTCATATGTTACAGTAGCCTGTCCTTCATATTTCTCTGTCTTTCACTGCCACAGCAGCTGCACACCAGGAAAAATGGCTGCATTTATTTATTTCATTTCTTCAAGGTCCATTTCCTGGACATTCCCTGCTCCAGCTAAGGGCAGCATTTCATCCTAGATTTCAGCTGGAGAAAGATTAACCTGCAGATTGTTCTTTGAAGGCCAGTATAGTGATATTCTCCAATGCACTGGAGCACTTGATTTTAACTTCAAAATCAGATACACAATAATAATGGTATTATTCCACATCTTCCATCCCAAAGGATTCATCTCAAAAGCTAGACCTTGTCTGATAGCTCTATGAGCGAATCTGTATGAGAAACACAGGCAGGACATCATGCACCATGGCAGTTCTGGGAAGGAACATGGCAGCTAATTTGAACTTTGTCATGCGAAGCTCCAAGTCTCACACTGGATGCTGGGATGAGGACTATGCTCTTCCAAAATGATAAGAGCTCCCTCACAGAGAGCAAAGCTCATCTGTGCGAGAGATGCAGCTCTCCTAGGACTAGTCCAGACATTTGGACAAACCTTGAACTCTGATTCAGGAGGTTGGGAAGATGCTCTGTGGAAGAATCACCACATACTGGTCCTGTCCTCGGATCTGCAGGAGCCTTTCAGAGAAAGCATGCAGACAGTATCATCATCTCATATGGATACGTGGGCATAGCTGTGGGAACAGGTAGTTCCCTCAGGACAATCATGAATAAAACCACCTCAATATCATCAGCAAAAAAGAACTCATACAACAAGCATTACCAGCAGTGACTGGTGAAGGCCTCGTCAAAAGTTCCAAGTGAGAAAGGTCCGAAAACTGCTATAGACAGGACATGGGGAAGAGGAAAAGAAAAAGCCACTGTAAAGATCATTTGAGTACTATGGTACAGCCCTCTTCTTTATCTGTATCTCAAGTGCCTAAGCCCCAGAGGCACAAAGTGATGCTTCACTGGCTGCTTTCTTTTATTCAACAGACCGTTCTGACCTGTAAGTCATTCTTACCAATGAGTCAAGTCACCCCAGCAGCTTGATAATATTTGACGAAGTAACTGAATAAAACGGCTCATGGGAACCTCTTGGGAGCTCAGCCTCCACTCTGTCTTCAAATTTGGGCTCCCTCTTAACCACTGAACCTCCACAGCACAAGGGCCACATCAGAGAGGTTTTCCTGCTGGAAGTCCTGCTCTAACACCCATGGTGATGCTGAGGTTATGTCCCAGCCTGGGATCCCTTCTTCTTCCCACTCCAGCCCCAGACTAGGTCGCAGGCTCTGCCTCCTTTCCTGGGGGAAATCAAGTCTAATTCTTCTGCTGAGTTGCTCCTTGCCTTGTGAAGTTGTAGTAAAGACTTACCAGGGATTTTCTGCACAGCTGGCCAACCAATGCCCTTCACAGCACATCTCCAGCCCTTTAAATATTCATGAGGCTGGGTCTGCTGCCTAATTGAATTTCCTCTATGAATGAATCAGTTATTTTCCCATCTCCTGCAGCAAAGATGCAGATTAAGTGTGTAAAGCTAGAATAGTACACCAAAAAAGCAGTTTCTCTCCGATTAGTGGCTGAGCAAATTCACCCCTGCTGGGATCAGTTTCTCCCAGACAGCCTGAAAATCACAAATTAATAGAATAATTCATATCACGATAGACTGCTAGATGCATTCAGTCCAAGTCCTGCTGAGGCAAGGGATACCTCCAAAATCAGAACAGGTTGCTCAAGGCTTCATCACGTCAAGTTTCAAGTACAGAAGGATGGAGATAACACCCTCACTGTACCTTGCTCCAGGCTGCATGTCCTGGAAATTTTGAAAAAATTGCTTTTCCTTATATTTAATGACTACTCTTTACTGCTGGTGTTTCCTCTTATATTTTTACAATGGACCTCTATCAAGAGTCAGGCTCCATCTTTTCTATAGCCTCCACAATCCTCCAGGATTGACAACAGCAGTAACGCCTCCCTCAGCCTTTTCTTCCTGACACCAATCAAATTCAGCTCTCTCAGCCTGTCCTTGTGTCTCAGTAAAGCCATCATGAGCTCCAGCCCCCAGATTGGACAAAGCACTTCAGATGTAGTCTTACAAGTGAATTATCAGGTCCGTCAATCTGCTTGCTACCCTCTTGCTAACACAGCCCTGTAGACAGCTGGCCATTGGAGGTGCAAGACATGCTGCTAACTCATATTTATATTGATTTCCACCTCAAGTTAATGCTCTGATGTTATCCAAAGAAGCGTCCTTGGCCAGGAGCTGATATCTACCTGGACAGTAGAAAGAAAGGCAAAATGATCCCAGTGAACTCAACATCTGAGTCATAGGTTTCACCGAGTCCTGGATTTGGATTTACACCAAGCTTTGCATAAGGAACACAGAGCAAGGGAGCTACTGCTGATCATTACCTGGTTGGATGTTGCTTTATACCCTGAACATAGTTCCCAGCACGGATGAGCTCCAGTGGGGCCCTGACTTGCTCTTTCCACCCTCAGGAAGGAAAGTCTCTCCTCTGTTAGGCCTCGAGCTAGTTCCTACAGTGCTGATATCTGGGAGTAGAGATGCAACCCATTGCAGCACCCCCTGCATCTATCCCAAGGATGTGCTCAGGTACATGGCACAGAGCTGGTCTGCATATGATTACAATAGAAGGCAAGAACCACATGGGGCTCTTGTGAAGGACCACTGCCTGCAATGTCTGCATCCCAGTGCTGCTCTCTGAGGTTTGATCTCTCCACTCCTGCACAATATCCAGCCCTGATCCACTCCTCTCCAGCAGGGAAGAACCTCAGTGGGGCTACGTGTGTTCAGAGACCTTCAGCTGCATGGAACTGTGACAGCAGCAATAGCTTCCTTATGAAGCATTAGGAAGCAGAGGAATTCTGCATGGAATAAAAGTCCTTTTAAACCTGGTCTTGTGCATAACTGGAAATTTCTACATCCACAGAAGTTTCCAAATCCTTATCACACAAGGGAGTTTGCACTAACTTGGGCTGAGTTTAGTTTTGCTGCACAGCTGGGAAGAAAGATGAAGTCACTGTGGCCATGCAAGACCTCCCTGTCTGTTCCCAGTTTTGTTGGTAAGATGTCACTCTCCATTCTTGAGTGTTTGAAGCCTAATTGCTTTCTTCACCACCTGTGACATTAGTGCTGACTTGAATAATAGATTGACCACCCCAGGTATTGCTCTCTGCTGTTCCTGGCAAAAGCTTCTGTCATTGGCCTTCTTTGCCAACTAGAAAATTAATCCTGGCAGGAAACTCAGCATCTGAAGACATCAGGTTACTCCTCAATGACAGGATTGTTGGCAGTAGCAAGCAATTTAAAGCAGTGGGCCTCACTACTAGGTAACCCCCTGCCCACTGCTCCTGCAGGTTCTGCAGGGTTGTGGCAAGTCACTGCACTTGGCTGCTTGCTGAAAAACAGAACCATGGGTTCTTGACTGAGACACGTCCTGCTGGTGGGACTGTCTGGACAAATAATGCTCCACCCCAGGGCTGCATTTCTACCTTCTGAATGAGGATGCTGTCTCCCTGCACTCTTTGCTCTTGGGGGAAACTGATGCTCTCATTCAGACAGGATCTTTGTCACTCCATCATGATGTACAAGGACAGGAAAGTGCATTTCAGCCACCACTCTAGTGCTGTTCCAGTGCTTCAGTAAAGAGATGACTGCAAGGGCAGAGGAATTGTGGAGATGTGGGTCCCAGCTGACACAGGGAAGGGAATCACATCTCTTCATCCCAAGCTGGCATCACAGCACCCTACAGAGCCACAAGCTGATGATGGAAGATGGGAACATCCAGATCCCTCTAGCATCAGCTGAATACAGCTGGAGGGGGATGAGCAACGTTCCGTGGTGACACTGGGAACTTGTGGCAGAATAATTGTTAATGCAGACACAACACAAACAAAACACAAGCAAATAACATAAAAAGGGGGCTGAGACCTCAAGCCTGTCAGCTCACGGAGATAAGTTCCACCATCATTGGAACTGGACCATGTCCATTCTCCAGGTCTGAGTCATGCTGGTTTCTCAGACCTCAGGTCTCTCCTATTCTGGCACCTGGGCTGGGCAAATCAGTGGATCCCATCACTGGAAGCAGGGAGTTGAGGGTCTGTTCTGCTGAGGAGTGTGTGCTCATGCAAAGCACACTGCAGAAGCATTTCCTAGCTCACCTGCAGAGAACTGCACTTTGGGGAAGGGAAAATGTCCTGTGTAGATGCACCAGATACATGACTGGAGCATTCAGTGCTCAGCTGTGGTGAAAGGATGACAGTGGATTATTTGCACAGGCATTTTGTGCTGCAAATGTGTCAGTGGTAACACTGCTGTCACTGAGCAAATAAATCTGCAGGGTCCCCTTACAGGCAAAGGACGTGCCTCCTCGCTGCACCCCTTCTGCCTTGCCAGGCATCAGCCTACATCTGAACATTCACTCTGGTTGGAGTCACTCCTGCAAGTCCTACTGCAAGACTCCAGCTGCCTCTCAGCCAAGTGCAAAACACAAATCCCATTTTTTAAGAGAGCAGGAACCTGTGTGCAGACAGACAGCACTCTGAGAGCTGTCTGCATGCAGTGCAATGGAGAAATCTCTGTCCAAGAGCCTGGCCCCAGCAGACAGGGGACATAAGAAGAGAAAATATTTTAAGGGTGAAGGCAGAGCAAAGCTTTCCATCTGGAGTTTCTGTAGAGCTTTGTTGAGGCACTGGAGTAGGACTTTAGGATCTGTTCCAGTATATGAATGCAGCCTACTGGTTTTGAGGAGAAAAGTCTGTAACACATTGGCTCTGTAAGGAATAGTCTGTAGAATACTGGGCAGCAGCCATTCTGTCCTGCTCTGGGAGCAGCACTGAAACGTCTTCCACTTCACCATAGCCCATGCTGAAGTCAACTGAGAGCATGGAAAAGATGCCTTCATTGGATCCTGGGGTTCGCTGCATTTTCAGGAGCTCAGAGAGCAGTCTGTATTTTCACCAGGAATTCCTGATGGTGCAGAAAAGTGCAATTTCTTATTGAGTCTAAATCATACATAACAATTAACCGCTGTTTTTCATCCAAAAACATTCTCAGTTAAAATATATTGCCCTGAAGAGGCACTGCTCACCCTGCCTTGCATCGGCAAGTCTGTGACAATAAGTCATTCAAAGACTCACCTTGGTGTGTCAGGTGCATCTTCTTTTCTGCACATTTCACTATGTAGCTGTTTTGAGTGGCATCCTTGTGGAGTGTCTGAAGGATGTGATACCCCAGCCTGACTGACAAACAGCTCTCGCATCCAGACCTACATCCCTTCTCTTGTTCCTTCTCATGTTTACTTTCTGCTAAGTGATTGCAAGATGAGAATCGTCGAAACAGAAGCTTATGTAGATGGAGCAGATTTCTCAATTAGAGCAGGCTGCTCATGGCTTTGCATGGTTGAGTTCTGCATATCTTTAGGAATGAAGATCCCACAGCTATACCACGTCCTGTCCCAGTGTTTGATCACTCACAGAACTGTAATAATATTCTGAATATTTAATCAATGGTTGCTGTCTTTGCAGCTATTTCCTCTTGCCTCTTAGCCGATCTACCTCCAGGTGCCTGAGCCTGTCTTCTCTACATCTCCCCACTGCAGCTGAAGACAGCATTAAAGTCTCTCTCTCCCTTTACCCTTCTTTTCCCAAGACAGAGCAGATTCTGTTCTCACAGCCTATCTCTGTACACCACATTTACATTCCCCTAATCATTTCTCTTGGTGGAAACAAGCTGGGATCTTAAACTCAATCTGGGTTTCGCTCCTACTTGGAGCTTCTGTCCAGGTTCTTATCAGTTAGGATATGGTCTTCATTGGTCCAGCCAGAAAAAGAGAGACAGAGTGCTGGAGCACAAAAGAAACACTGCCGTCAAGGATCAGCACAAGACATCTGATACCGAGACGACAGGCTATGCTTAGAAATTAGTAACCCCAGAAATGGGTCACTGCTCTCTCTTTTTTTCTCTCATCAGATATTCCTCCTACATGAGCTCTCTGGCTGTCGGCTGTTTGAAGCTGAATATGAGGTGGCCTATTGCTCAGATTTTGTTCCTCGGCTTTGACGACTTGTGTTCAACTTAATCAGAGGTATTCTGAGGCAGCTGTAAGTTTGTTTTCAGAGCTAACTAAAAACCTTCACCAGTTTGTCTCAGTAGAAGCTCTCCTACAAGTGTCCACGTACCAGCTCAGGTTAGTGACTGCACTGTACTCATGGACAGCATTTAAAAGTCCCCCATCTCGAGCTTGATTCACAGATTTACAGCAAAAGCGGTCATTTCTTTTATCCATTTTGGCTCTCTGAACCTTAGTCGTCCAGCCTAATCTTGATGTCAAGGCTCCCCCTGCAGTCACTGGAAAAAGATGTGCACCTGCAGGGAGCAAATCTGGCTACATAGAGGTTTCCTTTGATTAAGATACTTGGGAGGAACAGTCTCATCCTAGAGGCCACATGGCACTCCAGGCACTCGTAGATGTTATTTCTGGAGAGCCTGATCTCTTCCCCACCTTTAGCTACATGCATCAAACCCAGCACAAGGAAACTGAGCAGGCTGGTTTGATCCCCATAATGAGTTGCTATATTTTCCTCTTTTCTTCTGTGCTCTGAAAATCACCCTTTCACTCATAGCCCACCCTGTATTTCCAGAAGGAGGAGCCTTTGGGTCTCAGTTCCTTAGCAAATCTGTGGCAAAGAGTCAAAGTAATTTCTCTGTCCTCATTTGCACACATACATCTGTCTTTCTGACAGAAGTGATTGCAAAGAGCACAGCTATGTCTGCCTCATCTGAGTATTTCAATGCAAGCATCACATCTGATTCTAGGAGAGAAAGGAAGGAAGGGAGGAAGGAAAAGTGTGAAAGAGAGAAAGAAAAGGAAGGTGAAGGTAAAAAGGTTAAATAGAAAAAAAAAAAAAAAAAAAAAGGAAAAGGGGAAAATAAAAGGGAAAAGGCAAACTTTTTGGAGCTTGCAGTGATTCTCTAACAAAGATCTTCCCAAATACTGTTTTCTTTGAAATGTACCCACTCTGCAATGCTGAGATATGCTCCAAGTAAGGTTTGCCAGCCTGAGACCAGCAAGCAGCCCCACCACTCTCCCCCAGTCCCTGCACATTATTTCCTCTGCTCTAACACCATTCTTCCCTTCTCCTTCTCCTCACCTCCACATTCCTGCCTTGCAGTGTTTCTACATCCCATCCCTCCCCAGTGGAAGACCATCTCAGCTCCCTACAGCCCTAAAAGGAACCTGCCAAGTTCCCTGCAGCCCCCAGCTCACAGCTCTGCTATTATTTTCCTTTCTTATCTACTGATATTTCAGCTTTTCTCAGTAAAAAACAGACCCAGCCTTTGTGCAGATACTTCAGGCAAGGATGAAGAGACAAAACAGAAACTCATTACACACATTGCTCAGTGAAAGCAGGCTGTGATGATCCATTCTAAAGCATTTTGCTAACACTCATGAGAAAAATATCCTTCTTCAGGACGTTGTTTGGTTTTCCTTTAAAAGAGCTTGCAGAGTTTTCAGCACTCTGAAATCTGAGTTGAACAGATTTGCCCCTGCACTTAAATGTTTCTAAAACATTTCTGACAAAGTACCACTTTCCAGCAGAATATCTTTGTTTTCCTGTTAAGATCTAGACATTTCCCAATGCTCCCTTGTGGCAAAAAATGAAAATGTTCTTTTTCAATGAATCCTCATTTTTCATACTTTTTTTTTTTTTTTTTTTTTTTTTGGAGTAATCCCTAAACAAGAGTCTAGAAATCAGCCCTGTGTGTCTGCCTGATCCTTTTTATCTTTCTATCACTTTTCACTTTGTTCTACTATAAGTTTTATTATCAAACTTAAGGGATCCATCTGTATGCATCCAAGTTTTGGCTATTTAATATTCATCTTTTGACAACACTTGCAGTTCAGCAAGCCTCCTAATTAGCTACTGGCTGAAGTGGAGAGTTATTGTTCAGAAACACTGACCTTCCACCCATGGGATCTCGTTTTGCTTTGCTATTGCTAGCTAGAAATTTGGAACAGAGCAATACTTAATCCTGCTGGCCCTGCCAATGTGAGCTTCCCATCCTTCTCTACCACTTTGCTTGCTGAGGGCTGGCTTAGGCAAGCTATTTCTTTAGTAGCAAAATTTCCATTCAAGATTATATGATAAAACTCTGGAACAGCTCATAGTAAGATGGCCAATACTGAGGTTTTGCTCTCCACAGTTGTGCATTATCTGAAGCACCTTAGAGGTGCTGAGGCCAAGTTCTCTCTGCTGCACAGCACTGGTTCATGCTCATCATTTTTGGTCTTGTTTCCTTTTCATTACTGTGTTAGGCAAACCTTCTTTCAAGTGTTTTCATTCTCTGCAGCCAGTAAAAGATAAGAATCCGATACAGAATGTTCTAAAAGTGGAACCACAAAAAGACTATTTCCTGTCAGCCCGTATGAGCCCGGCAAACAGAGCTGTGTATCCCAGAGGAAAATTAAAGATCTGAAAGAGCATCTGAAAATTCATCAGCTGAATTTCTCAGTGGATCTCAACAGCAAACTGAAAAACAGGAGCGGGGTGCAGTGGGCGAGCAAAGATCTCCACCTAGTGAGACGGAGCGACAGGGCAGCGTGCTGCTTTGAGGGCTTCCTGGCACAGCTGGGCAGGAGGTGATAGAAACAGCTTTCAGTGGTGCAGAAGATGCAGCATCAATGCTGTCCAAATGCCTGTTCTGAATCACAGCCTGGGGGCGAGAGCCACAGCCCACACAGCATGGGCAATGCACAAGGCTGTGTCCAGCCTCCGTGCAGCAGTAATGCATTGGGAGAGCAATAAAAGTCCACTCTCTGAGCCCTAACCTGCACCCAAGGTGATCATAGCTCTGTATTAACCACAGCCGAGCAGGCTGCACGGAAAAGTAATGATTGCTTTTGGCTGTGGACCTTTTCATAAGATGACATTTTTCCTATTGATGGGATTACATATTCTGTGGCGAGCACAAGATAATTGTAATTTCCAGGACTAATACCAAACGCATAAAGGTTATGGGTAGTCCTATTAAACCTTTTATATTAGTGGAAAATTGTATGTTATGAGCTGGGAGAAAATTAATGGCCATTCTTTTGTGGTTTGCATACAATTAATCCCTAGGGGGCCTTTTTGTTCCATCTGAAACAGGTGACCTGCGTTTTATTAAAACCATCACCCCTTTCTATTCTCAAGGCTCTGGGTTGTTTCTTAGCATGTCTTGCTGAGTCCACAGGAGTGCATGAGTGCTCTCAGCAGCTCAGCCCTACGAGCAACACGTTGCTAGCCAAGAAAGGCTTCTGGATGAGGAGCCAACTTTGCAAGCAATTACACCATGCTAACAACATGGCAGGAAAATGAAAACCAGGAAACGCTTCTCAGAAATGGCCACTGAAACATTTCACAGAGTCACAGCAGCACAAAATGCCTTAGGCTGGAAAGGAGTGATGGTTGCTGGGGCTGAGCTCCCTGAATGGCGTGCATTCAGACAGGCCTCCATTGAGGCCTTCAGAGGGCCTCCAGGCAGGCCTGGCAGCACCACAAGCACATCTCCAAGCTTGGATTTGGGTCATGCAGGTCCAGACCAACATCAGTTGTCATCCTGGTCAGGGCTGAGATGTCTCTTAGTGGTGCTTTTGTCTAAAGGATGGCTCTGCTGCTATCCCTTCTCTGCAGGCCATTTGCAGGCCCTTTTTATTCTCCCAAGAGAAGAACTGCTATTTGATTTCCCTTCTCAGATTTACCTTCCAGAACAAGGGATTCCCCACCTGTTTAAAATGACCTGTCCCCTTCCCTGCCTGCTGCTCAGGATGGAGAGATAAATCCAATAATAACCCAGCAGTTTTTCCACTGCTTCTATCCCACCATGTTCAAATAACAGGCCCTCACTGTGCAAGCAGCACAGATCAATCTAGGGCAGCAGATCTGCATTTCAGAAATAATTGGGCTACAGCCATCAGGATGACATCTACCCTGTCATCACACAACCTCCACACTGAGTTCAGTCTGGTAGGCATGAGAAACCAAAACGTTGATGGTGGGTAATGCCTGCATTTCAGTGATGACCTTTCACATCAGTACGGGGTGTAAAATGCCTCCATTGTGGATTTACAGCTAGACTTACCAGAGCAAACTGCACATGCTGCAATATTCTTCCTGAAAAGGATCTTAAGAACCTGAACAAGTTTGCTCGGGAGATGCACAGCTTCTCAAAAATATGTGTGAAATCCAGGTGCAAATTTTCTCCAAGACGTAATAGCTTGACCAATGAAACATCCAATTGAATTGACAGCAACTAAAATGCATCAGACCTGCTAGTTTTTCAAAGTTAACAGTGCACCTTTGCATACTTTAAGTTTAGGAAAATATTTTCCTTTCATTTTTTAAATGTTAATTATAGTTTTACTACCATTCCAGCATTTTCAAAGGATGTCAGTTCAAAATCTCTTTGCTTCGCCAACAGCTCTGGACTTGGGCTACACAGTAAAATAGATTTTGATGCCTTTTGTTAGGCCAGGACTACCAGGATGCAGGGAGATCACATGGCTCATGTTTTCAGAGCACACATTTCAAAACCCAGGTCAGTGCTTTGCTTTGGACTACATATTACCCCTTCTGTGATTAATGCTTTACAGAAAAATTGTTGTGAAGTTGCTGGTATGGCTGGAACTGAAGTCATGGCCCAGATTTTAGCAGTACCCTTTTACCTCTTCTCATTGCATGGGGATAGTTATCTGGATTAGAGGTAAAGGCTGAGGGTGCTGGGGTAAGGATGCATCCTGAGCCACGAATCCTCAGATCTGGGAAGAGGAAGAAAAATTGTTTTCTTAGAGAGCCGGCAACATTCGTAACATTGGTCCTTATCCAGTGACCCTGCTGTGCTCTCCCAGAGGTCCATCTGTCTTGTCAAAAACTCTGCCAAATTCCTCCAACCTGCTTCTCACTTGGCTTTGTGATACCAGTGAGGTATTGCAAATAGAGGAGCCTAATGTCAGCTCCCACTTTGCCAGTCACAAGATCTATGTACCATAACTTTTCTTACTGCAAGCAAAGCTCGATTCAAGAAAAATCAATTTTTTTCTTTTCGTTGTGGTCTGTCTAGGACTCATCACTGCAAGGATAATGTGTGCTCCTGTTTACCATGTGGGAACATAAAATTCATTTGGTTTGAAGAATGATTCATTAACTGCCCCCAAATGGCAGTTGGGCTAAAATGAATTTGGTTTTGTTTAAATGAAGGAGCTCTGCTCTCTGCATGCATAGCTGGGAAGGCAAGAAGAGCTTGCTGTGCCTCATAACCCCCACAGAAACACAGGGCTTTGCTACAGAGCTCCCCACCATGGCCATTCCTCTGTTTTGCATGGCTGCACGGGCTAATACCAAGCTTTGAGCAATCAACCCATCTTTGCTAAATTGTTCAGCAACGCTAAGCACAGTGCATTGGACCTCATTCCTCCTCAGGGCTCAAGGCATCTATTGGTCTCTGGGACAAGAGAGTTAGCTTGGCCCCACTGCTTCTTCATATCTGCACTGCTGCCCCATGGTCAGGGCTTTGTCTTGCTGGTTCCTGTCCACAGCAGACATCTGAGCTAAGCTGGACTGTACTGGTCTACTGATCTCCCCAAAAGAGATAATCTGTCCCCTTGCAAGCGTGAAGATATCCCTGCAAACATCACCTATGAAGTATGAAGTGCTGCAGTAGGAAATCCCAGGTGTATTTCCTGCCCCACATGAAGTCTCCATATCACAACAACTATCCACAGCACGGGCTGTGGCCTGGTTAAGAGCCTGGTATACAGAAGAATGTTGCAGATTAAGACTAATTAGGTTATACTCCAGCCCCATCACATTCATCACAAACCCTGTGGCATGAACCAAAATCCCCCCACTATGGCTATCTGTATAGGTTCATCTCTTGGTGATAAGTATGTCTCTCAGAGGTCAGTCTTGGGACAGGTGCTCTTCAATATCTTTATCAATAACACAGACAGTGGGATCAGATTACTCTCAGCAAGTTTGCTGGTGATGCTAGGCTGAGTGGTGTTGCTGATACAAGAGGAAGTAATGCCTTCCAAAGGGACCTGGACAAGTTTGAAATAAGGGCACATGGGAACCTAATGAAGTTCAGCAAGGCCAAGTGAAGGATGCTATTGTGTCAGGGCAATCCCAGATTTGTGTACAGACTGGGAGAAGAACTCCCTGAGAGACAGCCTTGCAGTGAAGGACTTGGGGGTTCTGGGGGATGAAAAGCTGGACACGAGCCAGCAGTGTGCACCAACCCAGGGTGGCCTGAGCTGATGGGTGCAGACAGCCCACAGCAGGGGATGGGAACTGGGTGATCTTTAAGGTCTCTTCCAACCCAAATCATTCTCTGATCCTCTGATTCTATGATTCTAAAGTAAGAGCAAGACTCAATTTCTCAATGAGGGCTGGCTGCAGTTCACACTCTGCAAGCAGGGGGCCTCTACAGTTCATATATGATGTGATTTATTTTGATTTAGAAGTTAAAGTTTCATGGTTTGAAGGTTTATAGCAAGTTATGCAGATCCTCACGATTAAATAATGATTTCATCACTTGTCATGAAGTGGGAGAGCAAAGGAGGATAAAAGAGAAGTGAACTTGGAGGGTTTTTAGCGTGTGATGTCTATGTGGTCTTTGGTAGCTGACAGGCTCTCCAGCATCAGGGTTAGTACAAGAGAAGGTTTTGAGTAAATGGAGAGCCATGGCAATCCATGATGTTGAGAAGAAGTTGAGAAAAGATCCAAGCATGCCAAGCTGAAACAACAAAGCCATGGGAATAGCACTCCTGTCCTGTGGGTCAAGGCAGGAGCCCAGGCATCCTGGTCATCCCTGATATGTGTATAGGGAAGCAAACACTGTCCCCAGCTGCAAAACAAAACAAAACAAAACAAAACAAAACAAAAAAACACCACGATAATAATGAGATTTAATCTCCCAAATAAACCAATTCAGCCTGCTATGAAAAACCAGCAGCTGTAAGCTCTGTTTTTCACAAAAAAGAGCTGGACCATGACATGCCATGATTCTTTCCAGCCCCTGTTTTCCTCCAATCATTTAGCTGGGGTAAAAAATGGAATACTGGAATAATAATAATAATGCCTATAATTAAAATCTGAAATATTTGGCTGAAAACTTTAACCTTAGCACATGGGCATCTGGAAACAATACACAGAAAACTATGAGGATCCCCCATTCTCCAAAATTACGTACATGGAGAAAGTCCTTCAAGCCCACTCTGGGTGGCTGCTCTGCTTTCAGAGCACTCACAGATTACATTTTCCACCCTCACTTCTTAAAAATGAAGCAAAGCCTGCTCACATGATCCCAGGACTGAAAGAAAATCCCAGCATCTTAGAACTTGCAATTAAAATCACCAGAGGTGACAGCGTTGGAAATGCTACCTTCAAGGTGTCTAAGATTTGTTTGCTTGTTTTGAATGTCTTCTGCTCAGAGGGAGAGGATCTCATTACAGCTTGGAGAGTGCCTCAGGTGGAAACCACAGCTATGGGGCACTGTATCTCTGCCTGAAAGAGCATGGAAAGGTTTATGTTCCCCAGCCTTCCTCCCTCCAGACACAAATGCCTTTTTTTCTAACTCACACAGACTCAAAGGAAAGGCGCTGCAACCTCAGGATAATCAGGAGGAGTTTGAGATCTATGCACGTTTGTTTTGGGGAACAAGAAGGAAAATGGAAAAGGTGAATGGGACGGAAGCTGGAACAGCCCCAGACAGGACAACGTGGGGCTTGTGCCCCAGGGCTCTTCCACATGGCATTAGTTTGCAGATAAACCTTTGGCAGTTCACCTTCCGAATAAATTCCAGCCTTCATCTCTGGTCACTTCTGGATCCTGCTGATTTCAAGTCTTGTCTGGATATATCGATTGTCCAGCAGTGAAAACACTGGCATATAAATTGCATATTGGAGCCAAGCAAAGGTGGCTGCATTCAGAGCACATAGGTAAAAGAGATTTATTATAAGGGAAGGGTGTGTTTATTCATCTGTTGACCTCAGGCCCTGCATTACTGCACTCCTCATAGAGAGCTGTTTGCTGTTGACCTTGGGACATCAGTTTAGCAGGGGCAATAGCCAGCTTTTCATCAGGGAGTTTAGACAAAGCAGAACCATTCCAAGGAAAACGCTCCATAAAGTGATCCTGTCCAACCTGATGCAGCAAAATTAACAGCCTCATTCTGGCCAGACTAATTCCTTTTTTGTGATTATCGTTATTATTCTGTTTTCATATTGCAATAAATAATGTAATTACTGAAAGCTGAGTGCTGATTAACACGGGTTCCCTGTTTCACAGGCAGGGTGGAGATGTGCGGTGAGCCTACAGATCCAGCCTAGGGGTGCTGCAGTTTTCTTGGATAATATTCAATCCGTGGCTCACTTGGAGTCCTCCCTGCAAAGAAGGATTGACTTGGTGACTGAAAGCATCCAGACCAAGCTTATCCTATGCAAGACTATGAGCTCCAAGGACTATTGTAAAGGGCAGAAGCCAGGAGCTACAGGAGAGGTGTGGATGCAGACCTCAGTGCAACTCAAGGACCTTTGAGAGTTCAGCCACTCACTCCATTTCTCCAGACCTGGTCTTCCCAAGTGTATGATGGGACCTTGTGCCTTTTTCTGTCCAATATGGAAGGGATGCATCGCTCCTAAGGAAGTGCAATGCTGGGTGGTGGGGAAAGAGGGTGTTATTGGATGTGGTGCTCAGGGACATGATTTAGCAGAGGGCTGTTAGAGTTAGGGTAGTATGGTTAGGTTGTGGTTGGACTTGATGACCTATAAGGTATTTTCCAACCTGAGCAATTCTATGATTCTATGTGGGTCAGTGTGGGAGTCTGACCTGCCCATCTGAAGTGCAGAAGACAGAAAAATTTAGAAAACAATAAAGTTTCCTCCCCTTTGCAAAACTGAAATAACAACAAGATACTGAGATTGACTTCAGCTCCATTTAATGAGGGATAATTAACCCACCCATCACAAGGCCAAAGAATTACACTGGTTGGAAATTTTCCAGTTAATGTGCCATTCGATATTTTCATCTAATTTCCAAGAATTTAATTGATATCTCAATTATGAAAGATATCGCTATTAACACCACTCTTGAGGAAATCCCTATCACTGCTGTGACTTTACACCTCCACATGATCCTCTCATTGCCACTCCCCACGGTGCTGGGGATGTCAGATGTCCTCCCAGCACATTCCAATCACACAGATCTCACCACTGAATTTCAAAACGCCACGGCTGCTGCAACAAGTAAAAATGCAAACAGGGAAAACAGCATCCCATGCAAGCGAGAGACCATGGACACATTTATGGCACTTTATGTAAACCAGATACAATGGAGTCATTTGGAGCTCAAAGGGGTTTAGTATTATCCTCCATCATTGGATCTGCCTGGTGCAGACTGCAGCTCACAGCCCCTGTGCTTATTCCTGGACTCAGTGGAAATCAGTGCAATCAGTGCAATCCCTCTGCAGTGCACAGGCTGGGGGAGGTGTCAGTGGTGGAGCACGGCGAGAAGCTCAAGGCTTTGAAGTCTTTGAGAGATTGGGTAGATGGCAGTGATGGGCAGACACCCAGCCTCAGTCTGCTCCACATATGATGAGCAAGGAGGAAGAGGTTGGCTGAACCCAGCTACACTTTTCAAGGGAGCAAGAACGGTTCTTTGCTCTGCCTGTTACTGGAAAGCAGGGGTTGCCATTACTCATCTGCAGAGACTCCGAGGCAAAAACCTGATGACCAAAGTCAAATAGATTCTCACAACTGATGAAGTATTTCCAAAAGGTCACTGCAAGCTGTTTTATTTTTTTGAAGTGCAAGCGTACAAAAAGGGGTTACCACTCCCTGAACATAGGTGCTTTTTCTCATGTGCTGTTGAATTAGATATTTAATCCTCAGATGAGCTAAATGAGTTGATCATGGCTAATGTTATTACCAGGAGTGCCAGAGGAATCAAAGATGATTATCCACTTGTCATAAAGTCTTAGCACAAAGGACAGAGAGAATTAATTTGTCCCACTGACCTAATTTTGGTTTCCATGTGGTTCTCATTGCTGCATGATAGAAATATGGGGAATAAGCAAGGAGAAGTGGAAATCTGAGATGATGAAACAGTGATTTACGTGGCAGAACCAAGACCTGGAAGACAATTTATGCAATTTCATAGTGCTTTTTATGAAAGGTCACAGTTTGCTGAGAAAAGATCCAAAAGGAACCTGGAAAACAGTGCAGCTCCCAGTAGAGCAGAATCATTTACAGTCAAAGGAATTTCTCACCTGGATCCAACAGATGTTCTGAGCCACATCCAATCACACAAATCAAATGGAGACTCCTACATTTGATGCCTCAACCAGCAAAGAGCTCCCACCACTCAGGTGAGGTGAGATACATCCCACTAGGCTGCCCAGCTTTGCAATAGATGGGATTAGAACCAGCAGTCCCACCAGTGAGCAAGTATGTAGGTTGCTCCAAAAGTAATGCCTCCTATTTCTGTCCGTGGAAATTATAACAAAGAGCTCAATAACACTGCTTGATACTGAATTTTCTTAGCTACGAAACACTATTTTTCAACATAATAACCACCACTAGCTTTGTGTTTTTGCCAGTGATGAACAAGAGCTGCATGTCATGCGCATAACAATTTGATCCAGTGGATGTGACCCCTGTCATCATTGCCACTGCTGAAGTGCAGCATTCAGTGCCTCACTGTGCTCACATCCGCTGTTTGGTTTCCATAAACATTCAGCAAGCATCAATGAATGTCAGTGGGTGCCATTTTTTCCACATGGAGGAATACAATTCCACCCCTTTGCTTTATTTGCACTTCCACATCAGACAGCATTTTGTCACTGCTGCCATTCTGTCACCCCTCTGCTGCCATCTGTCACACAACAACAAAATGTAACGGGATATTGGTGGGTAGGTTCAACTTCTACTGCTATCCCACCAACATCCCCCTCTGTCTCTGTGGGTCAACAGAATGAAACAGGAGGCATTACTTTTGGAACATCCTCATCTTTATGCATCTCAGCAGCTTTCATTACAAAGCTCTGCAGCTAACAGCGGCAGAACCAGCTCTCACTTTGGTCTTGGCAGCTCCTCTCCTGGCCATGACCCAGCTTCTCCACAGATGGATGCAGCAGCAGCCCCTGTCCATCCCCAGCACTCATGCTGCTCGCCTTTCCCTCGGTGCTGACTTCCTTGACACAGCTAATTTCCCAGAGGAGATGGATTGATTCTTCACGACCACTGTGGATTTAATACACGCTATTTATCACCCGGCTTGTCACTCAAATGGAAGAAGTATGTGTCTGCACAATATATATGCAAAAATCTCCATTGCGTTTAGTTAATCCTCAGATGGCCATCAATAAATTTCAGGGATTTGGAAGGCCTTTCAGGAAGAATTTTAAGAAGTAAAATGTTTGCATGCATATTTTCCTTGTTGTTGCTTAGATTCTCATCAGCCCCTCCCATTTAAAAAAGTGCCAACCCACAGCAGCTCTCTTGTTTTAATTATGTCAGTCTGCCAAAACAGTAGACATTGGCCTGGTTACATCAGTCTCACTACCCAGGGTGAGGAATACATCAGAGGAACATCAGTTACAGTTGTTCTGACGTCAGCACGTCCTACAAGCCATAGCCCATAAACTGTGCAATCCCAAATGCCTGCAGAGATGTCTGGGGTAGGACCTGGGCTGGGTCTTCTGCAGCTGGCAGTGAGCAGGGCAGCACAGGGCAGTGCACAGCAGGTCTCCTCCAATAAAGCTCCTCAAGCCTTGTGCAGGAGCTGCAGGGCATTTGGGCAGCAGCTGCAGGCACAGCTGGGCCAGGGTTTGCCAGGCCCCGTGTTTGCTGAAGCTAAATGAGGTGACGGGTTAAGAACTGCGTTCAGAACAGGTTAAGATCTGCGTTCCCAGATGTCTGAGTGCAGGAGGATTTCAGGTCTCCTAGGTCCCCATCCTGATGCACTCAGAGCACCCCAGGGCAAGCAAGGGAACGCAAGGTCAGGACTGCATGAAACACTGGTGGTAGGTGGGTGGTTGGACTAGATGATCTCGGCCATCTTTTCCAGCCCTGGTGATTCTATGACTCTGCTATTCAATGAAACCTCAGTGTATTTATGGTTATCAAGAGTTTTCTTATATTTTTCCCAAAGATGCAGTCTCTGTAGGGACTGTACTTCAGTACTACTTGAGCCCCATCCTCCAGCCCCCAACCCTTGAGAACAGCCCCACCGTGAAGCAGATGTGTGCCCAACTTGACCCAGACACTTCATCCGTTTCAGCCTGGCCCGGCTGAAACTGCTTTGTCCCCATGACTCATCAGATGCTGCTGCTTTGTCTCCTTGTAATCCTCCTATTTCCGTGCCACAAATACCTCAGCAAAGTTGTCTGCTGTAAGTATTGCTCAATATTTCTTATGGAGACTTCGGAACGTTGAGGTTATTCCCAATGGATCTCTTTTATCACAAGCCATTCAGTGAGAAAGCTTAAAAGAGCACTTTTGTGGCTCCTTGTTAGGAGGAGGGGACTAAAGCTTTGTATATAAAGGAAGGATGAATAATGATGCTGAGATAGGGATATCTGGACAAACAAACACTGAGTATCCAAGATGTTCATACTCTGGAAACCTTCCTGTGAGCTATCAGCAGTTTTCTTCCTACCTGAACAATGCACACACTGCAGTGTGCGTGCAGAGACTGGAGGGGTTTTAATTTATAAATGTAATGCTCAGCTGGCTCAAGATGACTTCAGATGAGCTTCTGCCTCAGTTTCCATCTGCAAAGACCTTGTGAAAGGATGCAGCGAGTGAGGAACAACCCCCAAAGCTCCAGGCACCTGGCAGGCTGTGGTCTCTCCCAGGTCAGTCCTGTCCTGCATGGCACAAAGAAGCTGTAGGACACGTGAAGGTCATCAGCACAGAGTCTGAGCTCACTCTGCAGGAAGAAAGAGAAAAACATCTCCAGGGACTACAATAAATTGCCGTCTTCTTCCCAAAGGCTCCTGTGAAACACTCGGAAAAGTGACCTCATTAATTAATGAGATGGGTTAACGCTCTCTCCGCACACTCCACTTAATTGCAGTTCTGTCATTCCCAGTGAATTCTTAATGCCATATCGATTATTCAAAGTTCTGTTCAATCAATAAAGCAATAAACCATGTATGTTTAAAAAAAGTAATTAAAAAGATAAATACATGACACATTTTAAAGAAGCCACGTCCTCCTGCAGCCCACTTAGCAGCTAGGAGCAAGCCATGGGTAAATGTGTGTTAGCATCCCCGCCTAATTGAACTGGATCATTGTCTCATAAATTTGTTTTAATCCCTAATCCACGTACCAAGTAATTCCATACAGAAACCATTCCAAACAGTAATGCCCTCAGTTTTCCTGTCTGGTTGCTGCATGGACAATGGTGACAGGAGAGCAGAGTGAGAGAAGTCCTGGCCAGAAGGTGAGACCACGTCAGCCTGCTGCATCGGGGGCTGGATGGGTGGGATTCCTAAAGGACAAGCCTATCTGGGAAGCTGCAGAAACACCACAGCACCATGGCTGAAGTTTCTTTATTGCCAAAAGGCAGCTGTGACCAACTCCACGCCATGGAGAGAGCCCTCCTTAGCCCTGGATGGAGCTGCATCTGCTGGAGCAGAAAGCCCAAGTGAGTCCATCTCTCTCCTCCCCCTCCTTATAGCCCATGTGCTGATGATCCTCCAACAAATGATACACATGTGTAAGACATGGTATTAATTGGATGGTAACAGCTCCCCAGGGCTTCTTGCTAGAAAGGATTCGAGGTAAGAGCTGAGAGCTTGGAGGAGAGGAAGAAAAATATTTCTGGGCTTGGGGTATGTTCTTTTTCTTCTTTCCTTTTTTTTTTTTCTTTTCTTTTTTTTTTATTGAAAACATTGTGATTTAACAACTGCAGGCCTTGTTGAGCATAAATAAATAAATAAGACGGAGAACTGGGACACACTAAGCTCTGTGATTGCATAAATATTCAAGCTGCAAGAGAAATATAAGATTTCAAAGGTGCAAACATAATTACGGAGTTGTTATCTATCCCCCATAGTAATTCAAACATAAAGAACATTTCCGTGTCAGCTGGTAAGGGATCCAAGTGAAAATCTGAGATGCTGAACCTGGAAAATGTGGCATCCAGCCATACAGCAGCGTGGGGTGATGCTCGCTCGCACCATGTGGACGAACAGCCCATGGTGGGCTGGGACTGGGACAGGAGTTTGGGCAGTTGGTGTTTGCTGAGGGGTGCTGAGATCTCCCCTGAGCAAAACCAAGAATCCCCATGCTATGGACACCTCTCCACCCTGACCAAGTCCCTGCAGCCAGTTCAGGGGTGAAGATCTGAGCATCTCTGAACATCTCCACCATGCTGCCACGGAGGGTTGTGGCTTCAGCAAACTGGAAGTCTCAGTGTGCTGCGTGGCCATTGTTTGCATCCAAATCTCTTCAACCCCAGTATTTTCCACCGTGGATCTGCAGGAAAGCTGATCCTTATTAATGCAGAGGCTGGGGCTACAGGTTGGAGCTGCAGCAGGATGCTGGCAGCAGGGAAAGCAGCAAGGAAATAGACTCAGGCTCACGTTGCTCTTTCATAGGAGATTTCAGGGGCAAACAACACTGAATGAAGCACCTATTTTCCAGCTCTTCCTGTCCCCATGCATGGCACTTGTCCTTTTCTGGGACTCTCAGCATTGACATCTGGTGAGGAAAGGCTGAAGCTGCTGACAGCTCACCACGAGCTTCCCCAGCCCTTCTGCTGGTGCCATTGCTGAGGAGCTGAAACATCTCTCAGAGGAACACAGTGCTGGCTCTTCTGGTCCCTGCGGGGCAAGTGCAACGTTGCTTATGGAAAAAAATATCCCTTTATTATCACAAAACCAATTTTTAATTGACTCTGTGACAAAGAAAACAATGCCCTCCCCTCGCTCACACTTCACTGCTAGAGGTTGAGTTTCAGCTGCATCCCAGGGGAGGGAGGCGATGTGCAGCTGGATGTTGGCATGCTCAGGGCTAACTGATCACCCCCTGTTGGGCCATGCAAGCTCCATTTGTTACGAGGCAAATACCAGGGACAGGGATGCTGTGTCCTGAAACACATGGGATGCTTGCATAGTATGAATCTCAGCCTGCAAAACAGAGCCCTGTAGCGGTGATGCCTGTCTGCAGCATCACAGGTTGTGACAGCTATACTACTGGGGAGTGGGGAAGAGGGTCTGAAAAAGGCTCTTGGGCAGATTCTCTTGCAGGAGTCCTGTACTGAACACAGCACTCCTGAGATGCAGTTTGGAATTCAGTTGCTTCTGCACAAGGATGCAATCACAGCATCCTGGTAGGGTAACAGCACCATCTGCTGCTGCAGGGTCCAGAAAAGCTTCCTCCTGGTCCCTAGACGTCTGATGTTTTCTTGGCCTGGCCATACCCTGTAGCAGCCCTTCATCCATGAGCTGCACATAGGAAAGTGACATCACATCAAGGGCAGAGGTATGGGTAGAGAGGTTTCACCCCAGGTGGAACTGAGTACAATGGACATTCAGAAAGCAGAACAGCTTCCCTTCCCTTTCCCCTTCCCCTTCCCTTCCCTTTCCCCTTCCCTTCCCCTTCCCCTTCCTCTTCCCCTTCCCCTTCCCCTTCCCCTTTCCCTTCCCCTTCCCCTTTCCCTTTCCTGTCCAGGCACCTCCTGTGAAGGTCTCTACTCTCTCCCATGGAGAAAGAGCCTTGGCTTTATTTATTTAACCCAGATAAAGGGATTTCTCACATTATTTGTGGCAAATTTGGGAAACTGAGCTGCAACATGCATAGCCCAGATCACAAATCCCTTCCACCTGTCTCTATGAGTCTTGCAGACCCCTGGGTGGGCTTGCTGGAGCCCAGGAGCATTGCTTAGGGGTAGACACTGATTTTGGGGAAGGGTGTGTTGTGGATGGATGTTCCTATGCCACTCATGTTCCTGAGGCTAGGACAGGAGGTTTGGACTCCTGTCACCCCCATCTCACCCTGATGCTATTGAAGAAGAAGGGATCTGTTTTATTCCCTATTTGCTTCCCTTGACTCCACCAAAATTGGAAAGGACTTTCACCATGGACCTCAAACACCAACTCCATGTTTGCCCTGGACACAGGTGGATATTGAGTGAGAATGGATCATGGACGTAAGGCAGGAAATTGGAGGAGATGTAAGGAAGCTCCCCAAGCACAGAGCACTAAGCAGGTTCATTCCATGGGAATGGCAGAACCATGCAGCCTTCCTTTAGGAAGTGGTGGAAAGGGACTTTCCTACTCCCTCACTCTGGTGCAGACAACAGGATCTCCTGGGAAACCACCAGTTGGAGCGGGGAGCATAGAGCCTTGCTGCTGATGTTTAAGTAAGGTGCATGGACATTTTTTGAGGTGAGATGGAAAAAGACAGAGGCTATCCAGCAGGGACCTGGCTGGAGGGAGGGGCAGACGTGAGACCTATCTCATTCACTGCTGAAATGAATGTCCTTGCCCACTTTCTAGGCAATGAATTAGTGCCATGGAGGCCTCAAGAGCCCAGGACATACCTGCCTTTCAGAGAGTTCATACTGGCATGGGAAAGGTCAGAGAAGGGCTGTGGGAGACCCTCCATCCTCAGGGCACACTATGGCTATAATGGATGTAGACTCTTAGGGTACAAGGAGCTGATGCAGAGCTCTCCATCAAGCAGCAACACCAGCAGTAGAGCAAGAGGGATGACCTGGCCACCAGTGCACACCAGCTAGAAGATGAAAAACGAACCATGAGATGGAAAGGGCTGGAACAGACTCAGTGCAGCAAAGTAGAGCTGCCCAGTCAGGTTATACAAGGGGCTTTGTGCCATCATGACCACAGCCACCTCCGAGACACAGGAGATTCTGCTGTGTGTCCTTAACTGCTGTAGTGCTAGATACTTCCTGCCTAATCAGTCTTGTATCCTATCCCATCCTGTCCCATCCCATCCTATCCTATCCTATCCTATCCTATCCTATCCTATCCTATCCTATCCTATCCTGTCCTGTCCTGTCCTGTCCTGTCCTACCATTCACCATTGTCCTGCTGAGCACACCAACCCAGAGCAATGCAGGTGACCACAAGCACCTCTGAAGTTGCCTAAGCTGCTTGGATCTACCTGAACATACCACTTGTGGCTGCACGTTGCCTCTATCCCAGACAGGAATAGGTCTATATGCTCAGTATGTCAGCCCTGATCCATTCATGTGTTCATTTGGGATACAGTGGCTGGGAGGCAATGGGACTTGTCCTGACCAGGAGTTGAGTTGGGCCCCATGCTTTTATTTGTTGTCACTGTGTGGTTTGGTGACCGCATCTCATCACCCAGAGGGACTGACAGTTGAATGAAATCCTCATTCCCCTTTCAACAAGGAGATGTCAAACAGAGAACGCAATGCACCCAAGGTGACACCATCCCACAGGGCTACACACAGAGAGTCACATCACCCCATGTCCTGCTTTTGGCTGAGATAGAGTTAGTTTTAGCTGGTATGACACTGTGTTTTAAATTTAGGAGTAAAACAATGCTGATAACACACCACTGCTTGAACTGTTGCTGAGCAGTGCTTACACTAAGCTAAGGACTTTTCCTTTTCCTTGTGCTGCCCTGCCAGGCAGGAGCTGGGGATGCACAAGGAGCTGCGAGGGTGCAAAACCAGAACAACTGACCCGAACCAGCCAAAAGGATATTGAATAGCATGCCATGCCATGCTGAACAGTGTCAGGGTGGGGAGGAGGGAGCTGCTGCTGCTGCTCGGGGACTGTCTGGTATTGGTCATTGTGTGGTGTGCTGGGCGCTGATTGTTTTGGATAGATATATGTATAAATCTACACACCTATATCTATTTATTTATTATTATCATTTTCCTTTCCAGCCGGACGGCCGCACGGAGCCCTTCCGTCCCTCAGCCCCACGAGGTGGCAGCAGGAGCCCACGGACGGAGAATTGAGCAGCAGCCAGGTCAACCCGCTCCGAGTGCGGGGCTGTGAGATGAGATCCGGACTGAATGGGCTCCAATGGGGTGGGCTCCTTCCTGGGGTCCCACTCCGGGCTGGTTTTCTCCCTCAGCATCTTCGTGAGGGACAAAGCAGCGAGGGTTCTCACTTCATTCACAGATGACTCACTGAGATGTTCCCCATCACACAAACATACCTGGAGGCACATCCTCTCTCAGCCTCAGTGTTCTGGCCAAATTACAGTGACAAAAAGGAGCCCCGTGGTCCAAAAGTAGTTCTGATTGTGACCCTGCCCGGAGCCTGGCGCTGTGCCTCTGCCTGCCCCATCACCACAGGTCAGTCCCTGGGCAGGATGGAAGAACCAGAGGTCCTGCAGAGTATGGGGTGAATGTGGGGGGGCTGAAATGAAATGGGGCACACAATGGGAGAGGGCTGAAGCACAAGGCTGGATGCTCCCAAGGGGAAGAACCAGTTCTGTTCAGCCTGGAGCTGGTGCAAGAGCAGAATGGGGAATTAATCTCAGCAGAGGGGCTAACATGAATATTTACCATCTCTTTTTTTTTTTTTTCTTTTTTTTTTTCTTTTTCCCTAACTGCTTCTTTAAGACAAATAATCTACTCTCTTGAATCTGGACTAGGAAATCCAAATCTCTCCCAGTTATAAAGAGCGTTTTCAACACCTAATGCTCCCAAAATACCAGGCTCCTCTGACTGCTGGCTCTCAGATTAAAGGGCAGTGGAGTCATCTCATCCCCCAGGGCTTGGCCCTTGTGCTCAGCTAACACACACACATCTCCCATCAAGAGATGTGGACAGTTTTGATGGACAAGGATGTTGAGCTCGTTTCACCTCTGCCCTGATCTGTGAGCCCAGTGCCCCTTGCTGATGAGGTCCAAACCCGACACGTGTCTGACCAAAGGTCTGCGCAGTCAAGCTGAGGGACCTCACTTTTCCAGACACTCCCTGATTTTCCTTCCTGAGTTTCCTACACCCCACTAAGCTGCATCCACCCACAGCCCTTCTGAGCCCTCTTCCTCTCCTTCCAGCCCCATGTGCTGCCCTGGGATGCTCTGCACCCATCCCACAGCCCACACAAGATCTGTCGATCCCTGTGGCATTTTCTTGACCCCTTCCATCCCACTCTGCTCCCTGCCTGTGTCCCTGGTGCAGCACTGGGTACCACTATGGCAACAAACCAACAAAGAGCCCAGAGAGATGGCCACAGCCCCATCAGTGCTTCTGGTCACCAGCAATGCCTGTGTCAGTCTGGATCCTTTCCCTGCAGCAGGTGGATGCACAATGATGTAAGAATGCTTTAAAGTATATCCGTGGATTCATCTTCCCTCCCTCTCCTAGTAATGAGTTCAGGATGTTAATTAATAGCTAACTGCTTATGTCTTGCATCTATCAAATGTCTCAGCAAGGAGCCTCCAAGTATTTTGCAGACACTGGCTACCATCCCCTGATTGGAAGCACAGCAACCACAGAGCAGCTACAGGGACTTGCTGGTGCTCAAAGCCTGGGAGAGCATCCCCAGCCCTGCTCCAGCAACTGACCCACCCTGCTCCTTCTGCCACTGGACTGCCTCCAAGCTGCGGCCTCTTAGCAAACCCTGCAGGCAAGCTGCCTATAAGTCAGAGCCCAAGGCGGGGAAACAAAGAGTTAACCAATATCCTGATGGGCTGGTGAGCTCATCAGAGCTGGGATATGCTCCACCGTTCATTAGACTCAACAGAGCCCAGTAGACAACATCCGGAGGGCTGCAGGGCTGAAGGTGAGCCTGGGTGAGGAGGGCAGGGTGCCCTGCTGCAGCCGTTCCATCTGTGCCACCGCCGGTGGTGGGCAGCCATCGTCCGCCCTCCCCATGTAAGTAGGATGGATTTCCATGGGTTTGGTTCTGGGGTGGTGGATGCAGCATAATAAGGGTGAGGGTCCTTTTGCTGAGCTCCAAAAAGGGGTTCAGGAGTGCTCTTTGCTCATCAAGGCTCTGAGCACATCGGTGGGGCCAGCCAAACTACGGGCGATGCTGAGAAGCTGCTCCCAAGGGATGCAGGAGGTTGGGCCCAACCCAGCCCCACCACACCAGCAAATGGACACTGTCTCCAGCTTGGCTTACATCCCGGATGTGGTGGGGCTTGGAGGAGGTGTGTGAAGTCCTGCCACCAAGCCGTGTTTCCCCAACCCTGTTCTCAGAGCAGAGACAGCCTGTCCACAGGGCCAGCACCAGCCATGGTAAGGCACAGGAAAGGCAGGAAGGAGAATGGGGCTGTAGGATGCTTTGTGCTGACACACCTCCATCTTCTCCCAGAGCAGAGCCTGCTGAGACCAACGGGATCTGTTCCTCCCTGTGCTGACCCATGGCGATGGGAGGTGGAGCACCCTGATCTCCCTGCTGCTTCTTCTGTGCATCGGGGGATGCTCAGTGCAGCCAGACAGGAGCAGAGCTCAGCATGGTGAGTCAGCGCTCGGTCCCCCCAGGTCCCCTGTGTGACCCCCACCTGCCCCTCCGCTGGGTGTTCCTGAGCCCTCCTGGCCATGGAAGTCTCATACTGCTCACCCTCCTCATTTTGGGAGGGCCCTGGGGATGCTGGCTCACTGATATGCACCTCAGTCTGATTACTTTTGAACCTGATTGATAGATGCTGAATTAAATTTGGCTGTGGCATGGCATCTCGACAAGTTTCTGCTAAGAGTTTGCATGTGCCTGTCCACGCAGCCTCCTTCCCCAGCCACCCCACCATCCCACGGGGGCCCTCTGGAGCATCTGGTTCCTTGTCCCAGCAAACATGGTCCCACAGTTGTCCCCTGGGGGGTCCTGTATAGCGGGCACAGCCAAGAGTCAGACTGAGGCACCCCAGGACATCAGGAAAACCCATGCCCCAAAAATGTCCTTGTCTGGACTGGGGATGCTCTGCTGCTCCTGAAGGGAACAGGGGCAGCAGTTAGGTGTACTGATAAGAGGAATGTGTAAGAAGCTCCTGAAGAATCAGAGCTACTTCCCCATGGGAAAAGGAGATGGGCAGGCTGGGGACCTGTGGGACTAGATCCAGCCTTAGCACGTCCTTGGGACTTCCGAGGGGCTCAGTCCCTATCTGCAGGTTGGCTGTGGCATCCCAGGTCCTGGCTGCTCATGTGCTGCTCTCAGACTCAGAGGTGTCAGGAGGATTTTTGGTCTCTGTGGCTGCAGACAGAGCAGAGAGCTGCCCCTGTGTGAATGCAGAGATGGGCAGGAAAATTAAATCACTTGTAAATGGATTTATTGGGGTCCTCAGCAAATGGGATCCTCAAACATCAGCATGCAAAGCACTGGGAGAACAAAAGGGGAGAAAGCATCACTCCTCCTTCTGTCAGGGATAAAGACCCCAGTATGAGCACTGCTTGCAGGAGCTGGGGCAGCAGCAGCCAGCCATGATATCTGAGATCTACTCTAGAGGCATTTGCAAGGCAGCAAATGGTCATCTGCGGATGCTCTCCTTACAACAATAATTATTCAAAATGTGGGAGAAACCTGATAGCATTATCCTGCTGGGCTGCTCAGTATGAGCATCACGCATCTTCCAATGTGAGCACATCTGGGATGAATTAGGGATGGAGTATGGGCAGAGCAGGAACTGAAATCACATTAGCTCTCCCAAGAGCTGCAGATGCATGCAGAGCTTGAAACCAAACTCCTGGCCACGTGTAGAGAGTGAAACCTTTCTTGAGCAAACAGAAGGGAACTACGTAGCACCTCATGCAAAGTGCTATAAAATGATCAGCATATGAAAATTGTGGTGAGAGGAATGGTTATGCCAGAAAATGGTTATGCTCTGCCCCATCTCTGCTGGTTTGACAGAGTAAGGGAGAGCTGCAGATGAGAGGGATACAAGCACTGAGCTCTGCTTTTATTTTATGTTTTTTGGTCCAATTTTTGTAAATCTGAAATGGCACAAAATATGTCAGTGCCACCGGGTCTGCATTTCTGCAGCAGTGCTTGAGTGGGTAGTGGGGATAAACAGAAAAAATTACATCAGAATAAACCACAAACCTGGGAAAGGAACACATCTGAAAGGAATAAGGGAGATGTCAGCACCCTGGGGTGGGCAGGGGGCCCAGCACAGCCCAGCTAGGGGTTACCTGCTGGTAATGGCCCAAATAAGGATCATTAGGACCTCACAAACCAGCAGAGATGGGGCAGAGCAGGGGACTCATCTTGCCATCCTGATCTGCGATGGCCTCTGGTGACTCTCTTCCCAAGATTTTCTCCTCCACAGTTTTGTAGCTGTGTGTGCCTGCACCAACGTGCTGCAAACCCTAGCATCAAGCAGCAGCAGCAGAAAATGGGTTGGAGGCACCAGGCTCTGGACTCATCTCCTCTGCACCTCACCATAGCCAAAGCAGGATGCAGACCTGCAAACCCAATGTGATAGCACCCATGGTGCACATCTTCCTGGGAGCAAGCTCTCAGCCTGCTGTGGATGAGGGCCTGGGCAGGGTTTTTGATGAACTGCTCTGGATCAGCATCAGGCTCACAGCCTGCACGGTGCTCAGAGCTGAGCTCAGCATGCCCAGCCCTGCAGCACGCTGGACCCTGTGGGCTCTCCCTGCCAGCTCCACGTCCTGCTTTCCCCTGCTCCGATGAAACAGTGGTTAACATAATGCACTGCATTTCCCATTTATCATAATGATTTCCCCATGCTAAAGTCATGCTGTTTCTGGGAAAATGCATTTCCTCCTCAAGTAGGAGAAAATCTAATGCAGGGGCAGGGCCCCTGAGAAAGCCGCAGGGTTGACCCCAGCACTGCAAAGCACAGCACAGCACTTGGCATGAGCTGAGATTCCTCCTGCAGCCTCCCCAGACCCACCCCTGCCATGGGCTGTCTCCACCTCCCCCCCCCAGCCAGTTCAGGCTGCCCAGGGGCCACACATGGCCTTGGGCACTTCCAGAGATGGGGCATCCACAGCTCTGGGCAGCAGTGCCAGGGCCTCATCACCTCTGGGTAAAGAAGCTCTAAGGAAGTGATCTGCCCTGGGGTAGGGGTTAAAGTTAGGGGTGGGGTGGGCAGTGGGACTCCCACAAAAAGCAGGCAGCCCTCCTCCCTGCAGGATCCAGTCGCCTGTCCTTAAATGTGCTGCTCATAGAGTGTGATGCTCTTCTCTCCCTGCAGCAAGGCACCAAGCTTTCCCCAATTTTTAACTTGGCCAATGCACTCATTGATGACTAGATGGACAGCACTCAGTCCATCCTCCAGCACCAGTCCTCTGCTCTTTCTCTTCTGTCCACCCTAGGTCTCCTCAGATCCTGCTGTCATGGAAAACGTCCCCCCAAGCCCTAATGGGAGCCTGAAGTCCCCCCCATCCAAGGAGCTGCTGACCAGCAACACAGCCAGCACACTGTGCATCAGCTCCCGCAGTGAGTCTGTCTGGACCAACACCTCCAGGAGCAAGTGGGACATCTACCACAAGCCCATCATTGTCATGTCTGTCGGAGCAGCCATCTTCCTCTTCGGGACAGTCATTACCACCTTGTCGTGCTTTGAAATCAAGAACAGTGAGGTGTACAAAATGTGCGGCCCTGCTTTCCTGTCCATGGGACTGATGCTCCTTGTCTGTGGCCTCGTCTGGATCCCCATCATCCGCAAGAAGCAGAAGCAGAGGCAGAAGTCACAGTTCCTGCAGAGCCTCAGGTCCTTCTTCTTCAACCGTTGAGCACCTCCCAGGAAGGCTCCCACCCCACTCCTCACATTAGCCATAAAAAGAAGTGTTCTTGTGTACTCTCCTAGAGGAATTTATCCCAGTCCCTTCCCTATAAGACAGAACATGCTGTACCATCCCCAGCATGAAAGTGAACTTTGTATCTTGCCCAGGGAGCCCCAGAAAAAAAGAGATCAGGACTTGATGGTGAGCCCAGCGCCCCACATCACCTCACCATGCAATGGCCAACCCAACATGTGCCATGCAATGGCCAAACCAACACATGAAGGGGAAAGCAGAGTTTCTGGCAGCCTCCGTCAGCAGCTTTTGTAGGGCACAGCAATGGAGAGGAGCCAACTCATCACGGTGTGGGTAAAGGTGCTGTGAGCACTGGGCTTCACGTCTGGAAAATGGAAGGTCCAAGGAGGTATCTCCAGAGTTACAGAGAGGGGCAGCAGGACAGCATGGTCCCAGATCTCTTCACAGCAGAGGCCACCAGGATGGGCAACACATGTCACCAAAGCTTGGGAAGATCAGACATGGGGTCCATGGCCAGGAATTCCCCAGTGCAGATCTGCTATGGCAGCTGAGCAGTATGGCTGGAGCAGTATGGCTGGAGCTCACTCTGTGCTCAGGGTGCAGCACTCACACAGTTCCACCTGAAATGAAAATTCCCAGTCTGAAAAACCACTCTCAGTCTGAACAACAAAACCGGAGTTGATATAATTGGGCGCATGATATTCTGCCCCTGACTCCGAGTGGGACTCTGATTTTTCAGATCCAGCTCACCTCCCACAACATCCCAAGACCTCAGCCCAGCGAGCTGTGGCTCAGTGCCTGGAACCCCATGCAGGTGAGAACCCAGCACCAGGGGCGGGCAGGACACGGCTTGATGCTGATCAGAGGCAGAAGAGGGGCACAGGAGAGGAGACCCCAGCTGCACCTCCACGCAGCATTCCCACCCCCTCCCATGGATCACCCCTTAAAGCAGTGAGACATTCCTGGGAATGAAGACAGGCTGGTAATGATGTACTGCTCTGCAACACCCTGCTCTGCATTAGGACAGTGGACATCAGCACAGAACAACTTCCTTTTGGTTTGGATGCCGCATCCCTAAGGAGCTGCCATCACAGACATGCTGGGAGCTCCAGATAACACAGGAGACCCACTGAAAGCAGAGATTGGTCTGCAGATATGGCCCAAAGAGCCCATAGCTCAAAGCTTCATGATGGCTGGGACACCACCCCAGTATGGGGGTAAGGTTGGCAGTGCTGTATGATGGGGAGCAGCAGAGGCAGCTTCTGGCCCGCAGCTGGCACAGGATGCACGTGCTCGAGGAACACATCCTGCTGACCCAGCTTGGCTGTGCCCTGAGTTGTGTTTCCATGCAGTGCACACGTGTCTCCTGCTGGTGCCAGCTGGTGAGTGGGGTGTTGGAGGTACGTGGTCTGGCAGCAGACCCAGTAAACCTCTCCTGCTCCTCAGTCATTCATCCCTCTGAGCAGTGCTCTGCTGTTATTTTCGGTGCTGGCTTGGCACCAGGCTGGTTCTCTATTGATTCAGCTGCAGTGGGCACAGGCTCACCCCAAGCTCCTGCCCAAGGATGAGCTGCAGCCAGAAAAG
This sequence comes from Phasianus colchicus, assembly GCF_987193195.1. Taxonomy (NCBI): domain Eukaryota; kingdom Metazoa; phylum Chordata; class Aves; order Galliformes; family Phasianidae; genus Phasianus; species Phasianus colchicus. The sequence continues at coordinate 2,058,947 of NC_143455.1, forward strand.
CAGGTGAGCAGCAGGGCTGGCATGGAAGAAATCACAGAGCAGTATGAGGGATGGGGACACAGAGTGGGGTCCTGTGCTGCACATCTTGCAACCAAGGAAACAGCTGGTGAAGTATCAATGGGATAAGGAGTCACTGAGATCAGAAATGTAACAGGATTCCATGCTGGTTATTTATAACAAGAATATTCGATTTAATTAAAGCAGAAATATCTCAAGGGTTTCACCTTGCTGCTGTGGTGCTTTGTGTTTGCTGCGGGAGGGGAGCTGGCTGTCCTGGGGTGTGACAAGAGGCAGACCAGGAGGGCTGAGGCTATGGGTTGGTCTGTGTCTCTGTGCTGGGGTCTGCCCAGGGACCCCTCAGGTGTGAAGGGGTGCACGGGTAGGGGTCAGCAGGGGATGAAGACTGCCCAGATGAAGATTAGGGCAATAGCCCAGGCAGGGGTCAGCAGAGCTTGGGTCTGGTTGTCTGAGCTGTAGGGGTCAGAGAGGTAAATAGTAACTGAAGGCAGAGCTGGATTAACAGGCTGAAGCTGAACACGCAGACAGAAGCCCAGCAGCAGAGTGGGAGCAGTACACTGTATGAGTGATCAATGCCTGAGTGCTACCCAGAGGCTGAGTGGGATCTGCATTTATGTGTGCAATGCAAATCGGTCCCAGCACTGGGAAATGCTGTTCACAAAGGCTTCACTGGAAGCTGACACCAAATGCATACCCTGACACAGCCCAGCCAACATCACAGGGCCTCTGAGGAGGGAAATCTTGTCTCTGTGCTGTGCCATGGGACCAGAGAACCTCTGTGTTACGCTGCCTTGGGAGGCTGCAGAGATGGGAGTTGCCTCTGGATTCAAAGCAGGGACAGCAGATCCCTAAAGGGATGATATAAACAAGGGGACATCCAGCACCGTGTTAGATGGCCATCCCCAGGGCACCTCCTCCTTCACTGCTGGGGCAGCACACAGCTGAGGCCCCCTAGGTCTGCACACACAGTGCTGGTGCCTTCGGGCTGTTCCCATGTATGCACAAAGCACAGCTTCACTGTTCTCTGTGCTCATCCCTTCTCCCCCTGCAGCCTGTTTGAAATCTGCTGGGATGCCTCAGATCAGAATAAAGAAACCAGACACACGTTGCGAAGAAAATATTGGATCAGTCAACAACAGCAGTCCTGCCCAACTCTCATTAAGGCTAGATCCAATGAGATCTGCTTCCGTGCTTTACAAAAAGAACAGGAAACCCACTATGAAATTCACTATGCCTGCAGAACAGTTTGGAGGGGAAATGTACCCAGTGTGTCTGGATGACCCCAGGGCTGGGAGCCTGGAGCAGGTGGGACGTTCCCCAAGGTGCTCCCCTCTTGGCACCCCGCAGGGCAGGCAACATCCTACCAGGTTGAGCTGTCACCTCCCAGAAAATCCCCCCATAAAAACCCCAAATCTTTTCTATTTCAGTCCTCAGCAGCGTGAGCACAAACCAAATTTCACCCACACATGACAGAGCCCATCAGCCCAGGCATTGGCTCAGTGCAGCAGAGGTTTCCATGCCACGCAGCCCCACCATGCGTGTGCCCCCAGCAGCAGCAGTTGGGATTTTAACTCTTTTTATCTGATTTTCCATAACTCACCCTGAGCAACAGCAAACACCACGTGGGCACGGTTCACCATTAGCTGTGGACAGACACGTGGGGCATGGAGCCAGGAGGGGCGGGGCCTTTTGAAGGGGGCGTGGCTTGGAGAAGGGGTGGGGCGTGAAATGGGCGGGGCTTGTGGTTGTGGGCGTGGTCTGCTGTGTGAGTGGGCGGGGCTTCGTGCTCCCCCAGGGCAGGCAGTGCTGTGGCTGTGCTGGACTGCAGGGCTCCATAGAGGGAGATGCAGAAATTCAGCTCCTCCATCCTCACCCCATCCCATCCCATGTGCCCCACAGATGACCCCAGAGGGTCTGTGGGGGACACCGTGCAGCTCTGCCCTGCAAGCAGGTGGGAAGTGCCAATAGAAAGCTATTTCCTGAAGAAACTGTGATGGAGAGACTCAGTCAGTGTGAGCCAGGGCTGTGGGTGCATGCTTCTGTGGTCCATGGAGCAATCTATGTTCTCTGTGCCCATGAAAAGGAGCTTGGCTTGTGCCAGAAGGTTTTCCCCTCTTCTGCTCCTCTCCTCTCACCTCCCGTGTAGAATTAGCCAGTGTCACTGATGCTGGGCAAAGTCCTTGGAGCTTTTGCCCAGGTTTGGCTGCAGCCCAGCCAGTGCCTGCCTTCTGGGTGCAAGGAATTATTTTATTAGAGAGTGCTTTCATTTCCTTTGCTATAAAGCTGAGCACAGGTATGGGAAGGACAAACGTTTGCAGAGGTGAAGAGAGCTCAGAAAGTCCCCGCTGGGTGCAGACAGAAAAACCACAGTCAGCCCCCCAAGGCTGTAAAAGTGGGAAGCAGGGTGCGACAGGAGAACTTGAGTCTGGAAACCATCCCTGCAGCTGCTCTCAGTGCAGGTTCAGGTCTGGGCCAGCTCTCACCTGCTGAACCCACTACAGGGCTTTGCCCTGGGGAAAGCAGCCTCTCCATGCCCTGTTTTAAGGATTTGCCTCCTGACTTTGCAGTTAAATAAATATTGACTGACACCTGCTAGCCCAAGATTTTGTCAGAGCGCTTCCATTCATCCGCTCACGTTCCAGCTGCGCCCAGCTCATGTGTAACTGAGGGACGTGCACTCACTGTTCCCTCTGGAGAACTGGTTCACTCTTGCTGCATACTTCTGCAAACCTGTCCAGGGCCAGCTCCGGGAGCGTGCTCTGCTAACATCATCCTTTCAACTGCAGAAGAACTGGGCTAGAAAAAGGCAGAAGAGGTAGGCAGTGCTCTCTGCTTGATTTATTTGTTTTTCAATATCTTGGGGAATGAAATGCAGCTGTCTGCAGTTTTCTGAGCTGATAATTGGAGGTGAATGAACTTCTGGAAACCTCTGGGTCCCTTCCCAGCCCGGGGGAGTGATTTTATTTCGTGTGTCGCATTTCCGTGAGTGCTATCGCGGGCAGATCGCTGCTCACATGCACTGCTTGGTAGAGCTCAGCACCACGGAGCTGCACCCGGATGAGAACATTTCCCACAGGGCAAATCCCAGATGGGCTTCTGGCATCCAACAGAGCACCATGCAACATCAAACCTGGGGGAAAACAGGGAGCTGCCATTGCCAGCTTGGTTTCTTGCTCTAACTTCCGTGCCCTAAGCGAGAAACACAGCCCAAAAGAATTCTGTCTGGTCTAGTGGGATTGAGGTGGCACAGCCTTTCAGTGCATGGGGCTGGGCAGGTCAGGGCTGACCCCAGCTCCTTACATCAGTCCCACCTTCACCTGAGCTGTTTGCTTTGGAGGATGCAATGCACAGTGTCCCACATGGCTCATGTCCGTGGGCATCGGAGAAAGTTGGGCTGGAAGGGGCAGAGAAGTCTTGGTGCATTAAGAGGGGTCATCATTTCCTGAAGATGATGAAAACTACTTAATGGATTATGGAAGGGCTCTCTGAAATCCAGGGAACAGAAGAAAATGACCTTGGAAGAAAAATAAATAGATAGATAAATAGGCGAACAAAATGGGAGCTGGATGTGTCTGTGGGAAAAGAAGACAAAGCAAAAATCCCAGTCTTCAGAAAGTAACAGGGCTCAGTCTCATCAGTAAAACTGTGACCAGGGTATCTCCAGCATCATCAACACTAGCCCTCCAGTGAGTTCTTCCAAATGCAGTGGGACAAAGGAGTCAAGAGCCACAAACCTCCTCCATCCATCTCCACTGTCACTGTAGTCCATTGAAAGAAGACCACAGAACAAGGATTCCTGTTGGGGTGGTCAGGTCCTGCAAGCTGCTATGCTCCAGCCCACTGCTGACAGGTCCTGGGATGACAAACAGCAGCTCCTCCCCAAGGCCTTGGAAGAGCAGAATGCACTAAGAAGAGATCAGTTTTTCATTTGCATATTCAAAAGCCTTCACTGTTCTGAGATGAGGGGAGGAAAAAATTCTCTGCCTGCAGAGCTGTGTTTTTGGGATGGAGCAGCTCATGCTGCCATTAGCACAGTGCTGCCTACAGTACCTACATGCAGCAGCCTGGGTAAGGGGGGGGAGGCTGATGGGGACGTGCTCTGTGATGCACGTAGGTGTGGCAGGCAGGAGCCCAGTGGCTTTTAGCACCTATGCAGCAAACATGGTGCCCAACTCCAGCCATCAGCCATCACCTGTCCCCAGTGCCAGCCGTGCACTTGCCCCGAGGTGGTGCAGCTCAGCATGCAGATACCACAGCAGGTGGCTGTCAGCCCACAGAGGCCATCCCTGTCCAAGGGCTCCCAGAGGCTTCCATCACCTCCAGATTGCTCTTTTTGCCATCATGTGCTGACTGGAGAGGAAGGATGTCCCCAGCATCACATGGCAACTGGGGAGCAGAGAGCATCAGCCCGGCATCCCACCAAGCTGCTCATGGACGAGCTCTGGGAAGTCTCACCTTCTGTAGTGATTCACCACTGACCTGACAGTTCCCATTCTAGGGATGGGCGATGGCACGGGCTGTGTGATTTCTGGCTTTCCAGCAAGACCTGCTTTTGGGAGGGGTTGCAAGGGAGGTGCATTTTGACACTCCAGAAAAAGCCCCGTGTCTCAGTTTCCTAATAAAGAGAAGAAAGCCCCATGTCCTGCCGTGGAAGAAGCAGAGGCAGCAACGGTGGGGCCATGAAATGGTTAAAGCAGTGTCGTGCTGCCTCCCGATTGTTCTGCAAGGTGTGTTGTGACATTTGTACTTCCTCCTGCCACGGGCGGGGAGAGATGCTGGCACTGGGGCTGCAGCATGGCCCTGCATGGGTTGGCTGGGCGCTGTGGTGGGGTGCTGCTGCTGGCCCTGCTGTGCGACGTGCTGGGGCTGGTCCTGCTCCTCCTGGGGCTGCTCGCTCCTCTCAGCTACTGGGACTTCTTCGTTTACTTGGGAGCGCTGCTGCTCGCCTTCAGTCTTCTCTTCTGGACCTTCTGGTACACGTTCAACATCGAGATCCCCTATAGGGAGCTGGGTGTTAATTGACTCTCAGCGCTGAAATGGGAACTTACATTTGGAGGAGCTATCTCGCCAGCTGGGAAGCTGCAGAACATCGTTCCATTGGCAAAGAGCATCCACATAGACTGCGGTTCCCCGAGCATCACCCGCCCACATGGACACCAGGGAAAGGTACCGCGGGCGTCGCATGCAGGGATGGTTTGCTGGTGTTGGGGAACTGGACCTGCTGGAGATAGCCGTGCTGCAGGAGGAACATCAGATTTACAAATGCTGTGGGGTGGATTAATGATAGACAAGGATGTGGGTTGGATGAGATGAGCCTGGGAGAGTGAGGCCGGAGAGGCGGTTTAGGTGGGAAATTGAAAGTGGGGTTTGCACCTACTCTGGTCTTCCCATCAGACAATGCTGAGAACTGGGGACAGCCCCTGCTGCCATGCAACAGCTCCTGGTGGTAGAGAGTCAGGTAATGATAACTGCAGCCTGGGTAAACAGAGTGCCAGTAGGAACAACTCAGAGCTGGGCTGTCGCTTAGCACCAAGACTTCTGGTGTGAACAGTGTGGCTGCAGCAAACAGGGATGCGAGGAGCAAAACCTGATGTCCTCCAAGCTGAGCACAGCTCTTTGCATGTGTCACAGTTCCAGGGCTGCCCAGGCTGGGAAGGCTTTTCCAGTGGGGGTCATATTGCCAGCAAATTGACAGGGAACTGCAAAAAGCCAAATAAAGGCTGTGTCTCCAGGAACAACGCACAGCCCAGTGACAAATGCTGAGCACACAAAAACTGGGTCCAAAGTGCCACGTTGGAACACCAGCTTTGAGATTACGTTCCCTTAATCTCAGGCTGGACCAGGCTGTGCCTGGTGGCTTGGCACAGCCCAGCAGGCACAGAGATTGGGTGGTGCCTTGGAGGTGCCCAAGGCCATGGGTGAGCCCTGGGCCACCTGATTTGGTGAGGGGCAACCAGCCCACAGCAGAGGATGGGGCTGAGCAGGCTGTAAGGTCCCTTCAACCAAACCATGCTGTGGTTCTGGGATTTCCTGTGTCCCAAGAGAACGTTCCTCCCCATCAGCTTGCTGGTGTGGCAGCTGGAACCCATTTGCTCCAGTTAATTAGTGGCATCTAAGAGCTGTGTGCCATGCAACCAAAGAGTGATGATGACAGCAGGATGCCCCAGAGACAACCCTCACTCCAGGGACCTAATGGTTTTATAACAACACGGGAGATAAGGAGAGGCAGAGAGGAGAGTGATGTCCCTATGGCACGTGCCAGAGTGCCAGGGCTGGGACTGGGCTCACCTCTCCTCAGCTCTGCCATCTCACCAGCCCTAGGCACGTAGCACAGGAGGAGGTTTGCCAGTGCTGGAATCTCCAACCATCAGCCATCCAGGACATACTTCCTTGTGCGACTATTTGATAAAGCCTTTCATAGTCAGCAAGGAAAATATTCCCTTTATTGACTAACTTTTTTGCATTTCTCATCCTGAGGGCGGTGACAGCCAAAACACAGCCTGTGTCACAGTGCACCTGATGGGGTGCCTTGCTCTCAGCCCTTCAGCTTTCCCCAAACCATCAAGTTTCTGGGTGCTTTTCCACCCCTCTGCCCTTCAGACTACCTCCTTCAAGAATTTCCTTGATGCGCCTCCAGATAAGAGCCTGTAAAAAGCACTAGTTGGATACTGCAGCAATACACAAGGAAGGGCAGCAGCTAACAACACCCTCCTTTATTTGCTCTGGGATTTTTAATTGCTAGTGCTCAGCCTGTTCAATCCAGCTCACAAAGCCTGGCCGAGGGATTTGTCACCACTCAATGTCTGTCCCTTGCCTGAGCACGTCTCGAGGACAACACCCAGAGGGGAATGGGTGCAAGGTCCCTGTCACCTCCTGTCCCTTCTCCTGATGTGGGCTGCTCCTTGCCACAAAGGATTCACTGGAGCTCTCTTTGCCTGATGCTTTAACTCCAAAATGCTGCAGAAGTGCATCCCACATGTCATCCTCCATGGCTCATACATGCTCCCGGCAGCCTTGGCTCCTCTTATAATAGCCTTTAATTCCCTTCTCTGCATCTTGCTGGCACTGGGGGGATACGTCAGCCCCCAGTTTTGGTGGTGTGGCTAGATCTTCAAGAAGTCCTTCTGTGACAAAATATTAGCAGCTCTACTTGTTCCTCTGCCCAGGCTGATCCTGAGCCTCACAGTGCCCAGCTCAAGGTGGAGTGGCTGTACCTGTGAGCCTGGGCACATCCTCTTTGTCACCTCTGCTGGTGCTTCTGTGTCTCATCCGGGAATCAATGGTCCCTTGAGTCCCAGAGTTTTGATTTTATATGTCCTTACTGAGGAGATCTTGAGTCTCTTAGACATCAGTAGGATTTGTTAAGGTATTCACATCTCTTTCCGTTGTCTGTTTATAAGGGACTGAAGAGGATCAGACTGTGAATGTAGGGAGCAAGCAGATGGAGAGGAACAGCACCAGACAAGAACTCCATCACGCCACTCTTCAACAAAAGGTCTTCCGTTGCAAACCTGCCATCAAGCACACAGAGCAAGATGCATTCTGTTGACCTGCTGAGAGCATCACTACTGCCCTGGGCACGAGTACTGCAGGCACCCTTTGAACAATGCCTTCGTGTCCCCTCTGAGCACCCTCCTACCACTGCCATGATCTCAGAGAGCCCAGCAGGAGCTGCCTGGCAGGAGCAGAACCACTGCAAACTGTCCTGGTGATACTTGCAGGATCCAGGCAGCAGCAGCATGGAGCAATTCTTCCAGCCCCACTGAGGGTGTGAAGAGGCTGAGCAGGCTCACAGCATGTGGCACCAGCAGGACATGCAGCCAGGGACCTCACATGTACTTTAATGCACTCAATGGGAGAGGGAGACAACGAAACAGGGCAGGACAGGAGATTTCCTAAAAAAAGGTGGCTGGGTGGAGATCTTAGGTACATTTCAGCTGCTCTCACCAAGATCTCAGGCACTTTCTAATGGCACTCAGAAGGTCTAAGTTTGAAGAACTACTGAAGCTGAGGACAGATGAAGATGAAGATGAGGAAAAGATGCAGTGTTTCAGTTGCCAAACTGGAGGCTCAGTGCAGAAACAAGCCGCCCTGCTAACTCCAAGTACAAATCTCAGGTGAGAAGGGATGAAGAGATCCATGCCTTCCTCCTCCTGCATTCCCAACAGTGTTCAGCTTACCGTAAAGACATTTGTGGTATGGAACCACATCTAACACCTACCAGATAGGTTGTTCCACACGTTCCATTGCAGGCATCAGTTTCTAGTCATTTAAAACTTTATTCAACTTCACTCCATTGTGATTTCCCATCCCAAAGCTCCTGTCTCAGAGATGATGGTGGGTGCTGCCATTGCTCCTTCTCCCTGGATGCTGGATGACAGGATGACACCGGCATCAGGACTTGGCTGTTGGTTGAGCTGTGACCTGCCACACAGGCTGCATGCAGCTGTATGACCCAATGCAGGATGGATTCCTCACCGTTACAAAAAGACCTCCCTAGTCCTGCGATGGAGATGTCTTCTGGGCACAGCATGCACACTGTCCACCTCCATCAGCCGTTTCATGCCAAGTTAACAGGTCCAAGGGCAGCATGCAGAGAACAAGTCCAGAAGGAGGGTAGAGATGGGGATGCCACTTTCAGCGCTGCCTGGGAAGCAACATGGAGATTGGTGGCCCTGCATGCACCTGACCATCACAGCCTCAAAGCATCAAGATAACTCACATTTCAAACGTAGCTGGAACCACTTCCCAGTGTCCCAGAACGTGGAACAAGAAATCCTTGTACCAAGGGATGGCATCAGACCCATCTAGCTGTGCCCTGTGGTTGCAAAACACAGCAAGGTCAAAGCAAGGCTGTTGTGCATTGCTCTGTTCTGGAGGAACTGTTTTGGTGTCACCCTTCTGGTTTTATTTCATTGTGTTGATTCTATTTCCTTTGTTAAATTTGCTGTTCTCCCTTTCAAAGTCATTTGTTTACTGACTGTTGATGGTGGGGATTTATGGCTGTGGTAACTCTGTCCACGTGTGGCTATTATGGGAGAATGGCAGATGGAAAACATGGTATAACATGTAGGATAGTTCATAGGGACAGGGCACCAATGGCAAACAGCAGTAGTATTAACCCTTCTCTGAAACAAGGGGGGACCTCCTCCTGTGCAAGTTGTTGGGTTTTTGTTGTTGTTGTTTTGTTTTAAATAAAATTAGAAGTGAGCCACTGTTGACCTTTCTGCACTCACATTTAGTGGTGGGAGAGGGCACTCCACAGGTATTAAAACAAAGGAACTCTGGTTAAGAGGACTTCTGTGATTCCCACAAATCCTCACGAAACCAGTGGCCATGTCATTTTAGAAACAGCAGTTGTCAGTACTGTCCATAACCTCAGGACAGTATCACTGGGAGCAATGGCACCATTGCTTGCCATTGCTTGCCTTCTGCTCTGGGCAGGAGCTGACCTGCTTAGGACACCCCGCCAGCCTGAATCCAGACATCCGTCCCTGGCTGATCAAGCAAGAAGTCAGGTCATAGCCAGGAATGTGATTAAATTTGAACTTCAGCCATGAGTAGGACCAGCCTTACTCAGAGACTAGCAGAGTCCTGCAACTGGCTCTGCCAGAACCACGATGGTGCCTCCGGGTGCTCCCAGCACTGGCATCACTCTGACCAGGGCTTCAACTGGGATTTAAGCCTCACCAACCCTCACTGCTACAGCTGCCCCACAATGGATGGGCAGGGTGGATGAATGGGGTGGGAAGCAGCAGCTCTGCACACCTGACAGCAGCCTCACACCATCCCATTGCACACTCACTGCACTGCTACTTGCAGGCTTGCTTTGCTGTCTTCACCCAGCGCTGCTGCCTTGGGTTGCTGGTATCTGCTGGTATTCTGCTGTGCTGAGATGAATCAAGGCTTTGCTGTGGAGCTTGGCCATGGGGACACCACTGCTGTGGTTGGGCTGACACGGGGATGCTGAGCTGCAGAGCCACTGGGGCAGCTCAGGTCTTTAGTGGCTTTCTCTGGGAAGCAGAGGACAGCCAGAAATAACCTAGTTTTGGGGATGCAACAGGACTTGCTAATGGAGAGAAGGTGAACACCAGCTCTTTGTGAAGGTGTGCAACAAAAAAAAGATGAGGCAATGGGCCTGAGGAAAAATCCAGTGGGACAGAAGTTTGGTTGTTTTTTTTTTTTAAAAAAAAGAAAATCACAATGAGAGTGGCTATAGACCAGAACAGGATTGCAGGGAGCTGAGGGAATCTCCATCCTTGGAGAACTTCCAAACTTGACTGGAAATTGGTCCTCACCAACCTCACCTAACTACGGGGCTGACATTTCTGACCCACATTAAGGTTGGGGTTAGGCTCTGATCTCGAACCCTCCTCTGACATGCAATGTCTGCAGGGATCCCAGGAAGCACCTCCAATCATCATATGTCAAGATGATTGAAGTTTAGCACTTTTGAAAGCCACAGAAATACAAGCATCTGCACCACACCATCCATGGGTATTGGAGCACTTCCCCAAATCCTAAGACTCTACTCAGTGAGACTCGTGGCAGTCTCACTCCAGTGGTTTTGCAGTGTTCTGTTGGTGGAAGACATCCATCCTCTTGCCACCCCTCCAGCCCCACTTCACTTCCCAGCCTCCACTAATGACCAGAGCTCCATTAATGCCTGCCTGAGCCCTGGCTGGGTTTCAAATGGATCCAGGAGTGCTAGCCAGAAGCTAATTGTGCTCACTGGAAAGCCTTGCAATCATCAGCAATAGGGGTGAGAAGTGGCTGAGACCAGCAACCAGCAGATCTTGCCCAGGGGTTGGACAAGAAGATAAAGAGCATCTCCAGGTGACAGCAGCCCTTGTGTGATGCTTCTGGTTTCCTGAACAAACCTCTCTTGCATACACTCAGACACCGCTGGGTGGGTATCAGCCCAGCTGCCCAAAAGACCTGCAAGGGCTCCTGCACACGTGTGCCGAGATCTGCCTATGCACAGTGACCAAGGACAGCATAAAGCAGCAGAGAAATCACTCCCAGGACAAGGAAAGTGTCTTTCCCAGCTCTATATACTGTTGCAGAACGGCACATCATTTAACACAAAGCCTGCTGAAAAGGTCTTCCTAGAAAATTCTCATGCAGGTGTCCATCAGCAACTGCTGGAAAGAAGCAGTACGGAGTTTCTGAAGCTGTTCAAGGTTTTTGGTTCTTTTTGAAGCAGGTTATTAAGTTTTTAATGAAAAAATAGCTGTGTGTGACCTTCATATGTGTGTGAGAAGCAACCAGACCAGGGAAGGAGCATCTGGTCCCACCGTGGGCATTCAGGTGTCAGCAGGACACCCTTCGTGCACTGCCAACCCCCAGACCTATTCCAACTCTGGAAAACCCCACTCTTATGCAAGGCTCCAGAAGGGGAGTTCTGCCTAGGGCTGTGCCCCACAGGTGGACAGTGAGAAAAAGTGTCTGCCATGTGCCAGAGATGGAGGCAGAAAGATCTTATCGGAAAAGACCCAGGCATGGGGACATCCAGCTGGGTCACTGTCACCCTGCCTACATCCCACACCAATTGGACAGCCCAGGCCAGTTCCACCCTATCCTTTGTGGATTGGGTGCAGGGAGGGGAGGAAGCTCAGAGGAGCCTTCTTCTTAATTATTGATGCTGAGATTTCAGCTGATGGAGCTGGGGCTCTCAGAGGCTGGATCCTAATGGAGCTTGCTGGCGTGTCTGGCCAGTAAGCACTCCTGGGCCCTGCACAATTCCCACCTCTCCCATCTCCGAGCCATAAAAGTGCCACCTTCTCCCGCTAATGATGCATTATGCAGCCATTACCCAGAGTTCTTAGAACTGCTGCCACCAGGCAAAGGTAATGCTAATGTAGGAAGGGCAGCTGTGCTCTCCATCACACACTGAAGGGGGGTTACCAAGCCAGCAATTCTAAACAGAGAAAGGGAAGAATTTGACATGGAGGGGCACTGGGACCAACAGCACCCCTGTAGACCAGCCAGCATCACGCTGTGCTGATTGCCTGCACATCTCCACCTGCAAAGTCATCGTGCCAAGGGTGATGGATGGAGTCACCAGTGAAAGATGAGTCAGGAGTGGCAAAGTCAGTGGTTGGACACTGTGCAGGAGAACATCTTAAATGCATCAGGAGTGCCTGCCAGCCTGCTGGCTCTTCTGGTTGTCCCTTTACAGCTCTGGACAGGGCCTTCTGGGATTTTCAGCCACTCTTTTCCACGTGGACATCCCACACAGCTGGGTAGGACAGGAAACACAGCCCTGATGTGTGCACAGCTCAAGGTGCCATCTAACTGCAGAGGGAGTTCATGAAGACCACAGTGTTGTGGCAAGGCTTAGGTGATTTTACAGGGTCCTGTGTATCATTCCCTGTATCATGCATTCCTGTGTATTGTGCCCAGTTTCTCTATTGTCCATCCAACAGGGAGAAATGCAAACACCTGTCCACATGCTCATTCATCCTCCACAGCCTTTTATCCTCACAGCTCCATCTAGTCCCCATGCACTCACCACCCAACTATTCTCTGCCTGTTGAATACTCATACCTACTTGGGAGAGAAGGAGCAAACCTGGGGTGGTTTTGGTTCCTTCTACAGACAATACTAAACCTCGTAGTGCCTGTGCTGGTGGTCCGATAGCAGTTAGATACGTGCAGAAAGGTTTTCTTACAGGAAGGCAGGAAGGAAGAGAGCACTCTGTTGGATAGGATCTATATCCCCACTTTCTTCAGAGAGAAGGATCAGAAGCATCTTTAGAAGGACCTGCATGGGCAGATGTCCACTGTACCTGAGTCCTCCCTCAGAAGCTCCCCAGACCAGGTGGTTGAGCTTTCCCCAGGCCTTTATAAAATTACTGAGCTGGCAGAGACATCCCTGCTCTCATCTCAGCAGCTGGCACTCAGCACAGGCCCCTGAGCTGCCTGCCTGGTCAGTGCCAATGCCTGGAAGCACCTGCAGGATGAGGGCTGCTGCATCAGGGTCATGCAGCCTGCTGGACCCAATTGCTGTGGGGTCTTTCATGTGCTTTAGAAGCATCCCACAGGCAGTCTCCTTGTCCATGCACAGTACTCCAGCTCGCTCACTGGGAATGACTGATGTCCCAGCCCCAAGTCTGGTGAGTCACTTGATTTAGTTCAAACATCTCTTTGGAAGCTTCTAGCTCAGGCATGCACATGTACTGGTAGCTGCTGGAAATAAAAGACATGGGCGTGAAAGTATGCATAGAAAGCCATGCACCAATAGGTCAAACACAGCCAGGTTCACCTTGCACCCAGGCAGCTGCCTGCTGGACTTCAGAGCACATGAACATACTTGCAAATGAAAACACACTACCAGGGCCACTCTTTACCCTCTCCCAGCCCAAATGGAACGTTTTCCCTTGCCATATGCTTGCAGAGCATTCCCAGCCCAGCATTAGTGCTCCCAGCATCTTGTCCTATTGTTTAAGTTTTTCATTCTCCTCTCACAGTTCTGCAGAGCTCCTGCCCACCAGGGGTGTGTCTCCACCTCCAGAGTTGCCTGGAAGATGTCTCTGACCTTTTTGCTACCCTAAGGCCATTAGCTGACCTTTAATTTTGTGTGCACGCAGGCTGGCCATCCTTACCTGCAGGAAAGTCATTAGCCCCATCCTCAACACACTCAGAAAGTAATTGCCCTAATGGACTCCTGCCTTAGGCAGCTTCTGGTTGCTTGTGAAAAAAAGCCCATGCTCTGGGGTCATCCCTGTGGCAGGGGAACAGATCTCCAGTGTCACCAGGAGATAAGGGATGGGACATCTTGACCTTCTCATGCAATAGAAAAAGAAAAAGATAAGGGTTTGGGATGGAGCCAGGGAACCCTGGGCATCTCCAGGAGTCGCAGTGGCTTCCAGCATGGATTGCAAGCACAGCTGCATGCCAGGAGCCTGCAGCTGACAGTAACTCTGTGAGACGTCCAGAGATTGTGGCCATGAGTGACCGACTGTGTCCACAGACACATGGTGACATCAGAAGGACCAAACAGGGCTGCATGTGTGTCCCCTGTGATACCCCCACGCAGGTGATGTGGGATATCAGCAGAGAATGCAACCATCCAGTGCATGTCTGTGAGCTGCAGGCTCAGTGTTTTGGTCACCATTTTGAACCAAAGCACTGAAGTACTCAGCACTGAGCTGCAAGTGGCCTCAGCACCCTGCAATGCTCCTGGCCCTGTTCCTGCTGGGGGAAGCTGCACAGCACCTGGGGGCTTGGCTTTGCTGGAGCTGCAAGCGTCCTCTGTAGGGATCAGCAACAGGGGAAGGCACAGGAAGGACTGGATTCTTAATGACATTAACAGCAAGAAAATAAGATGCTGGCAGCTTCTCATCAGCACAGGAAGGGCTGGGAATATCTATCCCAGATGCACCCAGACCCAGCGGAGGTGGGTGGCTCTGGTAAGGATGTGGGGCCATCAGCTGGCCCCGAGCAGCAGGAGAGCGTGGGTGCAGCAGGGGGTGCAGACCCTGCCTTGTTGGCAGCTGCTTACAGCCAGATTTCCCGGGGGGCTCTGTAACTCTCCTTCCTGGGGACCCAGGGTGCCACCCCCCAAGCCTGATTCTGTCCCCGTGCCAGCCCTGGCAGCCAGCTCCGGCCAAGCACTGCCACCCTGTGGCAAACACACAGTGATGCCCCCAGGCCCCACCCAATGTTCGTGGCATTGCCTCTCCCTGCTGATGGCACCCCCGGACTTGGTCTGCTCTTTCCTGCTGCCACTCTCCAAGATGTCCCTCTCTACCTGGAGCTGCTGCTGAAGTCCTTTCCCAAGTGACTCCTGGCTTCCAGCAGCAGCAGCCAAAAGTGGGCTCCGCCAGCCCTGCCAGCCCCTCAGCAGCCCTATATGCCAGGGGTTGGCTCCTGGCACCCTCCAGTACCTCCCCAATATCCAGAGTAATAACAAGGGCAGTTATTAAATGAGGAGGCGGGGACGCATTATTGTCAGGTAATTATCTCTTATGAAATAGGATTTCCATTCCAGTGCAGTGTCTCAGGCACTTTTCCCCAGCAGTCTCCCAGTGCAGGGGTCAGTGTCATCGCACCCGGTACACAGGTATGGAAACAGGCCCAGGGGTGGATGAGTGATGCCCTGCATTTGCTCACAAATGGGCCATAGGGCTGACATGGGATCTTCCTGCTGAGCAGCATTTCTAACACTGGGCAGTTTTTATTTGTCCTCTTGAAATGTTCTGGGTGATCCCAAAGCACTGCAGCCCCCTGATGCTCAGCAAGTGGGATTCTCACTTTAGGAGCTATGTGCCACCTTCCTGCCAGTGCCAGCAAGGGACATCCTGCTCCTGCTCCGTGTGTCAGGGATCTGTGAAAGCACCAAGGTCCTCAAGGTGCATTCCTAAGCACCACAGTCGCTGTGACTGTGACTTCTTTTGGAATGGGCACGGGGGGACCCAAATTTAATGTACACCCCTCAGATGCCCACAGTTCCCCCTGGTGTGGGGACAGGATGGAATTCCCAGAGCCACCCCCGTTGCAGTGCAGAGCTATGCCTTCACTGCCTGCCTGCTGCCTGTCCCTGTGTGCTCAGGGCAGGAGAGACACGGTGACAGCAGGAGCATGGACATCTCTGGGGGACCTGACAGCAGAGCTGAGGGAGGGCAGGGCTGTGAGTTGGGTCCTTCCAGCCCCACCACACCACTAAAACACAGAAGGAACCCTCTAACAGGACTCAAGCAGCCACATTTCAACCAAATGAGGCAACACCTCTAGCATGCGAGCACCCAGAGATCTTCAGGAACATCCCAAATTCCTGACCAGATGGGAAAACTTCCCCTGGAGCTGCATCTGAGCTTTCTCCAGGAAGGTACCAGCCCCAGCATCAGTGCCAATCCTCCATCATCGCAGTCTCTGCTGTCCTCACTGTGAGTCCCTCTTGACCAGCAGCAGCCAAGGGAGCACGGCCGCCAGCAGGGCCACAGTGAGGATGAGCAGCACGGCCAGAGCGATGGGCGACTGGCAGCACTGCAGCCCCAGGGCCGAGCTGGAGGACATGGTGCTCCGCGTCTCCGCCTGGCTTTCCCTCCGCAGGGAGGAGCAGTCCGTGTCCACCAGCGGCATCCCGTGCCTGCTGATGATGAAGATGTGGGCTCCACGTGCCAGCTCTCCCTGTGTGCCCGTGGGGCTGCAACGCTCCAAGCTCTGCACCGGCATCACAAAGTGGCTGGGCACCACCAGGGCGTTGCTGCTCTCCAGTTTGGTCAGCTGGGATAAGGAGGATGGTGACAGGGGCACTTCCAGTGTCCGCGGGTTGGTCGGCCACAGCGCCTTCTTCTTGCTGAGGAAGGTGACGTAGCGGCAGACGGGGCAGATGATGCTGCTCTGGATGTGGCCGTCCAGCTTGGAGGAGAGCAGGCACTTCACCAGGCAGTCGTGGCAGAAGGCGTGCCCGCAGCTGAGCTGGCGATGTGTGTGCTCCAGGGGGTGGAACTTCTCGTAGCAGACGGGGCACTCAGCTGGGGCCCCTTCCTTGCTGGGTGAGGTCTCAGCCATCCCTGCTCTGCAGACCACGGGTGCTTCCCAGCTGTGAGCAGGAATACGTGGTGTTATAGGGGTCCCAGTTGCAATGGTTAGTGTGGGATGTCCCAGCCCAATGGGACTGTTAGTCTGTGCCTGTTAGTCACAGCACTGCTCCGCTGCCTGGCGTGTCTCCTGTGCTGCCCTGGGACACAGTGGGGTCCAGGGACAGTGGGGACACCGTGGACACAGAGCCTTGCATGGGCTTGTTCTGAAGCACTTCTCAGGGTAAGGAGCATTCAGGGAAGGGAGAAGGGAAAAAGAGAAAGAGAGGGAGGTGAAAGAGGAGGAGGAGGTGGATGAAGAGAAGGAGGAGAAGGAGAAGGAGAAGGAGAAGGAGAAGGAGAAGGAGAAGGAGAAGGAGAAGGAGAAGGAGAAGGAGAAGGAGAAGGAGAAGGAGAAGGAGAAGGAGAAGGAGAAGGAGAAGGAGAAGGAGAAGGAGAAGGAGAAGGAGAAGGAGGGACGCTCAGTTCCAAGAGTGGATCAGCAGCTGGAGTTCTTTGAAGAAGACAGTTTCTCCAGACCATGCTGTGTTTTCAAATCTGCACCCCTTTTTGCATGCCATCAGTGCACCCCGGATGTCCTCACAGCTGTTTCTCAAGGTTTTGCTGCTGGACACATGGGCATGGCAGCCCAGGAGCTGCTATCCCCCTGCATTGGGATGGCTGCACCACGAGGAGCCATCCCTTACAAGAAGAGGGACCCAACTCATGCTCTGGTTTAGTGATCTGCTGCTCCCTACAGAGCCGCAGAAGCCCCTCACTCCACACCCCAGAGACCCCTACCTTCTGCAGAGCCCCAGGGCAGGGTCCTCTCCATCCGATCCACTGCTGTCCCCAGCGCTGAGCACCGTCCAGGCTGGGAACGGGGTGCCTATATAACAGCAAGGTGGTGGCTGCGTGTTTCATGTGAGCGCGTTGCGTAAAGGCAGGAGCGGGGACAGGGCAGCACCCGGGCTGTGAATGCGGAGGAACCCGTTCAAGTTTTAAAGCCTGAACCCTGCCAGGGAGTGGGTGTGGAGCCGGCGTAAGGCGTCAGAGGGCAGGGAGAGGTGGCACAGTGCTGCCTGCTGGCCTCCCTGTAATGGGTTCCCAGGGTCAAACCACAAGCTGCTGGTCCCCAAGCAGGGCCCCATGCCAGGGACAGGCTCAGCTCTGTGCACAACCACACATCTCTGCTCCCCATCCCCACACTGGACTCATCTCTGTGCTCACTCCCCTCTGTGTCACCCAGCCCTACACTGCTGGATGGTCAGTCCAAAGAGCAGTGTGGCTGTGGGCAGCCCAGACAGCTCACAGCAGAACACAGCTCTGGTCACTGTCACCTCCTGCCTGCCAGCAGGGTTCCAGCACCATCTGCTGCAGCTTGTGGGCAGATGGAACCCCTCCACTTGGCCACTTGTAGGTTGGAATCCTGCACAGTGGAGGCTCCCTGTGGCATTACCCCTTGTCTCAGAGTGCTGCCATTCTTCCCTTGACTTCCAGAGCCTTTCAAAAGCTGTTTGCAAGTGGATGGTTCCTGTCACCACATCGGATCTTTTCAGCATCCTCAGCCCAGCCGGTGTCCTCAGGGTGATCAAAAGCGCTCCAAGGAACTCCTATGGCCTGGGAGGCCTGCAGTCTCCATCATAGGTTAGGAGAAACCTGGAATTAAGTGGGGATCTCACATGGGTGCAGAGATGCTCTGTAGAACCACTCCCGATCCCGTGCTCCTCCAGCCTCAAGAAGATGCCCGGGGATCTCGAGGATCTATGGGGCAAGAAGAGACAGCAAGAGTGTTAAAGCACCTCTGGAACCCAGCATTCAACAGATGGGTCCCCACAGTCACTGCACGGGCAGCAGTGGAGGTTTCGAGCCCTGGCAGGCGTGGGCAGTGGTATCACCACCCGTGGGTGCAGTGGTTACATCACAGGGTTGGTTTCTGGATGAAAAAGGGTGGGTGCAAACTTACCAGGCCACCCCATGCTGTGGGGCAGCTGCCAAAATGCAGAGAGCACCTCGTGTGGGGTTGGTACCCTTCATACCTCTTATGCCATGAAATCCCACCATAAGGAGATCCGGAGCTGCTCCTCTGCTCCACATCCACTCCTCTCACTATCCTGTTTTTTATGGTGCAAGCATAAATTGAAGTTGAGAACTCTCTGGACTGACTCAGGGCTGAGGTCCCACCATCACCTTTGGGTGCACATTCCCATTTGTGACTTCCCCTTGAAGCTGCCAGGGCTGATTGCTTCCCCAGTGCTGGAGGAGTGACCTGGGCCAGCATGGGCAGGTCTGGGGCACTGAGCATCTCCCCACCTTCAGCTCTCAGCTGGCACCGGGCGGGGTGGAAATTCCTGTTTCCCATAGTTTGGATGCTCTCCATTGTTGGAAACTATGAGCTCACTGTTCTATACATAGGCACTGAGAAAACAAGTCTGCCTCCCTCTGCGGCTCTGCCCATGCTAAAATCAAAGGGATTCTGGTGTCATCAGTTTCGCCCTTTCCCATGTGTGGCTTTTCCTGGTGCCTTTGCCCCAGTTCCACCTGTGGCTGCATCTCTCCTGGGTGGCAGAGTTGAGTCTGACAGTGCCTGAAAGGTGAGACCAGGTTCAGGGGCAGAGCCAGGTCCTTTTCCAAGTGAGGAGGTGGAAATGGGAGCTCCTCTCCCATGCCCACAGCTGAGACCTGCTCTGCTCAGGGTCAGTGGCTCCAGCAATGAGGGGCATCACAGCCCTGGGGGAGAGCACAGCCCTGGGTCCCCTCCCTATACAGGGAGTTTAGCCATCAGCCAAGAGAACCCTTCAGTTGGAGAAGCCCTCAAAGGATGCATTGCCAAAGGCAGAAGGAGGGATCATGGCGCCCTTATCTATGCTTGGCAGCCAATGTTGGAGGTTTTACTCAACTTTTTACTATGAGAGGGTTTGTGGCTCATATTCAGCTCCTCACCTGCAGATCTGAGGGTTTACAGGCACTTCTGCTCATCCCGTTCCCCTTCCACCTCTTCCCAGTTTGGAAACCTTGAGTAGTTGGCATTGGTGAGAAGGAGGTGAAGGTAAGAGAGGAAAAGTAAACCTTTTCGACCTCATCCTGGGGAGACGTTCCCAGTTTGAGAAGATGATCAGTGGAGCTCAGTGACTTTCCCAGGAATGCTTGTTTATTGTTTAAATAAAATCCCATGTCTGAAAAAGATGCACAGGCTGGAGGGCATGCAATCCCCGAGGGAGCCTGGGCGGCCCCAGGTTTGCCCGTCTCCTCCCATGTTTGTTTTGTATGACTTCAGAATGGGAAATCGGTGTATTTTCTTTCTGGGTAACTCCATACCGTCTGTCTGCTCCGTGCTTTTTGCCTTGCCCAGGAGGTGGTGCTCTCGGATGGGTTTTGGCTGCCCAAAAGAAACAAAGCACCCAGGGTGCACTGAGGGACCTCAGAGCCTTCATTCCCAGAGCTGCCATGGTCTGGAAGGTGCTGTTCCCACAGGGAGGCTGCCCATTCCCCATAGGAGGGGATCGAAGGGGTGTGAGCCATCCTCCTGCAGATGCCGAGGGTCTGGTATTTCGATGTGAGAGCTCCAAGGAATGGAGGCTGGAATATCTCCCAGACCCTCACTGGTTGCTATTTTCCCACCAGGGTGAGGATGTGCTGAGCAGATGCTGCCTGCTTTGCTAACGGACCTGCAGAACTTGAGCACACAGCTCTGGGCTGCCTCTGTCTGCTGCTCAGGAATGCCCCTGTGCCTGCTGCTGTCTCTCAGGACCTTATTCTGACACCAAATATTGGGCTGTTGTCCCAGCCAGAATACAGAATCAGAATGGCCAGGGTTGGAAGGGACCTCAAGGATCATGAAGCTCCAACCCCCCTGTCACAAGTAGGGCCACCAACCTCCCCATTTAATGCTAGACCAGGCTGCCCAGGGCCCCATCCAATCTGGCCTTGAACACCTCCATGGACAGGGCAACCACAGCCTCTCTGGGCAGCTGCTCCAGCACCTCACCACTCTCATAGTAAAGAAAGAACTCAACACCCAACTCCTATGGAGCCGCACAGCCCTATGGTTTTTACCTGGGTGGTATCCAAGGCTTATTTGCCCAGAGATTCCCTCCACCACAGAAGTAGTGCCTCAAGCATGGCTGGGGCAACCCAAAGCAATCAGGGAATCACAGAACCATAGGGGCTGGGAGGGACCCCTGGAGATCCACCAATCCCACCACCCCTAAAGGAGATTCTCTAGAACACATTACACAGAACAGCAGTCAGGTAGCTCCTTCCAGCTTTGTACCATCAGCAAACTTGTTGAGGGAGCATTCTATCCCTTCACTGATGAAGATATTAAGATCATACCCCACTGCTGAAGATGATGAGCAATGCCAGGGCAGCACAGACCCTGCCTTCAGTCCCCATCCAAAAACAGCCCCCAGTCCTGTGGTTGTGGGGCAGTGTCAGGGCTGTGCCAGCTCCCACCCCATGGCTGGATTCAGCCCTTGGCTTTCACAGACACAAGCTATGCCCCAAATCCAGCAGCAAATAGGATGAGTTTCATCACTGGTACCGTACACAGACACACATTCCATCCTGAGATGGTTCAGGGGAGGGAGTGCTGCCGTGGTGCTAATCTACATCATGTGAGCAATGGAGAAAGAATGTGGCTTTGGAGCGAGCAGGCAGATGCTGGAGGAGAAGAAGGCTTCTATTGAGGCAGGGCTGGCAGCTGCCTCCCGGGCACAAGGGTTTGGGGTTCTGCAAGTGCAAGGATGAGCAGATCCTTCCTGAGAATGGGGCTGGGATGGGGAGCAACATGCTGAGCCTATCAAATCATAGCAGCCAGCAAAGGTGGATTTTCCCCTTGCTGCTGTGGTCTGGGATTAAATGAGACCACTGGAGGAGTTTGGGATGCAGACAGGGTTGGTACCCTCATCTCGTGCACGCTGGCTGCCAGCAGAGGGAGTAGCGGGTGTCCTTGGAGGGCTCAGGGAGGGGACAAGGTGCTGGGGACACTGCAACGTGAGCAGGAAAAGCTGCCAGGGCTTGTGGTCCTGTACCAAAAGGAGGTACTCCATGAGGTTTCGGCTGCCGGGTTGTGTGGCAGGTTGAGATTTTCCTCCAAGCCCCAGCTGAGGGGCAGCTCAACAGGAATCAGAACCGCCTCCAGGTCAATCTGCAGTGCACATCTTGGAGCAGGACAGGAAGAAAAGACTCAATGAAAGGAAAACTGAATTCTAAATTGAGATGGTGTTCATTATCTGGGTTGATTTAATGTTTTTTTTTTTTTTTTCCCAGGGTTTTTATGAGAGTCTGTGCTTTCAGAAGGCAAACAGAGCTGCAGCCTCTTTCAGGAATTGCTGGCAGTCTGTCAAACACAATTTGGTAAATATTGCCCAGGCATTGAAGACAGCACTGAAATTAGTAAAAATAGCAACTTTTATTGAAAATAAGTCTCTGTGTGGATGTGTACAACCAGCTTGAGACAGGGAGGTGTTGGATAAAGGGAGGATTGATTACATGGCTCAGTCACTGAGCGCAACAGAGGCTTCGTTGCCTTTGTGCTGCAAGAAAATCCCTGTTAGCTTCAGTCCTTTGCCTGGCCCCAAATCCTCCCAGGGCTGTGGATCTCCCATTGCTACCACCCCATCTTCTAAAGCCCTCCTAGACCTCAGCATCTCCACACACCTCCAATACCATTTTCATGATGTCCTTCACACACCCACAGTCCTGCAGCCCCCCAGCTCCACATCCTTCCCAGTCCCACCCCATCCAGCTCCATCCCAACCCTATCTCTCCCTGTACCTCTCCCAGCCCCATCCTTCCCTGTATATCCCCTCATTCCCTTCCCAGACCCACATCCATTCCCTTCCTAAAACCATCCATCCCAGTCCATGCATTTCCACCAGTGCCATCTCACAGCCCCAGCTCTGGCATCCCCATGAAAGCCACCTCTTGCCAGCCTGGCACCCAAATCCATTTGGTGATGGCTTCAAACAACCACAATTCACCTCACTGAGTTACAAGAATGAAACATCGCTGCAGCATTTGGATGGGGGAAGCACAGTCTGGGTGCAATGAACTGATGGTTCTCAGGTCATGGGTAAATATTCTCAGCTCCACAGCCACAGGCAGGTCTCACTGGTGCCACCCAGCACAGAGCAGGGCAGGCACCTCATCTTGGCTTTCCCTTTTTCCAAAGCCTCCATTATCTTAAGGACCTGCAGAACCCAGCCACTCCAGGCTGCTTTGGCTGCTTCAGGAAAAGGAGAACAGGATCAATGTTGGTGGTTCTAAGAAGATGCAGGGGGGATGTGACAGCCCCACATGTCCCACTGGGGCTGTGTCCCTGCTATGGCTGAGCTGCCCTCAGATCTGCCCCCTCAGCTCCTCTGCCTCCTGCCTGGGTGCAGCTGTCTGGAAAAAGCAGGGAAGGGGAGAGCAGCTTGGTCCCAGGCACTCCTTCAGGGCAAAGACAAAGGGGAGAATCCCTGCTCCGTCCCAGGGGCTACTTCTCCCCTCTCAGAGAAGGAAGGAAGGAAATGTGTGGCAGCTGCCAAAAGATGCGCTGTGCCCAGCTACCCCCAAAGAACAGGTAGCACCCAGCCAAGCCCAGAGCACAAGGATGGGCACCCAGCCTGCTCTTAGGATAAATGATGGGCACCCAGCCTGCATCAAACCCTTCCCAGCCCACAAACAACCCCCAGGGGTCCTCACCACCCCTCCTTGCACCAAACCACTGGAGGCTGCACCACCTATGGGTCCCCCTGAGCAGTGACACAGCCCCCATGAGCTCCCATCCCACCCCACTCATCCCATGCCACAGTGACTTCCCACAGGACATCCCCGGACCGTGGGACAGCCCCGGCTGCCTCCTCCCCCCCGTGAGAGCCCCCCTTTGCTGCAGCACATCACGTCTCTCTTTTCTCTCCGCAGCCTTTCAGCCGAGGAGCTTTTTGCTGGCGAAACACAAATCTGGCGGCGGCCACGGCTGCTTTGTGCGGCCGCTAATGCTAAATGACTGCTCCTTTGTGCAGCCGCAATGCCCGGCCCCTGGGCGAGCGCCTGGGAACGGCTCCAGCGTACAATGGGGTGCAGCCGGGAGCCACCTCAAAGCAAACATTGACTTAAAAATTGGTGTTAACCAGGCGGGCACGTCAGACCTCTTGGGAAACACAGCCCTGCCGCTGCTGCTTTGTTGGTGGAAGCACAGCCCCACCGGGACGAGTGTTGTAAAGGGGGTTTGATGCATCAAGAGAGCTGCACCAAGAGGGTGGGGGACTGTGATCAGACACAGTGTGGTATTTCTACACGGCTTTATCAGCACAGGGAGAAAAGATGGGTACAGGTTTGCTCCAGAGCACCATGATGGGCACCCAACCTCCTCCACAAGGAGGGCTCCCAACCCGCTCAGTGTGCTGGTAGGCACCCAGTCTTCTCCAGAGGGCAATGATGGGCACTCAACTCTGCTCCAGAGCAGAATAATGGGCAAGCAACCTCCTTGAGAACATAAGGTTAGGTACCCAACCTGCTCCAATGCTGAGGAGTGAGCACCCATTCTGCTCCAAAGCATCACAGCCATGCAGCCTGTCTGAAAGAACAAGGATGGGTGTGCAACCTGCACCAGAGCTCAATGGTAGGCACCCAACCTGCACCACAGAATCACAGTGGGCATGCAACCTGCTCCCGAGTTGAGTGGTAAGCACACAACCTGTGCAAGAGCACCATGGTGGACACCCAATCTGCTGCAGAGAGTGATAGGTATGCAAGCAGATCCAGACCTGAATGGTGGGCACCCAACTTGCCCCAGGACACAATGGTGGGCACGCATCTGGCTCAAGGGCTCTGTGGTGGGCACTCGACCTGCCCAAAGCCACCTCTGGCTGCTCCCCGCTTGTGGCAGAACAAGGCTGGATACAAAGAGAGGGATCATACTTCATGGCAGCTGTATGCTTCCATCTCCCTCTGCCTTCAAAGGGGGTTTCAGAGAGCCAAGAGGATCTAGCATCCAAGCAAAGGCAGGAGTTGGATGGGAGGCACCACGGGCAGCACGTGCATCACCCAGGTGAAGGTTGGCACAGGAAAATTGCACAAGCACGAATGAGACTGGGCTCAGTCTCCAGGAGGGCTGGAGCTCCCCCTGCACAGACAGGCTGAGGGAGCTGGGGTTGTTCAGTATGGAGGAGAGAAGGCTCTGGGAATACTTCATTGCGGCCTTCCAGTACTTAAAAGAGCTGATAAATGAGAGAGAGAGTGACTTTTTACATGGGCAGATAGTGACGAGGGAATGGCTTTAAAGGGGAAGATTTAGGTCAGATGTGAGGAGGAAGTTCCTTACTCAGTGGCGGTGAGACCCTGGCACTGCTGTCCAGAGCTGTGGGTGCCCCATCCTGATGTACCCAAGGCCATGGATTGGCTCTGGGCAGCCTGAGCTGAGGGGGCCGGGGGCTGTGAGGTCCCTTCCAACCCAAGCATGCAGTGGGTCTATGAATCTCTGTTAGCCCAGCACCCGATGGGACACGGCAGCAGAGGGACCATGGGGATGGACGTGCCACACTGAGGTGGACTCGGTGACCCCATGCCCATGCTGGATGTGTGCTGTCCCAAAAAACCCAGATGTCTCCAGGTGCTGCCATGCTGCCGGCACCAATGGCCTCCAGCAAGGGAGGCACGAGGGCCTCCAACTCCACCATCGTCAATGACAGACTGCCCGGCTAATTGCAGAGGGCAGAGAATTAAGAACGCAGATGGAGCTGAAGCACAGGGTTGGCAGCGGAGATTGGTAGTGGGGCAGGTCAGTCTGACCCTATGGAGCCCTGGGTTGAGGGCTGTGCCTGGGTTTCAGCAGAGAGCTGACAGAGCCTGGGGCACTGGGATGGGAAGCAGGACAGAATCAGAATGGCCAGGGTTGGAAGAGAAATCAAGGATCATCAAGCTCCAACTCCCATGCCGCATGCAGGGCCAGCAACCTCCACATTTAATACCAGACCAGGCTGCCCAGGGCCCCATTCAACCTGGCCTTGGACACCTCCAGGGATGGACGGGTAATCTACAGCCTCTCTGCACAGCCTGTTCCAGCACCTCACCACTCTCATAGGAAAGAACTTCCCCCTGACATCCAACCTAAATCTTCCGTCCCTCAACTTCAAACCATTTCCCTCATCCTGCAGTTATCTACCCTTTCAAAGAGTTGATTCCCCTCCCCTCTGTAGGCTCCCTTTAGGTACTGGAAGGCTGCAGCGAGCTCACCCCGCAGCCTTCTCTTCTCCGGGCTGAACAACCCCAGCTCCCTCAGCCTGTCCTCATAGGGGAGGTGCTCCAGTGCCCTGCTCATCTCTGTGGCTCTCCTCTGGACCCTCTCCAACAGCTCCCTGTCTTTCTTGTACTGGGGACTCCAGGCCTGGACACGGTACTGCAGATGGGGCCTCACAAGGCAGAGCAGAGAGGGACAATCACCTCCCTGTCCCTGCTGGCCACCCCTCTTCTGATGGAGACAGTGGCAGGAAGGGAGGCG
The DNA here is from genome assembly GCF_987193195.1 of Phasianus colchicus. NCBI lineage: Eukaryota > Metazoa > Chordata > Aves > Galliformes > Phasianidae > Phasianus > Phasianus colchicus. The sequence continues at coordinate 2,084,977 of NC_143455.1, forward strand.
GGCGGCCCGCTGGGACACGTGGACCACACTCGGTGTCCGTGAAGGACGGGGACACCGCGACAGAGCGCAGGGCCGAACCCCACGGGACCGCGTGGACATCTCGGGACGCGCCGCTGCTCCAAGCCCGGCACAGGTGGGCGGCCCCGGCTCCTCGACCTCGGAGACTGGAAGAAGGCAGCACGTCCCTGCCCTGCCCGCAGCCATTTCTCAGTCTAGAAATAGGAAAGCAGGAAACGCAGCAGATCCGTGCCGGTGGGAGCAGCGCACATCCCGTCCGCGCCGCACCGCCCTGCTCCGTCACCACGCGTAGAGGCTGCAAGGGGGAGGAGGGGCGTGGCCACGCTTGGCCCCGCCCTCAGACCCGCCCAACGTGACGTCACGACATCGCCCCGCCCGCCGCAGTACCCGGATGAAGCAGTTCCGCCGGCTGCGGGCGATGCTCCGGCTGTGACAGGGGATGCGCTCCGGTGAGGAGGGGCCGCGGCGGGGACCGGGGGATAAGGGGGGGCCGCGGCGGTTAGCGGCCGGTCCGCTGGGGCAGTGGGCATTGAGCAGTGGGCGATAAGCGATGGGCATTGAGGGGCTGCGGCCTCGCGTTCTTCCACCCATTGGCTGCAAAGTGACAACGGGGCAGGTCCCGCCCTGCGGCGCATTCTATTGGTCAGCTACACGGCCCCTCCGCCTCTCATTGGCGGCTGCGCCTGTCCGTCTGTCGGCGGCCCTGCCTGGCCCTGCTCGCGCGGCCACCGCCCTGCGCGAGCCGCTGCCCCCCCCACCCCGGGCTCCTGAGGTAACGGCGCGCGGCCGGCGCCGGCTGTCCGTCTGCAGGAGGCCGCGGTCGGCACCAGGCGGGTGGGTGCGGGGCTCGGGCGAGGGGAGCGGGGCTGGGGGCCGCCCGACGGCTGCGTGCGGGGCTGGGGCGGGCGATGGGGGGGGCGGCGTTGGGCCCCGACGCGGATCCGCCGCCCCGCGGTGTCTCGGCGGTTTCGTCCCTCCCGGGGCCGCTGGTTGATTTCCCTGCCGGCCGCAGACGCAGCTCGTGTTCCTCCGTTCCGTTCTTCTCAGCCCCGGGGTTCGCGGTGCTGAGGGCTGGCACGGCCTGCAGCGCTGTCGGGTGTGTGACCCGGGGATGGGGGCTTCAGGCGGTGCCAATTAACGCCCGCCCTTAATGACGCTGGTTGCGAGGAGCTGCCACCCTGCTTCCCTCTCACGGCCGCGGCTTGGAGGTTTGCCGCTCTGGCAGAGATGCTGTTTGCTGCTGCCAGTGCCGGGTCTGTCCGTGCCTGGTATTTCCCAGCAGGTTCTGCCCATCTCCCCCTGTGCTCAGCAGGGCCTGCCTGGCTCTGTGCTGCCGTGACCCATCACAGCAGGCCCTGCCAGTTTGATGAGTTTGACCCCAATTGCGGCAGACGTGCGGTGAAGGATGAGCACACTGACACGAGGCACAGCTCCTGGAGCTGGACTTGCAGCTGGGTGACTTCCCATTAAGATCTCCTGCTGACGCAGATGGCTCTCCTCACCCACACAGCCCATTGTTCTCCACCCCTGCTCAGTGACTCAGGGCTGCTCGGCTCCTTCCGAAACTTGCTTGACTCAGTGAGGAGTGCACAGAGGGAATTTTTTTGTTTCGTGCCCAAGGAAGTGGGCCAGCAGGGACAGGGAGGTGATTGTCCCTCTCTGCTCTGCTCTTATGAGGCTCCATCTGCAGTACCGTGTCCAGGCCTGGAGTCCCCAGTACAAGAAAGACAGGGAGCTGTTGGAGAGGGTCCAGAGGAGAGCCACAGAGATGAGCAGGGCACTGGAGCACCTCCCCTACGAGGACAGGCTGAGGGAGCTGGGCTTGTTCAGCCTGGAGAAGAGAAGGCTGCGGGGTGAGCTCATTGCAGCCTTCAGTATCTAAAGGGAGCCTACAAACAGGAGGGGAGCCAACTCTTTGGAAGGGTAGATGACGGCAGGACAGGAGAAATGGTTCTAAGCTGAGGGACGGAAGATTTAGGTTGGATGTCAGGGGGAAGTTCTTTCCTATGAGAGTGGTGAGGTGCTGGAACAGCTGCCCAGAGAGGCTGTGGATGCCCTGTCCATCCCTAGAGGTGTTCAAGGCCAGGTTGGATGTGGCCCTGGGCAGCCTGGCTGGTATGAAATGTGGGGGTTGGTGGCCCTGCCTGCGGTGGAGGGTTTGAACTCCATGATCCTTGAGGTCCCTTCCAACTCTGGTGATTCTGTGAAGTCGTTAACTGAATGAAACAGCAGTGGAAATGCTCTTTGGATATTTAAGCCAATTTCATTTTGCATAAAAAATTCCAGGACCTTGTGGTTGCTAGGTGGCCTTGTCAAAGTCGATTTTTGCTTAGAAATGTATTAGCATCTGTATTAGTAAGAAATATAGAAAGCTGTTATATTTATTTGTTTATATTTAAACTTGATGCATCAGCAGTGCATCAGACAGTGCACAGACATGCTGGCTGGCAGTGCCAGCTAACTGTGAGAGGTGTGGGTTAAGTGGTGTGGTTGTCTGTTTTGGTTTGTTCTTTAAATTATTAATCTTGGGTCTGCCTTGGAAGAGCTCCTCTGTCCTGCTCACACACCTCAGCCTCGCTGGGCTGTGGTCAAGCTGCAGAACAGAGCCCAGATGCTCCCCTCTCGGTGCAAAGTTGTTCTGCACGGTGTTGAGAGGTGAAGGTATGTATTGAGAGGAAGATGTCACTTCATGTCCTCCTCCCTTTTGGGGGTAAAACCTTCCTGTGAGCGTGTGGAGGCTGTGGGTGTGTGAGATAATCCTTCAGTTGTAGGAAAAAGGGGTAAAGAAAAAAAAATATGGAAGAGAATCAAGGCTGCTGGTGGCTGTGACCTTGGTGCACAAGTAGCGTTGTCACCAGAGGGGTGTCTGGGATGTGACTGCCAAAAGCATGGAAACAAAGTACTTCTTACTCCTTTGGTCTGTTAGTGTGAACTTTCATCTTGTGACTTGCGTGCTGAAGGGACCTAAGGCCCTCTGCCTGGCTGCCCTGTGACTCGTGGGTGGTGGGTGTTCTTACAAAAGGTTTTCCCCTCCCTGGTACTACTCAATTTGAGGTGATTTAAAGGCAGTTCACGGATCTGAGGAGAAATCTGCATTAAGTGCTTTTCTTTCTAAGTCACTTGTCATTGTGCAGCGTCCAGAAGCATCATAGCCCTCTGGCCGCTGCCTTCCCAAGGAATTTTTTCATTGGGATGGTATTAATTGCTGAGAAAATGTGGAGGCTCCGGGGACCTGCGTGCTGTCTTTTGTCACAGGCTCTTTGCTATGCTTGTCATAAGCTCTCAGATGAAGTCATTGCTCCCGGGAAGGTCGTGCTGCGGTGTTTCAGGGCTTTAAGAGAAGGGCAGCAAGGATTTGAGGTGGATAGCTGGGAGGGGCACAGCACGTGGGGCTTTGCAGGTGGTCCCGGATCCTGGCATGTACCCATGGGCAGGGACCTCCCCTCCATCTCTGCAGGTGCTGGTCCTTGTGCCAACCTCTTCAGATCTTTGAGGATGCTTTAGTGGCGTTGCCTAGGAACAAACAGAGATCTGATCGTGTTGTTTGTGAAAGAAAGAAATGATTTTAGTGCTGAACTCTGATGCCTTTGCTAGTTGGGGTGTGCATGTGGTTGGTTGGGTTTTGCCCCCCGTCAGATACCTTAGTTGCTAGGTATGCAAGTCTAGGCCACATGGTACAAAGAATACCTGTTATATGAGGTTAGTAAGGCAGATTCCACAGGAGACTGTTGAGATAAGGCTGAGCTGTTTGCTCTCGGCTTGTTTTAAAGGCTTTTAGCCTGAACCTGGCACAGAGTTCCTGCAGGTGAGGGTTTGCTTACCTTCTGCCTGCTGCACTTTCCACATGGGAAGAGCAGCATTTATTATTATGGATAGTGCTGATGCTGTGTGTTCTGAGACTATTTTTTTCCTGAAAGCTCATATGCTGCTGTTGTAAGAGGCAAGGAGTCATTTGTTGTGGTTCACCAGAGAACATTCAGTTCAAAAATAGTATTGCAGGAAAAGACAGAGGTTCACTTTCCGAAGCAGTGATGGAAGCAGGCAGCCTTCCAAAACGCGCATGAAAATGCCTCTGGCTCCTATTTCAGGATGAGAAAAACAAGAGCAGGTTGATTGGAGAAATCTAATCTGTGGCTTCTGATTGTTTGTTTGCTTTTGATTGTTTGCTTTCCCTTTGCTAATAAGTGAAAGACAATGCAAATGTGCTCAGATTCACAACCATGCTTTGAATCTTTGATTTAAAAACAACAACAACAAAAAAAAAAACAATACAATTTATTTTAATGGGCTTGGGGGTTACCTGTCAGATCTTGTGGGTTGGGGAGGTGAGGAATGGTAGAAACAGGTTTTCTTCAGGCTTTTGTCTGTGAAAGGGTGTAAAACGGGCAGAAGCAAATAATGTGGGTTTGGATAGCCTCGTGCTGGCTCTGCATCCTGCTCTGCATCACAGCTCGGGGTGATGGCAGCGTCCTGGGGCAGTGTCATTCCCTGTGGCACAGGGAGGACTGCAGCTATGACGTGGCACTTCCCTATTTTGGGGACTGTGACAGCCAGCATGAGTTGTTATATTGAGAACTGAAGGCCAGATGTGACTTTGGCAGGGTCTCTTTATCAGGTCCTATTGCAGGCAGTTATTTGGTTATTCCAAAGGTCAGCTGACATTTGTATTACCTCTGGTGGTCAGCAAAACACTCTGGCTGTGGGAGTGCCAGCACTGTGACTCGTCACATTTGAGTAGCAATACTTTGCCTCTTTTCTTAGTTCTTCATCTTTGCTTCCTGAAAATATTGGGCAGTTGCAGCTGCATATGAGCAATGTTCAGGATCACTTTGGATGCAATGGTTTTGGAGGTGCTTCTGTAGCTCCTGATGTGTCACTCCGTGGAGCTGGCTTTTGGGAATGGAGCAGGATGGGTTCTGAGCTGTGGGAGGGCTGGCTAGGAGTCTGAGCTTCTAAGCATCGTGTTGTGTTTCAGGCTTACTGTTTCAGTGGGACATTTGATCCAAGCCATCACCCAGCCTCCAGTCACATGGGGAGCCAGGGGAGCTTTTTTTAAGGTTATCTGTTATGCTTCCTGCTTGTGTTTTATGGCTCAGCTGAGAGGTGGCTCCATGAAAATAACAGTTCGGCCTTGGGTGCGAGGTTTGTTGATGCACTCGAGGGGAATGCTGCTTACCTGTTAGTTTAGTCACTTCTGCTGTGTGTTGGATTCAGACTTCAAGTCTGTTAGTATCAGGAAAGTACTGAGGGACCCACGTGCGAGGATGCTTTGGGGAGTGGGAAGCCAGACTATGGTGTTGTGCACAACTAGATAAGTAAGCAAATAAGAATACCAAAACATGATTTAGTGAAGTTTGTAACCTACAAGCTCTAGTTTTTTAGAGCAATCGCGGTGTGGAAAAGCTGTTCCATTTTTAAGTGCGAGTTGCTCTGCCCCACTGTGTAATGGGGGGCTTGAAAGGAGCCATCGCATTCTGAACATAGCTCTTGTTGTAGAGCTGCTTGAATCTGGAGTTCTGCCCGTGTAACTGAGTTTTCCCAGGGTGCTGCGTGAATGCTAAGCTGTGTTGTAATGAATTCCAAGTGGGCATCGGCATGAGCCTGCTCTCATTTTCCCTGGAAGACGCTGCTGCATTGTCTTGTCTGTTCCTGAAAGCCCCAGTGTTGTCTGTCAAAGGCCTGATTCTGCAAGTGCCACGTATGCAGAGGAGCTCCTGAATGGGAAGGGCTTGTGCTGGGCTCAGCTCTCACACAATGCCCGCAGCCAACAGTGTGCTACAGCACAGTGCTTTGTGTCCAACTCCTGGCATCCCGTGGGCATCCACTGTCCCACGCGTCAGATGTTCAGAGTTGTGTGTTAGATTCTGTTAATGCTGTGGAGCTGCTTTTTGCTGAGCATGTACCTGCGTTTGGATAGGTCTGGTTTTCTGCACCGTGAGTGGGGGGAATGGGCAAAGGCTGGCAAAAGGGAAAGGTGCAGGTTGGGAGCTGTGTCTCCTCTCAAAGTAATATTATGGCTCAGAGCCACTGTGTATAGTGTGAGTGTGCTCTCATCTTTCTCTTGTCCCCCAGGCATGGGGGAGAAATGATAAAAATTTGTTTGCACAAATGCTTAGCTAGCATGTTGGCACAAGCATCTGATGGGGGTGTTTCTGTAGTGCAGTTGATGGATGAAAACCCAGTGCTGGCAGCATTAGGTATAATGGAAAACATGGAGTGTGGGGAGCTGTGAGCTGCTGCTGCATAACGAGATGGACAAGGCTGGGGGCTGCCTGTGGCAGGTCAGCTCCATCCCACCGGGAGACCTGGGGGCTGCTTTGGAGGAAGAGTGATGGCTGCTGCTTGCTGGGCTCATTGGGTGTTGGTTCCAAGGGTGTGCCTTGTGCAAGCAGACAGGAAGGAGTCTTGGACCCAGACACACGTTATCGTGGCTGCTTCTAGGAAATGATGTAAGGTACTTCCTCGTACTGACTTTTCTCTGAATTCAGCTGATGGGTGGTTCCCTGGTTGTTTACCTTTAGACACAGCTGTGGGAGCTGACCCTGTTCAATGATAGGCTTCATTTAATGAGGGGAAAATGTGCTTCTGGCTGACCTGAGAGTGCCAGCTGAAAGCCAAGAGACTGATGACTTCTGCTGAAGTGGTTTCAGTGTGATTGGTGTGGGACTGATGTTATGGACACACACAGCAGTAACCAACTGCTCACCTCTTCTTCAACCCACAGATCTGCATAGCAGTTTAGGAGCTGGCTGAGCCACAGCAGATATCTGCCTGCCTTAATGCATCAGCCTGTGAGACGGTGGCAGCTCAGGAGGTGATTCATGGGCTCTGCATCCACTATAAACACAGGACTTGATTTGTTCCTGGTTGTCATTAAACTGCCTTAGTAACAGGTGCAATAACTGAAGCACATACACTCAAAGTAACTTTCATCTAATGAGGCACAGCAAGACTTGAAAATATATGTGCTGGGAGGAATGGTAGTGCCTCCTATGTTTTATTCTCTCAGTTCAGGGCTGTGTTGGAAAGGAAGCATGGTCAGTTGGCTCAGGCAGCATGAAGACCTGGTTCATGGCAGACTGCTGCTGCAGCACAGCTGTGAGTTAAGTAAACACAGGGAGAGAGTTGAGGTTTTTTGGACGTACTGAGCACCCTGTGGGTAAGGTTGGTTTCATGCCCTGCATTATGGCAGCTGCAGAACAGTGTGCCAGTTCAGCTTTGCCTTCAGGATGAGCCAAACACCAGCCTCTGGGATGGGCTGCTGTGCCCTTTGCCCTCTGCCATTGTTTTGTCCCACTTCTGGGTGTCTCAACATGTGGGTCACTGAGATGCAGGACATGTCATTGTGACACTTTCAGGCCTGGAGGGAAAGTATCAGCTATTGATGACTGTCAGTATGTGAAAGTCAGGACTTGTAGGTCAGCTGCAGTGATTAATCTGCTGTGATGAGCTTGGTACAAACATTGTTTAAAGCCTTTGCAATAGCGGTTAGTTTCAGCTTATTCTTTTCTGGAGATTTATGATCTATTTTAAGTTTTGTTTTTTGGAGAGGAAAAAAAAATGGCTGCCTGCGAGCAAGAAGGTTGGTGGGAGCTTGGAAATGCACAGTGCTGTCTGGGGCTAGGAGCTGGGCCTGGCTGAGCTCATCCCTGGGTACTGCAAGTCCAGCACCACTGCTTCGTTCTCATCGTCATCTTCAGCAGTGTCTGAGGTCTGGTGTGTGGGGAGCTCTCGTGTGCAGTCATAGTAAACAGTGTTGCAGTGTGCACTGTAGGAAAAACCTTTTACAAATCAAAGTGGAAACTGTGATAGCTGTAAATTCGTACAATGGTGGTCCTAAATGAGCCAGTGGCATTAACTGCTGCTTTAGTGGTTGGCAAAGGATACAGCCCAAATTTCTGGTTTTGTTTCAGGCTGCTGCATGAATGTTTCCAGAGGTTGGAGAGCATGATGTTACTTGTTGCAGCTGGTCTTTGCTCAGAGGTGGCTGTTAGGAATCATTAACACTCTGCAGGCCAGTCTCAAGTCTGTTTGCTCCTGACAGGCCAAAGCACTGAAGTACAGCAGCACTGGGGGGGTTGCTCTGCCTGCCTCATCATACTAAAAGTGTTTTCTTATGTCTGGATCCTACAGGTCATATTGAACATGGACAGTGAGGAAATTCCAAACTTCTCAAGTCCAAAGGAGGAAACTGCCTATTGGAAAGAGCTTTCTTTGAAGTACAAACAAAGGTACTATTGTATATTTTCAGAGTGGATTTGGTTCTTGGTGACTGAGGATGTGGCTTAATCTATTTCTCTATGAGACTTTACCAAAAGATATTAAAATGACTCTCTGCGTTTCCAGCTTTAGGTGTAGTTTTTAGATCCAGCCTTGTGGAGGCTGAGTGTTTCGTTCCCAGTGTTACCATGCCATGAACTCAAGACTGAGCACGTTAGAGCAAGAGAAGAGCCCTTTTATGATCATGTGCATCTTTGTATAATTAAAATGCTGTCTTAAGTAGTAGCTTGATGTTTTTCAGTAAGAAGACTGCCTGTGGGCTTGCCTGGCATCATTACTGTTCCCTTGGGCTTCTTGCACTCAGTCTGAGAAGTTTCTGATTTGGTAACTGGCTGCAGTATATTGAAGTGTGTTCATTATACCTCACAGTCCTGCCTGTGTTTGTCTCTGCTATCTTTTTAGGGGAGCAGAAGGCTTTTTGGTTACAAGAAGTGGCAAGAGAGCTTATTGTCTGGAGTGCTGCTTGTGGTTTGGGGTGGTTGTTGGTTTTTTTTTTTGTTGTTGATTTGTTGTGGGGGAAGGGGAGTCAGCATTGGAGGTTTCCAGCTCATTCCCTTTGGAAAGCTTTTCTTGCACTCCATGTTACTAGAGAGCAATAGGAGCAAAGCCAAGCCCAAGAAGCCCAATGTGCAAGCTGTTTTTTTTGTTTGGGTCTGTTTTCTGGGTGTAGGGGGCAGGGTGTGGGCATTTGAGATCCCTGAGCTGTATGTCGAAAGTCTGTCAGAAAGGTCTCTCTCTGATGCCAATCAATATGTAGTTTCCTAAAGCCTAGTCAGTTTTCTCTGCTGGTTGCAAAGAGCTGAGCTATTACATATGGTAAAGATGAAAATGTAATTAGTGAAGTATGTGGTGTTGCTGCTACAAGTAATTTAATACCTTGCAGTGGTATAAGGTGGGTCAGTGCTGGCTTCCTACCAAAGCACTTAGGAGCCCTGAGATTCAAACCTTAATGCTTTCCAGCAGATTTATATTTCCAGGTAGTGCTGAGATGCAGTGACTATTGTTCTGTGCTGGTTTTTGCCGAAAGCAGGTTAAAAGCTTTATGTAGTGACTCTCTCAAGTCTGCTGGAGTGAAGGCTAGTGGGGTACAGAGTGTCAGACTAGCAGGAATCCTGGAAATAGCCTTGCTATAGGCTGTATTTCCATATGCATTTAATAGAGTTATTTGATATAAAGGGGGTGAATTTCCATTTGTAGGTAAACAATGCAATTTCTCTATTTTCCCTGTAGAGGTCTATGGTTAAGTACTTTAAAACTCTTGTTGCCTTTTCATCTAATTATTTCTAAAGAGCAGTGAACTTTGTGCTTGAGAGATGCTGCATTTTGAACTGATGAAATCTCCTTACAGCTTCCAGGAAGCTCGTGAAGAGCTGGCTGAATTTCAGGAGGGAAGCAGAGAATTAGAAGCTGAGTTGGAAGCACAGCTAGTGCAGGCTGAGCAGAGGAATAGAGATTTACAAGCAGATAACCAAAGGCTGAAATATGAAGTGGAAACATTAAAGGTAGGTCTCATCTGTAATGACATTGCTTCTTCCTTGAAATATGTCTTGGGTATCGTTTCAGGCTGTCTGTTCTGTTCTTGGTCATTGGATATCTAAACGAAGTAAAGAAATCATCTGCTTAAGATCTAGTCTTGAGCATGGCACGTACTCCAAATAAGGCCAGCAGCATACCAGAGAAATTTCTCAAGGACTTTTTCTTGTTCACATCATTAAACACTTGTCATTGAGTTTGTGCTCGTTTGAATTCTTCAGCCTCATCAAGTGGTGGCTTTGTTATGTACACAGGCAACATCAGCATAGCAACAGGGAGAACAACACAAGTATGTTTTGTCAGACCATGATATTGTCGACTTTCTGTACATTTTTTTTGGTTTTTTTTCCCCCAGAATTTCTCCTTCGTCTTTTGAGACCCTGCTGAAATGTGAAAAAGGGTGATTTGTGCACATCTTTCAGGGGGGTTCTCCTAATTTTTTCTTAATAGCTGTATCTGTGGAGGCAGGGATTGCATAAGCATCTGTGTGTGTACAGAAGGTGAATTTTAGTTAATATCTGTCCATGAAGAAGTTCTTGCCTCTTTTGGGGTCATGAAAAGTACTTGTTCTGGTGATCTTGAATTATTTTAAGAAAGCAAGGGTTGGGATCTTACCCAGTAACAATGATGTTTTGAGGATTACTTGTTCATATAGCCAGTCCCAGTCCTGTCTGTAAGGCTGATAGCTATTCTTTTGAGGTCGGTAGTTCCATAAGCCCCTATTATTAGAGCAGGTAAGAGCATGTTCTGGAATTAATCTTCCAGTCTTTCAAAGAATAAGTTTGTGGATCTGGAGGTGTTTCAGTAACAGATTTCAGTGGCTCTGATTTTCAGTAATGGAGATGTCAGATGAGTTCTTGTGACAGTGTGGCTATTGTAAAGGGAGAGAGGCACTGAAGGGGAGCCTGTGAGTTTGATTTCTCTCTGGTTTTCTAGATGTTTGAGGCTTTAGAGCAGCTGTGAGTGCAGGGTTGCATTTCTGAACATCCAGCTGTGTCATTATGAGTAGTCAGTGCACAGGACAGTGTGTGTAATTGTATCCTTTGTTCCTTTCTGATGTTCTGAGTACATTCCCTCTACCTTTACAGTTTTTGCTGTGCAATCCCAGATCTGCAGACTGCAGCTAGCATGTTGCTTTGTCCCATTTGACCACTGAGTGGATGCTACTGATACTTATCTCTCCACATCTCTTTCTTTCAGGAGAAACTGGAGCACCAGTATGCACAAAGCTACAAGCAAGTGTCATTGTTAGAGGATGACCTGAGCCAGACACGGGCCATTAAAGATCAGCTTCATAAGTATGTCAGGGAGCTGGAGCAGGCCAATGATGACTTGGAACGTGCAAAGAGGTGAAGACTGCAAAACTCTTATTTCCTTAGATATTCACTAGAGCTTGTCTGTGTTATTCAGATTCATCATTTTATTATTCCTTTAAATGGGGGGGTGAGGGGAGGAGAACAGAAATGCACATGTAAAAAATAATTTTAAAAAATAATTTAAAAAAATCCTAAGTTACTTGATTCTTTGTGAAATGCAACTTACCCTTGGAGTTCACCTCCATCAGTTGGTAGTGTTGCATTATGGAAGAAAAGCTTGTGGGGGGACCTGAGGTGCTTTCTGTTCTTGTGAGAAATGAGCTGTGCAAGCGAGGTCAGTGCTCTAGTTTTAATACTGCCAGCCCAGTGACTCTTATATTTGTGATCCTTGTAGCTCAAAGCCCCTTTGAAGTAGGAAGCTAGTGCTTTACTTGGTTCCTTTTGAATTAAACACGCCAAAGGAGTCTCCTCTTTCCTTGCATAACAGCTTAATGACTGTGGGGAGCAAATGTGGTCTGTGTAAGTGCAGAAAATGAACAGGCTGCTGCAAGAAACGCCCATTTTTGGAGTAGATCATGCGTCCGTTCTGCTGAATGGGAATTTTGCCATTGATTCAGTGGGACCAGGAATGAGCCCTTGGCTATTTGGCAGTAAGATCTAAGAGCTGAGGCCTTGTTTCCACCGGGCTCTTAACCTCATGACTAACTTTTGACACACATAAGTTGTCTCACTGATATCATGGAACAAATATCCCAGTGCCCTTCCTTCTGTGCTCTGTGGACTGTTGCCTGTTTCTGCAGAGCTGATACACAAAATACATGACTTTGGAGAATGACTTGGGAAAAATGGAGCTAGGTGCACCAGACTGGCTCTGTCCCAGCTCTTTGGTACATCTTGGAGAGCTAGATGCTATCATGTTCTTTTCATCTCACTCCCTTCTTTGGAGTTCTAGTCCTTTCTAAGAATCATTTTCATAGCTTTCAAGTAACTAACTTGAATGTAGATCCTGCTAACATTTTTCCTTTATTATGTATTTGAATAAGCTTAAAAGTTAGCTGAGCTGAAGAACCTAATATTCTGGATTTTGTTTCTAGGGCAACAATAGTTTCATTGGAAGACTTTGAACAAAGGCTGAACCAGGCGATTGAGAGAAACGCGTTTTTAGAAAGTGAACTGGATGACAAGGAGTCACTGCTAGTTTCTGTACAGAGATTAAAGGATGAAGCCAGAGGTATGGCTTGGTTGATTAGTTCTGTCTTTGTACATTGATGGCTTACTAACAGAGACATGAAGCAACCAAAGCTCATGTTTATAAAAAGCCTCACTTAATGAGATTGAAACTGGATGTATAATATAAGCGTTGGAATTTACCTGCTAATAAACAGTATGCTCTCTGTTCTTCATATGTCCACTGAATCTAAGAGGAAAAAATTCCTCATGTTGGGTAAAATTAGTGTCAGATTCTTTCAGGGTTTTTAACCAAGCTGAGTAGAAAAATACTGCTTTCCACAGATTTAGTAGAGCTGAAAACTGTGTTCCAAAAGTTCCCTCTCTGTGGCTTTGTGCCACAAAGCACACAGAAAGTATGGGAAATGACAGGGAGATGCATGCCAAAATGGTAAATAACTATCTTTAAAAATGCTGCTTGCTGTTACCTTCTAAACCTGTTGGAAGTTGCCTGGCTTCTTTAAAATATGCCAGTAGAGACTATGGTTAGAGCTGTGGCATCAGAGATGCTTCAGATAATCCTCAGAGCCGACGATTCATGTTGAGGATTCATCCCTGAGAGGTTTCATGTTGAGGACATGGGGGAAACTTTATTTTTATTTTAGTGGTTGGGGAACATGACTTCTCTGACAGAGCAGTGTGCTTGTTAACATGCCATCACTGCAGGTTAGAAATCAGTGTTTTCAGCATTCTTTCCAAACTATTTATTTGGAAACAGTTCCTCAGTGAAGGCAAGGACCTAAAAAGAACCTTTTTAGGCTGTGCCTGAAAAGCAAACAAAAGAAAATTTTTTAAAAAAACCAACCATGAATGTATTATTTATTTGCCTCCAGGTTCTTTTAGAGACTTTACAGATCCATTGCTGAATTGTGCTGGAGGTTCTTTATAGCAAATCTGTGTGGAAATAAGAGGCAGCAAGGTAGTGATACAGAGCAGACCAGATAGTGGGAATAAAACTCTGGTTTCCTAATTTCCCTTCTCTTTCCCTATCATTTGGGCTATGGACTTCTTTAGTCTGCTTGTTCTCATCTTGATGAATCAAGAAACAGCAGACACAGTCCCTTCACAATATCTGGCTAGTGTGCAGTCCTACAGATTATTAAACTGGAAGGGCAGTGTTGGGAATTAGAAACATGAGATCAGGTCATTAATCTGTTTCCCTGCCTCCCAGCTGAATGCAGTTAGCAGGCATTTGTGACAGGCTGCATTTTTCTGCAACACACTTTCCATGGAACTCGAACTACAAGTGGGGAGGAATGCTGAGGCCAGATCACCTGGCCTTGCTCTCTGGGTGCACACAGCTCTCTGGGCAAGTAGAATGTGGCTGCCTTTCCATCCAGCAGTGATGGTATTGAGCTGTGCCTTATTTGAGATGGAGGTCATTGCTGCTGGAGGGATACAGAAACAGTGAATCACTGATTATTGCAGAGTATTCTCTTCTAAATAAATGAACAGAATGCTGGAGAAATCTGTCTCTAATATGATGTGTTTTGTCTGGCATGCTCAGACCTGCGGCAGGAGCTGGCAGTACGGGAAAGGCAGCAGGAAGTCACCCGCAAGTCTGCGCCCAGCTCTCCAACTCTAGACTGTGAAAAGATGGATTCAGCTGTCCAGGCATCTCTCTCCTTGCCAGCTACACCTGTAGGAAAAGGATCTGAAAATAGTTTTCCTTCCCCAAAAGGTATAATTCCTGGAAACTGCCTGGTTGGTTGGGAGTACGTTCTGCTTCTCAAAAAATAACTTCAGACAAGGTCCTTGTTAGCAGACTTGGAGTAAATACAAATACATGTGGATCCCTACATAACGTGTGCTGAAATACCGGAGCAGTGTCAGACTATTTAATGAGTGTTATTAGTTAATACTATGGAAGAGAGAGAGCGAAGCTTAGCTACTGCTTTGCAGGAGTGAGGATCACATTCTGCAGTAGATGACTGCAGTAGAATATATTTGGGGTTGCAGAGAAATGCAGTGACTAATATTTCAGCTGAAGTTCACTGGTGAGTAAATAGTGGGTAGCAGTGCTGACAGTCTGGACTGTCTTTGTTACCATGTGCTTTTGGGGGTGCTATTCTCTCAGGAAGCAGTGGGTTATTAGCTTAGTCCTCTTCCCATCTGGAAGGCTCGGGTCAATCACAAGGATTAAAACATTTATTTATTTATTTTAAATTAAAGTAGATTCCAGAGAAAGCTCTGGCTGGATTAGATAGATTGCAGGCAGTAGCTATGCAGATGGAGAGTGCATGAACTCTGAGTGTGTATATCTAATGGAGAGGAGGGGAGTGGGCAGGAATTAAGCTTTTTCTTCTCTCTGTGACTAGTGATTGTGTAACCTGTGTTACTGTTTGTACAAAGAGTCTGCAGTAAGATTTAGATTTACTTCCTTATTAGAAGTTACTTTAAAAAAAAATTAAAAACTAAATACTGGAGGAGTACACATATATAATAAAGTGTGTTTGTTTGCAGCTATACCAAATGGATTTGGTACAAGCCCTCTTACTCCTTCAGCTAGAATATCTGCACTCAACATCGTGGGAGATCTCTTACGGAAAGTGGGGGTGAGTGCTCTGTACTGAACTGTCCCCAGTTCTGTACCTTCACTGAGAGTTCATCCATGTATGGGGTGAAAAGGCCTTGGCTCATGCTGAATTAGTGCTGGAGTTTCTAAGGTGTCTCTCTTAAATTGTTCACATTTAATGTTTGGGATGTGATAACACTTGTTTTGTAATTATCTTAATTTATGGAGCGGGTTGCTAAGGCTCTGATGCCAACTTTTAGAGAAAATCCATTTTTGGAAGGCTTTCTTGGTGCACGGAGGCTGGGCATTAGCAGATACTTGTTCATGTTTCATATGAAAGCAGGACTCAGCTGAACCTCAGCCTTAGTACCCATTGCACAGTTGTGTTCTGTCATGGAAGGTGAGCTGATAGACCATTGGAGTCTCTGAGGAGGTCTGCAGAAGTTACTGAGAACTTAAATGAATTGTTTATAAAAAATAAAATAACCCTTTGGTAAGAAAGTGAAAAAATAAAACAGGAGAAAGCCAAGTGTTCCCATCTGTAATTGATTGGGAAGTGAAATGTGTGAGCCTCTAAAGGGATTACAACTGTGAGCAGGAAAGAAGTGGTTTTGACATCTGTTGTGGTGTTGCTTAGGATGCCAAGCTTTCCAGCTGAATGAAGACATGACTTCTGAGTGGTGAGAAGCTTGTTTACTTGCCTCCTTGGGTAGTGTTTCGAGTGGAAGCATGGGCAGCCTTGGTGTCTAGCCTCCAGGGCTGGCGTTCCTCTATCCCTTGTGGTTTCACTAAGGACAGAAATAGCTGACGTGAATATGGTTGTTTTAGCCAAATTTGACATTAAAAATCAGATCACTGCTTGTATTTAGAGCTTGTGAGCTCATCAAGCCTAGGTTGAAAGGGCAGCAGGACGGCTCGGGGTTACAGAGTGGCATGTTTAAAATGGGATCATTGTGAGTAAGAGTCTGTAGGGGATTTAGGGAGCTTAATGACATCCCATGTGATTACTCTGCGAGGACAGGAAATGCCAAATAAGCATGCTTCTTTCCCAGCCTGTTCTTAAACACACACAGCCAGTGATACAAAATTCCAGCTCATGCATTTATTTAGTAATAATTATAGGATGTGCAGGATTTCTGTGGGTTGGCTTACCTATTAGATGCCTCATCCTGTGCCTTGGGCTCCCTTTCTCTCCAAGATATTCCCCTCAGCTTTCTTGCTGGCATGTGAAACAGCACAGCTCACGCTACTGGAGAGAATCAGGGTTTTGGTGTCCTCTCTGCTAGGAGTCAGTGGATGAGGCAAGTCTGCTACCTTGTATAGGAGAAAAAGAACTTGTCAGACTTGCTTGGATGTAGTAGAGATGAGGTAGAAACCCTGGAGATAGGCTTAGCTGCCTTTGTGTCCTCTTATGGGAGGTCTGTAGCACCTCTTCTGAAGCTTAGCAGGGAGGATGAAGAAACTGGATAAGTTTTGCAGGCAGTGATTAAGAAAGAAATAGCAGACACTTTCCTGGGGAAAAATGCAACTTTACAAATACACTGTGCCTCCTGAAATTGGAGGATTGTGCCTTTGGTTCCCCTTGAGTTTTTTGGTCAGCTTACACCAGCATCACTCTAACTCTGGAACAGGAGTTTCAGTTACTACTTCCAGCATCTGATTTTCCTGCTTCAAGTACCTAAATGAGAGTTGATTTCTTGTAAAGTCCTTACTCTAATGGAAGAGGATTGACCTGGCAGTCTGCATCAGCATCTCATTATGTGGTTCTCATTTGAGAAAACAGCAGCTTTGTTCCCATTTAGCTCAGCTTTTGCCAAAAATGATCACACTGGGGTTCTGACTGTAGTGATCTCTGGTCGTGCTAAAGCATGAACTTGAGCAGCAAAATATTTTCTCTAAAAAAAAAAAAATAAAAAAATTCCCTCTTCTCCCTCCCCCACCTTTCTTTTCCTTTCACAGGCCTTAGAATCCAAGTTAGCTGCTTGCAGAAATTTTGCAAAGGACCAGGCATCACGGAAATCCTACATTTCAGGGAATGCTAACAGCAGCATGATGAACAGCAACGGCACGAAGTATCCTCATCCAGGGCATACTTCTTTCTTTGACAAAGGGTAAGTCAGGATGTATTTGTACACTGAGGGGGGTGGGAGGGTGTTTCAGGATGCTGTGTGAAACAGAAGTTTTCCTTGGCTTGTTTATAGCTTTTGTCCAGTAAGACAAATTTGTGGAGCCAGGTTCTCAAGGGGACAAAGAAGCAGCGTTCCACTGCAGGCTTCTGTAAAGCAAAGAGAAAAGCAAGTGCTTGACCTCTCAGCTGGTGGGATGTCTTTGCCTGTGCTGCCCCTCTGCTGCCTCAGCTCTTGGTGGCTGCATAAACCTTCTGGTGCGGTGATTGTGCCCTTCAGAAGGATCTCAAGCAGACGGTGGTGGGGCTGCCATAGCTGTTAGCGTGCTTGTGTGCGGGGAGTGCCTGAGCTGCTGAGCTGGAGGTTACCCGAGTAAGAGCAGTAAGTGTGGGCAGCACTGCTTCCTTGGAGAGTGGTTCCCTCTTTGTTCTACTCCTCCCTGCTATCAGTGAAAAAGAAAATATTACTAACTGTGTAATCCTTGCTGATAGAAGGGGCAGCTGTACTGTCCTGTTGTGTGTCAGCCATAATGTTTGAGGCAGTATTTGCAGTAAAAATCACCCTGTGACTTGCTCATAGTTGCAGCTTCCTCGCTGATATGGGGAAGTGGTTCAGCAGGAGGATTTTCCCACAGTAGCTCAGGGCCCTGCGGTTATTTGAGCAGCCCTGAAGAGCAGGGTACACAGCCAAGCTCTCCTTCAGCATTACCCAGAAATAGGGAAACCTGTGCTAAGTGGCACTGTGCAAAACACCTTCTGTGCTCTCTGCTGGTGATAGTCTTCCCTATTAGACTTCAAGCTAGAGCAGTTTTAATGCTGTTATTCAGCAGATCCTTAAAACAGCATTTATTTAGAGCTTTAAACAACTTAGAGTGCCACATAGAGAGTAGACAGGCTGGGTTTCTGGAATCCTCCTTGTGTGAGTTGAATCATGTTGCTATGTGGGTAGCAGGGCATGTTGCATCTTAGAAACTGGCAAGAAGAGCTTTCAGAGCTACTGTTGTTTCTTGCTTTTGGAAAGGGAGCGTTCACATACTTAGCAAGGTCAGCATCACGTGCAAAAGGGACAGACTGTGAGGTTGGCTGCATACTGGGAGGCTGACCAGGGTCTGTGCATCACCACAGCAATGGTGGTGGCAACGTGGGCTCCATTGCATGTGCAGGCTGTCAAAGCAGTGCTGGGGAGAGATTAGAAGTGTTCTTAGGAGGCAGCATGGATAAAGTGAATTGTGGTATGGTAATAAGCTGATTGCTGTGTGGGATGGGAGTCGCTTCTAATTACCTAGATTGTCATCACTCTTGTTATCTGGGCTGGCTGCCTGCAGTTCAGGGCAGGCTGTAGCTGAAAAAGGCTTAGAAATGTGTCCCTTTGATAGTGAACTTCCTCAGCAGACTTGAAAGATGTTAACAGACTGGGAAAGTGATGGAAGTGACTAACTTACCTGCATGTTGTTAGAGATCCTTACCAGGGCCCCTCTGTCCCATCCCTCCTCTCTAAACACAGATGTGCTGCAGGCAGTGGGATCAGCAGCTCACACCTTACAGCTGCCCTGCTCTGCCTTCCTCATGGCCCAAGGCTGGGTGCAGTGCTGTGCTGCACACACATCTCCACAGCTGCCATGTAACCCTGCCTTGCTGTGTGTGTGTGAGGGCAGAGCAGAGCCCTCCCACCAGCGAGCTGTGTGCATCACAGCGGTTGGCTGAGCCGAGGTGTGCCCTTTCTTCTCCCCTCTTCTCCTTTCTCTCCAGCCCCTGTACTCTCTTCCCTGCCCCAAACTGTCGCTGGAGCCTGAAACAGCCACACGCGCTCGTAGACCCGGTCCAATCTGCAGCCGCTGCCTTATGAACAGCCAGTTGTTGGGTGGTGGGATTGTGCCAGAGGTAATCCAGCCATGTCATTACGGTTCCATTTGCTTTCCTTTCTCTGCCTTTTTGTTGCTAAAAGTGTTTGAGCCTCCGTCTCTCATCAAACACCTGCTCTGTGCTTGCTGAGCAGAGCTAGGCGGGCAGCTGAAGAAGGTGTGGGAGCCAGGATAGGAGCAGATAGCTCAGAATGGTTTGATGGGAGGTGTGGAGAACAGATGGGCTTGCACGTGAGCTTTGCAGAAGAATTGGAGGAGTCAGGAATTAACTGCTTTGTTGGGTTTTGTTTTTATTTTATGCTCTACCAAGTCTGGTATAAGATCATTTTCCTACAGACTGGTTCCTTTAGGAAGGTGGTGGCTCTGTGTACACCCAAGGCCTAGCAGAACTGCACCTGAGGGGTGTTCTCTGATGGAAACTTGTTCCTTTGCAGTTATGATTGTTGTTAGCTTTTAGGGACTTTGATCCATTTGGGGAATAAAATGGCTCTGACCTTGATGGGTGCCGTGGAGGCACTACGACAGCTGAGCTGGGACCACAGCGAGCCAAGATGAGGTGTTTGTTCCTTGGGGCACGACCTCCTTGCACACAACTCCCTTACTCCTCTTCCTGCTTTCTTGAACATCAGAGTCATTGCAGTTGTTGTTTATTCTGAGGCAATTTCTGTGAATCTGCTGGGCTGTGTTTAAATGTGAGAAATGCCTCTGCTTGCACACTGCTGGTAGTCCCACCGTGCGTGTAGCTGTAGTGGCAGTCATTGCACCTAGGATCCCTGTCTGCCCTGCAGAGCATCCTTGTGCAGAGCTCAGGGAACAGCAGCCAGGTGAGGTTCAGTCAAACACTTTTCCCCATGCCTTAACTTGGGTTATGCCCAAGAATGTCTTCACTGTGTGCATAAACTGTCTCACTTTTTCTCCACTAGGCGTGAAAAGGTGATATTCCCCACCTTGGTCATGGGTAAAAGAATTCATTTGCAATGATAAGCTGCATGCATTTTAACTGTGGTGCTTGGAGGTGCAGAACTGGTGGATATGCTAACTGCATGAGGTAGTTCTCGTAGCATTACAAACTAATAGGCAATGATTGAAGCCTGAGGCTATAATCTCTCTTTCTCTTTGCTTTAGATAAATTTCTCTGGTGCTGTGACCAGTTCCAGCTGTAAGATTGAGTGCTGCTTGCTCTCTTGATTTAATAACTCTTCAAATATATGCATGTTTCTGATGGAATCGGATGCGTCAGAGATTATGGGGTGAAGCATTGCTGCTGTTACCCCAGCTAATCCTAAAGTCAGTGTGTCCTTTGGCCTTGTTTCTTCTTCAGCACTGTGCTGGATGTTGGCCTGCCTCCAGAGGGAGCAGGAATGGCCGTTCCCTGCTGTGTGTGCAGTGGCTGCCAGGCTGGGTTATTCAGCTCCAGGATGGTCTTCTGTTGAGGTTCTGTTTGATGCTTAGGGTTAAGGGAGCCTCAGAGACTTCGTGCTAAGGACAAAGTACAGCTTGAAATACAGATTAATGAGTAAAGATCCATCTGGAGCAATCACAGGACAGAGAGTAGCTGGAAATGGGCACAAAGTTTATGCCGTGGTCAGGACAGCAGTCAGAAACACCCAGCAGGAGCTGCTGCAGGGGGGGGATGTTTCCAGCAGGAACTGTTGGCTTGGGATCAGTCTGAGGCAGCGGCCCTGAGGGACCCACCATAGAGAGAGCTTTGTGCAAATCAGGGCTGCTGCTTCATCTTCATTTCTGCACCAAGGGCAAGGCCAGGCAAGCAGTGTGCAGTGTGTGTTCCTTGTCCTGCTGTGCCCTGCTCAGCAATGGCTCCTTCTCCTTTTTGTCTCAGGCTTCATGAAGCTGTTTGTGATGCTGGTGGCTTAGTCTTGGCCCTGCCACATCTGTATGGCATCTGTGTGGAGGGCCTGCCTGCTTCATGGCCTCTGGCCTTGGTTATATTTCTCTGGGATGCAAAAAAGGGCATCCATGCTTCTGAATGGGCCTCGGGGCAGGAGCTGAAAGGAGTTATGTCCCTTAAAGGTGAAACTCTGCCATTCCTGCCTTGAAAGTCTCTTTTCTGTCCAAAAGGAAGCAAACCAACATGTTTTAATCCCATTTATTTTTTCTTTCTCCCCTGTGCTGCTTGGCAGAGCTACTTTCTAGCTGATAACTCATTTGCAGAGTCATGTTGGGACCAGGTTGGCTTCCTGCCCCTTCATTCACAAGGAAATGGCAGAATACATGTGCTCTCTAAGACTTCCAGCAGTGTTTTGCTGCACGCAGTATGGAGGCATCTGCTTCTGAAACGTAGATCGTATCTCAGTCAGTTGAAATTTCAGCCTTAACAGGAAAGGAGAAGGCAAAGGTTTCACCCATACAGCCCCGTGTGGGATGTGACAGGCTCTGCTGGGGGATGGGGAGGACTCTGCAGCAGCGAGCCCTGCGTTACCATGGGAAGCCAACCTTGCTAGCAGGCATTCAGGTTCTTCATCAGCTCCTCTGGATCAGTGCTGTAATTGCCAAGCACAAGGAGCGTTGGGGCAGCAGTTGGGTGGGTGTGCTGTCCTGCCAAGGGGTAACTGCAACTCCTTATCAAGGCTGGGCTGATGACATGCAGCAGATGGTGAGCTTAGGTGCTGTGTGCTGAGCCTAATTGCAGGAGATCTGTCAAAGCCCAAACAGGGTAGAGGTTGTGGAAGGCTGTCACATGTGCATGCTGCTCCCTGGGCTGTGTACCCTCACAGCTAAAGCAGCTTTGGGAAGGGGTGAGCTTGTGGTTTGCAGCTAGGTGGAGGCTGTGGGTTCAGGGGCTGAATAGAGAGGGGTGGGGCAGGCCTAGAGGGCCCCAGAGCCCTTCTACACCCCAAGCTCTGCTGTGCTTTAATGTATGCTGCCTGTTCTCACTGAGCCCATTCTCCATTGCGTGGTGGTTGCACTGCAGCTGTATGAGTGTGTGCAGGTGGACAGACAGATGCCTCCCATCCACTGTGCTGGGATCAGCCTGTGTCAAGCCACCTGGGATGAGCAATTGGGCTTGAGGGGAACCAGCCCTGCCCAGCTGTGTCCTGAGGGCTGCCTGGGACCTCTAGGCTGGGAGCAGCTGCTGCTGGGCACTGGGGAAAGACATGGGGAAAGGCCTGGGGAGCAGCTGAGCTGCCTTTGGCTGTGCCACCCCTGAGGCCACAGCTCCTCATCCTCTGTGCAGCCACTGTGCAGTCAGCACAGAGCTGTCTCTATCACCGGGTGTATGTGCAGCAGGGAGGTCCTGGGATGGAGGGGCTGGGCTCAGCCCCCGGGGTGGCCTGGCACTGACCTGCCTGTCTCTTGTTGCTTCTCAGGGCAGTAAACGGCTTTGATCAAGGGACCCCGGGACTGGGAGCCTCCAGACCTTCCTCAGCACCTGGCATGCTCCCCCTGAGCGTATGAGTCGGCGCCAGGTTGTGCTTGGACTTGCGGACGCTTTTCTCAGCCCAACAAGAGAAGTGCTTTGGTTTCCTCCCCCTCCCTGCCCTGCAGGAACAGGACCTGCACCATGGCATGCAGCAGTGCCCGTGCTGCTAGAGGAGAGCCTGTGCTTGCAGCCTTTCATGTCCTGTTAATAGAGTTAACTGTAGTGGGTGTGCTCTGTGGCCCCATACTACATGTTGCACAAGCTGACACATAATGCTCTGTTCCAGGAGATGCAGAACCTCAGCCAGGTGCTGCTCGACCTGTCACTGCATCTCTTTTCTCAGTAGATTTGGTGTGACAAAAACATTTGCTGCTTTTCTTGAAGGCTACACGTCTCCCTGCCTGATCTCACATCCTGCTGTTTGAGCCAACCAGCTGCTGTCCTTCCTCATGGGGCTCAAACCTCTCAAGACACACTGAGTGAAGCTGGGAGCAGGAGTGGAGGCTGGCAATTAGCTCTGGAGGTGTGAGTTAATGCAGCATAGAAATCACTGCTGGACAGGTGAGCAGCTGGCTGTGTCCATAAGGCCCTTCCCCAGCCCAGCAGATGGATGTAGAGCTGTTGCTGGGGTGGGGCTTTGAGGAAGATTTGTGTAGGCCCAGCACACATCATTAAGCACCAGTGCCCATAGCAGCTCTGGGCTGAGCTTGGCTGGAGCCTCCTCCCTTGGCACGGAGTCTGCAGCAAGCATCTTTTTCCCATGTGCCTGAACCATCCCAGCATTCTGCCCTCCTTAGTGACACTTCTGCCCCCCAGAGCAGACATCAGCTCTTTAGGAAGCCGCTCAGCCCATGGACTGCAGTGCCCACCAACTGCCTCCTCCCAGCACCCTGTGTCCATCAACCCCATGTAATATAGGACGGGATTTCAGTGTCACCTGCAGGCTTCTGTGACAGTTTTGGGCGACTGTGTTCCTTGTGGGTCTTTCAAGCGATGTATTTGTGCGAGTTCTCTGTCGCTGTGCCTCAGAGTCGGTGGATTTTGATGTGAACCAATGCACCCCACGGGGGTCTAAGGAAAAAAAACCTTCCCCATTTGGTCTATCGTATTCCATTGGCTCTGCAGCTGTACATTGGTTTAGTTACAAGCGCTGAGAGAAACCATCGGCCCCAGCAGAACAGAGGTGGGAACGTTTCCCCCTTTGCCGTTAGGGCCCCTATGGTCCTCCTTTCCTGTGCATCCTCTGCTGCATTTGACTGTTTACATTTGTTTTATTGTACATAGGTTTGTAAACATATTATCTTTGCCTAAGATCTTTGTACATAACTTAACTTGGGCTTTGTAGCTTTATTTATTCAAAGTCTATATGGCATGTTTCAATAGGACAGTGTACCATAACACCGTGGTCACTCAGCATAATGTGGTTTAAAGGCAAAAAAAAAAACCAAAACCTGAGAATAATATTCCCAAAATAAAGTTCTTTTAATGTGGAAGCGGTGGATTTTGCAGAAGAGCCAGCAGTGGCTGTGTTTGTCCTGCAGTGTTTTTGGCTGAGCCGTAGGGTAGGGTGGGAGGCACTGCTCTGCTGTGCAGCTCCTGCCCCATATCCTGGCACAGCACTGCACTGCCCACAGTGTTGGTGCATGGAGTCAGCAGGGCTGAGCACACCTCTGCTCCCAGTGCTTTGGGGCAGGAATCTGCTTGTGGTCCTGGTGGAGGCATCCAGCTGCAGGCACCAACGGGCAATGCTGTTCAGGCTGTCAGGACCCCATGCACCCCCTCCAGTGCCTCCTCCAGCACTGCCCCCAGCAGCAGAGCGCTGTGCTGCTGCTCAGCCTTCCCCACGTACTCATAGCCTCCACCTCACCCCACAGCCCCTGCACCAGCAGCCATCCCCAGCCCAGTCATGACTCACGATCACAGCGCAGCCTTCCTGCTGCTGCCCTGCAGTGGCACCTCATGGAAATGCCTCGTTGCCAGCTGGTGTCAGGGCAGAGGCACGCATGCACCCACGGCAGCTCCTTCCTGGGGGAGAAGTGCTGGGCAGGAGGAGAGGGGACACCATATGACAGGGCTGCCTTCATTGCAGTCAGTTGCCCTGACCCCTTAGAAAGTCCCCTAACAGCAATAAACTGCTCTTGCACAGAACCCAAGTGGCCACAGTACCACAGGGAGATGAGAGCGCAGGCTGTGACACCTAGGGCACAGCACCACTTTTGCAGCACTCAGATCATAGGGTGGTGAGGCTCTTCCTTTGCAGCAGGAGGAGCAGCAGCCCAAGAGTAGCAGGGCAGGAGCTGGCAGCAAGGCACCATGTGGACAGAAGCAACAGCCCAGCCCAGTGAGATGCTCATAGCCCACACTTGCTTGGGGCCCACCAGTGCAGCTCCACCTCCACCACTCACAGCTGCCCTGAAAGCACTGAGCTCCCTGCTGCCAGCACTGCTCCTGGCTGTGGAGGCAATAGGCACAGCTCTCCCTGCTCCCAGGAGAGGCCAGACCCTCACAGATACAGAACTGGAGCTCAGAGGACAGGAAGCATTTTGGGGCATTGAGACCCCTTTGTGATCCAGAGCTGCACTCCTGTTGAAGTTCTAAGGCTCAGCCCTCACCCACCACTTCACAGTGTACTGAGGTAGAAAAGAGCAAAACAGAAAACCAAAACACTAAGAAGGGAGCAGTCAGCTTCCAGCCATATTCTCATTTATTAAGGTCTATGCCAGCCTCAAGAAATAGCTCTTCCTGTAAGTAAACAGAGCAGGCGGCCACAGCTATAATGAATAAATTTATTGTCTTACAAAAATCATTGTCTAGAAATATGGGTATACAAGAAAACAAGATATTTGCAGTCAGATGCCTGGTGGTCAACAGCCAGTTTGATTAAAAATATCCAAACACACACAACAAAACCTTTGCGACAGATGTTAAAGCTTTTAACCAAAAAAAGGAAATCCGTATCTTTTTGTTTGAGCATGTGGCAGAGGAAGGTTCCTATTAACACTGATTCATTGTCACTAATATCCATAATACCACTTGGACTAGAGAGGTACATGATATGAAGCACAGTCAAAATTAATACATTAAATCATCGTTATATAGGCAAATTATATATGTAACATTGTCTTAGTACTGTAGTGTCTAAGGCACTTTCTGTAATGTCAGTTTTTCAGCTATTTAAACAAAAAGAACGCTAACTACTCGCTGTAATACTGCTCAAAATAAAAAACAACAGCAACAACAACGAAAAAAGGATTCACATCCACTGGCATGTTAACTGCAGGCAGGCAACATCCCTCTGCGCAGCGCTGCGAGCACGGCCATGGCACCGTCCTGAAGAGCGCTCAGCCTGAAGTTCATAAATTACTGTGCCTGTGTTGTATGCTTGTTTTCCACTGGTGTTCACATTGTACTAGCCTTAATATATATATACAGACCTGTTGGGCATGGGAAGAGCAGGATGCTACAGCTGCAAAGTACTGTACAGAGAGGAACGGTGACGCTGTTTGCCTGTACTGCATGACACTAATGGATGAAGCAGGTGCTGAGAACACTCCAAAATGGTACTGAGGGTTAAAAAATGGACACTACTCACTCATCCCTACGTTTCCCTCTAACGCTTCCCGAGGTTCTTCACAGTTCACTCACTGATTGTGTGCCGATCACAACAATTAGGAGAAAAGAAAGATGCGGGTGCAGTTTGGTCTTCAACGATGCAACGGGCTCAGCGCAGCCAGGGGCTGCCCAAGCACAGAAGAAATGGAAGGATGTTGTCTGTACAAAGCATGCTGAGTCATGACAATGGGGCTGTCCCAACCACCTACCCTCTGGGAATGAAGTTTTGTGTTTGTTTTTTTTTTTAACCAATACAGAAAGTTTCATCCTTCACATGATGCTTTATAAAATGGCTTTACAATGAGTGTCTGGAAAATAGATGCACTGAACAGAGACGATCCCGTTTTGTTACTATATGTAAAAAAAAAAAAAGCAGTTGTACCTATATCTGAAGCAGGGTACAGTATGGTGAGGCTGGAGAGCCTTAAGACATAGTTGACCTATGGTAAGTAACCTTGTAGCATGCCGACATTTTGTAAGGCAGATTTAGGGCCACAAGGCAGTCTGGTGGTCAGGAAAGTCCTCCTCGCTCTGCCGACTGTTGTGTAAAGGTCTCTGCATGCAAATGGTGTGCGGGGCTCTACTCAGCAGGGGTCGGCTGCGCTTCGTTCACATCGCTGCCTTTGCTCTCTGCGTCGTCGTCCGACAGCTCCAGGGAGGCCCCTTCGATGTGCAGCTGGCGCCTGCCGGATCGGCTGGAGGAAAAGGTGATGGGGCCGCCCCTCCTGCAAGCAACAAGCAGAGAACAGCTTTTGCATCGTCCTCACACTGCCATGGCAGCTCCCAGCTGAGCTGCAGGGGAACAGCACTGCCCAAAGTTCACAGGAGGAGCATTGGAAGCACTGCTCCCACCACGGGGTCATCACACGCCCAAAGACGTTCTGGTGCTTTGCTTCGTTCAGACCACACACTGAGCAGGGCAGGTTCTTTAAAAGCTGCTTACCTAGGAAGTGCTGCACTGCACCCCTCCTGCCACTGCTGGCCCTGCAGCAGCCCAGGATGGTTTTCCTCCAGCCCCAGTCTGTACTGGATACAAACGCTGAGAGCAGAGCTTTGAAATCAAAGTGTGAAAAGCTCCCACGGGGTTGGCTGGGAACAACACAATCACTGCTTGCCACTAGAAGAGCATAACTGAGCTGTCTCATTTATGCCATGTCACCTCCTGCTGCTGGACTCAGGCACCAGCCCCAGCCAACCCAGGATATATGCTCTGGAGAGTTCTGGCTCAAGAGCCATCAGGAAATCCTCACATCCAGCAGCTGCCTCAGCACCATCACGTCATGCTCAGGCAGCAGCTCCCAGCAGACTCCAGTGCAGCCCATCCCCTAACAGCAACAGCTCTGCTTTCACAGCTCCACAGCTGAGTGGTCCCCAAGGATGCAGCATTACAGACACGGTCAGAGGACACCCAGATAAAGCCCTGCCAACTCCTGCACCACGTACCTTAACCTGTTTTTCAGGGTGCTGACCTCCCGGCTCAGGCCCTCGTTAGCCTCTGTGGCATCGTCCAGCTCACGCTGCAGTTTACGTCGGGAAGCGTTTGCACGTGTGGCTTCCTCCTCAGCCTCCTCCAGCTGACGCTTCAGCTGCTTCATCCTGGCATTTGCTTTTTCCATCTAAAATAAGAAATCAGGTTGTCAGGATCAAACTCAACAGCTACAGCTCCGCAACTTGGAAAGGCAGAGAGGTCCTCCAGTACCCCAACCATCCCTGCTGGAGATGGAGCCTCAGGGCAGACTCGCATCTGGATTCCTGGGAACAGCCCACAACTCCTGAGTCTCAGAGACCAGGTGCATAACACATCATCATAACAGAGCTAACACAGGGAGCAGGCAAGGAACTGCTCTGCCAATTCAGTTATCAAGACTGGGATTCCCTCACATCTTCATTAAAAAGCTTCTTAACAATGCCTTTCTACTCAAAGCAGGGTTTTAATCCATCTTTCCCAAGCACAAGCTAAGCCACTCCACCCACCTGCTCCTTGTATTGGTCTGCGTGTCGGCGCTCGTCCTCCACCTGCATGAAGACTTCTTTTAATTTCTTCTCTGTGCGTCGCACCAGTTTGTTTGCAGCTGCTCTTTCCCTGGAAAGGATCAGAAGCCACATGGGGGCTGTGAGCACCAGCTTTAGAAGCGTGCAGTACGAGCACTGGGGCAGCACAAGTACTGTTAGAAAGCCAAAAGGAGGGACAGGGATGTGCTTCTACACAGCAAGATTCAACAAAGCAGTGTGAGGGTTATTGCTAAGCAATGTCATGGTCCTCCTCCTGAGCCAAAAGCCCAAGAGGAATGAAGGTGGGGATAAGACAGCCCACTTTCAATCTTCCGAGGACAAGGCAGGGAAAAAAAAAGTTGGAGGACTGAGATGGAAAGAAGCAGTCTGAAGAAAGACAACTTGTCCAGAGCACAAGATTCAAAGAATGTCTGAGGTGAGGAGGGACCCCTGCAGGCCATCTGCTCCAACAGGGCCATGCAGAGCTGCTTTTCCATACCCAGCAGCTTTCAAATGCCTCCAAGGAAGAGACCCCACAATCTCTCAATAACCTGTGCCAGTGCTCAGTCACCCCCAGTCAGAAAGTGCTTCCTGATGTTCAGGTGGAACCCTCTGCATTCCAGCTCCTGCCACTGCCTTCTGTCCTGTTCCTGGGCACCACTGATAAGAGCCAGGCTTCATTCTCTGCACCTCTCTGATGGATGTGCATATATGAATGACGTCCCCGAGCCTCCTCCAGGCTCTGCAGTCACAGCTTTAAGCCCTTTCTCACAGGAGAGAAGCTCCAGGCCCTTCAGCATCCCTGTGGCCCTCCTTCCCTTTAAAGCCTAACCCAAAGAAACCAGTGTATTAAGGAGATGTTTGGTCTTAAGAAGCTTCTGCTAAAGCAGCTGTGGTTTCTGGGACTACCAGCCAACACAATCACTTGTTAACTTCAAGAAATAAATCAGCAGTTTCAGTTAAGGAGCACACACTCTGAAACGTTCAACCCCAGTGCATCTGATTTAAGTCAGTCCCTCTAACAGGTTTCTAAATAATAAAACCTACTAGCTGTGCTGTAGCCGTGACCTCACACCTCAGCCCCACAGTAACTTAAGGCATGGATGTCTCAGACACTCTACTGACAGAGCACACAGATTTTCCCTTACTTTGCTTCCTGCTCAAGCTGTTCTTCTAGCTGAGCAATCTTGGCCTCTAGAGTAGAAATTGTTGCCTTGAACTTTGACTTCACAGATCCCTCCAGCTCCTGCAGCTTGGCTTTCAGCTCTTTGTTCTGTCTCTCCAGCTGCTGCCGTGCATTTTCACTCTTCTGCGCAGCGCTCCGCTCCCCGGCCAGCTCAGAATTCAGCGTGTCAACCTTTCAGAGGAGGAGAAAGGATCATTTGGTGCTATTCAGAGCCTCCACTCAACCCAAGCACAAGCTGTCCTGACAGCAACTGCCAACAATTCACCTGCAGCGTGGTCTTCCGGAACCGCTCGTTGAGAAGCTCCATGTTGCTCTGCTCTTCTTCCAGCTCCTCCTCCAGCTGTGCAATGCGAGCCTCCAGCCGGCGCTTCTCATCCAGCAGCGCTGACCTGGGAGAGAAGCACTGGGGTCAATACATGTTCAGGTGTGATATAAAGCCAGTTGCTTTGTATTCATGAAGACGAATGAACACAGAATTTGCCAACAGGCTATTGAGAACCGCAGCTGCTGCTGCCTGAAGTCCTTCAGATGCACAGTGGATACGTTTGATGACTCACTTTCCTGAAGCGCTGTTTGCAATCTCATCAGCCAGCTCGTCCCTTTCTTGCTCAGCGTGTCGACGGGCTCGTTCAGATGCAGCAAACTCCTGCAAACGTTTCAGAAAAGATGCGTTATGAATCTCAGAAGGCCTGTGAACAATTTGTCCTTGGAGTAACTTCTGGGAGATGCTTCGAAGTGTAATATTCCTTCAATCATAGAATGATAGAATGGCCTGGGTTGAAAAGGAGCACAATGCTCATCCAGTTCCAACCCCCTGCTCTGTGCAGGGTTGCCAGACCAGGCAGCCCAGAGCCACATCCAGCCTGGCCTTGAATGCCTCCAGGGATGGGGCATCCACAACACTAAAACACACGAAGAACAGTAACACTGAAGCTGTAAGCAGGAAGAAAAAAAACAAACACTGTTGGACCAATCACAGTGGTACATGCTCAATGTAAAACAGGCACTATGTTAAGCAAGCTTAGTTTCTTACACCTTCAGAGTACACAGCATCAGTGCAAGAAAAGAAAACAGACTGAGAGGCTTCAGCACAGTAGTATAAACGGCACTGAATTTCACATCTTAAACTGTATTATGTGGCAGAAAGTCAGCAGACTTCAGTGGTCCACTGAGGTGGGATGGTGGGATTCCTGGTCTTCATGCATTTCTAATTCCCAATTTCAATACTGTGCACCACAACTCTCAGAGACTCCTGAACCTCCCTGCAAGTTCAGTGAGGCCTCAGATCTGTTTAAGCTGTCATGCAGCTCAGACAGAGAAGTAAAGGGTTGTGCTGGAATGATTCCACTGAAGCCCAAGCTCACCAGAGAGCTGCTGAAGGAAGCAGGGTGATGGGGTGGGAAGAGAAAGCTCTCCTGGCTCCCATTTCTGTTCAGCACAGTAGGACAGATTTTCATTCCCACTGCCCAACCTTCTCCTTACTCTACCAAGGAAAATAAGTGCTGTGAAGTTCACTCTCACCTCCTGGAGCTGAAGTATTTCTGCTTCGAGACCTTTGAGTTTCTTTTCACTCTCTTTGGACTGTGCAAAGATCTCATCTCTGGACGCACGGGCTTCTTCGAGCTCCCGCTGGTAGTCCTTCATTTGAGCCTGCAGTTGGAAAAGTCCCACAGCCACGTTGCATTAGGGAGCCACAAGATCTATTAGGAGCTCTGAAGCAACTTTGACCCTTTAGAGGAAAGGCCTCCCTCCCCCAGAGTGACTTCATTCCACTTCAGTGCATCTTCAATTATTTTTATAGTTTAACTTCATTTTCTTGTCTCCATCATGCATTCCTCATCACAAATATCCTATTATAGGGCTTTACTTAATATGTTTGGTATATTTCTTGTCAAGAAAAGAACTCAAAGAGCTGTTCAATTACATTTACTGTGGAACGTGTGGAAAAGATAAAGCTTTTGGAGTGATTTGGGAAAAAAAAAATCTATGCACTCTGACTGGAAAAGCATATTTCAATTATACAAGGTAAAACTTATCTCAGTGCAGCAGTACCAACCCCATTGTTTTATATATATAGGCTAGAAGCACATGCTTAGCTTCTACTTACACACACTGCTAAGACCTCAGTGTGTGCTAAGCTGCACCAGTTTGACTTATGCTGCTAAAAGAGCATGAAAGCTGGAGAGAAACTGCATTTAAATTACACTTACATCTTTGGAATGCCTCCCATCTTGAAAATACTTATTTTGTGTGCTTGCATGAAGGCACACAGAGCTCAGCAACAAGATTTCTACCTGACCCATTCTTCTGGAGAGGAGGAGTATGATGCTGTCAGGTACCAGCACATCTTGCTTCAGCCTTCCCTCCTCACCCACAGCCTGGACTCTGGCCCAGAGCTGTCTCTGTTCAGTTGGATTGCCAAGGCATAGAGAGGACAGGGCAGAAATGCAACTTAATTGCCACGTGCCTTACGTGGTCTTGCCACGATCTCACACTTCTGCAGCTTTGGACCATGGCACTGAGAAATCTTAGGCAAAACTCAACTCTACCAAATGTTGAATATTTTTCTGAGAATGAAAAATAAATCCTCAGCGCAAGGACTGGGATCTCTTGCCAAAGAAGAAGAATGAGCAACTTGGAGCTTTTTAAAAGCAACTGGAAGTTACTCCTCCTTTTTCTCTGAAGCATTTTTGGCTGAAAATGCCTTCAGATGTTCTTGAGGAAGCAGCAATCAGGAACAGCTGAGCCCAAATCAGTAAATTCAAAGACATAAAATTTAAAAAATGTGCTCTGTAAAGCAATATTCAGTAAATTCTTCAGAAAGTGTTGAAATAAAGGAAAAGCCCACTACTGGATAGAAATACATCGCAGACAGCCTTAACTCCTTACCAACAGAAGGGTGAGAAGAGATACTATGTTCAGGCCAGATACTCTATGACAGGCCAGCACAGTCGAGTATGACATTCCTCTTGCCTTCTAACTACAAATGTCTTCAATGAGAAGAAACAGACTTGAATGTCACCAGAGGACAGAGCACATTTCGTTAGCTGGGCTTACCTGGAGCTTACGCAGCTGTTTGATGGCTTCATCTCGAGCCTTGTTTGCAGCTTCTATCTGACCTTCCAGGTCTTTCAGATCCATCTCCATTTTCTTCTTGGCTGCTACGGCAAGAGCCCTCTGCTTGCGCTCATCCTCCAGCTCTGCCTCCAGCTCTCGCACCTGTGAGGTGAAGGCATTTAGCAGATCTGTCCCAGCAATGGAACAAACACAAGTCCTAACTAATGGTCTGAGAATCCAAAAGGCCTTTGCACAACTGAGTGAATGTGGCTTGATTGGAAGAGACTACAGAATGCAAGCTACAGGGGAAGACACTGCAGATGGCAAAAAACAAATCCACAAATTGCAAGCAGAGATCTCTGAACTGACAAAAAAGAAACAGACAATAACTCACTGTTAGAAGCATTCCCACTTCATCTGCTCAGCTATTCAGTGATCGTAAGTTATTTCCCTTTTTGTATATAAAAATCAAGCTTTGCTCCTTATGTTAACATCGAGGGCTTCCATCCTATGCAAGTTAATGATAATTTTTGCATTGTAAAACTTCAGAAGCCTTCCAAGGCTGTTTGTTTCTACCAGATCCATATATTAGAGATTCTCTGTTATTCAGTAAGATCAATGCTAGAGATTTTTTATAGGGTGGGATCTTTTAAGCAAATGATTTTATTTTTAATAGTAAGTTACTACAGAAGCCCAAAACTTTGGCAACAGAGCCTCACACCCTTCCCTCTATGAAGTGCAATGAAGTGCAGTAAACCAGACATACTTGTTTGACCAGCATCCTCTTTTTCTCTTCATTCTGCTCATCTCTGGCTTGCAGATCTCTCTCAAACTGGGCTTTCATAGCTTGCATGTTCACCTCCAAACGAAGTTTAGCATCTTCTGTGGCCTGTAGTTCATCTTCCAGTTCCTCAAGTTGAGTTCTCATCTCTTCAACCTGTTGCTCTAAAGTTCGCTTGGATTTCTCCAGCTCATGGACCTAAACCACAAACATTTATCAGACCCTCTCCCTCAGCTATCTAAACAAGAGTTAGTAACAGTGAAAGAAGGCATGGACACAGCATGCTACGCTTGTGATGATGCTCAAGTCTGAATCAGAATAGGCAGAGAAACTTTTCTAACTCTGCACAACAACAAAAAGCTGTGTAGATTGCTAGAAAGAGGAGCTGTGTCAATGTGACAGAGAACATACTGAGACAAGCTCTTAAATCTAGAGCAGGTACCACTCGCCATTTAGCCAGCAACTTCTGCCCTCCATTTGGTCTCTTTGGAAGATGTGAATTAAGCCTGAAAACCCAGATTCTGTGCATTCATACCTCGAGTAGTTTGTGTTACATAAAGCTTTCATGTCAGACATACCCCTCCAGTGAGGGAGTTTTACTGTGCTGTCAACATGTAGCATAACAAAATAAAAGGAGGAAAAGTACTTACGTTTTTGCCCACATCATCTTTAGAACTCATTAAGTCCTCCATGTCTGCACGCAATTGTTTGTTCTGTCTCTCAAATTCTTCCTTTGCTTCCAGGGCTTCTTCCAAAGCCCGAGCCAGAGACAGTGCTTTTGTTTCCTTCTCCCTTGCCTCTGCCTCAGCACGATCTCTCTCCTCTGCATATCTAGCAGAAATGTTCTTCTCTTCTGCCAGCATCTGAACAACAAAATAACACAAACAGATAAATTAATCTCCTTGTTCTATAATCAGCTCCTTACAGCCCTGTGTGTTATAGTCATTCGAGTGGTCAATGGTTTAAGTTTAATCAGCCTTCAGAAGTTCTCTCTGGCCTTTTAGGACGTGGTCAGAGTGCTGGTTAAGGAAACAGCTGAAGCTGTTCAGGAATGAGATGAGGAAAGAAAGCTATCAGTCAACACTAATGTGCTGCATTTTGATCTTTTGGTCCTTCTGTCCTTTCTTACTGTAATCCCTTAAGCTTAACTAAAGCTTTTAAAGTCAAGTTTCTGTTCCAGTATCATTTCCTTTTGTACATATAAGGAGCTTATTTCTTGATTTAACAGAACTCAAAGGTGATATGTAGCTCACTGATTGCCCACCCATAACAAGGATCACGATGCTCACATCAGTTATCAATAACCACTGGTACTCTGGCTGGATTCTTCTATCTCCAATATTAATTTATGCAGTAACTACTTCAGCAAATGCCATTTAAAAATCATAGTAATATGACAGGAAACTAGATTACCTGATCAAATTTCTTCTGCTTTTTCTCCAGGTTAGACACAATCTGGCGCTGATGATCCAGATCTACCATCAAGTCATCCAGCTCTTGCTGCAGGCGATTCTTTGTCTTTTCCAGTTTGTCATAAGCCATTGCCTTCTCTTCCAGGCGTTGGCTTAAGGATTCCATATCCTTCAGTAATTTCTTCTTATTTTCCTCCAAACCTTCAATTGTTCCCAGGTCATCATCTACCTTCTTCTTAGACTCTGCTAACTGAAATGTATCAAAAGAAAATATTAGTGCTTAATACATTATGAGAAGAAAACAAAAGCATCAAGCCCAGACTACAAAACCACAAACAGATGCTATCACTAGTTGAAGTAACACAAAAATGGTGAGCTAGCAGCATACAAAACAGAGCAATGTTCTGCCCATTACAGTTGATTGTGCCAATCATTACTGCAGTGGAGGAAGAACACAGGAAGCTCTATTCAGAAATGCAATTCACTGTTTCTGCAAGTTAGATCACAGGCTGTCTTGAGTTGCAAGGGACCTTGAAGACTACCCAGTTCCAATGCTCTGCCATGAGCAGGGCACCTTCCACCCAGACCAGGCTGCTGAAGGCTGTGCCCTGCCTGAGCACTGCTAGAGACAGGGCACCCACAGCTCCACAGATTCAACAGACTGGCTTGACATCTTCAGATGACATTTTGCCCAGGTCTACAGATGTCCTGCTGTTTGCAACAACCTACCTGTGCCTGCAAGGCTAGCATCTGTTTCTCCAGGTTCTTCCTGGCCTCCTCCTCCTCTTCCTGCTGCTCTTGCAGATTGTTCTTCTCCTCTTCTAGCTGCCTAATTCTGCTGCTCAGGTTGAGTTTCTGGCGTGTTTCTTCCTGAAGTAGTTCCTGTCACAGAAATATTCAAAGCTCAGTTTGACTACCATCCTCCATTGCTCTATAAAGAGTTTCAGGCTTAATTATTTTTCGTGCAAGATTTTCATTCAGTGACATGCTTATGAAAACAACTGAAATTCAATTTTCCAGTATGGTATTAAACATTCATTTGGGGCAAACCTCTATAAAGCATATTTCTGATAAGGGAATATATGCTACAGTATTCTAGAAATTCATATTTTTCCTTTGTTTAGAAGGGGTGAGTTGAGAAGTTATCTTTAGAATTTACTTTTCTTCTTTAAGATAAGCATAGAGTACCTATTTAAAATGACCTAGGAATAAAAAAAAACAGTAAATCTTGCAATGGCAGCATACTGAAGCTTTGCTGTATTGCAGAAATGTAAAAGTCAGTTGAAAAAACTGCTGTAATGTGGTAACAGAAACCTGTCATAATAGAAACTAATAAAGGTGTAACAACCTTCCCTCAGCCCCCTTCCTCACACACCTCTAACTGTGATTAACATCACTCAGGTAGTCACCATTAGCATTTTTACACTTGAAGAAGTGTATTAGAGTGATAATGACATGAAACCTACATTATTTAAAATAAACAACAGCTACAGGCAGTTTTAAGACCTTAAGCTGTAAGAAATGTTATCAGCCCTCACCTTCAGGTACCTTCCATACACTTCAAGAATCTCATTCACATTAACATTCTACTTGGAAGAGCTCTTCCTGACTAAATACTTATCTCCCACAGACTACAAAATAGAAGAGAAACTGAAAGGTTACTGTCTATCAAATACTGTATCTTTGATCATGAAAAACTGGCCTCACACGTAGCTGAGCAGTCATTTATACATCATATTTCACTAGACACAAAGATTCTATTCAGTGGACTTTCAAAGCCATGAATGAAAATGTATTTTCTGCTCTGCAGTTAGCAGTTTGGTAAGGAACAAAGCTCAAGTGCAGATTTCAAGCTTCACAGTACACACACCTGTGTATCCTGAAGTTGGGATTCCAAACTAGCTGCATCCTTGGCAAACTTGATGCCTTTCTTCTCTGCTTCCTCCAGGAGACTTGAGACATTATCCAACTCATTCTGCAAAGCAAGCAGCCTCAAGGTAACAGCATGCAGCTAACTGATGGCAAATCCTACATCCCACTGGGTGCTGGAGCTTCAGAACCAGCCTCAAATTCCAGGCATGCAGTGGCAACAGTAGCTCCCAGTATACAGGTATCACAAACTACATACATTGAAAATTGGCTATAAACTTAAGTTGGATGCCAATATTGAACTTCAGTGGTATAAAGTGGTAGCTATGCCATTTAATGGAACATGTCACTCCAATATCTGCAGGCCAATATTCTGCATTCATAGTCAAACGTTATTCTTAATTACAGGATTATATGGGATCATGAATTCAAGGATTATCATGATGACATCTGTCTTTAAGGCACCTCAGCAAAGGCTACCATCGGGTGCCAACTCCAGTTACTTTAGACTGTGTTTCTTAAGGGATACTGTAAGGATACATGAAATCTTCCTCTGAAGTGAACTGGGCCATCCCCATTCCAAAGGGCATTATGTTGATTTACCTCAGAATTCATTGCTGTTCTTCAGAAGTCAGCCCTGGCTCCTCTTTTGCTCATTTTCTCTAATTCCCAAATAATGGGACTTGCAATCCTTATCTGTCAAGATCCCAACTTTGAAGCACAAAAGGAAACCAGTGACTTTCAGCACATTTTGCTCACACCTCCAAATGAGAACAGCCCAGTCTGCTCCATCCTCTATCCAAGATCAAACCTGAAGGCCTGGCAAAGCCTCCTACAAGGTTTGTTCTCCAGGATGGGAAGCTATGCACTTAGAAGGCACTATTAATTATTACACAGCTGGACAGTCAGAACATAAACCTGAGCTTTTGGGGCTATTTCTTTCAGAGGTATGTCATCACTTTAAGGCTCCTGAAGCCCACACCAGCAACGTGACTGGGGTCACTTCCCACATCCACCAGGAGCCCAATTCCTGCAGACCTCGCTACATCTTTGAAGGATGTTTTGCCCAGTTATTTCTGCAGTTTTCACTTTCTTGCCTATTTTTCAGCAGCTTAGGACTTCCACAAAGCCTTACCTGCAGCTTGTTAGCTTTCTCCGCCAGCTCCACCCTCAGTCTTTCGCCTTCTGTGACCTTAGCAGTTAGTTCTTGTACCTGAGCATCAAGCTTCTTCCTCTTATGCTCAGACTCTGCCTTGACCTGCTGCAACACCTTCACTTCACAGGCCAACTCCTTGTTGTCAGACTCCAGGCCTTGCTTGTTTTTTTCAAGATTTGCTTTGAACTAGAAAAGAAAAAAAATGAAAGAAATTCAACACTTTGTTACATATATCAATAAAGGAATCTGCTAAAAAAAAAATAACGCAGTCCAGCAAATCCACTTTACGAGTTCAAAGATAAAACAAGCACTCAGCAAGCTGCAAGCAGAGTGCTTAAAATGTTGCCAGGTAACATTCTGTGCATGTTAGACAAATGTGAGTTACTGCAAGTTAATCCACTTTCACACATTACAGGTATCAGTGAGCACCACAAGATCCTCTGTGACTTCAGTAAGATCTGGGACATCAGTGCTGTGGAATGACTGTTAGAGTGGCACTGTAAGTAGGAAGGAATGTGCCCATTAACAGATCAGCATGGCTCATCTCACAGAAATAAAAGGAAAGATATCAGCTGAAGTTGCCCTGATTTTAGTAGGCATAGCAGCCTGGAAGTGCATAACAAAGCACTTTCCACCACTGCACTGACATTTGTCAAAAAAATCTTTTGAAACACCTCTTACGCCAATTATTTTTAAGGTCCATTCTTATTACTAGTTCTATTTGTTCCATTCTCACCAAAACTGACACCATTTTCTCAGAGGACCCTTGTTTAAGATTGCAGGGTATTTTTTTCATTTTTCATGCCCTATTGTTGACATTTATTAAACAAGAAGCAGAGTATGCAATATATTCAAGTGAAAAAAACTCATTTTCCAGCAGCTTAACTGCTGCATTTCTCACTCAGTATTTTCAGTTAAAGAATTCTGTGAGTTATTCCCTATATAAAAACAGGTCTACAGCTTATGAACTGTCCACAGATATATTTGTGAATGACCAAGACTGCCATCACATAAGCTAAATGCTCTTTTTGGCAGTGTTGGAATAATTCTGCTCTTGAACAAAACACCCACCAGTAGAAATAATACTACCTATGGCTAATAACAAAGGAGTGCCTCCTCCTACCTGCTCTGGTGGTGGTTACCACAGAAGACAATAGCTGTACAGATGGGCCAGATGCTCCACACATACCTAGCACTGGAGTTCCCAGTGCAAGTGCAGAGTTGGAGTGGCTGGAAGAACTTCACAGTACCTGCACTCAGAGCTCGTTATTTCTGAGTGCTGATGCTACAGTGCCCATATTTGGAAGCATTCTGTTGATTGCTCATGCTGTGAACTACTTTTCACCAAATAAGCATGAGGATTGCTGGATAACTCGCACATGATTTTATCTGTAGGTGTATTCTTTCCAAGAGCAATCAAGGCTTTTCACACAGATGCCAAATCCAGGAGTTTCAATATATTCACATGCAGTACATTTGGTTCAATTACAACAGTAATGTATGTACAAATAAAGACAATTTAGCTCTGCACATGTGAGCAGAAGGTCCCAGAACAGTCACATCACTTATGTAAAACCCAGAAGCAGAACAATGCATTTCTGTAATTCATTTTCTGCTCACCCTTTTGGCCTGCTCAAGTTGTTCAGAGAGCTCTTCCAGGGCAGTAGCATGCCTCTGCCTGATTTCCTGGATCTGTGCTTCGTGGTTCTTGGTTTCCTCTTCAATTGCTTTCTTCAGCTCAGCCACCTCCTGCTCACGTTTTGTCCTAGAGCAAGCATCAGTTATAAATTAAAAAAAAAAACCAAAACCAACACCATTTTAATCTCTAGTAAATGAAAGGTTAATTTTATCAATGCTTTGTTACACAGGTACATGACCCTACCTCAGCTCTTGCTGTGCTGCAGTGGTATCCAAGGTATCTTCCAGTTCAGTTTTTAAAGCCTCCAACTCTTCACTTAAATCTCTTTTCTGCTTTTCTGCCTTGTTGCGTGATGCCTTCTCAGATTCAAGATCCTCCTGCAGTTCTGCAATCTGGGCCTGCAACTCTCTTATCACTTTAAGTGCATTGTTTTTCTGAACTGCTTCTTCATCACCTCTGTTAAACAAAGGCACAACAGTCAATAATATTTCTTTGTTCTCATAAGTCTGGCATTAATTATATACACAATAGCTTAGAAAAAACACATATTGTAAAATTTCAGATAAATTGTGCAGTGGCTTTCTTAATGTCTTGACAATCACAGTGCTGTAAGATGCACTGTAAGAATGATCAAACTTTTCAAGTTAACATCCAAATATTCTAGTTTTGCAGATCTCATTCAACACCATTCCAAAAACGCACTGTCTGCTGAATTCTTTCTGCAACATAATAGATCCCTACACAAAAAATAAAAATGCATTTCATCTATATCATATTGTTGCAACAGCAAGACTATCACACAAGTCCTGATCATTTGTTTCCCACCTAGCCATGGAAAGTACTATGACTCACTGACAATTAAACGTTTTTCCCTCTTGAGTCTGAACTCTGGGGACCAAACAGCTTCCAGAGCTCCAACTCTTGTACACTGTTGTACACTGCACTCTTTGTAATGCAAGGACACATAAAACACTCAATCCTGGTTTGGCCATGCCTGCTCAGAGCACGCTGATGTCTACAGATTCCCTCTGACAGATGTGAACTGGTGTCTGTGCTGACACTCCCATCCCAATATGCTTACAGTTAACTCAAAGCAGTCATGGAACGCAGCTTTCTACCATTCCTCATAAACCCCACTGTGCTCTGACCTTGCAAGAGCAGCCTGCAGCTCTTCCTCCTTCTTGGCCAGCTGGATCTTCAGCTCCTCAATCTGGGCTTGCAGCTCAGCTATTTGGTCCTGTAGATCTGTTGTTTCACCATCCAGTTTTCTTTTAGCTTTTTCTAATTCCTGACGTGTCTTCTCCTCTTTTTTTAAGCGCTCTGTAGAAGTGACAAAGATTTGTAAGGTTTTTTTTGTTTTTTTGTTTTTTTCTTTTTAATCTAATAATCCTCCAAAGGTTTGTGGACAAGGGAACAGGGTGGCAGGAGGGGTGGAAGTTTAATTAATATTAAGTCAATTTTTCACCCAGTTTCTAGCTAGAATGTTGACTGGGAGAGATAAACTTCATGATGCAGAAAAAGTTCAGAAAAAGTCAGCTTGAGGAAGCAGAAAGTTTGAAGCAAGGAAACAGAAACAACTCAGCTTTAACAGAAAGTAAGGAATGGGGTCTGGCAGAAGAGCAGTCTGAACTGCTAGGACAGACGATCACATGCACGAGGATTCAAAAATGAAGATCAGCAAAGGTCTGGAAAAAGTGACACCGTGCACAGCTTCTGAAGGGGAAGGCAAGGCTCCAAAACATCTACTGGAAAGTACAGGCTTAAGAAAGTTTGGACAAACAGTTTTATGGAAGCATCTGTGCCACTACCACATCCCACTGATATTCAGCAAGGCTTTGCAAACTTTAAACTTTCTCAGTTGAGATACTCCTGCCCTGAGGCATTTCTTTGTGAAAAACATCCACTTATCAGTGCTCTATCAATGCACCT
Source organism: Phasianus colchicus (assembly GCF_987193195.1). Classification (NCBI taxonomy): domain Eukaryota; kingdom Metazoa; phylum Chordata; class Aves; order Galliformes; family Phasianidae; genus Phasianus; species Phasianus colchicus. Next base: position 2,125,868 of record NC_143455.1, read on the forward strand.
CATCCATCTGCCTGTTGTTAGTGCAGTCACTACCTGCAGTCAGCTAATGGCCAGCTGTGCAACACACTGGAGCCACAGGAAGTTTTCCAAACCACTGATATTTAGCACAGAATTAGTATAATGCCACATACGAGAGCATAATTATTAGGCCAGTTAATATTTTGTGGGTTCTCTTTATATATAGATTTCTTTCCCATACTTTCTAAGCTTGCTACTGGTTCAGGCCCTCATCTTCTTTATGGAAAGAGAGCTATGATGCTCAAGAATGATCTGTCACAGCCACCCAGGGTAATTCAGACCATCAGTATGTTTTTCTGGAAAATCCTCTCCCTCTAAAAAGTTTCTTACAAAACAAAAAAAAAAAGGCATTTTTCCTTCTGTTTTGACATCATATTTCTGAGGAGCTTTAGTCAGAACGCTGCCACCAGACAGTGAGAAGACACAAGAAATCTCACAGCAAAATTAATTGTTTTTTCGGTCTAAATTTGAGTGCCCAACAGCACCAAGACCCAGGCAGAGAAAGTTTTAAGGCTTCTTGAACCACTGCCAAGAGTAAATATTATTCTATGGTGCTTTGCTAGCCAAGAAATTGCGTGCCTTACATTTAAGCTTTAATTTCCATTTTTCGGTCATCAATCTCAGAATGGCACCATAACCAAACACATCTGTCAAATACCTTCAAAACCACTAATCCTGATTCAAGCAAACAGTGACTCCAGAATTATTTTCCAGTTTTACTCATTCCCAACTTATAGCCTCTGCCATAGAAGATGATTTTTAAAGAAAAGGCACATCAATCTCCTTCTATCCCTATTAGCTCAACACCTACCTACACAGGGAAAACGTAGCTCTGGTATTCTTCCATAAGCACCTCAGTTTTAAAAGATGTGGCAAGACAGGCCATTATATAGCTGGTGAAAAACTATTTCCAAATTAGGGCACAGAGTAATTCTGCCTTACATTCTGCAATTTCAACTTGGCACTCTATTCACATTGTGTAATAGCTATGTACAATCATAAGGGTTTTTAATACATTTATTTTACTTTTCAAATTAAGAAGGGTTACATGTATACGTAGGGCAGCTTCAATCTGTGACAAAACTGTTAAACAATCCAGAAAAAATGGACAGAAAAATGGAACCATTTCAGATATACAAAACATTGAGAAAAACAAAATAATTCATGTTTGCTCAGGCTTCTAATTTTTTTTTTTTTTGAATAAATGAATGGCTAATAACATTCTTTCAGAAATGTTTTTTTAAGAGGTTATTACAGAAAAGCATAGAAATTCCTAAGAGACAGATGCTTTACCTTGTTACTAAGGGATTCGTGCAACATCACGAATTCCTGAATGCATCTGTAAATGAAATGGATTCTAAAAACTGTAACATGAGTTGAAGAACAACACGGAGGAGCCAGATGCAACAAGCCTTGCAAGAACACAACATTTCTTGCAAAGTTTAGATAACAAACAAAAGCTATTAAGGCATATACATGTAAGGGTACATTTAGAAGACCAAGCCAGATATCTATACATTGCTGTAAGTGATCCAATCCTTTCTAGCATGACCTCAAAGCTGCTGATAGGCAGATGTAAAAGAACACACCTTCTAAATCAGTGATCATCATCTCCTGTTTGTTCTTCAGTTTGGCCAGGTTTTTGGCCTTTTCTTCTTCTTCAGCCAGCTGAGAAGTACATTCAGCAATTCTATCCTCCATCAGCTTCTTTTCCTAGTTAGGAGAGAAGTGAGTGGGAGAGGAATTACTTCAATGTCTCTAAGAGTCTCTGAACAGCACAAACAATTCAAGGTACAAAAATCCACAGAGATCTCACACAGCATTCTATACAAGTGTTATTGCATGTGACTGATCAATTGGAATAAACTGAAATAAAATGGAAACATGAACATCTATTTCCCAAGAACGTGACACGTGGGATTAACAGCTGGGAGGGCTGGTTTCTTTGCCTATCATTTAAGTCTCAGAACACCTGTATAGTCCACAGAGAATAGTAGCATCTGTAGAGCTACCAAAGAACAACAGTAGCTATGACAAACACTGCATTAAACTCTGACTGAAAACTCTCAAGAAACACATGGAAAGCATGGCCCTTCTAAAGGCCACTTCTAAAGCAGCTTTAAGTCTCAGCTTCAACCTGCTGAAACCCCAGAAGTCTTCAGGCACAAACTCTAAAGGCAACAGAGTCTCAAAATATCTGAAGTTGCTGCTGTCACTTGGTATTACTGTTATTTCTGAGGAGAATCTCTACCAAGCATACTAGCCTCACCTTCAAAAATTTGGAATTTTGGTCCTCCAACAGTAGGATCTCTTCTTCCATCTTCTTGATCTTAGCTTCAGCTGTCACTTTTTCAAGTTGCAGCTTCTGCCTAGCTCCCTCCTCCTCATCCAGCTGTTCCTCTAGGTCCTGGGAAGAGAGGCAATTGCATGTGTGTATTTTCCAGGTTACCTATGTGTTAATATTTTTCTTCTTTTACTTAGTGGAAAAAATACATTATTTTGAAAAAAAAAACAGTTGCCCCAAATAAAACCAAAAAAATACTTTTACTTTGTCAGATTCATCTACACTATCAATAAGCTGGTAATGAAATTAAGTGTCATGTGACACATGTGGAATTTTTTACACTCTGTATTTTAGGTTTGGCTGAAATATGCTGCCTAGGAAATGTACACTCATTCCACCACAATCTTTCACCTACCTAATTCTTCACATACAATAAAAATCTACCACAGAGGGAAATGGGACCCAGCACTATTTAATTATAACCAAGATAGGTTGGGCTGCATGTCAACAACTTCCTAGGATACTGCATCCAAATGGGGTATAAAAGCATACGTGGTGGGGAAAAGATGCCACAGGATAACAGTCCCTGATTTCTATTTGAATCTAGAGCTCAATTCTACAACTGGAATGGCTTTGAGATTGGCAGAAGTACCTAGATACCAGCAGAAATGTAGTGATGTACTGTGCTTCTGCTCATTCACGGATACTTACTAAAAGGCATCAAGAGCCACGGGAGGTGAGGTTTGTCTCTCCACCAAGTACTCTGCTGAAAGACAGTTAAGCTCTTGGGGAAACCCTCAGTCAGTAAAGGTTTTAAAGGCCCCAGATGTTCAAAAGGAAACATCTAACTCATCTTCAAAAATTTCAGAAAAAACAAGCAACTCAAAGGAGATGAAGCTGTCTTTCTTTCATTGAAGCTAAAGGATTTTCACTACATTTATGTTGAAAAGAAACATTTCCCTTAAAATTGATATCATCCCATCAGCCTCTAGAAGAAAGCAGGCAAGCAGCCATTGCAGCTTCCTGCTCACTCAGGAAGTGCTTGCTGCCATTAATCCTCCATCTGAATATGCAGTAAATCCAACATTGCATTTTTTACATTTCTCCTTCTTTCCTCACTCTCATACTTCTGGAATACACAGAAAGCTAAACAGACTGAAGACAGTAAGAAGAAAGAAAGAATCAAATTGGCTGTATTCCATATGTGGTGCTAAGGATCTAACTTCCTCCACACTGTGGAGATGGTAAGCAAGCATTCCCATCCTTTTAACTGTTCTGTTTGCATTCTTTTCCATTTCCAGTTACCAAGAAGCATACCTGAATATGGCCCTGCATTTTCTTTTTCTCATTCTGCAATATTTGATTTCTTTCTTCTTCCTCTTCAACCCTGGATTCCAAGTCATGGAGAATTTCTTCCAACTCTTGTTTTTTGGCAGCCAAGCGAGCCCTCATCTCCTCAGCTTCTGCAAAGAGCTCCGTCTCAGCCTGTAGCTGCTCTGCAAGAATGTTCTTTTCTTCTAGGAGCTGCAAATATTAAGGAAAAAGTAGTAGAGTAGTAGCAACTTAACATTCTGAAGTCCTTCATGAGACACTACAGACAAATGGCAACTACAGAGTTACCTAAACGTCAACTTCTGCTCCAGCTCAAGACTCCCTGGTCCACATGCAAAAATGAACATCTCTAGCACAGGGTTCAGCACAGTCCAGAAGGCACCAACTCTAGAAGCAGCACTACAGCAATATTCACTCATTTGTGTCCCTGTCAGACCCCAGCAGGGCACCTGCACCACTTGCCCTGTTCTACTAGTGGCACAAAGAGGAGGGAAGTGCCTGTTTTCCAGGACTGCCCTTGCAGTAGCAGAGCAGTGTTTGAACTGGTATTTGCAGTCACTGTGTAAACTCAGGAACATGAATTAACATTCCCCCATTCAAGATATCCAAACCACAGTAATATCATGCCTCAAATGACAGTGATAAATACAGGTCTGTCTTCAGTGACATACTTCTTCAGCTGTTCTTCAATTTGGTATCAGTCTTACCAAAAATTCATTTTCAGCTTTGCCCAGCTACTGCCATAATTGTTTCCCTATGCCTTAAGCAGCACTGGCACACGATGGAAGTATCTCACCCCAAAAACATATCTGAAGATAAAAAAGCTGCTGCTGCTACTGAGGTTTTCCAAAAACCAGGAAATAACAACAGAACTACTTTTTTTTTTTTTTTTTTTAAATATGCTGTCTCTATTCCTGAAGAAATGCTTTCCTTTTATCTTCCTCTTTCAGCTTTTAGTCAAGCATTAAGAAAACAGTTAGCTTGCCTGATAAGAACAGAGCTTTGATCACAGATGCCTCCCTCACCCAGAAGGTAGTGCAATACAAATTCCATATCCTAAAAGCTGACTGGGGCACAAACCTGTTGATGTTTCCTTTCCATTTCCTCAAGTTCTGCTTCCACTTTTGTCTGTTTTTCTTTAACCTTCATTAATTCTTCATCCTTGGCTTGAAGTTCCTCTTCCTGGCGAGTCACCTGGAGAAGAGGCTTCACCTATAAAGATTCAGAATGAACACATGAGAATCTGCATTCACGTATTTACTTAAGTCAGAGAAAGTGACAGAACATAACAAACCTTTGTGAAGACTCTCCACCACTGCCAGTGCCTAAGCTTTAAATATGCAGCACAATTCCTCTGCAGGATTTTCAGTGCACTCAGTTGCTGTTGTTTTTTTGCAAAGGCCCTGAAGACAGAGAAAGAAAAACATTTAATGTTAAATACAGCTAAGTAAAGCATCTGTCAAGGGCTCTGCTTGCTTGTTTTAAAGGTTACCCAACCCCTGAACACTTGTAGACCATAAAAGGTTTATTTTTGAGTTTGGGTGACTATGTGACTTACGAGTATTCATTCCTTACATTAAAAAGGCTAGGAAAGAGCTGGAGTCACTGCTTTCAGAACAATAATAATAAAAGCTGTTTGTTCTTACTGTTAAGAGACTTCGTCCTCAAAAAGACAAAATAAGTGTGAATTAAACAATGAACCTTCCTTTAACTTAAAAACAGCTTTCCAAGGCACTTCTGAGAACCTATGGAGCAGGAGGAGAGATTTTTGCAGTCACTACCTACACTGTAAACAGCTACATGCGTCACACAGGTAAGGTTAAGAAAAGGAGCTATTGTTAGAATGGATAGGTAAAAGTCACCTATTTGCCTTGGCCGTAACTACAATATTTTAAGCAATATGCTTTCTTAAGAAAAATCCTCAGATGGAAATGCTGAAGCCCAGCTCCCTAACAAAGAGGCTTAAGATGACCACAAGAAAATCCAGTCTCAAAAGCACACGTACTTTCTGGCCAGGTATCCTCTGCAGACTGCCTGGAAGAAGATGATAATGTCTGTGATCTTCAGGTCTCGTTCTTCCTCTAAATGTGCCAAGACACCAGCTCGGAAAAAGATCTTGCTCTGTCCAATTCTGTATAAGTTGGGGTCCAGCTCCAAGGCTCTGATCTAAATGGACAGGAATGTACATCATTTTTACATTAAGAACAATTTTTTTTGTTTCAACTTTTCAATGTTTTAACAATATTCAGGCATAAACACTTACCATGCGCTCACAGGCTTGCTTGCCATCCATAAAACCTTTTGGAATTGCATTGGGAGTAAGGATCTCATACCTTTAAGGCAAAAAAAAAAAAAAGATCTTTACGTTCACCAATAACCAATAACATTTTTATAAAGCCATAAGGCTGCAGTCAACAAGTGTGTGGCAAAGGAGATTCTCCAGATATGCAGTTTAGGTTGCTCTCACTTTTGTATTCTCTTTAGAGTAAGCCTGTAGCATTTAAGTTCAAACCACTTCAGAAGAAGTGTTTTGGATTTTGTTCCAGCTTTGTTTTGTTGTTTTTTTTGTTGTTCCCCCCACCTTCAATTATTTAAGAAGGAACTTCTAAATCTTAAAAAATAAAAACCTCAGCAGATTGTACATATTATTACCTCTGTCTAAATTCCTGGAACACTATCCTGTTTGGAAATCCTTGTCGACAAATCCTTATTCCTTCCAAAACACCATTGCAACGAAGCTGATCTAGAACAAGGTGTGGATCTAATTTTCCAGCCTGGATAAACAAAACAAGCATGATTTTTACACTTTAATTTCTATTCATGAAAAAGTGCAGTTTAAATTTCTCAGCCAACTATCTAAATGAGGGATGTATTGGGAATAGCGAGAAGATATTTCTTCACAGAACCAAGGAGATAGGGTTGGAAAGGACTTTAAAGACCATCTAATTCCAACTTCCTTGCCATGGGGCAAGGATGGGACATCTCCCACTTGGTCAGGTTGCCCAAAGCATATTTGGTCAGTGTGGAAAGCTTTTCAAAGCCTGGCTTCTGGTTTCAAAGAGAAGATGAGGACAGCGTGAATAAATCCAGCGCTAATAAAGAAAAAGAATTCAAGGAGTGGATGGAGCACAAACCCTCTTTTCGTGATTTGGAATGATGCAGCGAACAAAATTGGGATTGGTGTTTCGGAGCGTTGCCATCAGCTTGGTGAGAGATTCTTTGTACAGCTGCCCAACAGTACGAAACATGCCCTTCTTGGTCTTGTACGCAGAGCCAAAAGCAGTCTCTGTTATTCCAGTGACCTGATCCAGACCCACGATACGATCCACTGGGAAGGAAAAGAGAAAATAATGAAGTGAACCTTAATATTTGTCAGGTATAAAGAGATGCGAAGAGAGAAGAGCAATAGTGCAGCAGCAAAAGCTTTGTGGGACAAATGACAGGAGATGCCACCAGTAGGCAAGGCAGTCAGCATGTACCAGGGACGTTGTGCAGAAGCAGTGGAACCAGAAGCCACAAGCTTATACAGCAGAGTAGTGTAGCTTTAGTAGGAACCTACTAAAACATCCAGCTCTTTACTTGCAGTTCTACATGACCAGTAAACACGTATCCTGAACATTTAGAAGAGAGACTGTTGCCTAGGAACTGGAAATTATCAGAGTTCTTACAGCAGGAAGTATTTCTGGGTTGAGCAGTTGGAATTAGTTATCTGGGCATATCTGTTTAAAATGAAGTCAGATAACTGTATTTCTTAAACACGAGTATCACTGAATACTCGAAGAAGAGAAAGGAATGACTTACAGAAGAGATGGAAATAGTACTATTTCAGTGACAAGAGGGGGGAAAAAGCCTATCTGCTAGACTTTCAGTAGTGAGCAATTTTGAATAATTCTTTCAATTTTTATATATATCTGAAAAGATTTCCCTTGCCAAAAGAGCACTTTAAACACAGGAAAACTGCACAGCAGAGCACCTCAAAGCTGCCATGAAGCATCAGAGTAGAGACGACTCTTTTCTTTGATTTTGAAACATTTTGGGTGAGGATCTCTCTGGTTTCTTTTGTTTGGGTGTTTTGCTTGTTTGTTCCTTTTGAAAATGGCAAATCTGACTGCCAGCAGAAAGAACTTATGGCCGAAATATGAACAAAAACAGGATTCCACATTCATGTCAACAATCAGTTCAACAGTTTGCCTCAGAAGTAGAAAAGGGTGGTCCTTAGTGCTGAGCAGAAACACACAATGTGTTGGTTCTCCAGAAAATACAAGTTGGCCAGCCAGAAAGAAGCAGCTTTATCTAGGCTTTACATTTTTGTTGGGTTATCTTCACATTCACTCAAAACAAAGCAAAGGGAATTGCTACCAGAATTAGTTTTGTATGTATGAATCAGTATTTACAGTATTTTGTTTCATACTTAAACCCATCTGGTTTTCAAAGGTCTTTACAAAGCTGGAAAATTAAGGGCTGAAACATACAGGGCAACAAGTTTGAATAACCACTTGCAAGTCTCATGTAGTACAGAGCCCAGATCTTCCACAGGCAGTTGGAAATGCAAGAACCAAAGGAGCTTATTAAAGTTAAGAGCAAGTAGGTGGCAAATTGTCCATAAGATCACATCCCAAATGTGTGTTCTACATCAGAAGTGGGAGAGAAATTACTGGGAAGCAGCCTTACAGAAGATGAACACATCAGCTTAATTTATAATATATCAGAATCGATCACCCAACAGACACCACTGATGACTGGACACCACTCAGCTTTTGGCACCTCTAAGGCACTGGGCTGTTTTAAAGTTTTGCAAATATATCATGACACTGTGCATCTTCTTTGGTCTCTGACCAACTATACTAAGGCTGCTCATCTTTACAGAAGCAGTACTAAAGTTACATCTCAGTTTAGGTCAAGAGCAGTTATTAACAGCACAACTGGGATCACCCACAGACTAAGGCTTCTCAACTCTCACTGTCTAGTAATTGTCTTAGGAAATATCACTCTCCTCCTAAAGCATGTAGTATATAGAAAACAGTGGGCTCTGAGTAAAAATGGGAAAGCTTGAATGCACAGATTTAACATGCTTCAAAACTTGGCAACAGGAACAAGGGAAGGATGAGGAAGAGGCTGGATTAAATACTTATAATTTTTTTTTTTTTTTTTTAAGAATGGTTTGATTTCAGTACCTTGGGAAAAAAGAAAAAGTCTGCAACTTCAAGAAAGTGAAACATTTAAAAAAGTTTTTAATAAAAGGACAATCCCATCGAATCTAAAAGAACCTTTTCATTTACTACCACCACTGCAGCACTCTATTTTATGAGATCCTTCACCTCACCTCCACGAAGACACATCTACATCCTACAGCTTTTCAGAGTTTTGTCAATGTTGGACTGCAGAAAGAAGCTTGATAGTGTCATATAGCTTATGCATTGTCTCAAATACTTGGAGCTACCAGAATTATTATTTAAGCAGCAATTCTGCATCTCAACATAGAACCAGGAAGCAACAAACCTTCTCATCTGCAATGCATAAAATATAGATGCTATATGTATGCAGCAGCAACTGAATAGGTATGCACTCAGAACATTGGCCTGGTGGAGGTATACCTAAATACAGCATGAAATGAAAAAGTTCATGCAAGCCTACGAGCAAGAATGGTTTTCCTGTAGATACAACAGCCCTGCCTTTAGTAGGCCTACGGTTTTACATCCATTCACCTGGTGGATCATGAAGACCAGTAATATTGTCATAGAAACAGGCTCTCTGAATATTCTGAATCTCTAAGGCAGAGAAACAGCAAAAACAGAAAGACAGAAGAGCAGATATATAAGACACTTCAGTTAGTATACAGAACAGGTTCATCAATTGCAAGCAGACTTAATCGTGCTACAAAGGCTATTAGGCCACAATATATTCCATGCACATTTCAATTATCTGTGGAAGCAGGTTTTGAATATCTGGACCCAAACACTTGTTTTTATGCATGTACTCAAAAGGAAAGAAATAGACCCTCAACCAAAAAGTTCTTTATATATATTCATTGTAACACCTCTTTGCAGCTGAGCCAAGCCAGTATTCCTGAGAAGATGGAAATCCAGAATAAACCTACAGCATCATCTATATTACAAGCTTGATTTTCTTCCTGCAGTAAGAAACTATACACAGTATGTCATAAGTATATTGTTATTAATACACTGTGATGTTAGTAACTACAGGAGTCCCTGCTCAGTATTTATTTGGCCATTTCTAGGATTATTTCGGTGAAAACAGCAAGAAATACTTTAAGCTAAAGTGCACATAAAACTATCTAAACAGCAATGTGCAGTTAAGTAGGAAAAATATTGTGTTTGATTTTAATATGCAATATGTAGCACTAGCATGACTGCTAATGGATTTTATTGTAGGGAATGCAGTTTTCCATGGTATTACTCACCACTGCACTGTGCTGGTGCTCGTATAAGATGAGATACTTTGTTAATAGCAAGTACTACTACAATTGTTTATATACAGAACTTCAAAGCAGCAAGTCAAATTAAGTTTTGGATGTGCTATTACAGATAAAATTTGACACAGGTTAAAAAGTAGTGAGTATCTGTTCAAATAATGAATATGAGAAGCAGCTACTCAGAAATGGGATATGTGCACGGGACCATATGAGCCACTCAGCTTCTTCTGTACTTCTGGTACTAAACAGAGAAAACGTAGATATTTACAACATACAGATGGAGTGTAAGGGGATCACAGGCACAAAAACAGATAACTCATCCACAAGAAGTGTCTAACAACTTGTGTACTCAGAGCACCATCTCTTACCATCCTTCCAAAGCTCTGCAACAAATTTGTCAGAAGACTGGTGCAGGAGCGTAGCCACGTTGTCATTCAGTGGGTCCATGTTCTTCATCAACCACTCGTCTGCCTTGTAGTCTACCTGCAGAGCAGCCAAATTGTATATATCACAATGTATTCTCTTTAGTCTCTTTTTCATTTACTTTAGATAAATGTTTCAAGAGTAAACTAAGAACGTGCTGAAAAATGAGTATTTTTACTGTGCCTATGACAGTTCTACATAAACCCTTTCATCGTAGTATTTCTCGCAGGAAAAGATATTTTACAAATAATTTCAGCTTTGAAGGACGTATATATGCTGGTTGATAACTGAGAAATGCCTTCTATCCCAGAAGGATGATGCAATGCAGTGTCAGTATCACAGAAACACCCACTCAGTGTGACAGAGCTAAACTCCTCTGCAGAAGAATTACTTCCCTGTAGTCAGGTACAAAGATGTTTTACTTCATTTTGATTACCTAAAGGTAATATTTCATTTCACAGCTCATTTACTATTAGCTGCAGTAATTGATGATTTGATTGTTTCTAAGCTAATATTTTAGATATTGGTACAACACATTCAATTTCTTTATTTCACTTTTTACTATAATTATCTAGTTGGCTGCAGTGACATCAAACAGATAATAACAGCTATTAATACTTAACTTAAAGGATAGTTCAATTCACATAGTTAGTTTCTTCTAAATTAGAGCAAAAAACCAGCACTAGGACTAAGCTTAGCTAATCATGAATCTGCTTACAAGCATGGCCTTATAGTGCAGACATTATGATCATGAAGGTTCCACAAAATGCTGTCAAGAATTGAACAGCATGGACCTGTTCACACTGCTTCTGAACTCCAGCCGTCAGCAGAAATATAAAGACTGAATCAACAGTAAAGATAAAGGCATCAGCCTAGTTATAAAGAGGGATACACAAAGCCTTCTACTGAATGGAGGGAACACAAGCACTGGCATAGCCTCAAAGCACTTCTATCAACTTGCAAACAGATATTCAGAATAGATTCCTCTTAACCTTGAGGAAACTCACCTTTAAGAACTGGCAGCAAAATTAAAGGGAACTGAAATTTTAACTTTAATATTAATATATATCACTTCTATGTGTTGTTGGTAACAACAGTTCCATCAGAGTGCTTCTGAACATGCCCAAGCAAATAAAACGAGGCCACCTTCCTGCACAAGTATTTCTTAAATTAGGTACCTACACCTCAGATTAGTTCCCCCAAATGAACATTTCTAACCAAGTACTCAACATCAGTCTCTTACCTTCCCTGCATAGTGAATAATGCAGAAATCTGCTTTGTCCTTCAGCTGTCTTGGCTTTTGGAATTTGGAGTGGGTTCCTTGCTCTTGGACCAATTTTTCCACAAATGTTTTGTCAGTAGCTTTAGGAAACCAGCATTCTTCATCCAACAGCGCCAACACACCGGGAGGATTTGCCTGAAATACAGATGGATTCATGTCAATATTTAGATATATATTACATGTTTATTTTCTTAATATTTTGCATTTTAAACACCCCACTGAATGCTGCAATAAAAAGTTGTCTAGCTGATTCACACTTGATTTAAATTAAAGCAAACTGTGAGGGAATCTAATTCCATGAAGACATTGTGAGTGGTTCCATCCATTCATTCCAAAGGAGATGTGCTCAGAAACAGCTGACATGACCTAGTGATGACCAAAGCCTTGTTTTCAGCAGAGCCTGGAATAGATGACCTCCAGAGCTCCATACCAAACATCTCTGCAACATGTATGTACACAGCAGCACACTCGTTATTTCTACAGCAGTTACTGTCGTGCATTAATGTGGGCAAAACTGCAGATCATTATCCCCCACGGGCACTCAATACTCCTGGGGCGGCCACCACACCAACCCCTGTGCTGATATGCAGTAGCAGCACCCAGAATGACCCAGCAGGCTTAGGTTTCGCAGCAGCTTTGTACACTGCTCGAGGGTTTGCTTGTTCTTAAAAATGAAGTAGGGAAGAACCAACACCTGCACTGTACAGCTGCAGAAATGCTTGACAGAATCGGGGAAGACAGAGTGATGTACACAGGAATGCAGTGGAAAAACTGGTCATAAATATTTGTATTTCTAAAGCATCTAATGAACACAAAGCTTACATATTTGAAGAGGTGTTTATATCTACCTACATCATGACATAAAATATTTCAGGTGCCAAAAAATTAGGACTGTACCAACATTTGCTTTAAGAGTTACTTCTTGTAACCCAGTGTACTTTAGGATATTCACTTAAACATCTGCAATACTGAAAACACTCTCCAGTCTTTCTGGAAGATATTTTACCTTCCAAGGAGACAAAACTTTCCAAAGTTTTGCATTTCAAGAGCAGAATTTTCATAACTGAAACGAGACTTCCCTTCTCCTACTCCAACACAAAAAGAACAAAACGAAACAGCACCGAACAAGAGCACAGCTCTTCTCTTCATGGTGCACTGAATTGTTAGCAGTAATGATTTTGTGCATCCTAGACACACAGCTGAACGTACAGAACAGTAACCATAACGCCGTAGTGTTAATTAAAAAGTTCAAAATAATTTTGATGGCTTACTTCTAATGTGTAAAGAGAGAAAACCTTCTAGGAATGGTGATCTTTGTTACCCCTGCCCACTCCTGAAACCAGCTGTTTCTTGTGCTTTAAAGTCTTCAGCTTCCATATATTGGGCAACCAGAATAGAAAAATACTGTGGTAACATAACCTTTAAAATACTGCTGAACTATTTACAGAGCCTTAAGTCCTGAAAAGCCTTCTAACCAATTCACAGTAAAGCTTCTATAATGGTTTAGCATGAAAGTGACAGGACTGAAGTTTTTGTTAGTATAAGGGAAAGAGTATAAAAATAGTAGCTTAATACCACAGTGCTCTATGCTGACATCAGGGCAAAATCCTTTCAGCATAAATCCTTTTACTAATACATGGTATTTTAGTCTTTGGACCACATCATTCAAGTTAACTTGTTTTCTGCAACTGCTATTTTAAATATCTCTGCATAAATTTGCAGGCATTAAACAACAAACCCTCAGGTTGAACCTCTTTGTCTTAGAGTATTTTTACAAACTCACAGGTCTTTCGATTAAGTCAATGCAAGGCTGCAGATCCAGTCCAAAATCAATGAAATTCCACTCTATGCCCTCTCGTTGGTACTCCTCCTGCTCCAGGATAAACATCGTGTGATTGAACAACTGCTGAAGCTTCTCATTGGTGTAGTTGATGCAGAGCTGCTCAAAGGAGTTCAGCTGCAAAAAGAGCATTAGGAAGCAATGTTAATTCAGTGTCAATATTTATCATGTTTGGAAGTAAAAATGGAAATCAATTCATAAGGCAATTCCCCCAAACTGCAACATTCAAGTGTGTTGTAGAGACAAGTGGAAAAAGGATTACTCATATATGAAAGTAGCACGTCATAGGAAAAACAATTGTAGAACCATCACATACAGAAAATGGTTTAGACCAGAGCATGACTTCCTGGCACTATCATTCAGGTTATCAGAGCACTCAATGATACAAAACACAAAGCCCTCCTGCAGCCTTGGAACATCCATGCATTAAGAGGTTCTACAATTAAGCCTGAATGCACAGCAACATGGAGAGGAAAAGAAAGTCTGGTTAGAGTTGTAAAGTACCTCAAAGATCTCAAATCCAGCAATATCCAGAATCCCAATAAAAGATGCTCCCTGTCGTTTGGTCCTGTCCAAAGCTTTGTTAATGCGGTGAACGAGCCAGCGGAAGAGGCGTTCATAGGTGGCTTTTGCCAAAGCTTCCACTGCAAAGTCTGCCTGAAAATTCAAACAGGAAGATTTATTTACTCTGGAAAAGTCATCAGAAGAACACAGACATGGATGTTACCAAGGATAACTGAGTAACAAAAGAAGTTTAATGGAGTTAATACCACTGAGGAATGAAAACAAGCAGCAGGTTTCTGCAAAGTTACTGAGATGTCATTTTAAACTGTTGCATAAAAAGCTCTATGCATTTGATAAGAACAACTAAGTGAAAAAATGAAACCAGCAGAAGGCCAAGGAAAAGGAAGATTTTCCTCATACTCTCCTACAGACTTCTACCACGTAACAACATTTAATGAAAACTAAATTTAAATTTGGAGGCAGTACACTTTTAACCTTGACTTTCTTTATTAAAAGCTAATCAGGATGGGGTACTCTGTCACTTAATTTTCAATACCCAAACTTACTTGTTCTTTGGTCTGGGCTTTCTGAACATAGTCTCTGCCAACCTTGATGCGTGGTGTCAGAATGGCCCGGGTGAATTCCATAACATTCATTCCCAGTAGATGGCAGAGTTTCTGTGCGACTGGATAGAAAAGTAATAAATGTAAGCACTTAAGTCCTGCACAGCAGCCAGCAACATGGGTGAAGCAAGCTACTGAATAAAGGCATTCAATGAGCTGACTTAAAAACTGAACAGCTGTTCAAAGTAGTTGTCAGGGAGATGCACTTCTTTTGGGGACAGACCTACCCGACTGCAAAGCCCATGTCCGCAGGACTTAAAAAGCTGATACAAGTGGCTACAGAAGGACCCCACTGACTTCCCTTAAGGAAATGTGAAAAATGCTAGATCTCAAGAAATTGCAGCAGACCACTGCCTATAGACACATCTTCGTGTCTTTAGTGGAAACACTTTCACCTCCAGAAACAAAAACCAGAAACAGCATGATGTCACATGTCAGCTCCATCTTATTAAAGGTCACCTATAAACCTCTTCTTCAGTTTAGACAGGTGTCAGCACAAAGCTATGCATGTTTGTATTACAGTCTGTATCAAACACATTGTACAACGTATTACACGCTCGTGTTTTGAACTGAGGTTAATGCAAACAGCAGCTCACTTTTAGACAGCAAAAACTCCTGATGTCATGCTTGTTATTTGACATTATGCATTACTCACGCCATCAGTACATATTTTTGTCGCATCAATCCTTTTTCCAAATAACCTTTCCAACAGGTTAGGTGCTTATGATTCCAGATTTCTAAAAATGAAGTTGACACTGCAGATATTTTTAGGCCTGGGTAAGTGCTGCCCTTCAGCAGGGAGCCCTCCACACCCTGTCCAGAAAGTTATTTCAAACCCTCAGCTTTCTAATCCGTCAGCTCATTGATTTATTGTAGACATAAAAAGAGCTGTTTTTATAAATCCTCATTAAAAAGTTGATCTTGATACCAACACACAAAAGCTTCCTCTATATTTTTCTTTAAGTGGCATTCAAAACACTGCTTCTTTCAAAAGATTCTGCCTGCCCCTATGTGACAAATTAATACCGGCACAACTATGGTGAAATTCACGTGGCACCACAAACAGCACTGCCTTCACTTTAGCTGCGTGCGTGGACATTTGTCAGGTATGACATGCCCTGAGAGAAGCCATATTGGTGACAGCCAACACTGCTTCCTTAAGGGAAATCATGTCTGAGATCTGCTGGTGTTCCATAGTGGTGTTATGGCACTGGAAGATAAGGGGTATGGATCTACCTGGATTTGTGCAACGTTTGATGCTGTGCTGCACGACATCCCTGTCCCTAACGTGGAGAGGCGTGGAAATGATGCATAGTTCACTTGGTGGACAAGGAATAGGCAGGAGGGTTGAACTCAAAGCATTGCAGTCAACTGCTTGACATCCAGGTGGAAACCCACTGACAAGTAGATCAGCACTATTTATCACCTTTATCAATGACACTGACAATGACACTGGGTAAAATTTTCCACTTTTTTTTCCCTAAATGCAAGTTGCTTCACCACCCACACAATTGTCTTCCCAACCTTTTCAAGACACACCTAAACGTAGCACCATCAATTCTCTGCAGTGCACAAAGGAAGCCCATCAGTGAGATGTGACAATGCAGATGACAAGCAGGTAAAGATCAGATTCAGAAAGTGCCTTCAAAAAGACGTGGTAAAAATCACCAAGTAGACCAACACAGCACTTTTTAAATGCAAGACAAAAGCAAGATGCTTCAACTGTGAGTTGAGCTTCTCAGCATTTTGTCTTTTAAATTCAGAATTTTATATCCAGTGTTACAACTGCTCAACAGTATAAATATATCAAAATTCTTAAGTACAATATTGGATATAATGTCCAAAATTGATAGTAATAAGGCAAAAGTGAAGATGGTCAGGAAGTAAGAAACATTTATTTCTTTTGTATATTCCATTTTTTTTTAATGGAAAAAAAACCTCCATTGAGTTGCCTCAGCCCAAAAACCAATCCCACACCCAACCTTCTTTTTTTCCCTGAAAAACCCCAAATGCAAACTGCCAGCCAAATGTCGAGTCAATGATTACCAAGCTTTAATCCATACCTGCCTGCTGGAACACTTTGGGCAGAAGGCCACTGCTGGGAAATGACAAAAGTTTTGGACACCACAAGCAACATGCAGGCACAGCAAATTAGGGCAATTATGAAACAAGATGGACGAGAATTTGAGTTGTGTGTTTGCAGCAGGTCTTGTGAATTATTCTTCCTGCTCTGTGCATTGAAGGCAGCTCTCAAAGTTGACTTTCCATCACAGCTTTTAGAAGGCCAAAATTTAAGCACTAAGTTAAAAATCTGAAAACCATTTCAGCAGCTTAGTGGAGGAAGAATTCCTGAAAATGCTGATTGCGTTACATTGAAGGTACTAAATGAGAAATTCATTTTTAGTCACACTACCACACCACTTTAGAAACCAGATTTTCTCAAACAAAGCATTCTTATGTTCCACCATTTCACTATGGAAGTTGTGCTTGGCTCAAGGGTTCTTATCATTGGCAAGAAAACTGCTGTCAAGAACCAAAGAAAACAACTCGATTTAAGCACGCACTTTCTCCTAGTGCTTAAATCTTTGTAGATAGCAATAAACAAGACTAGAACTGAAATACTTACCCAAAGTTTAAAAGCAATGCAAACAACATAAATTCTGTTGATGGATACCTAAATTTGTCTGTATTACAAAAATGGAAGAGAATTTTACTAATTGCCTCTTGGCTACCACCATCACTATCATGGCCTCTTTTTGGCACAAAACTTCAACAAGGAAGCTCAGAAGACTGTTCTGTATTTTCAAGAGATATGTACTAACAAATGATAGGAAGAAAGCCCCAGTTCAAGTTAATGGAAGCCAAACAACTGCAATCCACTTACCAGTGTTCTCTGGCATAGAAGCTTGATCAGTATTTCTCTCCTTCTTAAAGGAAATATTTCCAAACTGTAGCACTGAAGACACCACTTTCAGCATTGCTGTGTTAACAAAGACATACAAACCAGTTTATTGAAAAGGGCTCAGCTTCACAATTTTTTCTTCTCTTACTTAAGACACTTTCCTTCCAAAGTTGAAGTACAAGTTCAAAAAGGAAATGAAGCTTGCACTACACTTTTTAGGCAAATGGTTTTCACTCAGCTGTAAGCTTATGTTCAGCAAATACTTGCTGCAGGCTGTCAAGATACTGAAGCAATGTTAAATTAGGTGACTCTAATGTAGTGAGTGTGTGCACAAGAAAAAAGTACACTTCAAAAATGCAAGAGGTTTAACTTACACAAGATCTCATCGTGTGAAAAGCCCATGATATGCATTGCTTCCATTGTCTCCTGAAAGTTATCCTTGTCTTGTTGCCCAGGAATGGGGATGTAGCCATTGGATAAAAATCTGTAATTGTTAAATCCTTCAAGCAGCAAGTCAGCTGTATTGGGGAGAAGGAGAAGAGAAGAACAAGCTAAATAACTGCTATTCACACCCACTTGCACTCTGCTTTCACTAGAGATATAACCCATGCTTTACAAAAAAACAAAGTTCCTCAGATATGACTGCAAGTCATCATACTATCTTAGTAATTCATTATTCTTAAAACTCTAAACATGAGTGTACTCTAAAAGCAGAAGCAGGAATCCCAGAATTTCTATCTGTAGCAGCCTACACTAGCTCTGTAATGCATTATGCCTGTAAAAAGAACATTACCTTACTCAGGTCTACCATAATGATGAATTCCCATTTAAAGTATCCTAAAACAAGCATCTCTATTGAAAAGGAACAGATACTGGCAGAAGTGGAGCTTAGTATTGATGATAACCACATCAAAAATGTCAAACGCAAATTTTTCTCATACAGAAGGAGTGGATCAATTCTCAGAAGTCTGTACTTTCATACAGCCTCATTTCTCACAGCCTAGCAGGAATTCCCGGGTACCAAAGAAAAAGATGACCAACGTAGTACTGCAAAGGGTGGAGAAAGCCTCGGGGTTTCGTTATATTTTTGCAAAATGGCTGCTGTTCTCCCCAGTTAGAAGGAGCTGCCTGGAATGGGTCTGGCCGTCACTGCCAGCAGGATTCATTATTAATCAGCGAGAAGTGCTGCAGTTTCACTCCAGTGAATCCTGGCCGGAGACCGAAGCCACCACCCTGCCCAAAGCGGACTTTGCCATGGAGCAGTCATCTGCTTGTTGCTTGACAGCATACTTGACAAAACACAGAAGTTATTTCAAAATAAAGCCACCTGGTCTTTTCCTTTCCTCTTCTTTCAAAATTCAGTTTCCAGACCAAACAATAGCTCAAGCACTATTGTGTTAACAAAAAAACAAACTCAGGATGCAGAAGAAACAGGATCAAACAGTGGGAATCTTCACTTACACTTGAGGTGCTCTCCTGCTCCAGCCAGCAGCTGGTAGAAGATATGAAATGTCCTCTCGTCTTTAGCTTGGCGAACAGCACGAGACTTCTCCAACAAGTCTGATCACAGCTAGTCAAGGAGCTTCTACATTTTTTGGTAAAAAAACATCCTGTGCAAACAGAACTCTTTCAAAGCAGGTTATGTAATTATATAAGGAGCAAAAGGGACTTTAATAGTAATGACAGGACTAAACCCAACACAAACTTTCAGTAACTCTCAATGAGAGGTTTCAAATTCAGATAGAAGCTCACATTTAATTGCAGCAAACTCATTTCTTGAATGGTGCTTGCATCTCCGTGCTGCATGCAGCTGACAACCACTGTAATGGATCAACTGGAGCCTAAGTGAGAGGGGAGCTGGTCAGCCTTCTTCAGTCATTCCTCTCTGAGGATGTCAGTGCTACTCTAAGGACAAAAACCCAGCAGCTGCTGAACTCTGAAGTACTTCAGCTGAAGTGCATTCAGCACTTCTATTAATTTCATAAGAGAGCATTTTCATAAGATATTCTCCATTGCCGTTAAACACTTCAAATTTGTGCAGCAGGTAACTTCTAACAAGCTGCCACAAGCTGCTATGTTAAAGCTTTCACATTTTGATGTTCCATACTGTAAAACAAACGTGGGATATCTCACTTGAAATATCTGACACAAAGGCAAGAAAAAAACTCCCTAAGACAAAGTCCTCCTGTCCTCAGCTCCAGGCAAAACGGTTACCTGCATTTTCATAAAAGCAGCAGCTGCCATCACTGCTGTGCTAAATATTGAACTGAGAAAGAAAATCACTCAGCATTAAACTGTATTTTCAATAACTAACTGTAGGTCTTTCCCAGCGTTACTGGGAAATCATATTTTGTGGCAATAGCAAACACACATTGCACTTCACATGAAGCAGTTAACTTGTAGGCACAGAATGAAAGCTGAGTTGTATCACTGTTTATGAATAACATTCACAGGGTATTGCTGACCAAAGCTTTTGATTTCATAATTTTATGACCATCCTGCTGCTATTTCCCCCAAAATAGTCTAAACAGGCTAAAGAAGTTTACATACACATCCTTAGCATAAACAAAACAACTTGAGAAAGGCTTTTAGTATAAGTGTTCTCACTTGTTTTTATGCAGTCATAAATAAAAACGGGCCTTAAAGCTAAAGCTGAACTAGGCTTCAGTACTAATTGCTAGGAGGTCTTGTGTTACTGGGCCCAGCCTGGTATCCAGAAGGCCTGGGACACCAGGAGGTGACCTGGTACAACGACACCTGCAGTGCCAGGCCTGTTGCTGAGCTCCTTCCTGGCAGACAGCTGCTGAGGGCAGGGAGCACTGGGCACAGTGCTTGTGAGCTGTTTCAATTAGCAGTGCATTCCTCCACAACTGTCACAGAGTGAGAATACTCGAAATAACTTATTTAAACTTTCACATACCCTGCTTTTAAGGCTGGCCAGAAAATCCAGCAGATTTCAGAGCATTAAACGCTGGGATATACGGTTTCTAGGCATAAGGAAGCATGCTGACTGTGATACTTGATCAGTTATTTTGAAACAAAGGAAGAGATGGACATGGTCGAATGACTGTAGAAATCGGGTAACCTTTCACTGCATTCCAATGCATTCTAATGCTGATATGACAGTAAGTAGGATACATGTCTCAATGTTGGCCCCAACAATATAACCAGTAACATCAAAGTTAATCCTAATGAACTTGCCCTGTAGAGAAAAGATATTTTTGTTAAGTACTTACTTTGGGATTATGACAACTATCTGAAAACAATGCCACTTGCACACTGGATAACAGGCACTTCACACAAGGCAAAATGAAATCTTTTCCATTCAGTGCACTCATCACTTGAAACATGTTACTGTGCACACAAACACTTTCTGAATGCTAAAGCACTAAGATTTTAGTACAAGGCAGACTTATGAAAGACTTTTTTAAGAGAGAAGCTCGGGTTCTCCCATTGACAAAACTCCTTAAGGGACAAAATCTCAGCACTGCTATCCTAAATGTACCCATCCCCACAGAACAGCAGCATCTTCAGGTACCCACGCAGGCTTTATCTGCCCACCTCAACCATCACAACTCCTCTTTTTCCACAACTAGAGTGCTTGCTATCTCCCTCCATGCTCTCTCTTCCCTAGCAGCTGTAAAGAAAGAACAGACTCCTTTCTTCAGTGTACTTCTCCTTTTCTCCACAAAGGGACAGACCATCTGGTGTACTGATGGACAGTTGGTTGAATATGAGCCAGCAGTGTGCCCAGGTGGCCAAGAAGGCCAATGGCATCCTGGTTTGGATGAGGAATGGAGTGGTGAGCAGGACTGGGGAAGTCATCCTGCCCCTGTGCTCAGCACTGGTGAGGCCTCACCTCGAGTTCTGCATTCAGTTTTGGGCACCTCAGCACAGAAAGGACATGGAGTGCTGGAGCAGGTCCAAAGCAGGGCAACAAGGCTGGGGAAGGGCTTGGAGAACATGGCCTGTGAGGAGAGACTGAGGGAACTGGGGCTGTTCAGTCTGGGGAAAAGGAGGCTGAGGGGAGACCTTATTGCTCTCTTCCAGTACCTGAAAGGTGCTTCCAGCAGAGCAGGGCTGGTCTGTTCCCACTGGTGACAGGATGAGAGGAAGTGGCCTCAAGTTGAGCCAGGGAAGTTTAGGTTGGATATCAGGACAAACTTCTTCATAGAAAGGGTTGTTAAGCACTGGAATGGGCTGCACAGGGAGGTGGTTGAGTCACCATCCCTGGATGTGTTTAAGAACCATTTGAATGTGGTGCTCAGGGACGTGGTGGGTTGTTAGCTACAGTTATATGGTTAGGTCATAGTTGGACTTGATGATGTGTAAGGTTTTCTAAGCTGAGTGATTCTATCATAGGTACGATCACACAGCACGTGCAGGTTGACCAGGGGATCAGGCCCAGCCAACGGGGGTTGATGAAGGGCAGGTCCTGTCTGACCAACCTCATCTCCTTCTGTGACCAGGTGATCCGCCTGGCTGTGACCTTATTGCTCCCTTACACCTCCATGACAGGAGGTTGTGGTGCAGCAGGAGCCCTCTTCTCTCAGGTAAGAATGATGGGATGAGAGGAAATGGCTTCAGTTTGTGCCAGGGGAGGTTCAGGCTGGATATTGGTAAACATTTTTTTCTGGAAGAGTGGTCAGGCTTTGGCACAGGCTGCCCAGGGAGGCAGTGCAGTCACCATCCCTGGCTGTGCTCAGGAGCCATACAGGCATGGCACTGAGGGACATGGCACTGAGGGACATGGCACTGAGGGACATGGCACTGAGGGACATGGCACTGAGGGACATGGCACTGAGGGACATGGCTTACTGGGAGTGACGGTGATGGGCTTACACTTGGATGTGATGATCTTAGAAATCTTTCTTCACCCTTAATGATTCTGTGATACAGATCACACTTCCCACACACACACTGGACCTTGGGAAGGTGGCTGTGAGCAACAGCATTACACCAGGTATCAGAGTTCAACCAAATTAAAACAGTTCAAAGCCACATCAGTAGCCCAGGCTGGTCTGTCACTCAGCCACAAATGTTCCCTACTGCCTCTGGCTTGGAGATGGACCACTTCTAAAGTACTGCTGCCATACTTATAAGTTTCTAAAGCATGAACTTTAAGTATTGCCTTGGTTGCAAACATGTGAAGAAACCAGTGGGAATACTCAGCAACCACAGCAAGATCTCTGTTTTCATCACATCCAATGTCTGTAGCCTTATCTACATAGGAACAGGCTCTGGAGCACAGGGAGCATCATGGCAATTTACTAACAGCCACCTAAGTGCATCTTTGGATGATAGCTGCAAAGAGTCACCTATTAATCTCTTGTGAAAAGAGACAGATTTCTGAAAGTTTGCTGATATGCAGCATCCAAGTCTTCACAAACCTCAGGTCTGGCAGGTTATTGTTATTGGTATGTTAAAGAATTCATGTCTGGCAGATCTGTTTAGCTCAGGGAACATACCCCTGATTTCCACATTAAAAATTCTACTCTACAAGCTTGGAGAATAGATGTATTCTAGTGATGGCCTGCTGTAGTTGATGTCCTTGGAATGTATTGCCACGCTGCACTATTACAATACCTGCACACATTACCAAAGTCATTCAAATAATTACAACTTACCAGAACACCCTCAGCTTCTCAACTTTTCTGATTAAGCCCACTCATGTCAGAGACTTGCACACAAGGCTGAGCATGCTTCTCACCCAGCCACATCAGGGATCGAAAGAGACAAAAAACCAGCTGAAGCCTTACTTTCTACAGCCTGTAGTGCAGAGTTCTGAAAGCTCTCTTAAAACTGCTGGAATACTATGAATTAGCTTCAGTGCTCGCCCCTACTGCTTAACCAGCAGTGTGGTTGGGAAGTCAGTGCTGCTGGAAAGAAAGGGGCATGTTTTCAAGCATCCTGTCATGGAGCAGCACTAGAATTCAGGTTTCTGAGAATACTCTAGGCTTAACTTCAAGTAAAGCACTTAATTTTTTGTGCAGTAATAAGTCCAGAAGGCTACGTTTGTAACTGTTACAATGGGGGAACTGGCATTTTGCTGAAATACAGCCCGTTGGCTAGATGGAGTGTGTGTCAGCACCGTGTGTCAGCAGTGCCGGCTGACAGCTTCACACACAAATCAATGACACAAATCCTTCTCAGAAGGACACGGCTTGAATTTGCCATGTTTCATGTGAAAGCAAACATGAAGCACTACATCATGTCTAGTCAGTAGCTTTTTCTGGCATAATTAGCAACTGCTTTGCTCCGTTTCATGCTTAGAGGTTATTTAACTTCTGATGCCAGTCCCCTTTCTATGAATGAAACTAAGTGGGAGGCAGTGCAGGCAGACAGCACAGAGGAGGAGACCCACACGCTCTCAGCCTTGACATTCATCTCCATTGAAATCTGTACTAGATGGGCCACTTATTAGCTTATCTCCCATGAAGTGAGATGTTAACATGCCCTGTAGCTCAGGCAAATCTTGCTGTGAAATCTTTAACTCATCAGCAGGATGACCACCACGACTGTCTCTAACAAACAAATTCTGTTTACACCGTCGTTATAGCACTGAAGTACACAGCTTCTTGAAAACCACATAAGAGGGAAAGCAGTGCTGGAATATGAACCCAACGAAGACCACTTTCCCATCCAATGCAACCTCCAGAAGTTATTTCCTGAAATATAGAAGAACACTGCATTTTGTCAAGGAGAGGGAAAAAGAAAATGCCTTGACACGAGCCTCATTTCAGTATTATCTGGATCATCAGGAACAGCCTGACTGAGACCATCAGGCCCATGTGTGCTGAACAACAGCAGTTCCCACTTTGTGGGAGGACACATTTTTCAAGTCGGATTTTGAAATGCCTGTTGCTAAAGATTTGATGAGTGGTTGTTTTTTTTTTTTTTTCTTTTTTTAACATAAAGACGACACCATCTGGAGTGCATTAAACTTGTTCCTTTATAAAAAGAGAGCTGGAGCCATCTGAGCGATTATGTTCACGATGGCAGTGCAGACTTCAACATAATACAGAGCAGATGCTAACATCTTCATGAAAAAAAAGTATCTTTGTTAAGTTAGTGCAGTGTTTGATGGATTCAAGCAACAGAACAAAGAATTACTGGGCAGTGAAACCTGTTGATATTATAAATCCTATCAAACATATATGAGCGTCAGCCAGTACTGCAAACAACGTGGCTATAAAGTTATCAAAAAGTTAAATTTCTGTAGTACTCTGCTCTGCCTTCTTGACTGCTAACACGAAAGGATTCAGTCATGCAACTCTCCAGAGCCCTTATCGCTTGAGCTGATTTTATACAAATAAATCCAGGCAGCCGCTGAAAGATCAAGGCAGCCAAAAATCTTTCATTTGTTCTGTAAATTTTAGTTCAGTTCTTGCGAGAGAAAAGATTTAATGCCTCCCACACAGTTTTAACGTTGCACTATAAATGACTTTTCCCCTGAAAACAGGAGACAGCTTTTTCACCCCAAATTCCACCAATGGCTTCAAAGGAACACATGAAAAGAAGTCACCCACCAGTGAAGCAGAAGGCACCAACCCACCCAAACTCACCCAGCTACAACAGTGCTCTGCTCTCAAATGTAAGCCATGCTATCTTCCTGGCTTCCCTTCAGTAAAGCAGTCAAAAGGGCATTGAAATTTAGAACAGTTTTTATATGTAAGCTTGGTGCCTTATTTTTCCTTAAGCTGAGGATATTCTCCCTAAACCAATCAACAGCTACTGTTAGGAAGGCAACATGCTCAGCCAAATCCCAGAGGTGTTTTATCATCATTCAGCAGTGATGTGTGCATGCAAGTCATAGTTCAGCTCCATGGCACAGATGTATTTGTTACACTACGAGTACCACTGGCAGTTCAAGGACAGTGGACACTACAAACTGGGTAAAATTAAACCAAGTTTTGGCAAAAGCCAATGAAGATGCATCCTCAGTGACTCCAGCACAATTCAGAAGGCATGATAACAGAACCTGAGGTCACCGAGGAAAGAAACTCTCCTGGTACCAGCTGAACTTCTAAAGAGGAATTTCTGCACAAGCAGCCATGTGGATTTACAGACTCCAACAGAAAAGGGAAGAACTCACAAAGCGGGAGGAGTTGTCGTTCTTCACCGTCTTCGCGTTCCCGAAGGATTCCAGAATGGGATTTGCCTGAAGAAGCTGACGCTCCAGCTCCCCCTAAAAGCCACACAAACAGAACAGCACATGGACATGAACACAGTGCACGTGGTGAAAGCTTCCTACATCCTGCTTCTTCCTCACAGTCTCTTTACCCAGGTGGTGGCAGTGGTACCATCTTCAGGAGGAGGTTATCAGCCCTCCCCTCACTGCAGTCTCTTCCATCCAGTGAAGAACGTGCTCTGTGCTCGTTTAACACACACACAGGGGGGACTGAATAGGACTCAATGGATGTTGCAAATCATTGAAGATGGAAAACAAAAATTCACATCTAGGGCTGATGAAATTAGGCACAGACTTGAAATGCCTGAGAGGAAAAAAACTAATTAAAGATTTTTCATTCTTTAGTTATTCGACAGCATGTTCATTTTCCACACTGAATTTGAAGTCGGTGAAGTGCTCATTTCCCATCAGTCACACATTCATGTCACTGTAACATCTCTGACCTGAATGCACCTAAAAGTGTGTCACAGCGGCACAGTGGGAACTGAGTAACACCAAGTGCAAAGATCATTTTCAAACTGCCCAATTCAGCCAAAATTGCAAGGAATCTTTAATGCATATTTTTTAAGTGCTTCCTTCAGCTCAAGCCAATGGATGTAGAAATCAAAGCACTTATCTTAAGGAAATTGCACAAGAGCTTTTACAATTGCTGCCCACGAGGAGCTCTGCTAACAAAAGAAGTCTGTGCTGCTTCCACAAGCCCAAGAGGCACGGATGCACAGAGGAAAGTATGACATTGTTTTCCTGCTCTAAAAGATAGTTTAAAAAATTACAAGTGAAGCTGTATCTCTCTGGAATGTAGTTTCAAAAACTGAAGTTTGTGTTCATAAACCTGCTTTTTCCAATTGTTTATAGCATAGATGAATACATGCCCCACACTGAGCATTTTGGAATGGAAACTTCAGCCCCTTTAGACCTCCACAAGGCAGATTGTCACACAGGAATTTTACAAGTTAACACCTGAGACTTTCATTTTTAATACTCAATTATATTTCAAGTCCTTCTGGAAACAAATGGCTGTTTGCCTTCTAACAGGACCTCATGTTATCTGCTCAGAACTTGGTTACATCCAAACATTCCTTTGGGGCTACATATTCTATGAACTCCAAAGGAACTGAGAAAAACTAAATGCATGCATCCCAGCCCTGACCACACTTGGGCCACAGTGCCAATGAACCACAGCTGGGGCTGACAACATCACAGCCCTTAGGAGTACTTTTAAATCAATAAAATGTGCAGTTTGAAGGAAATAAGATCACTGTTATAGCTGCTGTATGGACATAAGCAGTTCATAGTCTTAAGAGATTCCTACACAGAGGTGTCAGACAGGAAAAAGCATTTGCTGACACCATTCCTCCCATCCCCTCTCCCAACCACACTGCAGCTCCTGTTCAGACACCAAATAAAAATGAAAAGCTTGCTTACCATGCTGCACACAGCTTGAAACAAACCACACTACGTATATTAAACGCAGCAAGCATGTCACAGCTTACATTTCAAATTCTATCTATTCTGGAAAAGAAAGCACACTGACTTCAAAATTGGGCTTTTCTACAGAGCATTGCTGTGCTGCCTGAAAGCTCTGCACTCCAGAATGCTTTGACCATGCTTTTAAGTGCTTGTGTGCACCACAGCACTGATTCAGCCTTGTGCACAGGAACCCCTGCAACACATGATATCATCCTACTGGCATTCTCCAGCAGAATGCAGTAAGTTTTGTAGTGCATTTTTATGATTATCGCAGGGGGTTTGAAGGAAGCACTCAGCAGTGCCATCAGAGAGGTGAGAAGCAGTGACTGCAGCCCGGCCAGCTCTGCTGCTGTCCTTCACACGTGGACTTTCCACGGCCATTGCTATGTGCAAACCTCGCACAGTGCAGAATAGCTGCTGAAAAGAACGGTGGTAGAACATTTTAAACTGGATTTAGTGGTTTTCATTTTGTAGATAGATTGCTTTAGAGTTAAAAACCTTTCTGAGGAAGCACTCAGTGCTTTGGAAAGAGTTTAAGTTTGGTCTACAGGCATATCTCCAGCATAGGCATCTAACCAGAACTTGGAAAAAGCAGTATTGAAATTGTGGAAAAAGTGAAGTCATGCAATACATCATGCAGGACAACGTTAAGATAAGGACGGATTGTTGTCTCAGTTTCAGAAACACCAGCATCCCAGTGGCTCGGGTTGTTGTGAAGACTGGGGAGCAGGGAGCTACATGCTACTCACATACAACAGGGGTCCACTCTGTAGTTCAAAATGACATCGAAACAGAGATGTTAATGATTATGGTTTATGCAATATCAACACTTCTGGATTAGCATGTTTCCACCGATACATTTCAAATGTCTGCCAACAAATAATTCAGTTCAACTGCACGCTGAGTCTAAGCTAAAGGAGAGTTAACTCAATGCTTTATTTCTGGAAGAAGGAAATTCTTCAGTAAAAAGAAAAAGCCCACAACTTTGATTTGTCTGAGGTTTAGATGAAGGAAGGATCAGGTTAAATATGAAGAATGTCTGTAACTTCTGAAAATGAGACCACGGGGCTCCGACACATGATTGGGTTACAGAGGTTTGAGGAGTTACCACACACTGGCAAAGGCACCACCGCTGTCCGTGTGGCTTCCTGCTGCCTCCAATAAACCAAAGCTCCCTCCCCCCTTCCCCACAGGGAGTTAAGATGCACTACGGTCAGCTTTCAGAAAACAGGGGGAGAATGCAACCAGCTAACTTAACTCATGGCAGTTTCCTGAGTTACCAGGCCTCGTCTGTATCACACAGAGCCACTGCAAAGCATTCTCCTTGTTTAAAAAGCTCATGCCCGTGACAAAGAGGCATCACTTACCACCTCAGGTTAGAGACCGGAGCATGCATCTTGCATGATATGTGGGAACAAGCTCTTCTTCCCACAGTCTTACCCTCAGCTTCCATCTTATTCTCCTCTTGATGCTCAGAAGCAATGCTGCACAGCATGGGCAAGGTTGAGTTGGAGTGGGGTGGCTGCTGGCCAGGACAGGGCAGGGCAGCATGAGCCTGCAGCTCCAACCAGCCCGAGATGACAGCAGCTGGGACTCACAGCACTAACTCAGTTGGGCAAGTACCATGGTACTCACACCACCTAGTTTGGTGAGCCATGGGGATGCTCCACTTCTGGAGTCAAACAGATACACCAAGCCCTACACACCTGAGAACTGAAGTTTTGACCAGGTTACCTGAGCAGCTATAAAAACATTCAGGGAAAATCATACGTTAACCAGAAGTATTTTGCCACCTCCAATGACCCCCATCCTTTATTTAGCATGAAGAACTGCTGTTCTCCCTAATGGCACACTGACTCAGTATGCAGCACCCTGGAGAAACTCAGCTCAAGAGGAGGTTACTCAGGTGCTCCAGGACAGGGACACCCACAGTGTGAGGAGCAGTGCTCTGCAATGCTAAGGAGCCTGTAAGCTCTTCACCAGCCCATGCTCTCAACAAAGCCACTTAAATAGTTACTGAAATTACTATTAGCTGTATAGAACATGGGGGAAAGCTTGTGCAGATAAATGGAAATTGACAGAAAATAGAGATGAAGGTCACCTACGTAACTTTAAAAGCATAAAGAAAAACACTTGCCTGATGTTTCACGGGTTTAGGTGATTCGGGCTGTTCGTTGCAAACAAACAAACGCACATGTTAGCAAGCAAGCATTCCAGCTGCAAGTCACATCCCACATTATTCACGTCAGCAGGTTTAGTTTAACCATATACTACTCACTTCAAACTATTTGATTTTAGAAAGGGAGTTATTCACTTGCTATTGCATGCACAAAATGCTAAAACCTGTTCTTATGTAAAGAACTAATTTCAAATGCAATACAAGATGACAGAAGGACCTTGAGCAGCAACAGAAAAGGGCAAGGACATGATTTGTTTTGCTCTGTTTTCCACAGTTCCGCCAAATAAACACCCATAATACTAATTAACTATTTCTCCACAGTCCCAGTCCCTGCAAGGTGGTTTTGTATGAATGAAAGGATCATTATTCCTTAAAGAATAAGGCAGGTTATGGCAGAACCTATGAGGAAAGCAATCCTTAAGATGTGTGAAGTTTTGTTAAATATTTGATGTGCAGCCCAGAAACAGATGCAGACCCTCCAACCAACACCAGGTTTGTTTCTTTCACTCAAGAGCAAGCATCAAAAGCAGCAAAATCTTAAGAAACTGAAATACCTACAAGTTTTACCAGGAAAGAGGCTATGAATGGAAAATAAACCCCCTCAGTTCAACTCTGCACAGTTCCTGCAGAAGCACACGTTTTCAGTTTTGTTATTATATTCATGACTCCATCTTTCCAAACTTAAGCTTCACGGCACAGAGCCTGAGGGGGAGAAATACTGTACAACACACATCTCCACACCAAGTCAGATACTTGGTATCCACTGTTTGCCTGTTATTTTGAAGCTCTAGAACTGCCTCAGTGCAAGAAAACAGATTTGGATAGAGTTCCTCAAAGCAGCTGCCAGAACCTCACCTCATTCAGATAAGCGGTGTGAATTCAGCAAAGCTCAATCATATCTGCTTGGAAAACAACTCTGGCATCTGAAAATAAGGTTCAGTGTTGCAGTCTAAGACCAGCAGTCCTCAAACAGTGGGAAAGGACAGGCACAACACAGAGGCATTCTGCTTACTGCACTGCTCTCTCCAGGTCTCACTCCCTCACTAGGAACAGGGCTGAGCACCATCAGACAGACATTTAATTTCTCCCATTCAATTAGGGCAGTTATAGCACATCTGGGAAATCCTCATCACGGGGAGCCTCCATCTGAGCCAGCCAACCCAAGGTCCTGTACTCCAAAACCAATTACATCTCTTCTGAAGTTAATGAAACAAATTAAACAACTTCGCATTTCACTTTCAAAGGCCAATGCAGGTAACTAAGTAATCATAGCTATTTCTGAGGCTTACAGCAGTATCAGCACGAGAGCTGGATTTTAGTGAAAATAGAGGTCTTGTATTGATTACAGGGTGAAGAAAGAAAACAGGCATTCTTTTCATCCTGGCGCTATCCAGCTCTGGTTCAGATGAGTAGAAATGGAGTCAGTAGTGATGGATGTTAAGTAGTGATTAATAGAACTCGGCTACTTATTTTCAGTCTTGGTGTTACATTATCTGCTGATTACAAATACCTGACCACAAATAGGGTCCAGATCTGCCCATAGGCAGCATTCCCCAGCCCCACACAGCCTGCAGTATGTGCAAGTTAGCAGTGATCCCTGGGCAGTAAGCAGCACTTTTTTCATTCCTTTGGAAAGCTGGGTATGCAATCTACTTTATTTCTACATTTTGCAGAAACTAAACCCATGGTGTCTGTAAATCAAAGCAGAATGCAGCAGTTAGAATTAGGGCTCACTACACAATCATAGTAAAGCAGCTCTGTAACACATACATTAACACATTCCATTCTTTTTTCTTATTCCTACCCCCAGTACACTGGTGAGTGATGAGTCACAAATCCAAACAGAACTCTCCTTTTTGTCCATGTCTTCTTTCTCAATCTTTCAAAACCCTCTCTCACTAGTTTCCCACCCTACTCTAAACTGTTGCCCAACGTTGTTTTCTTCTTCTCATTTCAAATATGTCATCTCCACATCTCCTGACCATCCAGAAAAATAACTGAGAGCAAAGGAGGTGCCTGGCCCAGAGGCAGCTGAGCACAGCAGGAGATAACAGAATGGGTCACCTCCAGGCTGAGACAGCTGAGTTAAAGCACTGTGACTCTTTGCAAGGCTGCTCCTCACATGGCACAGTTAGCAACTGAATAAACCATGAATCAGATTTACTTGCAAAGTTCTTAACATCCCCCTCTCCCACAGTCTTTCGAGGTCAAATCTGTTGAACGTGAAGCTGTAAGCTTTCAGTTGTCAACAAACACTTTCCAGCCTCCTCCCTTGCTGCACACCAACCCAGCAGCCCACGTGCCCTGTGAAGCCAACCAAGCTCACTTGGAATGATCCAGGCTCATTGCCACCCCACCTTCAGCCCACATTTTTAGTGCTCCCTCCCTCATGTGTCTCTAGAAAGCCTACTCCATTCCTAGATAAGAGACTCGATATCATCTAGCTCAGCCACGTTCCAGTTAATGCTGCTTCTCTTCCATGGTGGACCTCACCCAACCCACTGCAGGGGCAGAGGAGAGCCTTACTGGGAAGCAAAAGCATCACAGCCAAGTTCTGAGCACCGAACACGGCCATGCTGTGCTCCAGGTGACAGGCACAGCTCTACGTGCTGCTTCTCATGTGTGCTCCTGAGGAATGTACCTGGTGATGTAGAAATCGAAGCGTTACTCCAGTGAGACCTGAGGTGCCCAATTGGAAGCTGAGTTTTTGTAACATCTTTACAAGTCTATCTGCCAGGCTGAAGGTAACCCTAGAACAGCTCTGGGAAAATAACTACTCCTTCATCAGCGTGCAAAGTGCTTCATAAAAAAAACCATGCAGAACTCAGATATCTCACTAATAAGCGTGTCAGTAATTTGTGAGGATGGATGAAAATAAATCCCTGCCTCACAGTCTATTTAACAAGGCTATTAACATCTCCTCTGTGAGAACACAAGTGTTGTACAGAACACTACTGCAGATCACTAATGTACTTCTGCAGTTTTCAATGAACATGTCAACAGGAACAAATTGGGGCTGTGGATATAACTCCAGTTCTGACACTTCTAAACTTTTGGGTGTTAGTTGTGTAGGTTGGCTGTTGTCTGCAGTAAGTAAAAATGAGTTGTTACAGAAAGGGAAATTCATTTTTGAAACTGTTTTGGTTACACAGTCTGTGTGTTTCAGAAATACTTAATTTGGTGCTTAATAAGACACAACAGTGAATGAAGTGCACAACTTTCATTCGGGACCTATTCCTTTTTGGGGAGGTAAAACTATGTTTTGTAAGAAATAAAAGCTTCCCCAGTCTCCATCATGCCAATGATGATTCACAAAGCAGCCAATCACAACAGCCACCTTCAGAACTCTGGGGATGAACATCACCAATCCAAACGATCTCATGGGGAGGAGCAAATTAAACTCATGGTTGAACTATGGTTTAAGCTGAATTTGCCAACACTGCCTTAAAGAAAGTAACTCACCCTTCCCTTCACTGACACATCACACCCCAGCTTACCCCTTTCCCTGAATCCCCTCAATTCATACAAATATTCATCTCTGCTAAAGCCAGGCTGACATTAAGAGCACAGCCTGAGCCTGCATCAGTTTCCAAGCCAGTGAGTGGCCACAGGAATTGTTATGCTGACAAAGGGGTGCTTCTTTTAGCAACTATACTGGCACAAAGTAGAAGCATAGAACAAATGAGGCCAATATCCAATCTCTTTTATACAATCAGAAATGAGGCTCCAAGTGGTCAGGCACTGGAATGGGCTCCCATAGAGGTTGTGTAATCCCCATCCCTTGAGCTTTTCAAAACAGCTCAGCAGAGTCTTGAGCAACCTCATCTAACTTACAAGTGTGACCCACTCAAAAGAGCAGCTGGCAAGAGGCTTGCAGAAGTCTCTTTTGAACAGAGGCATCCTAAGCTATCACAGCATATTTAAGAATAGCTGTTACAAATCCAGGCTGCATAATTCACTTACCCCCAGAAAGTTGTGGGCAATTTTACTTATGCAGAAATAGTAAAAGGTGCAGGTTCTGCTCAAGGTTATTCAGTGGAAAGCCAATAATACCCATAAGCTAGAACCCATGTAGAAAACCACATCTTATGGAAAACATCCTAAATAGCCTTCTGCAAACCCACACACACCCCTAATAAGTAATGTATGAACACCTGTCCAGTACTGTTGATGATCCATTGTAAAGACTTCCCTTTAAGGCCTGTGACAGATGAGACAACCTGCAGTCCATTCAAACTGCTCTGAGAAAACCTAACATTGATTTGCTCTGTGCAATAAACCAGCAACCATTTGAATAAGCAGTAACACACAGGGCCATGTCATTTGCTTTCAAGAAGAGGGAAGATTCAAGTTTCCCCCTACTTTCAACTAGATTTCTCCAAATCCATCTCCAAAGTATTCTTTCTACCTCTCTCCCTTCAAATCTTGGCTTTCCTTTCTTCATAAATTCATCCCAACTCAGTATCTGTTTCTCCAGAAATTCAAGCCCTGACACAGGAAGACTGACAGCTCCGAGCATCCTAGTGCATAGTGTTGTGCACTAGGGAAGTAGCAGGAGGTGCTACTAAGCTGGAAAATGCACCCTGAAAGCTTTCAACCACCACAGATGCCTGTGGTACTCCTGGAGAAAGGCATGCACACACCAGTACAGATGAGAGCTACCTACTTTCCTTACAGTAAAGTTAAATAAATACTTCACTGCAAAGTGCTCCAAGTGCTCATAGTAATAGATATTTAAGCCCATTCACGTATAACTAGCAATAGGATTGACAGGGAACAGCTTCACACGGCAACAGAGGTGGTTCAGACTGGATATTAGGAAAAATATCTTCTCTGAAGGAATGGCCAGGTGCTGGAATGGGCTGCCCAAGGAGGTGGTGGAGTCACCATCCGTGGAGGTGTTGAAGAAACATTTAGGTGTTGCACTGAGGGATGTGGGTTAGTGGGAAATATTGGTGGTGGGTGGATGGTTGGACTGGATGGTCTTGGAGGACTTTCCCAACATTGGTGATTCTATGATACTATGAAAGCCAGTTCACACATACTAGTACTAAAAACTGCATCTGGTAGGAAACAAGTCCACTCTAGGAACCATTCATGCTAATGAAATATCTTTAGAAAACTGAGATTTACTGCATCAGAAAGTTTTGATACTATTTCTAATAGTAATTCCTGCATAAAGCCTATTATCTCATGAAAGTTAAATAGCTGACATGAAATGGAAATGCCATCGTTAGCTGTTTGTTTCAGTCACTAAAGAGAAAATAGTTGATCAAAGTTGCATGGATTACATTACAGCTCATCATTAATCAAAGTTAATTTTATTATTTTATTTTCAATTGAATTTGGTAGAACAGTAAAGAAAGAGAAGATTTCCCAACTTACAGGAATATTATGGTCCTTTCTTCCTTTATGGGAGGAAGCAACGTGAGCAAGGTACTGAATAACCTTCTTAGTGTTTTCAGTCTTCCCGGCACCAGATTCGCCTCTGCAAAACATTTTAAACATTTTCCTCAAAATTGATTTTTCAACAGTTTGTCCATTCTTTGATAATGACAACCCCCACTTATTCCATTTACAGCTCAGACTACGGCAACAGAACTTCAGTAACCATCTAAAACCAAAATCCTGGAGTTGCAAGGAGCTGCAAAGTATTTGTTTAAAATACCTCCTTCATCCTAAAGATCTCCTCAGCATTAGGATGTTGATACAACATGTAACATTTGTTTGATTAAAAGCTTCTGACTAGATGCCTGAATTCCTATGGTACTGTAAGTAATGAGAAACAGACCTGTTCTTTGCCCAGAGACAGATTTTTTTCCGGACTGCAAATACATACATTTAAACTATTAAACATTTAGTGTATCTCATATTCCAGGACCTGGTTATGAGAATTACCAAACTGACGGAAACTCTCAACATCTCCAGATGTTTCAAAATACAGCAAGGCACATTTCAAGCATTCAGACTCTCCACAGCTCCTCTCAGTCTCTGAGCTGGCTTCAAACACACTTGTAGCCACAGGGCTACATCTATTCATTAAGAAATGGATTGGTGCAGAGCAGTACGGTGCTCCCATCAATAAAGGTTGCTAACACACACATTATTTTTAAGACAGATTGAAAGCAGAATGTCAGAATTCACTGGAAGACTTCCATATGGGGTATCCTAAACTCAACTGCCTACATGGTACAGGCAGAGCTCTGTCCAAGCCCACAGCACAGCAAACACAAATGATGCTATGGATTTTTATTATTTTAAATAAATCCACTCAAAGAGACTACCAGGTCTGCCTTAATGATGCAACTGGCTGTTAATCACTGCAAAGAGATCGCATTTCAAGTGCGACTTGCTTGCATTTCAAGAATAACAAACTAAGAAGCATTTTGTTAGATGGTGCTGCATTGAAAGAGCTGAAGTTCTTCTGCCATTGAATGGTGGTTCCCATTCAGCATTCAGAATTCAACCAGCTCTGAGAATGACAAGGATGCTTGCTGTGTGCCTGCAGGTTTCTTAGTTGAGGTTTTTAAATGGAAACTGTTAAATTTCCTAGGGGGACCCAAGTGCATCCTTCTGCAGCCTCCATAAACCCCTTCCTAACCAAGCTGCCCATGTTGGTTTAGTGGCCAGTGTGTCCTTCTCTTGGTACTGGATACCTCCAAAGCAGATCAGGTAGGCAACTCAGAAGCATCCTACCTCATGTGACACCCAACAAAATGGGACAGAACAGCAGCTGAAATTGTAACTTTGCATATGCAGACAACATTACCCCATGTTTTCATAGGGAATGGATTCAGTCTACCCTCCACTTCCCTGACATTACAGGAGCCACACAGAACAACTGTGCTGGGAGAGATGACCTCGTGGTAGGTCATAGTAGGACAGGAGGATGAGCATTTCTCCACCAGCGGGCCAGGAGCAGCCCAGTGCCTGAGCAAAGCCAGTCTGGAAGAGCAGTGAAAGAGCTGGGTGGGAATGCTGGGGTCATCCTGCCTGTTGGAGCTGGCAGAGCTGTGTTAGCTGAGAGCATTGCACCATGTGAGGGGATGTCCAGCACAGCCTGCCACAGCCAAGGGTCACTCAGGGCACCTGATTGCAGTGGTGGCAGCTGCAGCTCAGGGGCAGCCACCTCCTAATGCCAACCCACTGCTCATGCCTTCATCATGAGAAAATGAATACAATTGGACAATAACACAATAAGAACACGTAGAAATCACTAGCACTGGACTACTGAAAAACATTTAGAAGACATGGGGAAGTCCCTCAGGACTCACTGAATAAACCAGCTGTGCTGGATGCATGGAATATAAAAAACCTTGGGATGTATAATCTGAAGAGCGGGTTACAAAGACTGCTCTGAGAATTAGCTAATGGGTAACCAGGTTCCCTTTCTGCCAAGAAATCATCAATACAGCACAGAAGCTGAGTGCACCTTGGGACTGCCACAAGGGGAAATACGTGGGGTTCTGTTGAATTTAAAAGAAAGGGGAAAAAAAAATTCCATTTCTATCCAGACTGATGTCACACAAAGTTGTAAAACTGTAACAGATAATAATGAAGATTGATAAGGAAAAAGTAAACCTCAAATGCCCATGCTTACTTCTCAGTTTTGCTTTATTTCTAGCTTCCCCTTTATCGTGGTGGTGAAGCTGTATTAATATAAACTATTCCAGCAGGTAACGGAAGGAAATAAGCACAGCAAAACATACATTTACACTCTGTAGCAATACCATTTGTTCTTATTGTCATAGAGCTTGGAAACACACAGTTAGCTGGGACTTTAGAGCTTAATAATCTATTTCAAAAGCAATGTATTCAATTTTAAAGATGAACCAGATCTGAAACACCTAGTGCAAAGAAAATAGCACAGTAAGCACAGCCCAGATGTGAGCCTTCAGAAGGACAGCACGCAGCTTGAGGAGCCCACTAATCACTTCTCTGCATACACAGGGCAGAGGAAGGTCAAAAGCTTGTGATACATTCCTTTTGTTAAAAAGCCTTTAAATCTAATAGTGATTTTTAGAGGTCTTTATACAAGCTCTCATTCAAAAGCAATACTGATGGATGTTATCATCCTCGTTCTCCTCTCCTGGGAGCTCACAAATATGCCAAATATTTCCTGCAGGATACCAAGCTAGATAGCTCTGCTGCCACGCACTCTAGAAGAATTAGAAGATTTAGGATGAAGTCCGCTTCATTTATAGAAATAAGGACATCTGCATACTTTAGATCCTTCCCTGAAAGTCAAACACATAAATTATATAAATAAATTAAAGCCTTCTACCTCTACCAACCTGCCCAAAAAAGGTAAACTTTTAGTAACGCCATGTACAATATTTATGGAGTAAGTGGTATCACGAAGCTAAAGATTAACTTTTTTTCAAAACCTTGTTTTAATACAACTCAATTAATATGTTACCATAAATTAAACAATGAAAGCCCTTGGCTGAGCTCCTAGCCTTACTTCAGTCAATGGCAGCATCGCTAATGACTCCAGCAGGGTCACCACTTCACCTCTTATTTCTGCCTTGATTCCATTATGAGCAAAAACAAGGTTTTATGAGATGAATTCAACTCTCAGCTCTGACTATGGAGCATGCCAAGAAGCACATCAAGTGGAATCATCCAAGCAGACCATCTTTAGCAACGGCCTCCAGTTGGATGAGTAACATTATGTCATTAATTAACTGAAGGTGCTCTCCTTGATGCAGACATTACAGAGATGGTTAAGAAATCTGACAGGAAAATTAATGCAGTTTCTAGAGATAAAGCACTACAAGCAGCAAGGCTTTTCCTCTGGATAAGCATCAAGCCTGCATGGAAAAATTGGTAAAAATTGGCTAGCATGATCACTTTAAAGCTTCTGCATGATTTTAAATTCACTGGATGTAAACCTGCAGTCATTTTCAAGAAGGGAAGTACTCTTCAGGCAAATTCATCTCAGCTACAATTTGGTTGGCAAAAAATTAGTGATGAGTGACTGACTTCTCATCCAGCTGCACTATTTCCAACTCCCCCCAAGCTGCTACTTCTACTATGCAGGACTTAGGCTAAAGGCATTTCTTCTGCTAAACAGATTGCCATTGAGAAGACAGGCAAAGGAACACAGTGAGAGATGAGCTGCTCGTCACAAAGCAAAGGGGCAGCATGCAGGAGTGAAGCAGAGATCTGAGCTCCAGGAGAGCAGTGAGCTCTTCCCAAGAGCCTATAACAGCAGCAATTGTACCAGCAGGACAACTAGCAGCTGTGAGAGACCTACTCCAAGGGGAAACACAGTTCTGAAGGAAAATCAAACTGAAGCAGCTGCTCATCTTCCTGCCCAGCAGGTTTGAAGCAGCTACACATATCCTTGTGTCAGTGCAGCACAGGACCTCACCAGCATCTCGCCCTGAAGTTCCAGCTGTTCCACCTGCAGACCAGGCATGAGGCAGCATCTGTGAGATGTAGCACTGCCAGTCACAAGGACAGAAGGACACAAACACACAAAGAAAGCTTTGAAATTCAGAGATTTCTCCTCATTTTGCTGCCCACACACCAAGTTCCTGCTGAACAAAAACATTTGTGAAGCGTTGGAAACATATTTTGGGTGATCAGATCAAATGTGTCTGGCACATCCCATACCAGGCATCTCTCCATGATTTAAAATACCATAGAACTAAGCAGAGAGGTCAGCATGCTGGGAGCCTGGGACGAAACGTTTCTCTTGCCCAAAGAGTTCTGTCAGTTCTGCTCAGCACAGAGCCAGGATGGGCAGCTATCTGGAAGCAGAAGGTGCTCCCAGCTGAATGCTTGGCAGAAGGAGCAGCAGCTCTCCTAAGCAAGCAACTTCACAAGCCCTGCTGCTCAGGAGTCCTGCAGGCAGCAACGCTTGTCTCCATGCAAAGAGGCCCAAGGCACCAAAGCATGGGAGCACACACGTAAGTGACTGCGCAAGTAAGAGGCCCAACAACAGGCCTTTGTGCTCACAACAATAGCTGCAAAGAACAAAAGAGACTTATTCTCAGACACAACCGAGTAGATCTTCTGCCAGTTATAAACAAACAGATATTTACAGTGGAGACCTGCAATTACAAGAATGCCTTAATCACTCTACTAATTCTCTGTAATGAAGAGGTGTAAGTGATAGTTTGGACTAGCACAGAAGAGGCATTAGCAGGCTTTGCTATTTACAAGGCTGTTTTACAGCTCCTCCATTCCCCTTTAGATGCTTCTCATCATCTCAACACCAGTTGTCTGGGGAATGTTACAAGCTGGACTCCGGCCAGAGGTTGTATACAAAAATGCTTGGTATTTGCTGCTGTTGTCCTTTAATAAGCAGCCTCTATTCCCTCCACACCCCACCACTCCTACTGAAGCCAATTCAGATTAGATATCCTTGTATGGCTGCAAGCATCTGCTAAATGAGTGTTTATCGAGCCCAGTCTCAGTTTTGAGAATACCATAGGCTTGTGGTAAGATTCTCATATTTAGAATCTATTAGATTCAGAAAAGTGCAATGTGGCACATTTTCATTGTTTGAATTTCCAAAAGCTGCCTCGCAGTTAAAGACAACAAATCCAGGAGAGGTTTGAATATTTCTCATATTCCTAATATACCACAGAAGAAATTTCTTCATCTTGGTCATCAGCCTCCAACGGCCTGGCAGGCTCTTCTATTTAACATTCACAGAATAATATCCAAAGAAAAACAATAAAACTTCCCAAAACTCCAGCAGCTGCAGCTTCTCAAAGACAGAAAAGCCTGCACAGCTTCTCATCACAATCTCACATCTTACCTCACTGTATGAGTTTTTGTTTCAGCACACACACAGTATGAAGTTAATACTACTTTTCTGTAATTGATTTCTTATGGATGCTGGGCCTACAGTGTACCTCTAAGCCAGAAGGAACACCAAATTGCTGGCACTGCCTATATTTGATTCCTTAAAAGATGAAGTATGGGCACGTGGGTGAAAAGAAGAGGGCAGAACGAATTAACAGTAAAAGAATGCACACTGTTTTACACTTTAAGGTAACACTTCTACACCAAGACCAAAAATTGGTCTGTGTCAGCAAGTCTGGATTGGAGAACTGAACAACAACCACACCAGTTGGCAATGTGAGTAATGCTCTCCAGCCTCCATGTTAGGCAAAGGACACGATGTCCTGCTGACACAAGCATCCAGAGAAAGCAGCAGTGTTTTTCCACTCCTGGTGTGGAGTCCAACTTTGAGAAGAGATTAAATACCACTAGTTTATGCAAAGCTCATCTTTTGGGGATGACAGACCACAAAGTCCTCATACAACGTCAGCAGATCATTAGGTTGAGTCAGGTAGCCCCCAAGTAACCCTGCTATCTTCAGAACAGTGAGATGCTAGCAAGAGGCATGCTTGGAGAGCTATCCATCATCCTAGCCTTTACATATACTGCCCACGTACATGTGCTGTCACACAAATGATGACCAGCCTCTACCAAATGCTGAAACACGCTGCATTGTTAGGCACTGTCACTCCTCCAGCAAAGTGTGAGCAAGTCCTCAAACATCTACATACTGTCTAAGATCAAGACATTCTTAATACAGCTACAGAAGTGACTTAACTACGTTAGAAATTACACTAAGTATCACCTCTGCAGTTTCACGACAGCTTTAGATGTGAAGAGTTATTTACTTCAATATTGACTGCATGAAGATAACTGCAGTTTCCAGAGATTCCCCAGTGAAGAAACAGATTGGGATTTCCTAAAGATCTGGACTTACATTCCAATAGAGGCACTCATGACTGTCAAGAGGAAAAAGGTGTCTGTCCTGGCAGTCTGAGTGAGACTTGGTACAGCACAGCTCCAACTGCATTAATTGAGAGCTGACCTGCAAAAATATAGCAAACTGCATCACCTAGAGGTAGGGACAACAGGTGAAGATGCTGACCAGGCAGACCTTCAGCAAGCCATCCGGGAGACCTATCTCCATGATGCACATAAAAACAGGGTCAAGGCAATGGGAGAGAGGAGAACAATGAGCACACTACAACTCCCCACCCATCTACGTGCACAAGCAAGGTCTTTCCTTTCTCACTAGCTAGCTTAAATCACTCCTGGGGGAAGAGACAAAGTATTCTGAAGATTTTCAACTTTACTAAAGATTGGGGTCATTCAGATGAATAAGGTTCTAAGATGACATGTCTGGGATGAGAAGACATCAAGCCTTTTATGAACTGCCAAAGGAGTTTCTGAAACCACCTCCAGTGCGGTTAAAACACACTCCTACTGTATTTATACCTGCCTTAGTTGAAGACCTGTAAAACCAGTGGCATGGCAGGAAAATGCCCAGTTTGTCTTTTCAATGCAGAAGTAGTAATGCAATAGAGACGAGTCCTGGACACTAATCCACACTTGAGCAAAACATATTAGACGTCCTTTTGGTCAGCTACACAAACAAGTTTGCCATGGTCTTGCTGGAGGTCATTTAATACCCCATCTGACCAGTTGTCACGTAATGAGTTTAAAATGCAAACCTGATGAAAGAATACAGTTCTGTCCTGAAGGCCATGGGAGAAACACCTTTGGAGCAGTGCTGTAGTCAGCAGCTGTCTTTATAACCTACTTGCTCAAAAGATATATGCAAGGGAATATATGTGGTTTTGATGTGCTGCTTTTTAAATTTTTGTCCAATTTGGAGAAAAGCACTAAGATAAATTATTTCAAGAAAAAGGTTAACCTGAACAGCAGTCTGTAACACTTATTATATTCTTCTGTAGTCAGCATCCAAATAGTGTTAATGGTTGGACAGCATTAGCAAAGTCTTCTGGGCTGTGGTGGAAATACGATGCTCAAGAGCACAGAATACTTGTAGCTCAGTGACCAGCAGATCATGTCTCTCCACTCTCAAAATGCAAGATATAACTGAATTTTATTAGGTCACTTTGGAGGTATGATTGCTCGGAGATGTGATCTAGCAGAGGGTTGTTAGAGTTAGGGTACTATGGTTAGGCTGCAGTTGGACTTGGTGATCCTTGAGGTCCCTTCCAGCCTGAGTAATTCTATGATTCTATGATACCTTACCTTCACAACTCCAAGGCCGCAGATCCACCCACATTAATGAAGAAATTTATATTTCTTTCTAATGTATGTTCACTGGCACTGATCTTTTTAATCAGGATTTTTCTTTTGCATGCTGCTCTGTAGGTACTTCAATAAAACAGTAAAAATAAATACAAGTTAAAGCAACAAGACACCCAACAGAGCCTGGAATCCCAGCTTCTGCCAGATGCTGTCACACTTCTACCAAGTTCAGCCTTGACCATTAGTATATCTAAGATACTGAATTACAGGTAGCAAAACTAGTCTAGTATCATGGTACTAGCAGCTTCAGTGTTACATTCTGCAATATCATTCCAGGACAGTATTGAAATCCTCGTGCTAAACTGAACACTGCTTCTGAGATTTTAGATGGAATAGTAGATTTGTAACCAAACATTTTATATATCCAGCAGAAGGGCTATTTCTGATCTCAGTATTATGACTGCTTTCAGAGCAGCTCCCAGCAGCTCCAGACTTAATAAGCAGCTGTGGTTATGCTCTCCTGAGTTCTAAGCATAGTAATGTGTGCCCTCCCTTCCCTTCTCACCCTCTAGAAGAAAGCTTTCTTCTGCTGGTGCTGCTCACTAAGCAGCTTGCCAATTGCCTAGAACCTAAGACATAGAACGTATCACAGCCCTACATATTCTATGCTGAATGCACTGCAGCAGATACAAGAGAATTCAATTGCATTTTCAGTTCAGAAGGATCAAAAGCTTATGGTAACCCAAGAGGTGAGGCAATAACGAAATTGAAGACTAGATCTTGAAGACTTTTCAATTTACAAATCAACAGATCAGACATTCAGTAAATCCTGCAGCACTGTCATTCCAACCGCTGTGGTCTCGGCTGACCGTACTGAGTGCAGAGTTCATGCACAGGCCCAAAACCACAAAGCTACTTCAAAACAATTCACCTGAGGCAAGCATATGTTGAAGCATCCACATGAAGCATCCACAAACATGCAGAGAACAAAGCTTTTTTTTTTTTTTTTTGCTTCAGGATCTTATTCGTGCTTTGAGGGCTGTCCTGTACATCACATGTAAAGTAGTTATCACAAAAACAAGTCCTACTAAGAGAAGGGACAAGAGAACTAAGCAAGTCTGTATTAGCTGACTGTGCCTTGACCTTAGGAACAGAACTGTATTTGCTTCTGTGTCCCTAGGCCCCGTGCATCTTGTATTTATAATATCTATGGTTTGAAAGAGTATAGCCTTATCAGAAAGACTGAAGGTGGATCCTCTTGTTTGGTAGTTAAGGCTCTTTTACAGGAAGTAGGCGGAAGATCTGAACTTCATGTCAGTGGACAAACTGTACCTAGCAGTTAATCAGGCAGTTGAACAGAACCTTCCCAGCAGTTAATCTCACCATTGAGCTATTTCAGGAAGCAGGCATCCTCACCAACTATGGCCTCAAAGCAGCTGCTATGCACTGGCACAACGCATGGCCAACTGCTCACACAGCCAAGGCAGGAGCATGCAGCTACCACATCTTCCCTCCTCCGCTCAAATAATTGAGTATATTCAAGTTATATCCAAGACAGCTAATTGCAAGCAGTTTCAGCACAGCCATGGTGTGGTTTCACAACACACAAACCAGTCTAACTAGCCAGCTGCTACCAACTGTGACATTTCTCTGTTGCCTTCCCTCCTCACATTCATCCCTCCTTCACACACTGCTGCCTGGAGAAGCGAGCAGATGGAAGGCAGCATTCTGTGGTCAGGGTGGTTTTCTGCTAGCTTACCTCCTTAAACTGCCTCATGATGGAGCACCAACACCCAGTGCTAACTTAAAAGGCAGCACAAACACAGCATGTGAAAGGAGGTGAAACTAGATCACCCCTTTTAGCAGCAGCCCAAGGACAGACCAACTCAGCAGCACCATAAGCCAGACCACGCACCTGTATCGCTCTGCTACCCCAGCTTTCATTGCCAGCTCCCCGTGACACTTACACTGAAGCTGGAAATTTGCTCCTGGGTGGGGCAAATTTAGGCACCCACACAGAAATGAAGAAGGAAATTTTAGCATCAGCTTGTCCAGAGTTCTCTTGTTTGAAGCAAATCAAAGGCGCTGCTGCTGCTCAGCAGGGTTTCAAGACCAACACTGATTCATGTTCCCCACAGCACTGTACTGAGCAGCTGTAATAGAGCTCCTTGACAGATACACACATTCAGGGAATTCTCTGTGATTCAGGTATCTTGACTGACATCTTTGAAACTGCAATTCTTCAGTGCCACACAGATCTGTAAGAACTCTCAATAAGGAGAATTACATGATTAAGAGCATCTCCCTACAAAAATATCACTTTGCCTGTCTTTAACA
Source organism: Phasianus colchicus (assembly GCF_987193195.1). Classification (NCBI taxonomy): domain Eukaryota; kingdom Metazoa; phylum Chordata; class Aves; order Galliformes; family Phasianidae; genus Phasianus; species Phasianus colchicus. The sequence continues at coordinate 2,170,724 of NC_143455.1, forward strand.
ACTGCTTGCTGCTTGTCAAGGCAGAAGACCAAGCTGTAACAACCACAGCTTTAATCAACAATGTTAACCTGAGACCTTCCCCTCTGTCACCAAAAACTTCCAGAAGTGCCCAAATGAAAAGCAGAGCTCACTTACGTGCAGAGAATGGATTGGTCCTCACGGTCTGCAAAAACAAGAATGAGCAGGGTTAGTTTTGCTTCTGTTCTCCTGTAATTTGCAAGACAGTTTGTTTTAAATGAATATTTAGACAGTTCAACTTTTCAGCTTAACAATTGAAGGACAATCTCAAACTATTTTTAGTAAGATTCCTTCACTAATTTAGTTCTCACACACACCTCTCAGCAAACACCACGTCTGACATTCAGTTTATGTCATGAAACAAAAATTTTGCTTTAATGCAGGGTACAAATGTTCTCAAACATTTTCAGACAAAGCTGACCTTACTTCTTTTGTTCTGTGTGCACCTTTTCAGAGATTCACTAGATAAAGGATTTAAAATACTAAGTATTAATCAAGAAACAAAACAGTTCAAGCACACAATGCTAATGACCAGAAATAACTACTTGGAAATAGCACTAGCATCTCAAGCAAGCAGAAGCTTTCCCCTTTAGCTTTTTATTCTTTTTAATTAACATGCAAGCCTAAAGTGCTTCCATAATTCAGCTCATTCACTAAAGACTTGTCAAAAGGACAGCCAGGGAAATACTGAGCACAGCTGAGCTCTACAATACAGTGCAGCTTCTGTGACACCCGCTGCTGGGCTTACGACCTTTGGAAAGAATGCCTAAAGACAGGTCATACCCTGCAAGAGGTATTCCATAATTACAGGGTCTTTACAGAATATATTTCATCATGCACTCTATATTAAAAGTTCTGTAATCAAAACATTCAAGTATACCTGCAGAAAGTAAAGCACTGCATTGCACTGAAGGATGTTCTCCTCCCACTTTGCACCCAAGTTTTCCAGTGAGCTCAACATTTCTTTCCATAAGTTCCCAACAAAGTTTTGCTGCTTTTATACCTTCAGATGTTTAGCATTTACTCCAAAAGAACACAGTTGCCTCCTGAGAACTCAGACCTTCCCCTTTACAATAACTCAAAGTCAAGCTTCATTTTATTTTCTGTGGACATAAAGCTCAGGACTACAAGCTGGGCTCTCCAGTGACCTAACCCTAACCCATTCTCCCTGACCATGAGATATGAAAGAGCCCAGAAAGGGAACAGCCAGCAGCAGAACCACCACAGCTCCCTCCAGGACACAGGTTTCAGTCCCACACAAGGAGCACACAGCCTCAGTTGCTGCAAGGCACCTTCCCATGTGCCTGATTGACCTAAAGGAGATCCACATTTGTACATACAACCTCAATGTTTGTGACTATTTCTGGTGTGTAAACCATTTTAGATAGTTTCAAAACAAGTCCAGAGAAACTATTCTTATGTTGAGCTGTGAGGTACTGCTCAACTTTGCAGCCAGCATGAAACCAGGCACCCTACCTACGAGGTGAGCCAAGCTCAGGATGCTGTTGTGAAACAGCAGGTGTTGACACATAATTACAGCCTCAGCCAGCACTCAGGACCAGCAGGTGACCACACTTCCCCCAGAAGCTGCCCACATTCAGGAAAGGCTCCTGCTCAGCCCTCCCTCTGCCCAGCAGCACAAACCCAAACTGCAGGGCTGCTGCTGTGGGGACAAAGCAAGGGGCTGGGATCAGCATGGTGACAGCTACAGCAGGCTGTGGTGTTAGGTATGTGTTCTGTCCCCTTCTCCCAGCTTTGCCAGTACTCATGTCAACAGTGTCACACAGCTGAGGGGGGACTGGGACAGCAGCCTGGGTCACACTGAGGTCCATTCATGCACCTCAGCATAGAACTGCACAACTCACACAGGCAGGGGGAGAGCTGAGAGCCCCTTATGACAGCAGCTCCAAACAGCTTTCAATGGCCAGTATAGACAAAGCAGCCAAAGAAAGCAGAACATTGCTATTTTAATTAGTATGTGAATAGAACATCTGAAGGACAGAGATTCAAGGACTCCTGCAGGCAGATGCTGCTGCAGTGTTACAGCTATACCAGAGGCCTGGGACTGCACCACCAGCAACTGGTGGATTTTTGTTTTCTCACTCAAAGTGTTAAAACACACAAGGATTTGCACTCCAACCTCCTGTAACTGTGCTCAGAAGGAGCAAGAGATACCAGTGACTCTCCTACCCATTGCACAGACAGCAGCTAATATTTAAACTGTTCTGAATAGGAGCACAAGTCAAACTATTAGAAGGGGGAATGAAGAGATTCAAGAAGTGGTGGTATTCCTGACATGAGTGCTGGCACCTGGCCTCCTACACTTGCCTGACATGCAGCAGCTTCTGTCCAGATGCACCAGAAGGCAGGCTGAGACTGCAGGAAATAAAAGCTAGCAGCTGGCAACAGCAGTGGGAGAACAGCAGAAACGTTAAGAGTGTGGTCTATAAAGTTCTGTGTTCTTCTGGCTCTGATAGAGGGTAGCTGCTCTTGCAAGCTCCATCAGAAATAACTTTCAGGTATCAGGAGACAGAGCCCAGAACTGCTGCAGTCAGACGGGCCTTGGGGCTGACAGCTCCAAAGGGAAAGAGGAGCAGCTCTGAGCCAGCCTGCCTCCAGGCAGCACAATGACTGGAGAACTTCACAGGCAGCTCCATGCCAGCGCAGCCAAGGTACCACAGCACAAGTCAGCTCCTCGCTTAGAAGAAACTGCAGAGTGAATGCAAAGTTAGTACCCTGAGTGGAGAGCAAATGTGGCATTTCCCTGCTGTAATATTAGCAGTGATGTTTTCTAAAGAGATAATTCAGTTTTCCCTTTTTGTTTCCTCCAAAATAACTTCTCTACAGTGCTGTCACAGTGGTTTGTCAAAAAAGATTCCTCTGAAGAACAGCCCTTCAGTTTATCACTCCTTAAGCAGCCAGAAATACAGGTAGCATTTGCCTTGAAAACAAAACCAGTTTGGCAGAAAGCAGTGAGCACGGGTTACTGCTTTGTACCATTCCACGTTTTACCTCTGGGTTTACCACACAGAGCTTGTGCCCACAACAAGCAAGGCAGTATCAATGAGTTTTTCTACTCAGTTCATCCTAAAGATTATCTAGAAGTCCAGACAGCTGTAGGTATCCTACCCTTACCAGAAAGGTCAGCAAGTGCACAAAACCTCTTCCATTTTCTACGTCCAGGAACCTGCACAGACACAGATGTTACAAGGAAGCTGCCAAGCACTGCAGTGTTACTCCAAATTCATTTTCCTGTGTCCATCTGGACACAGCAAAGGGACTAAGAACGAACAGTTATTTACAGTTTGTTTGGTTTAGCCTTCCCCTCCCCAGATAAAGCAGTTTACTTAGGGTCTTGATTTCAAAGCAGCTGGTCCCTTCCTAAAGCACCCTTAGAGCACTGACTAGCATCTGTTTGGCTGTGTTTTGACAGAACTGAACTGCTGGGAACTCATCTGGGGCATGGAAGCACCACCACTTTTTTCATATTGTGCTTACGTGTGAAAATATTTTCACCAGACTGTGCTGTTTTCTGTGATTCAATTTCAACATGAAGTGCAGCAGTCAGCCCACAAAACAGATCATTATTATGACAAAGAATGAGATCTACCATCCGTTGCAGTGACTTTCATAGCCTTTGCTCTTGTTTGTTTGGTTTTTAAAGCCGAAGTGGTTGTTCATGGAAACCTATCAACGTTATGAAAACAAATTTCCTTCTAAGTCTTGTGATTCTTAAAAACAGGCCCAAAACTATCATCTCTCCAGCAAGGTCTTCATGAGATAACATCTCACACCACCATGAGACAGAGACTTGCAGAAATATGCAAAGAGTAAACTCATGCAACAGATCCCATGGGGGTACGCAGGCAAAATTCCAGGAGCAAAAAGCAGAACAAGTTTGGCTATCAGCACCTCCAACCCTTATAGCAACTGAGACAGGGAATACAAATAAGTCGGTCTCATCAATAGGACGAGTAAGTTTGGCATTTCCACTGCTCCACAGACTTTCAGTCTGGAATGATGGATATTCTGGACAAAGGCACAATGCATTTTGAGCACATTAATTTACCAGATAACTTTAGCAAGGAGAAGCATCTGTGAGACAGCTTCAGTAACACTTTCTTCTATCAGTATCTGCCAGATAACTTCTGGTTTCTTTGGAAAATCCTCCCCTTCTGCTGCAGCAGCTCAGCTCCAGCCCTCCCAGCAGCCCTGGGTGCTGCTCTGCTCCCAAGTGGAGGCATCTCAGCTCACTAATCAAAGACACTCATTTAACACAAAGTCAATTTAATTCAGATGGACATAGGCACAGAGACAAGCAAGCAGTACGAGGGGATGAAGAAGAGAGCAAGTTGTTGACTCAGTTTGACCCACATCACAGGACCAACCCTTTGTTATTAAACAAACAGTGAAGTCCCATGGGAATCTATCACTTCAGAGGGCTGCAGCTTGGATTTAAATATATCTCAAGGTCTCCAAACAGCACTGAAGGTCGTAACATTCAAGCTGCACAGAAAGCCTACTACAGTTTTTCTAATTAGAAATACAAGTTCCAAAATCACACAGAGCCTAAGAATAAAAACAAAATTTAATTATCTGCCTGTGAAATAAGCTTTCTACAGAATAACACGTCCTTCTGAATGGAGGAATTAGGAAGCACAAAGACAACACAGTCTGACATTAGCCTTAGGCTAAAGTTCCCCTACTGCTAGAGATAACCTGAGCTGCTGCCAATGCCTCTGCTTCCCCTGCCCACATCTCCCAGTCCGTTCCACTGTGGACCAGCAACCAAACATACAGACAGGTCCTGCTGGTTCAAGCAGTCCAGCCAACCAATGAAACTTCACTTTCAAGCAGCTCAGCACCCTGACCAGCTTGTATCACAGCACTGCTGCAATGAGTGCACAGAAAAGCATACAACCACCCATCCCACCAGCAGCCCATGCACTGCACTCTCCAAAACCACCACGACAGCTCAGTGCCCGGTGCTGTGCTGCTCCCAGCCAGAGGGCTCTCGTGCCACCAGCTCCTCCATCCAAGCATATCTGCACTGCTCATCAGGGGCTCATGCTAGCAGACATTTCATCCTACCAAAATAAATGAATGAAAGCAGCCAGCACAAAGCAGACGTGGCAACATATAGCCAGTCTTTTCCTGATCATTACATCAGTTGCAGACACTGAAGGCATCAGGCACTGAAGCACTGGTATCACTGCTGGGTCTCCTCTTTCTCCCCATCCAGAAGCTGACTCTCACTCCCAAGGCAAGAACCAAATGCTGTGTTTAACACCTGACTGATGCAGGCTGCAGCCGTGGTAGGAACCACCTTGTCCAGTGCTGAACAGATCAAGCTCTGAAGCAAAGGAGAAACACCAGAATACAAGGACAAGAAATACAGCTCTGAAAACTATTATTTCCCCTAAAGCCCCTAAACTTACTTCACTCATCTTGCTGAGTATGAGGACAACAATTGGCACCTCCTCAAACAAAGCTGTTGCTTGGCTGCCAAACATTTGCAATATTTTCCTGTTTGAAAAATCTATCAATATAAACATTGGGATCTATTTTTACTACGTAAATACAGAAAATCAAAAGGTTTGAGAGTTTGGATAGAGAAATGTTTTATTCCTCCCCTCCCTTCTCCCTCCAAGTTATAAAAGGATTATCCCCCCTGACACACACCAGCCCTAACAAACCCCTGCAACTCTGGGTAAGGTTCCAGATGTGCATTAAACGCATTTGTTGGGTAATTGGTTCAGGCAGGATGTTCAGAAAAGCCACTGCTCAAATCTAGAGTCCGCCTACAAAGGAATTACTGTATTTTAACAGAGCAGCTTTTCTTAAAAGCATGCCTTAGTTCTGCTTTGCTCACACTATGGTCATTCATAAAATGGTAGAAGATAATCAAGCAGAAAAGGAAGAATCTGTCTTCAAGTTTCCTAGAAATATTCACAAGCAGTAGCACTGAAGGACAGAAACCAAACTACAGAGCACAGCTTGTGAGCAAATGAATGCCCATCCTCTGCAACAGCCTTGCTCCAATTGCCCTTTACTACACTGAAATACAGCAGCTGCCCAGATCTGCCCTTCCCAACTCAATTCACAAGAAAGAAAGGGCCATCTGGGGCCACCCCACAGCAAACTGCTCAACTAGAAAGCCAAGTTTTGAACTATCATAATAAAAAATACACACACATTTAAAACACTTCCACAGCCCCACTACCTGCTTTCAGAATTAATGCATCCCTCCCTGCTTTGAGATGATATTCAGTCGCAGCAGCCTTCATACAAACATTGACTGCCTCGCTATCCCTCCACCCTTTCCATAAGTCCTTTTAGCATTTAATCCTTACTTAGGTAAGAATGTGAACAGAAGTATGCCAAAATGGTATGGCTAACTCCAGAGAAGTGCTGAAAAGAGACAAATATGAGTTTTAACCTTTTCCCGAGTCACGTTAAAGACAGAGCCGTGGAGTGTTGCACATCCACCCTTCAGCATGCAGGAACCTACAGACAGGGGAACTGTTCTCCATGGCAGCTGCATCGAGTGTCATCTCTCCTCAGCACCAGAGACTCTTCCAGATGACCCATTTTAATGCACTCATTTATTTCTCCAGAGCATGATGATGGGGAAACAGAGGGATTTCAATTTTAGGTGCCACAGTCCATACACAAAGAAAAGCCTGGTTACCTGGCTGATTCCCTTGTTTGTTGTGGATGTTGTGTTTGGAAGCTCTGCTGGTATTTGTCCTCTACTGTAGAGTAGCAGGCTCAAATATCAGACAGTTCCGAGAGATTTAAAAATTGAATTCCTGACAAGTTTTATGAAAATGGGTCACTGCCTAAAGCAGAGGGACCCTCCATCCACAGGGATTTTGCTGCTGAGTATTGATAGGATTGGGTCATAAAGAAGACAGGTGGTCTGATAATTTGCCATTCTTGAACTTCAAGCTTTCAGTAATCTTTGAATAACCGAGTCCTACTGGACTGCTAAGCACACAAAAGGATCTGGTTACAGAGATGAAGCACGCCTTTATATTTTGTGTTTATCACTAAAATGTTGCCTAGATACTCCATAAACTATCAAACGCTTTACACTATGAAGTGACTTGCAACAAACATCTCTAAAGCATAACACAGGAAGACTGACAGGCACAAGTTTTTTGCTGAGTACCTATCTTACTGCAGACCAAATACACCCCAACACTTCTGCCCCTGTGAGATTCCTTCTGTAGCACTGCATACCCTACATTTCACCTCTACCTTCAGTTGTGCAGGTTGTGCAATACAGCTGAGTCATGTGTTTGTCAATGTACTTTCTGCAGCCTCACAGAGACCAGTTCATAGCAATACAGTATTTTGCCAACAACAACCCATTAAACACGCAAGTGAATGTTTCAGAAAGCATATAATTTGCCAACACTATAAAGCTGGCAGGTAAAGTTATGGCACCTCAATTTAATCAGCCATTACGAACTTCTTAATGAACCTGAACCTCCACATGGCCAAAGGATCAGATGAGATCCATCTACCAATGCCACAGGAGCCAAACCACACCTCAGGAGATAACTCACTCCAGGAGGTCTCAGGTAACTAAAACAAAAAAACAAAGAAACAAAAAAAGGTGTCAGGGACATCATTAGGAAAAGTAGGAGAGTCACAGCATTCTTCCACATACACACAGGTGCCACTGGAAGTTGGAAGTGATGTCCTCTCTTTAGGGAAGCAGCATCTCCCTTGATACACCTTGAAACTGCATTTACCCTTTTCTTCTTGCTTCGTCACCACCAGCTTAGTGACAACCATAAGTTCTTATCTCAAGTTGAATTGCTTTGGAACTGAGATGGAGGTGAACCTGCAGAGATTCTCACTTGTCCTGAAACACATAACACTGCAATTTATCCTAAAAGATTAAATTCGGGTGCACCTCCTCCCCCCCACCCCAGATACCAGTGGTTTTAAGATTAAGAACAACAGTGCTTGGTTTGCTTCCAGCAGTGCTCCCACCTGTCCCACAGAACACAGGAACACCCCTGTGCCAGCTCAGACACCAGGCCACAAAGAATTCCAGCATAACTCCTCTTCCAGCACAATACCCTCCTCTTCCAAGTGAAGACAGAACAGTGCTGATATCTCTAAAACAATTACTAATTCCCAATCTTGTCTGTTTACCGTTTCCGACATGGCACAATACAAGACAGTGTCTGTTACATTTCTTCTTACTCCAAGATGTGCTCTTGATGAGAAAGCATCTCTTTGCTATGAGGGTGAGCACACTGACAAAGGCACTGTGTGGATGTTTCTGCAAGTGGTGAAGTTTTTTTTTTTAAAAACAAAACAACAGAAGCAGCAAAAACCTGTGGTTCTGTACCCTATTCCAAAAGATGCCAGATTTGAGATAAATCACAACTGCCACACTTCAGTTCTGCTTGCTGACTTGTGCATTGAGTTAATTATTAAACGAAGCATGGCAGAGGTGAGGCAAACCCCCCAGCAGGGCTTCCCCCATTGCTGGCTGGGTACAAGTACTTCTTGCACATCTCACAACCATACATCACTTGCTCACCCCAGAGCTCAGGCTGCTGTACAAGTGCTCCTGCACAGACAGTGCAAGTGGCCAACCTAGCAGCACCCAGCCCTGGGAAAACAAACCAAGCTAGAATTGAGACCATTTTAGAAGTTGTGTGTTAGGCATTTGCAATGTTAGCTTGAAATTACCCAAATTCCCAAATAAAAACTGTGACATTTACTTTCAGACTTGCTAGCTGGGGCTTAATCAGCAGAAAAGAAGAAAACAAATAGCTGCCAGACTGCATCCTGCCCACTTTGTGGGACCGTGGGCAGCTTCTCCATTATACATCAGAGTTTTTTGTCTAGTCCCCACCAAGTTTGAAGAAGCTCAAACAATGTTTTCAGTCTGTCTGCGAACAGTTTTACTTATTTCCATTAAGAGAGGCTCTTGTATGTTTAATTTAGAAGTTAAAATACATTTGCTAAATACATGAAGAGAAATTAAGAGACAACGCATTCCTTATCAGATCCATTCAAACAGATGTGCATTTATCCTACCTAGTGGGATGCCAAATGCAAGCAGCCCTTTGCAAGGGGCAGCTGCTGCAGCTCAGGAGGATTGCAGCACACAGCTGCCCTCAGCAGGGGCAGCCCAGGGACAGCTTGCAGGACAAGGGCTGGGCCACAATGTGCACAAGGGCTGCAGGCAGCAGGGATGGGATACAGCCACTGGCCTCCAGCAGCTCCTGTTTGTGCTTCACAGCCACTGCAGTGAGAGGTCCCACCCCATCAGGCACCAGGTTCTGGAGCTGCCAGGCCTCGCTCGTTCTGCTCATAGCCTTTCAATGACACAGACGAGCTGCTCTCTGGCTCCCAAAGAGCTTTCCCAGCAGAAACGAGCAACTCCTAAACCTTCTGCTGGGGCCATCCCTATGCTAACTTCTCAGTGATATTTGCATACTGCTTAACAGTAACCTAAGATTAGTGGTAGCTGGCAACCACAGGCTGAAAAGGGTTTATTTGGACTGCAGAGAGCTCAGCATAGCAGTGGTTTCTAATCTCCAGCAACCCCGCTTAAGTTGCTCTGCTTCCTTTGCAGCCCAATTTTGTTTAGACAAAGATTACATTGTCAACTGAAACAATAACTCAAGGAGGTCCTTTGACAGTAATATCTGCCACTGAGGCTCACTAATTCACTTTTGCTCCTCTTTCTCCCAAACAATTAAGCAGGCACAAACCACTTAAGAGAACTGGCTATGAACCAAGTGGGCTCTTCCCAAGTTATTCCATTCTGCCTGAACTTCACAGGTTTGGAAAGAGAGCAAGCATGCCAGCAGAGGACTTTGCAGGGCTTTCTGACTGTAACACAAAGTTGAGCAGTTGGGTTTTCATCCTCAGTCGCAGAGGGGACAGGACACAGCCCAGAGGCACATCCCCACACCAGCACAGTAACTGGGGTAAGTGGAGCTGACCTCAACGCATGTCTAGCAGCTGCTAGATTCAAGTTGTAGATGCTTCTCCAATGAGTATTTTCTAGGATCCATAACAAGCCTTTTGAGGGGCTTCACCTCAAAATATCTGATGTCTCAGATGCAGTGCATGGACTTACTAAGGCTCTGCTCTCCAACAATGAAGTTGTCACTTTCAGAATCACTGACCACTGTAACAAATACTAAAACAATGTCCTCAGGGAATATTTAAGAGCCACTCTTACTGTCTTGTAAGAGGTTTCAAGAGTGGATAGCTCAGGAGATGTCCCCATTTCAAGGACCAGCAGCCCTAACAGCCAGCTGCAAGCAGACTGCTGCCCCAGGAAGAGCCCTGCCATGTCACAGCACAGGAGGGTACAGCTCCAGCCCTGCATGCAGGGCACAAATAAGTGCTGATTTAGCAAGATAGGAGTTCTGTCTCTGGTCTATCACACTCCAACAGCAGTTTTTCAACAAGCACAGAACTCCAGCAGCCCTACATCCTGAGACATGGGCTGCTACCATTTAGCTGCACTGTCAAGAAATGTTTTCTCATTGTTCTGCACATGTCACTTGTGATTGTCAATTAATGACCCTTTGTTCTCACATAGGAACAGATGGGTGGGAGACCTGAGCACCATTCCCCCTCCCTGTGCCATTTCAGATTTAGACTTGTTCTCTTTGACCTCAATTATCATTCCCATGCTGAATACAGTTTTGATAACTTCAGCTGTTCTTTAAATGTTTTCCTGACTTATTTCCTCTCCTCCCAAAGGAGGGAGAGGCTGGAGCAGCACAAAGCACTGTAGGTACAAATGTCAAGTTTGGGGCAGCAGTTTTAAGTTCAGGGCTGTAAAGTGTTTCCCAGTTTGATCCTATTCTCTGATTTTTAACCACTGCTGGACAATGAATTTAGATTGCTACAGATCTGTTTCATCCCCACTAGCTCCTGCCAAAGCAGTGAGAGCTCCAGCACTACTAGAACAATTTATTCCTCATCGTACACCTCACGTGTGTGGCTGCTAGCCCTGCTAGCTGAGGTACAGCCCTTCATACCGGGCGGGCTCCCATTTTTGCTGTCCTAAAAAAATAAATCAACATAAGCCAAATATCATCCTGGAACCACTTTGCATTTTGCAGGCAAAAATGCTACAAATGAGGGGCATGAATGCAAGCATGGGTTTATGGGTCTCCAGCAGTGACCCTGCCAAGCCACAGAAAGCAGAGAACAATGGATAAGATCAGCCACATAACCAGATCTGTATGTACACGGTGGCCTTTCCTCACTCTGCAGTTACTTCAGAGCCTGTGCTTATGATAATTACCAAAATCACATTTGAAAACTCACATGGGTCGTTATCAGATGACCTCTTGTCCATTCAGATTCACTCACAGATCAGTGCATTTGAGAGGCACGCTCTCTCCCTAAAAAACCTTACTGAGTCTTTATGTCCACATAATCTCACGTATGCACACACTCCTGTAAAGGCTAGCTGCATACTTTGGAACAGGTTCCACCAACATGTTGGACAGACATCATGCACACCACTATTATATCTGCAGATCTGAAAGAGAATCTCAAAGAGATAGCAGCCAGCAGCTAACATCTGGGTGCTGGGGCAGCTCTGTGCCAAACACCCCCACACAGCCACAGCCAGTAGGCCAGCGATTCCTTCTCCATGCTCAGAAATCTGGTGCTTGCAGTCTCACTTTCCTTTTCTTCTTCTGAGTTTCCTTGTACACATGAGCTGATGGCCTTGCCACCACCCTGAAAAAGCCCTGGAATAAAAGAACCCTAGTGCCCCTGAGCACCTGGAAAGCCAGAAGCTTCCATTCAGCCAAATGCCTGAAAGCACTAAGGGCAGACAAGTGAATGGATACCAGATGATACCATCACTCCTGGTTAGGAAGCTAGGAAAGCACTGAAAGCTTGCACTGAGATGCACTGATAATCATGTTGGTGATGAGAGCCTTGGCTTACTGGAGACAAAGAACAGAAGAACACTCACCACTCCTCTCCGTTAGCTAAGAACTCACAGTTGCTCCTACTTCTTGTTTCTGTGCCAGAACACAGCAAGAACATTTTAAAAATGGGAGGGTGGATGAAAAAGGAGCTACTGCAATTGCTACTGCTGGCAGTTCCAGCATGGCTGGACTCTTAGTTCAGCACTTCAGAGGAACGCAGACATGACTGACCAAAAAAAATGACTGCAAAGCATGCATCACCAGCAGTGCTGTTGTAACGTGGAGAGCTCTCAAGAACACCATTCATTTAAGCTTTTGTTGTGCAGTAATATCTTCATTTGTGGCATCTGAGGGATAAAACCAAATAAGAAAAAAAAAAGCAGAAAATAGTGTTCTATTTCACATCCACCCTGAAATAAAGTTTGATCTAAACTAAAACTGTGGAATAGAGTTTTACCAGAAGCAGGTGCTGGCTGAGTAATACGTACAAATGAATCATCTCACGAATGATTTCATAAGTTGGATGCACTTGCTCTTGAATTCCTGTCTGCCTGCTAGCACAGTCACAAACCAGCTATGAGCTCAGCCTGCTTTGCAGATCTTCAAGCTCTCATCATTTGGTCGCAGTATTGACCAAAAGGATCAGGCTGGTCTGTGCAACACAGCACCTCAGGGGAAGGGGCAGGGAGAGTGCAAAAGTTCCTTCTTGAAGTTATGCCAAAAAAATTAACACAGTCAACCACTTCAAGTAACACTTCTAAGGAACTGAGAGTTAAGAAAACAGTAGTTCACTCTAAATACTATTATGTCTAATTAAGTTTGTAACCCTGAGGTTGAGCACCAATTAGAGCAGAGATCCAAACACATTTTGACACAGAAAAAGACAAAGGTTAAGAACTGTTGTCCAAGTACTGCAGTACTGAAGAACTTCAAACAGTAATAAAGGTGAGAAAAAAACACACGTGGTAGCATACAGCCTCGTTCTAGGAACTAGCATCATTGAGTTTTATTCAATAATTGCTATTGACATCATCCAGAGATGTGCTAATATGGCAAAGTCATCGAAACAGCCCCAGTGCTGCTGAAGCAGATTTGATACCAAGGAACAAAGAGGTGAGGAGAAATGAAGTATTGCACAATAGGTTCAGCTGACAGAAGCATTTCTCATTTTTCTTCAAATTCAGAAATAAAGAGGCAGAAGACTGTTTCAGCATGATGGATTTCAGCTATTCAGTTCTTCCTTTACGATTCTCCATCCCTCCTTCCAGCCATTAAAAATCACTGTATATCACACCCCTATTGGGACACAAAGCAATCCCCATTTCCACGTTACTGTCACACACATTTGCATTCCACACCAACCTGGCTGGATAAAATGAAAACACAAAGCAGTGCAACGATAAGGAGACCCAGAAATTCTTCCCATCACATTTGCCAAGCAGTTAGCTCTGCTCAGTTCCTGCCATCCTGCACTTTGTGATGAGCTGAAGAACTCTGAGGTATCTTTTGATAACTCAAAAAAGATATACTGTGAAAAATAGCAGGAACATTAATTGCACATTTAACAGGTTTTGTGTGCTGTTCACATAATGGAGAATGTTAGCCAGGATCTTCACTCTCACATCAATCTGTCCCTGCCACCTCAATGTTTAGTAATATACAGAAAAGAATTGCCACATTTTATTCTAAATTATTTCATACAATAAAAAGAAAAACACTTCCCAGAAGTATTTCAATGGGAATTAACTAAAGATATAGGTCAGTATGCTATTTTATAGGGAGCAGCACTGGCAGTGCCAGCTCCTCCAGCATTGAGCACTCCCTTCACCTATTGCACAGCTTCTGATAAAGCTCCCCTGAAACAGGATTAAAGGCAGTCTGAAAATACCAGTGCTAATTTAGGGCTCACCAAGACGTCCTCAGGGAAACGGGATAAAAAGGAGAGACTAAGCATAATTATACAAGAGTAATATTAGCAGGTAAGCAGGTCTTCAGCAACCAAAAGCAAACCAAGTTTCCCTTAATACATCCTACAATGTATTTTTTGAGATTCAGTGAATGAAGAGACATAAGAAGACAACGCCACACTTCCTCAAAAAGTACAGCAGGAGAGGAGAGAGCCTCATATGGGAAAAGCACCAGAGAAAAGTTATGTCAGTGCTGCCTGCACAATCAGGTCAAGCCTCTTCTGTTAAAAAAGGAAAAAAAATAAAAAGATACTCATAGAGGAATTATCAGTTAGAATTCATTTCTTAAAGAAAATCCTAGCTCCTATCCAAATTTCTGCTGCTCATTGCCTGTGTGTTTTAGCAGTGCAGAGGAACATCAGCAAGTCTTACAAATTGTATTACCAAACAGAATTAAGGTCAATGTTGTCACAGGGATTAGGATACCAATTCCTTATGACCATGTCAACTGTGCAGCAGCTTTGAAAAGCTCTGCCCAGGATTCCTTATTGAAGCATGCCAACCCCAGCCCTACGCATGAATGCATAGGATTTCTGTCTAGGGCCAAACAGCTTCAATAAGCCTGGAAGCCCCTGGGTTATGTGTACTCACCGCTTCAACTTCACATTAAGAAAATGAAGAGAAAGCACAGGAGAAATCCACTAAATCACCTGTGAAGTAGCACTTAGCCTACCACCACAAGGCTTTGAAAAATAATTAGTAGGGGAGGCAGAGGGGAAATCCAGCATGTAAAGCAGAACTGCAGGTTATTACCTTCTGAGGTCAGGACAGCAGGTAATGAGTGCTTCCGGGAGAGAAATCCGGACTGTCATAATCAGAATCGAGTCCTGCCTGGCAGTAACAGACTGCCTGCACTCAATCTTTACTGCAAGGCTTGCAGGAAAGTCAATGCTTATGAGATCAAGCAATCACTGAGGTTTGCTTTTCCTTGCAAAGCTTGCCTCAAATCCTCAGCACATCACAGCTGCACCAGCGCTGAACTGGCCATCTGCAACACAGCCCTAAAGATGATTTTTCCACTTCCTTCTTACTTGTACTGAATTAGTGTAAGCTATCGCATCTCTCTGCAGACTATTATTTGCTCCCAGAAATGAGAAATCAGACTTTCTGAGCACATTCTGCTTCCCCTGCTCTTTCCCCTCCCTCCCCCTTTGTCCTCCTCGATTAACAAATACCAAAACGAATTCCAGCCCATTCTGCTTCCCACTGGAGGGCAAGATGAGAGCTGACCTGCGATGACAGCTCTCCCAAACAGGAAATTCTTCACGGGGATGAGCACAGCAGCAGCTTTACGGCTGGCAGTTTGCAGCACTCCCCATATACAGCCTTTTTGTAAGAGTGCTGTGAAGTGCAACACCCAGTGTATATCACTAGCTTAACAAAATGGAGCACTTCAGCAATGTCTAAGATGATGAACACCTATTCAGATGCACATGCATCAGTTGCGTTTCTGTTGATCAAAAAACCCTCTGTTTCACAACTTAAGTCTTTTTCTTTTTCTTTTTTTTTTTTTTGCTTAAGAAAATATTAAGGCTCAAACAACATACAAACCCTCAGCTCAGCAGAAATGTGAAGTTGATCTCTCATCATCTGAGCTTTGAATGAAAGGCATGAAAGGGCTGAACTACTGAGTAGCAGTTTACTTGCTGCCCTTTACTACCAGCACACAGGAATTGTGTTGTAAGAAGTTCAGACACAGCTCAGGTCCAAGTACCCTGGTGATCAGCGTAAACACATTTCACCAACACCTGGAAAATTAGTAGCTATGATTACGAGAAAAGTAAACATGATTACACTGCACAAAATACCACTGAGTGGGCCAGGAAAATACAGCCAACCCACTTTCATTGACCTAAATTAATGGTTAAGGTATTCTCTAAGGTTATGGTCATATTATCCAACGAAACAGCATTCCTATGGCTTCAATCTCAGTTCTGAATCCTAATAATTAAATTCCAGAAGCCAAATACTGAACCCAGTAGTCATCTATATCAAAAGAAACCAACTATAGTAGCACAACAATTATTTGCAGTAATACTGGAATAACAACTCTCTACCCCCAGTTCACTCTCCCTCTGCCATCCTATCTACACCTCCCAAAGCAACTGTGTGCACAAACAGGGATGGGAACTGCAGAAAAGCAGTTCTATAGCCACATTAACAACTACTCAGAAAAGCACTTTGTCAGACTGTGCTTAAATAAGGTTGTGTTAATGGAGACCACTGATAACATCACCTGAAGTGCTGCAGTGAAGACAGCTAGCTCTACTAGCCAAAAGCTTCCAAGTTTTCTTGGAAAGTTTTCTGTTCCATTAGTTTGTGACAAAGTCTAGAGCAAAATATAAGGAATAATTAGATTAAGGAAGCTGTGAATTGTATCAACTCCTCAGCTATGAAGAAAAACCTAACTGTCCCTACCAAAGGACAGGCACATCCCACACTTGGTCTTGTACTGCAAACTGGTAACCAAAAAATAAGTTGAATATTGTTACTGTCTCCTACTCTTAAGGTAAGTTCTAGTTGATACTCTGAATGATTAGACAAAGTGCAATTGTAACAGCTAAAGTTATTTGTAGGCTCAAACTGAGCTCCCTCAAGCACTGCTTTGTTTAGCAGGTCCCATCTAGAGGCTCTGCAAGCCAAGGCCCAACACTGAGCAGCAGCAGAGCCACCCCTCCCTTCCACTTACCCCACTTTACACAAATGTTCACCAGGCATTCTCATCACAGCCCATCGCTGCTTCACAAGAATATGAGAAGCCAGGCAAATCACCAATATAAATAGCCATGCCTCATACTTCAGGCAAATATCTCCAGAACTCTGTACTCCACCTTTCTCCTACAGCAGAGCAATGTCTGTAAACAATTCACTGAGGGCACTACAAAAATCAGAAGCAGTGCTGCTTTTTCCCCTTTCTCTGGAGGTCTCTTCTGATCTAACCCAATTAGGCAAGAACAATTTGCTAAAGTAAAATATTTGCCTACTGTGTAACTGCCAATATCTATTCCTGAGCTCTTATTTATCCTTAGCAAAGGAATTGTGAAGGCAAGCCATCAACAGAAAGTTCACTGCCTGATTGCAATCACTTGCTAAAATAACCAGGGAACGGTTCCATACAGGTGAAGGATACTAGAAACACAGATTTAGTTAACCTTGAAGAAATCATTCTGTAATACATTGGTCCTGCTGCACAGCTCTCAGCTATTTTTGTTCTAATCCACGCCCTCATTCTTTTAAGAGAGAAAAATTCACACTATCAAAATCAAAAAGCAAGCAAGCACTGAAAGATGTGAACAGAGATACATCAGTATGAAAACAAGGCTGTAACTAAACACAGACTGTTATATGAAAGCTTTTCTTTAAACCTAGTTTCTCAAATTCAGTACAAAATTTGTACATCTAGCAAGAAGTCCAGAGATACAAATTGGTACTGGTGAACAGATACACAGAGCATCTGAGGCTTGAGAACTACTGATGTTGACTTACACTGTGTGAGATGACCTCTGTCTCAAGAACCTGCCTCATCCACAAATCACTAGAGATTTCTACAAATAAACTCCTTAACACAACCCTGAAGTCTGCACTTGTCTTCCAAGTAGGAAGACTCTGATCTGCATTGCTAGAGGTTTATGTTGTGGTCAAGAGGCTGTAGCTTCTCTTCAAGACACGTGTACAGCAGAACACAGCACATTTTTCAGGCCTCTTTCCTACATGCACTCCTCTAGATAGAGCAAGCTGGTGTTTCTGGATCAGTAAGGTATCCCCAGTGTAAGCCATGAACCAGTGCAGACAGTACCATCCAACACTTTGTCAGAAGAGCAGTTGTATAAGTTTAATGCTTTTGCTTCTTTCAACATACTTACAAAGTGGTGTTTATTTCAATATATTTATCTGCCAGATTCTCATTTTCCAAAATTCAAAAGTGCCCACCATGAAGTTGCTCCACTTTGCTACAGATACACCCCACGTGAGTTTGGTGGAAAAAAAAATCAGATCTTCAAGGTTAAGTATCTGGCTGTGTTTCACTGTCATTTCAGATTATTACTTCCAGTGGCCAAAGTGTCACCATTTTTAAAGGAGCACAGAAACAAGCCATTACACCTCAGCTTTTCTCTTTCACTGCACTTTCTCATTCTCACTTCACTTAATGCCAGGGCACTTACAACTTTTGACATCAATCTTATCTCTTTTTCTTTTAGAAGGAAGTATTTCCATTACAACTTCCAGTGCCCCCAGCTGGCACAGCACACCTCCTATTGGCATCCATTTGCTTCTGAGCCACAGTAAGGCAGACAAACACACCAATGAGGGGTCAAGCTCCAAGTTACTTCTGGTCTAAAAGCTGAAGTCTCTAGGTAAGAGAGCATTCTTTTTTTTGAGTACAAGAGGAAATAGAGATTGCGTTAAGAACTACAACGTAGCAGGAAAATAAATTCCTAAACTTTCAAAACTCGGGAGTTTTAGGTGCATTGAAGAGCTGAGACTCACTGAATGACTTTACTGTAACATTAACATCCTTACCTTGCAGCATGCATCTGTACGCAGACTCAGATATGGCATAAATGTGTGGTGGCATTTCGTGGCGCTTCTTCCCTCTGTACATCTCAATGATGTTCTCTGAGTAAATCGGGAGGTTCTTGTAAGGGTTTATAACTACGCAGAACAGCCCTGAATAGGTCTTAAAAAAGAAAAAAGGTTTCCATTAATAAACACAGAATTGAATTAGAAACATAAGGAGCAAGACATTTTTCACAGGCTATATTGGATTTCTCTTAGAACAAAATTAAGGTCCTTTCTGTTGAAGAACTTTAAGTACACACTATACTCAGACCGCTGGTTTATAGTTCTATTAAAAAGCTCTTTAATTACCTGCATTAAAAGTCATTTAAAGATAATCAACGTAAATAAATATAGAAGTGGAACATCTGATCTCCTTCCCACAGATATTTAAGTCTTTTTTCTACTTATAAAGTTAAAGAATTAAGGGCACCTTTTGATGTTCTACTCCTTCAGTAACACGCCTGCTCCAAGTATTTTCATTTTTATACTTGGAAGAACTGGAACATTGATTTACCCTATAATCATCCTCTAAGAACTGTTAAATTAAAGGAAAAACAATCAAGAGCTTACAATAGAAAACAGTGATTTTACGTATCACGCAACACAGAGGAAAAAAATAAATCTACTACTAAATATCTTCAGAGTTATTGCACTGACACAGAACTATACATTGTATTGAGACACCACTTGTGGAAGACCAGACTTTAAAGAAGCAAAGAGAGGACATCACATTCTTCATACATTCTTTAGCTGGGACTGCCAGGGGTTGACAAGGACAGAGAGCAGAGACTTTGTGCAAGAGCAAACCCTAGTTATTTAGGCTAATATATCATTATTCTATTATATAACTTGGATAAGGAAAAAGCCTATTATTCCCAACCACTATTCTTGCTATCCTGCTGTTTTCCTATGATGCCATGTCTTTCTTCTTCACAGGCCCAAAGCAATCTCCTCCTCCTTCCATTCTCCCATCCTGGGCACAGGGCAGCCCAGCAGCAGGCACTGCAGTCAGCATTCTGTCACCTGCCTTCAGAGCTGATACTGAACAGAAGTCATCAGAGCTGCCATCATATCAAAACATTCAAGTACAATTTTCACACTGCTCTTTGAATTCACTCTTATTGAGGCATTTCTTTTTTACTGTTATTAAAACAGAGCATACACTGCATGTAATACATATAAGTCCACATTTCCATATGAATTAAGTATCAAGATGACTTTGGAATAGTTCAACCTCTGCTCTACAGAAGTTATCACACAAGTGATATACATAAATATCAGCAGTTATACATATCAATATACAGAGATGGAAAATAATCAGGCCTCCCTTTGCCTGGCTAGGAGGATATGCAAACATGGACTGGCTGCAAGGGCTTTACTGAGTAACAAAGGCAAGGTAACAGAAAGACAACTTTGTGCACTGCCAAAAGAAAGCTCACGTCATCTCCCTGAACTGAAGCATCCAAGGCATGAGAATGGTTCCCACCCTTTCTAAACACATCCCAAGTGATGTTTTCTTATGAAGATTATTGGAGAGATTTTATTTTATATCAAGTTTTGGAAGCACATTCCAGCCATTAACACCATTAGCATCTTTAGTACCATGGGAACGTTAGCAAGAGAGACCAGCTGTCTTCTGACAGAAGCAGCAAGCATCTTTCTGGGTCAGGAAGACTGTCGTGCCTTCACAGACTGTTAGAAGAGAGGGGATAGCTATAGCTAGCCCAGACTTCACTGACAGCTGCTGGGAGCCTACGTAGTGTTAAGCAGGCAGTGCAAGAATCTTACAGCATTTCTTAATTTAAAAATCTTTTTTATTTGGAAGAAGAGGAACTGTGTTCTTTCTGTACATACAAAGGATCCTGAAAGTACAGGCAGAAGGCAGTCTCTGAACTGAGCCAGAAGCTATCAGTAAAGGAAAAGAACTTGGTGTTACATCAGATGTCCTGACTGGAAAGGAATCTCTGCTTTGTTCTGATATGCTGGATGATAAGAACTGCAGTGCCTTACCTAGCCAAACATCTTTGGTAATAACGTATGTATTTCTCAAGAAAGGAAACAGATGTTATCAGGTCAGTTGACCCAAGCACAAAGAACAACTTATTATTAACTCAACATAAGCAAAGGGCCTTTGGTGAGAACACAGTCTCCCTCTGGCCTCCCTTCCAGCCCTACCACCACCAGCATTGCTACCCTGGCAGTAACTTACGAGTGGGCAATTCCTCTTGGAGGACAAATTTCAAAAAGAATTGGTTAGTAATACAATGAGCTCCCTGACCAAATGCATTCGTGGCCACTAGTCAGATCATAATGGAGAGGGAAGGCAGGATGGTTATTTTAATAGTGTGGTTCAGTCAACCAAGGAGCCAAATGAGGTCACCCACACTCATCTACAAGCAGTACCAATAGCATGAAGACATCAAAAGATCACCACAAATCTCTATCATTCCAGCACTCAAACAATGATAGCAAGAAGCAAGGCACACATTTATCCACCCATCCTGCAACCACCAGCTTCAAGTCAGCAAGCTGCAGCTGTGCTGGATTTCCCTGCTATGGTCACTTTGGATGACGAAGACCAGCTTACTGCTGACTGCAGATGAGATCTGGTCATCTGAAAAGAATTCCTACGACCAGGTCAGCTCCCAGCTCTGCTCCGGCACATCCTCTGATCACTGCAGCCACACAGACAGTTAATTAGCCATAATCCAGTGCAGCTCATTCATACAGGGCGATTCTGGAACCTTTCACCCTGCTCCACCTGGAGCCCTGCTCTCTTGTTACCTATCCAGCTCCACAGACTGGGTTCACCTCACTGGGAGGCATCTTACCAAGGATGCAGCTGTCTCACTAATGTCTTATAAAAACAAACTTAACAAGTTTCTGAGCTCTACTGATGACACCTAACCTGGAAGCCTTTCCAGACCACTTCCCAGTGCAGTAATTGCAAGGATCAGAGAACCTGGAATGACCCCAATAAGCAAATGTGTTCACTATTCACTAATAGTAACTATTCACTACTTTCACCAATGCTTAGGTTCATTCATTTGGAGGATAAATTTGTATCACTGACCACCAGATCTCTCCCATAAGAGAGCTCTTCCACATGCAGTACCACAAACCCAACCATCTGGATGCCCTGCATACCTGTCACCCAGTTCAGATTCTGCAGGGAAGGGGCAGGAGAGTGAAGTCACATTTCTTTCAAAACACAACTATGCTACAGAGACCTCATTTATTTGAGGAAAGATGGCACCAAGATCCCCCAAAGGAGAGATAACAAGCAACCTGAAGACAAGAAATAGGTTGAGATTGTTTAAAATGCTTTGAAGAAGTTCTTTGTGACCTGCTAGAGGAAAATACATATACATATTTACACCTGCCTTACAAATGGACACCCTGCTCAATGATCACCCCCAGGCAGCTGCTGCAGGTACCCAAAGCTTTCAGACCCAGGCAGGGCAGAGTGATGCCCTGAGCCTCCTCTGCTTCCCAGGGCCCAAACTCTGCCAGGGGACTGAATTAGAATTGAGCACTGCAGAGCTACAGCAACTGTCCAGTCTGGACGAGGAACCAGACTTCAAGTTTCAGCTTACAGGGTTAGGTCTGCATATTGAAAAACTGAAGTAGAGATGCTTACTCACCTTAGGACTGTGTGATCAGCTGCAAACTAGACAGCTGTTTGAAATACATTTCTGCTTTGCACAGGAACAGGATATAGACAATATCGAGCAACAGCAACACTGCCTGCTGGAATGCATGCTCTTCAGGCAAGGCTCCAGAGACAAATAGTAAAGCAGAGCTCTGACAGTGCTGTATACAAACTCTCCTTCAGGACGCTAATCGTGGCGTTTGAGTATTTCCAGATGCTTACAAGCTTTAATCCAGTAATATATCACTTAATAATTTGGATTTTGGTATGCAACCCCAGACAGCAGAGCTCAGCCTGCTTGCAGAGGCCTATTTGAAAGCTATGGTATATTCCTAGCAGCAAGCAACCTGATAAAGAGACAGACATGTATCTGTCAGACACTGTGCATAATCACTTGTGCTCTTGGAGTGCAGCTTACCAGTGCCACACAGGTAACAGAAAAGAGTTACCTCTCACTTTATCTGAACTCTTCAGACACAAAAGAAGAAAGTTGCAACTTGCAGACTTCAGGATCACTCCCACTGATTGGTACAGTGCTTCAGAGCAGGAAAGGTTCCCAAGTGCTGTCTTTCCTTAAAGCCACAGCAGAACATCACTGTGTATGTACCTTTACAATGGCAGTAGTGTCCAAACCCTTGTACAGCTCCCTAGCCTCGCAGTTCTTCCATCAGGGAAAATGCTGTTAGGACAGATAGGTTGGTGCCTCCTGCTGCAACATCAGAAGGAGGCCTCTGTAAAGAGTGGTTTCAGAGCACATCAGCAAGATGCAGGTCAGTTCTCTAATGGGAGAAATGAAACAGTCTGCCTTGCTACAGTACCCAGGCTCAATGTTTATCTGCGGTTCCTCAAATACAGAAAGTGATAGACATAGTCCACTACTACATCAATAATTAAGCTGAAATAAGCTTCTAGGTATCTCCTACTGTTAATTGCAGTGTAACCCACTAGTGTCTTGCCTAGAAAACAAGACCTGTATCCCATGCTTGCAAATGTAGGGCCCATCCTCCAGATAGGAAAGCTGCAACACCACATCATAGTTCTCTTGTCCAGTTTTACCTCCTTAAGTTGCATAGCTGCTGCCTTTCATCCTCCACACCTTACTTAAGCCTCTGAGCTGGGTGTGTTTCTCACATAGCACCTTCCTCCCCTGCTCACAGAGGTAACCTAAAATTCACACTGTACAGAATGGGATGTAGCTCTTCAGCCCCTGAGAAGCAGCAGTCAGAAGCTGTGGCCTGGAGAGGAACACATCCTCCACCAAGCACAGCTGCAGCCCAGCCAGCATCTGGCACATCACCATCACCCCCAGCCCAAGCTCCCCAGCCAGAGCAGTTGGTAGCCTGGAACCTGAATTAACCCAGATGTCTGCACAAACTGCTAGCTAAAATAATTCAGTCTTACTGGCATCCAGCAAGTAGAGGTCAGAGACATTGGCAAGGGTGAGAGACACAGCAGGGCAAGCAGGAGCCTCAGCCTGACAGAAGCTGGGCTGGACAGGGACAGCAGCCCTGGCTGCTACTCAAGCAGCTGAAGGGCAAGATCTCTGGGTGGATGACAAAGGGAACACATATACAGCTATTAAAGCAAAAACACTGCCCAAACTGGAGAACAGCATTGTCTACAGATGTTCTCTGCAGCCAGCCCTGCAGACAAGGAGCTCACTAGCACTACACCGTCACATTTACAGGCTTCAGATGGTTTAAAAAGAGAATAAACAATGTAATTTGGCAGCACAGGTTATGCCCCACTCAGAGCTCCCCACTCAGACTGACAGCAGCGTCACTGAGCACAGTGCAACTGCCCCAACCATGCTGAGCCTCAGAGGGGAAAACATGATCCCAGCTTACAGCAGGGCCAGTGCAGTATTAATATCCCCTAGCAGGCTCTGCAGGGCCGTACAGCAGCACCCAGCACAACTCAGGCTGCTGCTGCAGGCACTGGGCTCAAAGGGCTCTGCTGGATGTGAGCACTGCTGAAGAAAGGCACTGTGTTACCAGTCCATAAACCAAACTACTGCATCTCTGTAGGCTGCTATGCTACCATTGCTAAAGGAATCAGAGAATACAGCAGACTTTGTATCCCTTCTTGCCTAGGGACGAGAGATTTCAATACACCAAAACTCAACCTGATCACATTTACGAGTCTTCCACAAACCAGAATTAATCTAAAAAACAACTTGATGTCAAAGCAGTAATCAATTTGAACCCAAGTACTGCTGCATGTTATCAAGTACCAGAGCCCACACAGCTGGTTCATGCTGGGAAGATGAAGTGAAGGTACAGACTCAAGATTCCTGCAGGGTCTGTTGTTAGCAGTCTGTAACAAGGTGATCTGATGTTCTCCCAACTGGACCAGCACAAAAATTGAAACAATTAGAACACAGCAGCTTATATAATTACACTGACTGCTCTAGGTTATGCTCTGGCCTCACAGGAGCAGTGGCATAAGAAGAAACAGGTTACAGCTTGAGACCTGCTGCCCACAGCAGGCTCTGGAGCTGGGGACTGCAGCTTGTTTGCCATTCTTCCCCCTCTTCTGCCTCAATAAAACAGAAAGTATAGGAAAAAAAAATTAGGCTGCAGACCAATTATGGAGGTAATACTTGTAATTCTAAAAAATATCTACTGAAGTGTTTGTAACCACAAAAGTGAGCATGTTTTCTTCTTTGCTGCTAGGAAAAAGCAGCATATGCAGAGAGCAATAATTAGCAGGAAAGTTCCAGAAGCCCTTGGAGTTGCACAACTTCCAACCCTTCTGGAAAAGTCTTTGCTAAAATGAAACCGAGTGGTGGGTGGTGAAAACGATCCACATTTTGAGTTCAAAAGACTTCAGTTGAATCTAAACCCTTCCTCAATGTGCCCCAGCATCCCTCTGCTCCTCCACAAGAACAGCAGAGCCAGGCTAAGCCAAAACCCACAGAATTTCTCAGACAGCTGCTTCAATCCTTGTGACCAAACGAGGTCAGGAAGCAGTTAGTGCCATGACTTATGGAATATCAGTAAGCCACATTAACTATGGGCAACGACCCCTCCCTTCAGGAGAGCAAGGAATAGAGCAGAACACATGGGGCAACAGATCTTGAATGTGGTTTTTATAAACCCCAAAAGATACTGACGGTCAGCCTTAATGACAGATTAACAACACCCAAAGTTTAAATGGGCAACTCCTCCATTCCACCCTAGTAGGCACAGGAATTGTACAAGGCAGATACTTCAGGGCCTGCAGCATCTCCCTTCTGTTAATCAAACACCAGGACTTCTGCAGAGCCATTGAGCAGACAGACAGACAGCTTTCTAGGAACTTCTCAGCTATTTGTCCACATTTATCAGTCAAATACAGCCCTGCAACTCAGATGTGACACTCAGCTCTCTTCTCTCCTGGAAAAGCAGTCAGGTACGTCAAACTTGTGCAGGATCCACACCATTCAAGTTCTCTTAGAATCCTCTTGCTTTAACAAAATATGTCTTAGTGAGTTGGGCAAGAGGTTCTCTTTTTCCCTTCTATTTTCCATCAAGGAAGTATTGAGACAAAAGCAGAGCTTCGTATTGCTGGGAAATTTCATCCAGTCCTACCTCAGGGGTAGTACAGTCATCAGCTTGTTCTTTCCAATTCCTGCCCATGCTGCAACACTGCAAACAACTTACCTTCCATCCAGCAGAATGGAGGTATTTACACTCCAGATCTCTGCAGTCAGCTGCATTTCTATTTACTAAAATACTTCAGAGTGACTTAAAAATTCAAGATATTACAAAAACTGAATCCAGACTGCTGCCTACCAAAGCACTGAAACACTTCAAGTGACCAGGAACAATCCTGACCTCTGTTCTGCACAGTCCTTGAAGTGGCATAGCATGCCTTGAAATTCAATACAGAGCTCAAGAAAAATAAGATCTTGCTCTGAAATGGAAGGACTCTCAGCAGTGTGATGATTAGTCACCTACTGAAGCTCTCTTCTAAGTGCAGACAGAAGAAAATGGTAAAAAAAGAAAAAACACATATGCCAACAGTTCTTTTCTTCACATCAGCCATGAGTCAAATTAGATAGTAAGTTCTGCACAGAAACCTAATTTTGAACATAGCTGACATGACTATGTATAACCATATATAATCTTTCTGAATTGTGATCTTTAATGCTTTGTTGATAATGAAGCACACAAATTAAGATGGAGAAAATGCTTCCTCCTACACCAGAAACTCCTCTGGAGCATTATTTGTAGCTCTCCATCAAAGCAGCTCAGTATTTTCCCCTCCATATTACCAAGTGCAGCATCTCTTCCCTCTGCATTCTGCTTCCAGATTGAATTCTGCCTTCTTGGTGATCTCCCCTGGCAGCCCCATCCCTCCCCACCAAGCCAGACACCCATTTCAAATATCTCCTTTGTCCTGGAGATACAATGGAAGGTGACAGCTACAGCTCTGACAGCCAAAGCCACAGCTTCAGCCCCTGCTCTGAAGCAGCAAACTGACACCACAGCTGTCTGAGTCACGAGTGGCACAGCTCCCGATCCCCCCAGCTCACAGCACAGCAGGTCAGTAGGCAAAGAGTGAATTCCTACATTCAAACACCATGCTGGACAGTGTGGAGGTCAGAAGCTGGCTCAGAGGGAACCCAGAACCTCACGAAGTAACAAGGCAAGCAGTCTGCAGTTGGCCACAAAGCAGAAAAGCAACAAAGATCTGGAGAACTCTGCAGCGTGCAAAGCTGACAGAGCCTCACAAGTGATTCTTCCCAGCGGATGCCTCTATTTTATCATTTGATTTAAAGACTTCCCCTCAGCCTACCCTCTGAAATCATGCCTACCTGATCTGACTTAGACAGAAACACTGATCTAGAGCTGGTAGTTGGAAGTCTTTACAAGACCTGCACGTAGAACACTACTGCAAACATAAGTGAGGGAACATCTTTAAGCTAAAAACCCAAAGCTCGTGACTAAAGGCAGACTCCTCCCTTACAGCAGCATCCCCAGAAGGCACTGAGAAGGCAGTTCATCAGGCACAAGGACACTGAAGAACTGGCACATAACCAGTCTGAGCAAAGCCTTATTGATCCAAACCTTCCCAACAACCTCTCAGCCCTTGGGGATTCCCCTGGCTACACTCACAACCAACTGCCTCCAGTCCTTGATCTACAGCAAGGAAAGAGACTACTAATTACAGACTGAGGCTAGGGTTATGGCTGGCCATTCCAGAGCAGGCAGAGTATTAGAGATCCACATGATATATCCCTACCAAAAGAAATGTGGATATCCCTAGAGAAGCATAAGGCTTGGATTTTCACCATAAAAATCAGCATGAGCACAGATCATCTGTGGAACTCAAGACTGTGTGGGATCGTGCTTAACTGTCAGTGGGTTAAGGAGAAAAGTCCACGTACAAGAAGCCATAATGACAGGCTTGCCCCTCTTTTGGTGCGAATATAGTTTGCTTCAGAATAAACTGCAAAAACAATACATTTTCTCTAGGAAAGATATTTTAATGTTCTTCAGCTACATTGAAAATAAACCTTATGGCAAGAAGCAGAACAGGTGATATTAAAGATGGAGGAGGAAATGAAATCATTTTGTCTCCTCCACATGACTGGGCTCACCAGAGTTCACACTCCAACCTCGTCTCAGCAGATTCCATGCAAACCTTGCTGCCTTTTGTCTTTTGTGTCATCATGAAGAGACCAGCAATAAAGACAGGACCAAGTACAGACAACATACTCTCACAAACCACCAGTCTCCAGTTCTCCACTCATGCTCACCACCTGCACAGTAACACAACAACTCAAGATTATGCCACTGGACAGATACCACAGATGCTACAGGTTCCAGAACTCCCTACCATCCCTCCTTAGATGCTGCATGGAACTCTTCTCAATGAGACAAGCACCAGCACTCAGCCCATGCGACTTGGCACCTGCTGGACGTAGTCAACTCTCCCTGCTCCCCCACTAGTTTCATTCTGAAGAGGTAAATGATAGGTTACTAGACTTGTCAGTCAGATTTAACAGCTTGTTTCCCTTCTAGGGACTGAAGGGAAATGACTCTATTCCAGTCACACCTCCTTCCTAGAAAGGCAACTCCGTCCACTACTGGTTAGCAATTAATAGAAAGCACATCGGATTCACCATCGCTATCTCAGCTATTCAAGGTCAGCACTAGAATGAACATCAGTTTGGTTATTATCAGAGCACCTGGGAATCCAGACTTGCCTCAAACTGATTCTTGCCAAGGTCAGTTTCCTATAATTCACTTCATCAGCTCTTAACTCTGGCTTTTCATGCCAGATGCACATCAGCAGGTTACCAGGCAATAGCAATGGCTCCTGGGTGTGCAGTCAGCAGCAGCAAAGCAGGTGCAAGGCTGAGGAAACAGGGATCCTTGAGAAAGAGCAGAACTGCACTAAAAATCCCACCAGCTCAAGCTGCTGTTTAAACTTCTGTGGCCTATTCTCTTTGCCAATATTCAGCCTCCAGCAGTACTCCTAACAGTGGTTTCCTCCCCCTCCACAAAGCAAGCAGAGTTTTAACTTCAAATAAGCCATTATTCCAGGTGCACAGACACACACTATTCTTGGTAAAAGCAGCATCCTCCAGCAATGTTGCTGTAGCTCAGACCTCCAGTTAAGGCCAACAAATCCATTAGCTTCTTGATCCCAACCAACTTCCAGCTCGGGGGCGGGGGAGGTCACCACTAACATACGGATGCAGTAATCCTCCTATGTGACAGCAGTCCCTCAGTGCCAAGGAACCAAGTTCCAGAGCCTGCGCCTCCACAGCTCAAGCATGGAAACAGAAAGCACCATTTTGGGAAGCAGGAGAGGGTTAGAAATAGATGAGCTACCTGTAAGCTATACATA
The DNA here is from genome assembly GCF_987193195.1 of Phasianus colchicus. Taxonomy (NCBI): domain Eukaryota; kingdom Metazoa; phylum Chordata; class Aves; order Galliformes; family Phasianidae; genus Phasianus; species Phasianus colchicus. The sequence continues at coordinate 2,199,709 of NC_143455.1, forward strand.
ACAATCTGGCCACTGAGCAAGACAGAGGGGATTTTGGTTTGTCATTCATCCAAAGTAACACAGTAGCACATTTGCCTGTATGAAGAGTGAGAGGTTCTTAGCACCAACCCCCAGAAAGACTGTGGTTACATTTAATATATGGAGTCCTTAAATATCCAAGCAAGCACCAATCTAGGTCTACGCCTTTTAGCTCTCATTATAAAGCAGTATTGGTAGAGAGGATGTAATGACTTCCATAACTAGCACTATCATTGATACACACACAGAATATTTGACTTATCAACTTGTTGACTTTTAATTCTCAATCCAGTCCTTACTAATTATCCATTTAGTTTACTTATAAGCTTAGAGGAAGCATTCCAGAAGCATTTTTTGCTGAGCTCAGTCTCTTGGTGGAAGGCCTTGGAATGGCAAAAAGCAAAAACCCACACAGAAGTGAACACAGAAGCACAAGTACAAAGAGATCTATTAAATCCAAATATTACCAGGGGTCCTCTGATGCCTAGGTGGACAGGAGAAATGAGCCAACTGACTAGCAGAACTACATAAAAATGGATTTAAGCTTTAGAACAAGCGTTTATTAAAACAAGCCAAGTGTTTAAGCAGATGTTCCAGTCACTTGAGATAGAAGAGCTGCTTGTTGAGCCCGAGTATCACCAAAAGCTACGAGCCAGTGTGCAGTCAGTCCACCAAGAGACAAGGAGCTCCTCTGATCTGTATGCCACAGACAGCACTCAGTGTTGTTCAAGGAAGAAATAGCCCCAATGGATCTGTGATTCCTGACTCAAAAGAAAGATGGCAATAAACCACATCTTTCAATTAGTGCTTCGAAACTGCTGAAAAAGAAAGCTTTATCTTATTGATTTTAAGCACTTTGAACGCATTCTTTCCTGGCCCACTGAGTTGATATTAGACATTCTGCATTCCTAGCACTTCCCAGCTTTTAATTCACCTCTTATTACCATTTTTAATAGACAGCAAGTTAAAACAAGATACATGTTTATTCATACGAGCAATTAAAGAGCAGTTATTCAGCAAAGTTAGGTTTTGTAATCTCTCAGTTCAAACAAGCCATTTGATACCATTCACTGTATCAGTTAAGCATGTCTGAGGCAAGCGCTCTAATGAGCCACATGAGCTAAGCACCCAGAGCTGCCATTTAGCATTCTATTTTTGAAAGATGCTTGCAGAATTATTTCCATAGGAGAAATTTTTATTATTTGTTTTATGACAACAGAGTTCCTGACCTGCACACAGCATGGAAAAAGACACAGGGCTAATCTAAATGCAAAGGACACAAAGCATTTACGTTATCAAAACCAGAGCCAAGACCCACTTCCTCCATTTCAAATAAGTAAAGGAATGGCAATCAGATAAACTTTAGCTGAATGAGCAACCGTAATGAACCCAGTAATTAGTACTTACATAGATGAGCCCAGAGTAATACCGATCCTTTAAATTATGCAATACAGAGGCTTCATTTAAACAGGTTAATTCTGCCATGTCTTCCACCTTTGAGAACTTGGGGGGATTCATCTTCTGAATGTCATCTTTATTGACTAACGCTTTCTTCCCATTCTCTGCCAGTTCAACCAACACTTCATCCCCCTTTTCCTCCTTGATGCTGGCTGCCTCAAAACCATGGCGCTCTGAAGGAATCCACACCAACTTCTTGGCAGTCCAATCAGCCTGGGTGGCAGGGTTGTAGATGACAGCCCTGTCCACAAAGAGGTATCTCTCGGGATCTTCCTGCCCAGATCTCTGTGCCATTGTGGGAAGGGAAGGTGTCCTCTATCAGTTAACCTGTGCATTGCAAAGGAGAAAAGCAAGAAGCGTGTTACATATTGCACTCTTATCCACAAACGGAGCTGTGACACCAATTAAATGGTCTGCCACCAACATCTGCATCTTCCCATAGGTGATGGCGTAGTGTGAAGGCTTTCCATGAAACTGCCATACAACTGGGAGCCCCTATCAGCAGTGGTCCTCTGAATGATTAAATCACTGTCCAGAAGTCAGTGATTTTTCACATATCATCCCAGACCCGCTACAGAAAAAGCAGCACAAACCAAGTCCAGTTGGACACCAGCAAGAGACACACTGCAGCAACAGCAAGAACAACATGCACCTATATCTGGTGGTTAAAAAAAGGAGAGGTGATTCTAACGTAAGCTTGCCGGGAAGCACAACTTCTACTGAATAGCAAATATTATACATAAATAACATTCAACACACAGCTAACTACAGTAATGGAGCACAATAGTGACACCAGGCCGTTTACTTTAACAAAGAGTTGATTTTCAACTACAAACAAGAACTTCAGAAGCTCCAACAAGCCTTCAAGCTCATCGTCATCCTAAAGCTCCAAGACTTTGCACTTTTACAGCCCGCTCCTGTTGCCAACTGTGAACAAATGACGTGACCACATTAAGAATAAGGAATGCCTGCCTCTCGAGTTTACCTCGAGGCACAAGGCAGTGAGTTGAGTACTGATGTTGGATTTTCCAGCAGCTTCACAGATGAAGGTGAATGAAGAACTGCTGATGGGAGCTTCTGCACGCCCATTTCATCTAAGTGCATCTATTTAGGGGGTGGGCACGGCACCCTGTTAGCAGCACCGCTACATCCAGGGCTCGCGGGCTCTGCAGTTCTGCCTGCAGCTGCCCGAAGAGCAACAAGGTCAAGGCAGACACCTCGCACAGACCTGCCTGATCGTTCCCTGCCTCGCTACGGATGCTGAACACTACGGGAGCACGCCGTGAAAGCAGGGAAGGTTTGGCAAACCGCATTCGTCATCGCAGCACGGCACGGCAGCTCCGCAACGCGCACGAAGCACAACGCCTGTGTCTCCGCGCACGGCGAGGAGGATCGCGAGGCCGGCCCAGCTCAACGTAAGGCACGGAACCCTCGGCGCGGGAGCAGACCGCTCGCTGCACGCCGTCTAATTCAAACCCAGAGGCGATGACTCAACATTTAAAGCATTCCAGAAAAGAGAAGGGAAGACGCCGGCAGGACCCCGCGCGGAATAACCGCAGCTCTCAGCCAGGAAAAAACAGCGAGCAGCCAAGAGAGGACGGGAGGCGATGGGAGCCGCAGCGCCGGGCCTCGGGGACGCGCGGGGCCGACAGGAGCGCAGCGCAGCGCCCACCGCCCCGCAGCGCCGCTCCCACCCCCGCGGCGCACACACAAAGGCCGCCCGCTTCGCCCCGCGCCGCGAACAACGGCATTTACATGGAACACCCAAACGAGAGCGGTTCCCACGCAGGGATCCGGCGCTGCCGGCGGGAGGAGGGAAAAAAACAGAAAAACAAAAAAAGAACCACGCAAAAAAAAGCGAAGGAATCGAGAGAAGCGCCCCGGCCTCGAACAAAAGGGCGCGGGGCCGGGCCGCTCCGGGACCCTCCGCAGCACAAAGGGCGGCGCTCCCCGGCCGGCCCCGCGCGGCGGCGGAGCGGCAGAAAATGGCCACCTCCCCTCGGCGCGGAGCGGGCGGCCGCGCGGCACAAGGGGTCTTTGTGTGTCGGACCCGCGCCTCGGCGCCGCCCCCGCCGCCCCGATCCCGGCCGCCGGCCCCCCCTCCCTCGGCCGCCCCCCGGGAGCGGGAGATGCCCGGGCCGGGCCCGCCGCCCCACCTGTGCAGCGCCGCTCACCGCCGCGCCCCGCAGCTCGCGCCGCCCGCCGGCTCCTCAGCACCGCGCCGCTCCGCCCCCCGCCCGCCGCGCGCCTTTAGCGCCACACCGAGCCCTCCGCCCCCCTCTCGCCGCCGCCGCGAGCCCCGCCCCCGCCGCCGCCGCACGCCGCGCGCTCATTGGCTCCTTCACGCGCCCGTCCGCCGCCGCTCGCTCGCCCATTGGTCCGCCGCGCGGCCGCTCCGCGGCCACGGCCATAGCAACCTCCGCACGCTACCCTCCAAACCCCGCCTCCTCGCGTCGCCCCGCCCCGCGGCTCCCATTGGCCGCTCGGCTCCAAACTCTCCTCTCACTGGACGCTCGCCACGCCCGTCGCGGCGGGCCTCGCCCCGCGCTGCAGCACGCCCGGCGGGGGGCGCGGCGCGCTCACGGCGCTGCAGCGGGCGGTGCGCGCGGTGCCGCAGCGCTGGGCGGGCGCGCGCCTCCCCCTCGGAGGGCCCGGGCCGGGCGGGCGGCGGCCCCGCGGAGGGCAGCGCTGGAGGCGCGGGGATCCCGCCTGCTTCACAGGGAGATGAGGGCGACGACCCGCCGCGGCAGCCCGGGGCTGGCGGTGGTGCGTGCCGCCCGGCAGGGCCTGGTGCTCCCGGCGCGGCACAGCGCTGTGGCTCCGTGCGGGGTTCGGGGGCTCTGTGGGCTCCTATCCGTTCCTCGCTCGGATGCAGCAGGGAGCGGTGGAAGCGCTGGGCACGCAGCGCACACGCGTCCTGCTGCTGCGCTCACAGAACTTCCATTTTTAGGCATGCGGTGTCTTTTAAAAGGACAAAAAAATAGAAGCGTCGCGGAGAAAACGCTGTCCTATGGCAAGCTGCGTGATGACTCGTCTTTTAGAAAGCGATTTCTGTGGAAAACCTTTGGGGATCCCACAGATGTCACGTAGCGCCTCTCAGGGACGTAGCACGAAGTTCTGATTATCACACCATTATTTGTATCCAGAGCGGTGTTGGGAGGCACTGCCCACACCCACCGCGTGTCTCTGACACACAGACACCGTTGTCTTCTCCAGGAGCCTGGAAAAGCAGATAGAAACCATTTCCCAGCAGAGAATCCCAGAATGGTTTGAGTTGGGAAGGACCTCGCAGCCTCCGTGGGCTGTTCGCCCCCCAGCTGTGGTTTGGGTTGGAAGGGACCTCGAGGACCGTGAAGCTCCAACCCTCGAGGGCCACCAGCATCCACCAGCCTCATCCTGTGCCCTCTGACGGCTGCTCCCTGCAGGGACCTGTGTCCCCTTCCTTGCCCTGCTTTCCGGCTGCGGCAGCGTTTGGGCACATCTCCAGGGCTCACAGCCTGGCTCCGGGATCCCTCAGGAACCCCCAGCCTTGCTAAGCAGGACGGCTCAGCACCTTTCTGGGTCAAACTGTCCTTGGTAACTTCAAGTGCTGAACAATACCGAGCCAGAATTAAATATTTAAATGTAGGATTTGTGTATGCGTGGATGTGATCAAGGTGGTGACAAGGGACGTGGGAATAAAATCCATGTGAATTTGGTTTCTAATTTGAATCCTGGCTTGCTGTGACTCCGGGCAGATGCAGTTTCTTTCCATCCCTTCAGTCTCCGTGCAGTAACGAGGTTTTTTCTCACCTCGGCCATCTCGGTGGTGAGATCACATCGTGCTTGATGTGTTTTGACACCTTCAGAAAGAAGGCGTGAGGAAAAGGCAGAAATGCTGGTGTAAAATCTGGCAGCTTTGTTACGTAGGTTCAAAACCCAGACAAGTGCATTTGTAGGAATAAAATGAAAGTTATTCTGCAATAAAACGACTTTGTAGTAAACACGTACATGGCGGAAGCTTGAAAGGAATTGGAAATTCAAGCCTCGTGCTTAATGCTTGAGATTCAAAGCCTTGCAGGATGTAACAAATTACAGTAAGATGAGGTTACACTTATTTCTCGAGGCATGCTGTCCTCTAGGGCCATGCTGTTTTTTTAATCGCATATGTCAATAGGAAACGTTCCGAAACAGGAGGTGTTCTCTCAGCATGGATCAGCACCAAATATGAGCTTCATTGTCTCACCCACCATATATTTTAGGCCTGGAGAGTTTAAAAACTTAGCTAAATCAGGAATGGAAAGTCTGCTTCTTACTCACAAAGGGGATTGCACAATAGTTTGTCGGACAGGCTGCTGTGAACCTGATGTCAGATCAGCAAAAATAGCCACCTCTGCAGCAACTGAGGCAAGGCCCAAGCAGCAGAGTGAAGGACAGGTGTTCTGTCCCAGCGAGCCTCCAACAAGCATGAGGCCATGTATGACGGCTTGTGCAAGACATGGGATGTTCTGCAGAACGCCAACTGGTGCCTTCAGAGGAGAACAGATGACGTGAAGGATGTGGGATGAGACTGGCTCGTATCAACCTGTTGCAATCATGCTGGGAGCGAGACCCAGATGGGGACCTGTGCTTACCTGCTCTTTGCTTCCTCTCTTCCTTCCCCTTTCTTCCATCCGTCCCGTTGGCAAGGAGCAGAGGTTGGGAAGGTAGAACAGGATTTTCACCACCTCGCCTTCCACCCTCCGCACTGGGTTTGGCATGCATTTCTCTTCCCTCGAGGAAAAGGAGGGCTTGTTCACAAGCCTGTTAAAAAACCCGAAACCTGAGCCTCCCTTTCCCCGGGAAGCAGGAATGTGTCTGCGAGATCTTTCCTCCTCCCGCACAGCTCACCATGTCTGAGATTGGCCCCAGGGCACCGTGCTGCAGGGCTGGGAGCTGCTGGCCACTGCTGGCTGGCTGGGAGCAGGCAGATCCCCAACAAGATCCTCCTCCTGCTCATATCGCAGTAGTGCTTGCCATTTTCTGGGCTGTTTTTAAGAGGAAAGGATTCAGCCATTAGATAGTGAAAAGGCAGAAAGAAACATTTCTGAGGCATCATAGGATCATACAGTACTTCAAGGCGGAATGGATCTCAGAAGACCACCTATCCCAGCCTGGCTGTGATGTTGCAGATTTCAAAAACCATGAAGAAAACAGTGGCATTTTCCCATGTATCCACCTATACAGGGCATGTTGCCTGGTGGGGCTCTGCCTCACCCAGAACCAGCCTCTGCCCAGCACAGCTGTGATTTATGTGCCTGGATGCCAGCAGGATGAGCTCGTCACATCTTCCTCGCCCTCTTTCAAATGTGGGGTTCATTGGCAGTGTGCTCCCTCGTGCACCATCTCTGTGAGCATGGCTGATATGTTTCTATGTGTACAGCAGCCACCTTGGCTGCCCTAGCAGTAGATCCTATTTATTGCTTGGTTGTCCTCTCCCTGTCCTGCCTGTCCCTCTCCCCACACTGCCACAATGTTTTCTGATCTGAATGGCATGTCCCATTCATGGCTGGGCAAGCCCAACGATTGTTCTGAGATGTGTCACATTCAAAAGTTCCCATATCCAATGCCCTCCTATGCCCTCAACATCCAGAGCCTTGGCTGTGTCCATGAGCAAGAGAAGCAAAGCTGGGACACAGGTACAGGGCTCATGGTGAGAGGGTGAGATGCTGAGAGCTGCAGGGACACTTGGACCAGGCTGTCTTCAGCTTCAGGGGACCGCTGGACACAATCAGTGGCAGAGCACGACAGGACCTGCACTGGGAACTGAACTCATCATAGTACATCCCAGCTCCAGGAGGAAAAGCATTCCCAAATCTCACCTTGTGCTCAGACACCAGCTCTTCCAACTCTCCCAACTCTATAAAACCCGAAGCAAGCCACAGCCTTGCAGCACCAACCATCACCCATTGCATGCAAGTAATGGCGTGCAGGGTTTGCCGCGGTGATCTCGGCGTGCCGGGGAGTTTCCCAGCTTCAGCCAGAGCCTCCTGCCCGGCTCCATACAGCCTTTAATTGCAGCTGATTTACGGCATTTTTATTGCTGCCGACAGCCAGCAGTTGGCACAGCGGGCAGCTTCAATATTACTTTTGCATTTGTTGTTGAATCACCAGTTGGAAAGTGATCACGGGGCTTTTTATAGCCGTGCTGCTGCCTGCTCACATGAGCATCCTGGCACCCTGACCTTTCTCTGGTCTTCACATAAATAATTCTGGCCCTTGGGCCAGTGTCCAGGTGTTCACAAAGAGACCCAAATTCTAGCTGGGAGGTGCTCGTAGTCCTCGGTGCTTCCAGGCTTGGTACTGGCTCTGCCATCCCACATGGCTGGAGCTGTGCTTGGGAACAACCCAACTGGGGTGGTGGCTCTAGGTATCCCCAGTTCAGGCACATCCCAGTGCCACCAGCACGGAATAGTGAAGATCAGGGCTAGAGGAGCACATCCCAGCCGCCCGCATCTCCCATGTTCAGTGAGATCCCATTTCTGTGAGTTACGCCTCTTTTGCTGCGTAGTCTTTTCTATTCGTGCTGATGCATCACTTCTTGGTCCTTCAGGCATGAAGGATATCTGTCATCACCCAGTTCACCATTGTGCAAGGGATGAGATAAAAGGGGAAAAGGAGGTCTCTTTCCATTATCACAGTGATTTATCATACCACACTCACAGATCTGGTCTGTACAACACAGCTGGTCTTTATAATCCTCCTTTGCTCCTATTTTATCTTTGGCTTCAGAGCAGGACAGCTGGGGCTCTCCAACACCAGCATCCTGCTGCTGGCTGAGGCCAGCTGAGAACCCCTCCCCTGAAACCCACTGATGAGTGCAGTGCATTCAGGGTTGCTCCTGGGGATGCTCTTGCCAGATGCAATCCTCCATCACACACCTAACGCAGCAGATCTCAGCCCACGTGTGCCAGTTGGGTATGATGTGCAGGGAGCCCTGACAGCCAGGCTCACCCTGGGATGTAGCCCCCAGCCATGATCTAATTCAATTTAATTCAATCCCATTTAATGACTGACTGAACCCTACCCGTTTAATTAGCAAGCCAATACTCAGCTATCAGTGGTCATCGACCTGGGAAAGATTTGGCTCATATGCCAAACCCTGGGCTGGAGAGAGGGGATGGGAAAATCAATCTCTGCTTTGAGTTCCCTGGGGGTAAGAATGAGCAGACGTGGGAGCAGTGAACCCCCAGGACAACACCAGGTTGTGAGCTCTGCAAATAGAGCACAGGGAGTCAAACACAGGGAAGGGCAGGAAGGGGTGGGTACCACCAAATGGCTCCCAGAGGGACTGAAATGCCAGTCTTGTGGAACCGCTCCCATGGAATGGCAGCAGGGGCTGAAAGAGCACAGCTTCCCAGGAAGCAGAGTGCATCCAGCATGGCCATGATCTGTTCCCATCAGCATCACCCCATTCTTATGGACATCTCCCCAACACAGCTTCATTTCTGTGAGCATCACTGTGTTCCCTGATTGTCTGTCTCCCTATTCCCATAGCCATATCCTCAGTACAGTGATCATCCCATGGTCATCCCATTCCTCTGATCCCTGCCCCATCCCCATCATTTCCCCACTCCCATGCCCATCTCCCCATTCCCACAGCCATCTCCCCTCTCCCATGACCATCTCCCATCCCTGTGACAATCTCCCCATTCCTCTCATCATCTCCCCATCTCCATGACCATCTCCTCATTCCTGTGATCTTTCCCCCACTCCCATGACACCCTCCTGCTCCCATGCAGGTAGCATTCCCATTTCCCACCTTGGTGTGGGTGCAGCCTGTGTCAGGCCACAAAGAAACCAGGGTCTAACTCGCATTCCTCAGAAATTGCTCCAAGCTCAGACATGCAGATGAAGGCCAACCACCATGGTGACAGTGCTTTGCAGAGCCTTAGAAAGAAGATAAAATTGATTTGCAAATGATTTGATGATTTTATATTTAATCAGACTTGTGCTTTTTCTCACCTGTTTAAGATGGGTGAGATTGGTCTGACTGTCTGAAAAGGCTGTTTGCAAAACAAGCATGCAGGCTATTAATTACCCCAGATATAACCTTGGTCTCCTTTGACTTTGCTGAAGGCACTGCAGGAAGGGCTGCTTCTGCTGGAGGATGAACCCTACTGTGTTCTGCCAGCTGGGCACAGCTCCTGGTGTGAGTATCCGTGTGTCATGGGAGAGCTGCAGAGCCCACAAGTGCCATAGATGGGGCACTGTGATGTGGCTGATATATGTATGGTTATTCCAGAACCAACATCTCATCACTGAGTGGAAACTAAACCTGATCCTGGGAAAAATAAAATACCCCTTTTTCGCATCGTTCTCTGCTCAGCCTCCACAGATGCCTCCAGGACAGCTTGGATGAGTCAAGAGATTTTTCAGGGTAAAACCACGTGGAAATGAGTAGAGAGCGAGAGTGCTTTCACAGTTCTGTGTTTGAATAGCGCCCACTGAGAAGTGGTGGCTTTGCGTGGTGCAAACACTGCCTTAGGATGGAACAGCTCAGGAGGGCCTGCAGAGCTCCAGGCTGACAGAAAGCACCGAATCTCAGCCCTGCAGCAAGCAAGGAGACGTCCCAGCAGCAAGCAGAGACTGCACCCAAGGACATTAGTACATCAGCAGGGAACAGAGTGACCCTGGGGGACAGAGCCACCTGGGTGGTTCTCCCAGCCCCCAGCCCAGGCTCTCAAAGGAAGCAGTTGTAGGGCTGCAGAGGGGCACTTGGCACTGAGTCCATCCCCATCCCCCGTCAGGGCCCACAAACCTGTTCCCACTGAGAGCATCATGCTCCCCACTATCCGAGCAACACCTGGAATCCAGGAGCACCCCTGCCCCACGGCTCCTCCCCTCGCCTCTCCTCCCAGGAATGCAGCGAATGCAAAGGCTGACAGCTGCCCAAACCAGCTTTTACCCTTATATAGTATCTGCTTACACGCTCCCTGCCGAACGCCGGGCTGGAAAAGCCTGATGGTGATGTGGGAAGATAAAGGGCTGCAGTCACAGTGGGGATAAATATTTGTCATTTTCCATCGCTTTGTAAGAGCAAGCAGTGAGGAGCTCAGGGAACCTGCGATTAATCCGCATTCCAATCTAATTAACTCCTGCCTGCCTGCTGCTGGCACTGCAGGGGTTAATGCTGCTGCATCACACAGCAAGCTGTCGGCGGGCATTAATCGGGGTGCTGCACGGTGCAGGGCTGCATGCAAATCACCAGTGACAGTGGGAAGCAGCAGTGTCCTCCATCAGGGCCCCCCACCACACACTGCTGTGCCCCAGCACTTCAGTCTGGCCCGAGCCCTTCTGGCATCACTTCAGGGTCCCTGTGTGTTTTGCTGAACCTTCCTATGACCTACCAGTCTCCCAGGCATGCTGCCCCAATTCCTACTGGTTTTTACTGGGCCAGTTGCTGCTCTTCCAGAGCTGCTGTGGCCAGATGTGCCCCTGCTGCAGGAACACCCACCTGGCAGCATCTCTGGTGGGAAGCTGTTGGGAAATGGCATGGATCTGCCACGTGCTCAGTTTGGCTCTTTGCATACCCAGCCCCATCACCCATTCCAAACATCCCCTCCATAGGCACAAAAATTCATTTTCCCCTCATTTTAGTCCGCTGGCTCTCTGCTTCTCATTTGTACTGAGGACTAACCACAGCCTGCACGTGCAGCAGGCTGAGCGTGTGCAGGCAGGTCAGCCACCCAGAGCCACGTACAGAGCTCTGTGCAAACGCATTTATTATTCCTCCCCATTTCTTTGCATGGAGTTGCTTTCACTGGGGCTGCTCAGCTGTAACTTTCTCCCATCCTCCCTCTATGTCCCCCCTCCCCCCGGGTGCACCACAGGTGCTGTGTGCGGATCTCTGCATTCCTGGCATGCCTGGAATTCCTTGATGCTTAACCTCAGCTCCAAATTTCCTGGATTTATAACATTTGGTTTTAGGTTAATAGCAACGAACTTGTAACATTATTCACTCCAGACTGCTGCTATCTGAGCTGCCCTCTAACTCTGGCTTAATACTCTGCATGGAACATATACATTCGTTAGACTGCCAAAGCTGCCTCAAGAATTTCAGCTCTCTGCTTCTATTAAATCTATTAAACCTGATATCTCAGTAGCTTGGAAAAGATTGCTTTGAATGGGAAACGTCCCTCCTCCCACACACACACTGCTGCTGGATGCAGCCCCATTGCTCCCCATCAGGATGCTACCTCCTTAGTACCATGACTGCAATTTCCTCCAGGCAAAAGCACAGCAACAGCTTTCCTACTGGAAGCAGTTTTGTCCCCAAACCGGTATTTTTTTCCTTTGGTTCCTTTCACAGGAAATATTTTAGGTTTCAGATTTTTATATAAAAAGTAAAACACCGTGAAGTGAAATTATCCCTCAAGGAGAAACACAAACTCTCCTGCTCCCCATGTCTGCGTGCATCCTGCCCCTGGCCCAGCACCCTGAGTGCCATCTCATGTCCTCCCATGCTGTCCTGCCCAGGGCTCAGGGACAAGAGGGTCCCGTTCCCAGCCCTGATGGCCACATGGGGCTGATTGTGTCCAGATGTGTGGTTTTTGCTGCAATACATTACAGGTCACGAGGCAGCTTGCTAAGGAGCCCCTCTAAATGATTAAAGGGAAGAGGAGTGACTTGCATGAGAGGCTCCCATTAGCTGTGGTCACACACCAGCAAAATAAATTAGGGATGAAAGAGCTCCTATCCAATGCATTTTGGATCCTGCTTGGAACCCCATTTGAACAGAGATGCAATGCCCTGCCTGAGGTCCCTGCCACCACCTTTATCTGAGAGAAGGAAGGTCCAAGATGTGATTTTGCTGATAATAATTGAAGACACAGGAGGACTTTTTCCTCCTGAGCCTTCTGTTAGTTCAGACCAAATATCTGGTTTGCCCACCTCCTGCCTCCATCAATGCCTGGGCTCCTGCAGAGGCTCTTGATGAGGTTCAGGCAGATCTTTGCACCTTCTCATGGATGTCTGATCCACTGGAGGTCCCACTGTGCCATAAAACCCTCCTGTGCCCCGTAGCCCCATTGGAGCTGACTGTCCCCTGGAGAAGACCCCTGCCACTGGGACTTATCCTCATCCCTCTGCCATCACATCTCCAGGCAGTCACTGAGGGTGGCACGTAGCATGGGAGCAGCTTATCATGGGATTCCCCCACCCCATGCCCCTAGTTTTGAACATTTGACTTCTCCCTCCCTTCGTCAATTCCCATAATCACATTATCTTCTCTTTCTGGATACCTCAGGAAGGAAAGAGGAGGGTTTCATGTCGCTGGAGGAGCTGACACTCAAACCCTGGGTAAAATCCAATAAAATGGCAATAGAATAAACATGACCAGGGAGGGGTAAGATTAGGAGAAGCAGATGCAGTCTGTTCCCTAGATACTCTCCCACTCTCTGGATTCTTTCTGCATGCAACATTTCCTGGGCCCAGTGTGGTTTGTTGGTTTAGCAAATCTCAACAGATCTCTTTTTTTCAGATGCTTATTCAGTATTTCCTTGAATCCATGAAAACTTTCTACAGCCACAATGTCCTTTGGCAAGGAGATCCCCAGATCTGCCAGCCCTCGTGGGATGAACTGTACATTCATGTGTCCCATGTTCATCATCTGCCAGCTCCAGCCAATGGCCCTTAGCTTTTGTAAAAGGGCACAGCAGATCCCCTCCATTTTTGGGAATATCTCTGAGTTCTCCAGACCTCTGAGCCAGGCTGAATGTCTCCAAAGGCACAGCTCCTATTGCAGAATTCATCCCAGAGGAGCTGAAGGAAGAAATAACTGGAGTTGAGCCATCACCCACTGAAAGGGAAGAGCTTGAACAAGCCCTCCAAATGATGCCATCTCCATCAATGCTCCTGTATGCATCCCAGTCCTCATCTAGAATGCCGAGGATTCCCAGGGAACTAGTGATAGGACAAGAGGTAACAGCCTTAAGTTGCACCAAGGGAGGTTCATGTTGAATATCAGGAACAATTTCTTCTTGAAAAGAGTGCTGCTGCACTGACACAAGCTGCACAGGGAGGGGGGAATCACTCCCTGGGGGTGTTCAAGAAGCATGGAGATGTGGCACTGAGGGACATGAGCTAGTGGCATGGCGCAGATGGGATGGGATTGGCCCTGGTGATCTTACTCTTCTCCAGCCTTAATGATTCTCTGATTCCTTCCAGCTTCATCCTGCAGCCCTATGAGCTGAGCTCACCCCTCCATCACCCTCAGCCCTCTGAGGAACCACTGCCCCAGCAGCTCTCAGAAGGCACTCAACATCTCCAGGAGCTGCAGGCAGTTCTGCTGGAACGAGCAGTGAGAGGTCACACACATTCCTCCAGTGCCTTCCGAATTGACTTTTGGACATGCAAACACACATCTGGAAGTAGGCTGACAAGTGATTTCTAAACTTTCCCGTTGCCTTGCTCCCAGCCCAGCCTCCCTGAGCTGAGTGGTGCTACCTGACCGGTTTCCATCCCGCTCAGCGGGTTTGGTCGTTGCCTTGCTGGTTGCTGGCGAGACAACTGTATTTTCTGGTTTTACCTGCAGCAGCTTTCATGTGGGATGAACCTGTTGGCTGATCTGCTTGTACACTGTAGGTCCAACATGAGCTGGGACTGAGGGAGAACACACAGATCTGCAGCTGGAGATAGATGAGACTTTCTCACTGGTCCCGATCACTGTGTGTCACTGAGAACATCCTGTCCAGGTCCCCACAAATCCACACTGTCTCCTGCTCATGGTAGCCCTGGGAGAGCTCCAGCCAGCTTCCATGGCTGTGACATGTTCAACCAAAGGAAATCTGTGCTGGAGACTCATCAGCGAGCTCCTTGGCAGGGCCCAGGCTCTGCACCAGGGATGCAAAAGATCCAGCCACCATCCCATTACTGGAAGAACTTTGGGAATTGTGGCAAAATCCTCAAAACTCATCTCCTGCTTCAGAATTGGGTCTCCCCAAATTCATAGAGACATTCCTGGGTCCACTCCAATGTGAGTGAACAAAAGTCACTTTATTGTCCTTGACTCATTTTCTGCTTCTCCAAAGTGGCAGCAATGTTCCAGTGCCTCGGAGAGATGACAAATATTCACAGAGGGCTTTAGGGTTCCTGAATGAAGGGATAAAATGCTCGCTGTCCTGCCCTGCTCACCGAGTCACACTCAGGTCAGGAACCAGGCAGGAGGAACATTTTAAGCATGGTTTGGGGCCGACACTCAGCCTGGGGAAGTGCTGCATGATGCAGAACGTGATAAATCACAGCTTTTGCTGAATCCCCCTGGAGGGAAATCTGGAGCACTCTGTCCAAGCCTGTTAGCTTGTGATACAATGGGAAGGAGCAGATTCGTGTCTTCCAGGAGCTGGAACTCTTCCTCAAACAGAGGCAGCACAGGATGAATGGGCGCTGGGAGTGGAGGCCTTTGGGCAGAGGGGAGGAAGGGCAGTGTGAAGGCTATGTGAGCAGCCCCATTTTCACACAGGGAAGGAGCATCCCTCCATGTACTTTTTCCTTTTAAGGGCACCAGGCACAGGCAGTGGGGAGCATTCAGCACGGGATGGCCACATAGCAGAGGGTCAAATCTCATAGCTTCTCCACCCTGTGCTTTTATCTTTTTCCCCTCCATCTCCCTGTGCTCAGCAACTTCCTGGCCATCCTTCCCCAGCACTACCCATAAATTCCTCTCCCTCCCTATCCTGCCCCTTCCCAGTCCCCGACAACCTCCTGTTTCAGGTATATTCAGCATTCCGCCAAGCAGGTTCTGCCTGTGGCCTCGGAAGTCTCTGCAGGAGGTGGATCTCTGCCTGCTAACTGGGAACACGTGCTTACTCCACTGCCCAGCTCCAAGCCAGGGCTGAGCGATAGGTTTGGCTTCATCCTCCCAGCTGTGCAGGAAGAATTCATAGGATCATAGACTCATACAATGGCCAGGGTTGGAAGGGACCTCAAGCTCCAACCCCCTGCTGCATGCAGGGCCGTCAACCTCCATATCTAGCATTAGACCAGGCTGCCCAGGGCCCCATGCAACCTGCCAGTGAACACCTCCAGGGATGGATGGGGCATTCACAGCTTCTCTGGGCAGCCTGTTCCAGCACCTCATCACTCCATCTGTAAAGAATTGCCCCCTGACATCCAACCTAAATCTTCCCTCCCTCAACAGAAAACCGTTTCCCCTTGTCCTGCCGTCATCTACCCTTCCAAAGAGTTGACTCCCCTCCTCTTTGTAGGCTCCCTTTAGGTACTGGAAGGCTGCAATGATTCACCCCGCAGCCTTCTCTTCTCCGGGCTGAACAAGCCCAGCTCCCTCAGCCTGTCCTCGTAGGGGAGGTGCTCCAGTGCCCTGATCATCTCTGTGGCTCTCCTCTGGACCCTCTCCAACAGCTCCCTGTCTTTCTTGTACTGGGGACTCCAGGCCTGGACACGGCAGATGGGGCCTCACAAGGCAGAGCAGAGAGGGACAATCACCTCCCTGTCCCCGCTGCCACCCCTCTTCTGATGGAGCCTGGGATGCCATGTGCTTGACATGTGGCTCATGCTAAGTTTTTCATCCACCAGACCCCCAGGTCTTTCTCTGCAGGGCTGCTCTCAAGGGCTGTTCCTTTCCGTCTGTATATATGCTTAGTGCAAAACCTGGCACTCTGCTGTGCTGAACCTCATTAGATTCTCCCGGGTCACCTTTCAATTCTGCTGAGGTCCCTCAGAATGGCATCCCTTCCTCCCACAAGTTTATGCTTTCTGATACTTTGATTCTTTTTGACCCAGCCCTCTGGTTCACAAGCAGCACCACCTGAGGGCGGTGCCTCCGTCTGGGTTCCTTTCTACAGCAGGTGCACACTGCACGGCAGGCTGCTTCTCGTGCTTTCCTGTGTACCGTGCTTCACGGGCTGGCCTTAGCAGGGGTCTGGATGGGGGATTTCCTCAGGTCCCTTCCTGCCCCTACGTGTCTGTGATTCTGTGATTGCGGAGATTCTTTCATTTCAGCTTTGTTTCAAGTGAGAGATGCAGGTTGGTGTTTGGGGTCCGATATCAGTAAATGACCGAAAGGTGGCCATTAATCCCATTCACCCAGCTCAGTGTGAACTGCAAACAGGAGCACTCTCTCCTGGATTCTGATTGCGAAACTTACGATTCTGTGTCCTCCCCCAGCATCAGGAGAGGGAGAAACCGATGTGGGGAGGGACAGCAAACCCAACTTCATCATCAATAGCATGGAGACATTTTCTTTTTTTGCAAATATTTTATTGTCTGTAAACACAGATGAGGTTGTTGTTGTTCCCCCACCCCCGAGCCGTGCTCAGCAGCGCAGTGGGTGCCGGCCTAGCGCCGCCTCTTGGGGGACGGGGGCGAATCCGGGGGGCAGCTGCTGGCCCTCCTCTTCGGGGGGCGTCGGGGCCCCCCAGGCGAGCGGTCCGTGCCCTGGGCGGAGGGGCCCGCTGCCGCCGCCTGCCCCGGCTGCTCCTGCGGCTCCTGCGGGGACACGGGGGCGGCGGGTTGGGGCTCGGGCCCCCCATGAGGGACGCCGGGGAGCTGCTCAGCGCCGGGGCCCGCAGGGCTGGCGGAGCGGCCCGGGCCGGAGGCGGGAGGCTCCTGCTGGGAGGCGGCGGGGCTGGGGGTGGCCGCGGGGCCGTCCTGCCCTCCTGCTTCACGGGCAGCCCGGCTGTCCTGCTGCCGGCGGAGCTCTGGGCCGTACAGGGCCGTCACGGTGTCCATGAGCCCCGCCACAAACTGCTCTGTGCGGTCTCCCAGATGTGACTCGCACATCAGGATCAGGGCATCCTCGTCCAGCCCGTATGTCCGCAGGAGGTTCATGACAGCGGTCCGCGCTGCAATCACCTCCCACCACTCATCTCCGGTGATGATCTCGAGCTCCTGCTGGAGCCACCGGAGCAGTGGTTCGAGGTCTCCCGGATGACCTCGGAAGAAGTCCGCCCTGACCTGGGGTGGGAAGCCGTGCTCGGGAGCCTCGAGCTGCGGCTCTGCAGTGCCCTGCTGCTGCTCCTGCTCCTCCTCGGAGTGCTCTGCAGGCTGCGGGATGGGGCACTCCAGGTAATCCTCCTCTGCCCACACCGAGTACCGGATGGCCTCGATGCTCTTCTTGCATACAGCACAGGTGGGCTGCTGCTTTGCCCACCGCAGCGCACAGCCCAAGCAGAGCTGGTGCAGGCAGGGCATCATGTACGCCGCCTCGTCCCGGTTCTGCCCACAGACGGGGCAGGTCCAGTCCGAGGGCAGCTGCATGGCCCCGGGTGTGCGGTGGGCTGGGGAGAGCCGAGGTGGGAAAGCCGCTCCCCTGAGTGGCGCTGCAGCGGGCTGGAGCTGTCGGCAGCTGCAAAAGAGAAGAGGCCGCGGTCACTCGCTGTCCCCGGGGCAGCGGCAGCAGCGATGCCCCGGTCCCTCAGCACCGAGCCCCGGCCCTGCTCCCCGCCGCCCGCCCCGGGGCCGTGTCCCCGCACCGCTCACCTCCGCTGCTGCGAGCGCACCCCGCGGGGCCCCGGCTGCCTGAGCCAGGCAGGGCCGGGGGAACGCTGGCGATGCCGCGGGCTGAGCACCAGGAACTGCTGCCGGCAGCCCCACAGCACGGCCCAAACCAACTCTTGTTCGCACCTCCGAGTCTCGCTGCTGCGCTCAACCGGAGTCCAGGCACGAGTGATGCTGGGCTCTGCCGCGCCCCAGTTTCTGCAGGGAGGCTCAGTGAGGTCACAGCCGTCTCCCGCTGCTGTCACAGCCCCTTGGTCGGTGACCTCACAGCGCAGGGCTGCGAGTAGTGGGGCACCAGGCTGGGCCTACATCCTTATCACCCTCATCATTCAGTGACTGCCCTTTGTGGTGGTGATAGATCTGGGAAAATAAATACTGCACGTATACTGTCTCTACATGAATCTCTCCTTCACAAATTGTTTAGAGTCATAGAATCATTGAATGGCTTGGGTTGGAAGGGGCCTTAAGGATCATCAAGCTCCAACCCCCCTGCCACAGCAGGGTCACCAACCTCCCCATTTAATACTGCCCAGCTCCCCATCCAACCTGGCCTTGGACACCTCCAAGGACAGGGCATCCACAGCCTCTCTGGGCAGCCTGTTCCAGCACCTCACCACTTTCTCTGTGAAGGACTTCTCCCTGACATCCAACCTAAATCTTCCATCCCTCAACATAAAACCGTTTCCCCTTGTCCTGCCGTCATCTACCCTTCCAAAGAGTTGACTCCCCTCCTGTCTGTAGGCTCCCTTTAGGTACTGAAGGCTGCAATGATTCACCCCGCAGCCTTCTCTTCTCCGGGCTGAACAAGCCCAGCTCCCTCAGCCTGTCCTCGTAGGGAAGGTGCTCCAGTCCCCTGCTCATCTCTGTGGCTCTCCTCTGGACCCTCTCCAACAGCTCCCTGTCTTTCTTGTACTGGGGACTCCAGGCCTGGGCACGGTACTGCAGATGGGGCCTCACAAGGCAGAGCAGAGAGGGACAATCACCTCCCTGTCCCCGCTGCCACCCCTCTTCTGATGGAGCCTGGGATGCCATGTGCTTTCTGAGCTGCAAGATCATGCTGCTGGCTCATGTTTTTCATCCACAAAGAATGTCCATGGGTGAAGCTGCAACTGTGAGCAAGTCATCAAAGAGCTTCAAAAACTCCTTGATAGACCTTATCACAGTGAAGCCTTGGGAGTCTGGCTTTTAAGACAAAGGGCAGATGGCATCAAAGGATAAGCAGGACATTCTTTAGTATGGATTCCATACGTAATCAACGTGGTCTTCCACCATTTGGCAATCTGCCTTCTGCTCCTTTGTCACACATGGACCCACAGTTCCTTGCCACTGACCTCCATCAGCCACCTCAGGTTTGGTGGGGCTTTCCAATGGTCTTTATAGCATCTGCTCACAGCCATGCCAAGTATACAAGCTAGATGGCTCCTGATCATGTCCAGAGGGTCTGTCTGGCACAAATAGTTACAAACTTTCAGTTTTCTCCCTCTGTGTCTGCTGAATTTGTTTACACCTCCAAAGGTCTTCTGCTAACCAGAGCAAGAATGTCTTTATTTTCTCCCGATGATACACAGATTAAAGGAAGCCCAGCCAGCACGGGTTCATGAAAGGCAGGTTGTGCTTGACCAACCTCATCTCCTTCTACAACTGGGTGACCAGACTGGTAGATGAAGGAAAGGCTGTTGATGTAGTCTGCCTAGACTTCAGCAAAGCCTTTGACACGGTCTCTCACAGGCTGCTTCTGGGGAAACTGGCTGCCTGTGGCCTGGACAGGTACACACTGCTTTGGGAAAGAAACTGGCTGTAGGGCTGTGCCAACGGGTGGTGGTCAATGGAGTGAAGTCCAGCTGGCGACCCGTTACAAGTGGTGTCCCCCAGAGGTCGGTACTGGGACCATCTTGTTTAATATCTTTATTGATGACCAAGATGAGGGGATTGAGTGTAGCCCAGTAAGTTTGCAGATGACACCAAGCTGGTAGGTGGTGTGGATCTGCCTGACGGTAGGGAGACCCTTCAGAGGGATCTAGATAAGCTGGATTTTGCTGGGCTGAGGTGCATGGGATGAGGTTCAACAAGGCCAAGTGCCGGCTGCACTTTGGCCACAACAACCCCATGCAGCGCTATGGGCTTGGGGACGAGTGGCTGGATGAGTGTGAAGGGGAAGGGAGCTGTTCCAGCATGTCATCATCACTCTCTCTCAGAATTGCCCCCTGATATCCAACCTAAATCTTCCCTCCCTCAACAGAAAACCGTTTCCCCTTGTCCTGCCGTCATCTACCCTTCCAAAGAGTTGACTCCCCTCCTGTTTGTAGGCTCCCTTTAGGTGCTGAAAGGCTGCAATGATTCACCCCGCAGCCTTCTTTTCTCCAGGCTGAACAAGCCCAGCTCCCTCAGCCTGTCCTCGTAGGGGAGGTGCTCCAGTGCCCTGATCATCTCTGTGGCTCCTCTGGACCCTCTCCAACAGCTCCCTGTCTTTCTTGTACTGGGGACTCCAGGCCTGGACACGGTACTGCAGATGGGGCCTCACAAGGCAGAGCAGAGAGGGACAATCACCTCCCTGTCCCCGCTGCCACCCCTCTGCTTATGGAGCCTGGGATACCATGTGCTTTCTGAGCTGCAAGATCACGCTGCTGGCTCATGTTAAGTTTTTCATCCACCAGGAAAGACTAAATGTCTAGATATCTAGAAAGACTAGATAAAATGGAGAAGCAGCAGGACAGTATGCTGGAGAAACTGTCTCTACTGATTAACTTGGATGAACCTGTGGTGCTATCAGAAACACCTGATGAAGATCAGGATGATTAGAAGAATCTACTGAGGGAGCTGATCAAACTGATCAAAGGTGATGAACCCTGCTCCTCACCTGTACCATCAAAAATCTCAGCTATGAAAGGCAAACGTCTTCCTGCTCAAGCAAATATAATAGGAAATCTATGTCGTGTGCGGTTGCGTGAGAATGGAGAAGACACAAAGAAGTGGCGTAAAAAACCCAATCAACTACCAAAACCAGTGCTACAAAAACGGTGCACAGACAGCAGCACCGTACCAACAGTGATTCCTTGCTCCCCATTCAGAAGTTGATCCATCAACCAGAGAGTCAGGGAGTGATAAGCAAAACGCACTCACCTTTAAGCAGCCCCCTCAAAAAAAAAAGAATATTTACCCTCTGCATATGCAGTAAGCACAGAAAAATGTCAACACAGTGTGGTTGGTTCTATGGAGAGTTTATTATCTTGAGCTAATTGCTTTTTGCCAGTTTGTACAAAGAGAGAATCAAATAGGAGAGTGGAGAACAGGTCAGTGGGGTACCTGTTTAAGGCTGCTCTAACTCAGTCTCTAAGGCATTCACCCAAGGGTGACTCAAAAGGAATACACTTTTGATTCAGTGGTATTCACAGCACGTACTGAACCTGATATTTCACTGAAGGAAAAGCAAACTGACTGTTCTTTTGCTGGGCACACACTCAGAGCGATCTCAGGTCAGGATTAAGAAGCTCAAAGGACCTGCAGATCATCGGGAATTTATAGTGGGATGGATAAGATGGTGGTAATTCTTAACGTTGTCTGAGACCTTTGATTAAGTTTGTAGACGAGACTCCACTTTGTTGTTGTTGTTTTTTAAAAGGACTGTGTGTCCAAAAAAATAAGAAGCGTTGGAATGTTCTCTCTCTACCTACGTGCAGGACAGCATCCATGGTAGAGCACAGCAGCAGAAGCATTCATCTTCCACAAGCTCCTTGTGGCCTATCCACCACCTGTAGGTTCTACAACACAGCTGTACTTATTCTCTTCCTCTCAATGAAAATATGGCACGGAAGCATAGCAAGACAGCTGAAATAAAAGGGTGGACTGGAAGTTGGGACTTCACATTACAGTTAAAGTTTGGATGATTGGAGAGTAATTCAAATTAAATGTGAAGGGATTTTACCAAGGAAATCGTCAGCCTCCTGTTAGGTGGGCTAGCAGATATCAACCTGTAGTCACAGTTACATCTTACTCCAGCTAGAAAAGACAGGAGTGGTTAGGGCAGTTAGGGTGGGTGGAAAGATGCACGAGGCTCCCATTGGCAGCAAGGTTATGAAGGCACACCAGGGTTCCGGCCGTGGCAACAAACCCACCAAAAGCAACAAACGCCTCTTTGCAGTTCTCCTGCTCTTGCCAGGCTCTGCAAGTGAAGAGAGCTGACCAAAAGCTGGCTTTGCTGCTGCTGCGAGTGGCAGACAGCCTACAGAGCACAGGGCACAACTGGCGTCTGGGAACAGAGGCTTTCAGAAAGCTGTCTGTTGGGCCATGTTTGCCACTTATCATCCCAACCAAGTGCAGAGAGAGCCATCCCCCAGCCTGTGCCAGCCTTCCAGCTGAAAGAGACTGCTCATGTGACAGCACTGCTCTGACCTTGGGCACGCTGCAGGATGACATCGGTGAGTTGTGCTTATGCATCGTGCAGCTGGGCCTTGGAGCCAAGCAGATGTACATCAAAGATGGACCCAAAACCACTGGCTCTGCCAACCATAAACTGCAGAAACCCAAGCCGTCTGAACCGGTGAGCCAAACAATGAACTTTGTTGGTTCTGTATGTGACCCATTCAAACATCTGAGCTCTGAGCTGCATGTGGATCAGAGTCAGCTCAGCCAGGAGCAGTGGGCAATGCAGAGCGCAGTGTTGCACTTCTTGGAGCCACCAACATCTGCCTTCAGTAGCTCCCAGCTACCTTCGGTCTCCCAGCTCTGCAGATTCAACCCAGCAGGCTGGGAAAGCAGTGAAAAGAAGCTAAGGACCATTGCTCAGGAAGATGCCATCTCAAAACAAAATGGCAATGGCAGAAGTAACTTGGCTAAGTAAGGAAAGCAACCAGGGTCACTTCCCTGAAACTCCAAGGAGAAAATATGGTTCAAAATAGAAATGCTATTTCAAGAGATGTTCTGCATACAGAACAGCAGCAGATCGGCCAGCAGAACATATCAGTCCACATCCATGCCCAGCTCTGGACAGGAAGTGGTGGGAGAGAGTAAAACCATGGCAGCCAAGCTGAGAACTTCGCAGACCAATTGCAGGAGGAATTTATACCAAAGGCCAAGAAGAGGTGCAAAGGCTTGCCCATCTTCCCAGTGTCTCTGCACCCGAAAAGCCTTTCATCCACCAAGGCAAATGACAATAAGCAGGCTCAGCCGAGCTGCGCTCCTGCCCCAAGTTTGGCTGCTAAACAGCAGAAAACTACAGAAAGCTGCAAGACAGACAGGCTGAGCACAGGCAAAGAGGAGAGTCTCCAACCTGACCCTCTCCTGCAGAAATGTGCTGAGTACTAGAAACCATCAGGGAGACGTAAGAGTAAAACAAAACATCTGGAAGTGCCGGGGAGGAGAAAGAGGTCGATCCTGACAGCGGATGACCCCTTTGACACTGAAAATACCGACATGGCCACGGTACCAAGGAAGGTTGTGAAGCTCTCAGAGCCCACTTTGCACTGCAGCTCCTTGCCTGCTAAGCCCTACCAGCAGAAGCTGCACAAGCAGCAGCAGCACTCCTGGCTGCTTTAGGGATGCATCTGAATCTGACCTTTAAGCTGGGCCTCTCTTGCCATGCTACAACATCCAAGTGTGTCTCTCTCAGCAGACACAACACTGGCTCTTGCTCTCAGATGTGGTGAAGAGACAGAAAACATCACGTGTCTCACTGCAATTTCCCCTATGTGGAAGCAGTACCATCATGGAGGCAGTTTTACAAGCAGCCTTCTTCCTTCTCCTACAGACCTTCAGTGTTTAACCCAGAAAGCACAGAGCTCTTGGACTTGATAGAGCTTACAAGTGAACTCCAGGCTTTGCTGGGCTCCTTGCTTCACTGCTGGCATCCACACGAGGACCTTCCCTTCAACACCCATCCGTGAACCAACAGCTGTTTAATGGTTTTCAATATTAATGTTTTAACATTATTTCTTCATTGCCTTGTTTGTACTAGATAGAGTTACTTCTGTAGGTACAGGTGTTCAAATGCATCTGTTTCTGTAAAGAAAAGACACTATTATATATGAAAATAGCTTTCCTTTAGATAAGAAATCAGAATTCCACGTGGTTTGTTTGGGAGACAGGATTCAAGGGGGCACTTGGTTCTATTGCTGTTGTTCTCAATGAAATTAATTAAAAATAAGATGGTTAGATCAGATGATCTCAGTGGTCTTTTCTCACCACAATAAGAAGTGTTTACTTTCTCAGCTCCTTCCCCGGCAGCCCACAGCAGATGTCTGGGGGGAGCACAACTGTTTGCCTCTTGGAGGGTGATTTCATTGCCAGGCCAGGCAACTGTGCTGAGTCCTTTTGCCACAGGGCAGAGATGCTGCTGGAAGAGGTTCTGCTGATCTGCTGTGCTCCTGAGGTGGGCACCCTCTGCTCTGCCAACAGGCTCGGAGCTGGGTCTGAGTGCAGTGTGCTGGTGGACAGCTGGCTGTGGTTGTGCTGTAGGGATGACATGTGGTTTGGCTAGGAGGTGAAAAGTCCCCAGCAGGGCCTGCAACACAGAGCAGGCATGAGATCCCCAAACCTGGATATGGGCAAACAAACCCAAACCACAGCGACTCTTGCGGATGGACAGGGCTGTGCCTGGCTATGGCAACAACCCCAGGTGTGTGGGAATCACGAAATCATAGAATGGGCTGGATGGAGCACCCGCCGGGAGGCAGAGGCCGTGCTCGTTGTCCAGGGGGCAGCTCCAGGCCCCTCATGCCTGAGGGGGAGTGGTGGTGATACCTGAGGGCAATGGGGCTGCAGGGCATCACGCAGCATACAGGCACGGGAGGCAATGCGAGGGGCACCAAGGACGGTGTCCAGGCACACACAGAGGCTGCTGGTGACAAGGACCCAACTGGGGAGAAGCCCCCAACTATGGGTCATCTGCCACATGGGGGGAAGCCCCCAGCTGTGGGTAAGCTGCCACCTGGGGGAGTGCCCCCCATTGTGGTTCAGCTCACTCCTGAGGGGCTGCCCGCTGTTGTGGGTCATCTCCAACCTGCTCCATGATCTTCCCAGGCACAGAGGTGAAGCTCACCAGCCTCGCCCTTTCTTAAAAATGGGAGCAACGTTTCCCTTTTTCCAGTCACCATGGCTTTCTCAGATATGATGGAGAGCGGCTCAGCAACCACATCAGCCATCTCTCTCAGGACCCCAGGATGGATATCATCTGGCCCCATGGATTTATATACATTCAGTTACATGACTGACTGACATAAGGACTCGGACATGTTCCAGTGTTACAGTGGGACAGAATCCCATCCCATGTCTAATTCAGATCTCCACTCCTTTACGTTAAAACCATTCCCCCTTTGTCCAATCACCACCACCACACAAAAAGTTCATTTCCCTCCTCTTTATAATCTCCTTTTAAACAATGGAAGGCTGCACTGAGCAGCCACAGCAAGTGTTGGTGACGGGGCATGCAAAGAGCAATGCCTATGACATCAAGGGACTGTGTCACAGAGGGGCACTGTGAGCTCAGGGGAGAGGGGCTGACCCCAGCGGTCACGGAACCCCCCACTGCCACTCTCGAGCTACCATGGCGGGTAAGGCAGCAGGCTCCTCCTGCTCCTGGCACTGCGGCCCTCCAGGGGATGCCAGTGCCCCAGATCTCACCCCAGCGCCCATTTGGGCATTTCTCCACAGAGAGAATTCCTCCACGGATGCAGACGGTGCTTCCGACACCCGACGCGAGTTTCCCTGGATCCTCTGTGCCTCCACCGGCCACTGCAGCAATGCAGCCCAACGTCAGCGGAGCAGTGCCAGCGTCGATCCAACCCCTCCCTGTCCCCAACGTCGCCTATGTGGTGCCTCAGGCTTCTGTCTGGCCTGGGGTACCAGGTGTCCAAGGACAGGGAGTGCAGCTCCTACCTGGGGGGATGCCCCAAGTTGTGGTTCAGCTGCCACCTGGGGGGATGCCCCCAACTGCGGGTCAGCTGCCATCTGGGGTGATGCCCCAAGTTGTGGGTCAGCAGCCACCTGGGGGGGTCCCCCAAATTCTGGGTCAGCTGCTATCTGGGGTGATGCCCCAAGTTGTAGGTCAGCTGCCACCTGGGGGGGTCCCCCAAGTTGTAGGTCAGCTGCCACCTGGGGGGGTCCCCCAAATTGCGGGTCAGCTGCCACCTGGGGGGGTCCTCCAAGTTGTGGGCCAGCTCCCACCTGGGGGGCTGCCCCCAACTGTACGTAAGCTGCCACGTGGGGGGAAGGCCCGAACTGTGGGTAAGCTGCCACGTCGGGGGAAGCCCCCAGCTGTGGGTAAGCTGCCACCTGGGGGGGTGCCCCCCATTGTGGTTCAGCTCACACCTGAGGGGCTGCCCACTGTTGTGGGTCATCTCCAACCTGGGGGGCGGCAGTTACCCCTGCTCATGCTCCTACCCGGCGGCATGAAGCCAGGTATGCCTCCCCCCAATGCCCCTGCCCACTGCTGGGAACAGCCCCCGGTGGCAGGGACGATGCAGCCCCAGCAGCCGATGGGGCTGCGGCCTGGGGCCGCGTTGCGTGGGCAGCCCCCGCAGCCCGCAGGCAGCTGCCCGCTGCAGGCCCCCGGCCGCCCAGGCCCCTCAACTGTCCTCCAAGCACCTCCGGTACAGCAGCAGCAGGTGCTCCTCACACCCTCCACCCTGCCCACCAGCAGGGAACAGGCGGAGATGCCCTTTGGAGATGCCGTGGTGTACACGGAGGGCCAGGGGCACCCAGCACCCATCAGCGTGTGCCCCCAACCCACCACGGCTCCGCTCACCTGCAGCATCGCAGCTCCGGAATCAGGTGGTGAGTTTGGGGGCTGCAGGCTGTCTGCACCGGGTGGCTGTGGGAAAGTTGGCATTGCCTCACTAGGGATGTTCTTGCTTTTCCAACAGCAACAACGAGCTCAGACATCCTGGAGGACATCTCCAGCATCAGTGACCTCCTGACTTGGATGAACAGCTGTGAGTTTGGGGGCAGCAGAGCTGGCGGGGGAGTGTTGGCACCGATTTGGTGTGGGAAAGCTGACATTACCCCTGTGGGGATTTTCTTCCTCTTCCAGTAGTGACACCCGAAATAGAGGTCCCGGACAACATCCCGGACATGGATGATCACTCGGCCGAGTGCCCAGCCCCTGCCTGCACCACCAGCGGTCGCCAGCAGCGCATCCAAGCCACAAAGAGGAAGCTGCCGCAGGGCCAGGATGCTCCAGAACCAAAACGCCGGCACTAGCCGAAGCTGAGTGGGCTCAGCACAAACAGGAGCATCTGCAGAAACTGGACCACGTGGTGCAGCAGGAGACACCACCATAGCCAAAAAAAGGCTACCTGTAGCCCTGGGCTCCTCGCTGGCCCCTTGCCCCAGGGGCACCAGCACCAACCCCAGCCCTACCCCTCCAAACCTGGGCTGTCCACCAACAACACCTTGGACTGAGACAGTGTGGGACTCCATTAGATTATGTTATCATGTTTTATGTTATTTTATGTTCAATTATGTTCAATTACATTAAATTACTTTAAATTATTAAATGTTTCGTATTCACTTTGCTACGACTGCCTGCAGTTGTTCATACAGCACCAAACGCCCCCCCAGACCGCTGTGCCCACCTGCAGGGCAAGACGGGGCAGCGCAAAGGGCCGTGTCCCAGGGCTGCCCCACCAGCAGCCCCTCCAAAATCCTCTCCAAAATCCCCTCCCCTCCTCAGTCAGCACCACTGGGAACGTAGGGATGGGGAATGGTTGGGGTGGGATTCTGGGAGAGCTGGGGCGGCTCTGCCTGCAGGAGAGCAGGCTCAGGGGGATCCCAGGCACGGCCATCAGTCCCTGCAGGGAGGTGCAGAGAGGACGGAGCCGGGCTGCACCCAGCGGTGCCCAGCAGCTGAACCAGAGGCACTGGGCAACACACTGGGGCACAGCTGTGGTTGCAGCAAGGCAAGAATGCAGCTCTGCATCACTGGTGGGCTACATCACCATCACTGCTGACAGTGCCCGTCCGGGTTGTCTGGCTGTGGGACGGTAACCCCCTGCCATTGCCACCCCCTGAAGAAGAGTGCAGAGGAAGCAGCTGAGGTGCCCAGAATGAATGGCCTGGGTTGAAAAGGACAACAAGTATCATCTGCTATGTGCAGGGTCGCCAACCAGCAGACCAGGCTGCCCAGAGCCACATCCAGCCTGGCCTTGCATGCCTCCAGGGATGGGGCATCCACAACCTGCTTGGGCAACCCGTTCCAGTGCCTCACCACCCTTTGGGTGAGAAACTTCCTCCTAATACCTAGCCTCAACCTCCCCTGTCTCAGTTTAAAGCCATTCCCCCTTGTCCCCTCACCATCCACCCTCACAAACAGCCGTTCCCCCTCCTGTTTATACGCTCCCTTCAAGTTCTGGAAGGCCACAACGAGGTCTCCCCAGAGCCTTCTCTTCTCCAGTTGAAGCAATCCCAGTTCCCCCAACCTTTCCTCACAGGAGAGCTGCTCCAGCCCTCTGACCATCTCAGTGCCCTCCTCTGGACCCGCTCCAAGAGCTCCACGTCCTTCCTGTGCTGGGGGCCCCGGGCCTGGACGCAGTGCTGCAGATGGGGCCTCACAGGAGCCGAGCAGAGGGGGACAATCACCTCCCTCTCCCTGCTGGCCACCCCTTTTTTCATGCGGCCCAGAACACAGTCGGCCTTCCGGGCTGCAACGCACACTGCTGGCTCGTGTCAGCTTCTCGTCCACCAGGACCCCCGAGTCCTCCTCCGCAGGGCTGCTCCCAGGAGATAAGTAAGCAAAAATAGTGCTGGGGGAAAGGATTTCATAGCAGTACAGCGGGCTGGAAGGAGAGGAGCTGCAAAGGAAGAGGATGAATTGGTCCTGGCCCAACCAGAGAAACAGGGCCGTGCAAAGAGGCAGAAGAGCCCTGTGGTTCCCAATCCAACAGAAAGGGCCGAGGGAAGAGCCAGCATCACCCCACATTGCAGATCAACAGAAGGGCAGAGGTTTGCAGCAACCACTGCACAGAGGCAGCTGACACAACCCTCCACTCACACCCAGCCCCAATGCACTGCGTATGTAAGAGGAATATTTCCACTGCTTTCAAGGGACAACATTCTGGGGGAGGTGAGGCATGGCAGGTATGTGTATGCTGTGTGCATTAGCAGGGCTCTGGTAGGTGGGCTTGGAGAAACAGGAGGGATCTCACACGCAATGAGCTCTCCTGTAGGATGCAATGACCTCACGGCCATTTGGGTGGCAGGCAGCCCCAGGGGTGCACAGTGGGGCTTGGGGCATTTCATTTTATATGGGTGATGTTTGGAGGTGGAAAGAAGCAGAAGAGCATGCTTCCGTGGGTCTGAGCCAGAACTACTGGGCTAAGGCTCTGTTAAATAGTGGAATAAATAACCTACAATGGAAATAAGTGAGAGGTTGTTACAAGATACAAAGGAGGAAATGGGATACAGAGAGCCTTGGAGTGTGAGTGGTGCCGGGAGTTGCATTCCCATCCCAGTGGCTTGAATCACAGCTGTGCAGCAGGCGTGGGCTTCAGACTGCCCCAAAGTGAGTAAACACATCTCATTCCTCAGGAGGTATGAGATGGGCATGAAACTGCAAAGGAATGCAGACTGGAGAGAAAAGATCTCACTGCTTCAGTGCTGAGCACCAGCAGCACACTGTGGGGCAGGAGACCCATGAGCAGCGGTCCCACCTGACAAGCAGGGACCCTACAACCTCCATGTGTAAGGAGCAGAAGAACAACTCTTGGGAGGAATTCCCCTGCCAGCTCCACGTTCAGGCTTTGGTTATGAAACTCCTGACTTAAAGCAGGAATAATGGCGATATCAAGATGTCCAAGCACTTCCAGATGTCCCCACAAGCCACTAGTCCCAGCACTGATACCTATCGTGGTTGAACTAAGAGAGCCATGTGCTGCTGGAGCACCAGAGAAGGAAAAACTGGCATAAATATTTCACACCTTCATTTACAGGAAGCTGATATTAATGAAACCTGCCCTGACAAACTGCCCCCTCAAGACAGCAGAAATACCTTTTCTGCAAATGGGCTGTCAACAGGAGAAGGTTGAATGGTTTCCAGTGCACCTCGAGAGCATTTGATAAAAATCTGTGGGAGAAAAGTCCAGAGCTTGAAATAATACTTCTCTGTGGGATCAAAAAGCCTTGTCTGGGCTCCAGCAGGATGTGGACTGTGTGCCAGAGCTACTGCTGGATGCGGACAGCAGGGAGCCATGGCCGTATGGCCCTCGTGTTGAGCAGGGGCTCTTTGTACCCAGCAGGGTGTTGTTTAAAGGTTTGTGATTCATAAGACAAAAATAAATTTAAAGGATGTATGGTATCCTTTCCAGGCTGGAAAAGAGAAGATAAAGGGCTGAAACGTTTTAAACTGGGCACCATAGATAGGGGAGGATGTGAGGGCTTCTTGCTTGTGCCAAAAATAGTGTGCATGAAGGAAAAGAGCCATTATCTCCAGGAGCAAAGTAGCACAGATTTATTTATGCTACCTAGAAAAACAAACCAAAAAGAAGGCCTCGTCATGGGTCTTTGTTCTCAGGTGTCTCATACAGACTCCTACAGATCCACTGCAGCTTCTGAGGATGCAAATGGAAAGCATTCTGGTGGATGTGGCTCACCTGCCCTGCCAGGGGCACAGCCATGCTAATACATTTAAGCAAATTGCAGTGAAAGGTAGAAATGGAAACGTAATGCCTCATCTTCATAAAATGAGGAACAAGGCAGCAGTTTGTGCAGGAAATCACACAGCACTCCCAGCAACAGCAGCATCCATCTGCTGGTGGATGTTACCAGAACCTGGTGCTGTGGAGGCATGGAGAGCTGTGAGCTACCAACAGAGGCAAGCCAAGGTTTGCCACTGCTCAATAGAAGTATCTCTGCTTGGGGACAATGGCATCTGCCTGGAGGGGGCTGTAAGAGGGAGCCTGCCTTCCTGTGGGAGAACGACACAGAAAACTACTGAAAAATTCTGCACATCAGAAGAGAAGAGGCCACCAGGATTTAATTCAGGAGAGTCTTTGGAAATGACGACAGCTGGCAAGAGTCACAAATGTTTGGGTGGGATGGACAGATTGCTGCTGGGCATGGTGGGATGAAGCAAAGTGAATGGATGGTTGGATTTATGGATGGATGGACAGACATCTGCTGGACTACAGGTAGGGCTGTAGGTGGCCCAGAGGTGATAAGCAGGTCCCCGTGACAGGGATGCCCCTTGGGCATTGTGCAGTCGTCTGGACTTGCTACAGCTGTGGATCTGCTACATGAGCATTGTTCACAAAGTGGGACATGAGGAACATCAACTTCCACTGGCACTGCCCAAGATGTGCCTCTTTTCATCACTCCAAATCTCAGCATGTGAACAGATGTGGAAGGAACACCCAGGCACCAACCCAAGTGATGCTGCAATTCACCATTGCAACACCCACCCAGGCAGTGCTGGCTGCTGGTACCCGCATGCCCTGGGCAGGATGGGCTCAGCAAAGTGAGGGATGTGCAAGAGCTGTCCCACGGCTGGATGGGCAGCGTGGGACTGGGGAGACCGTGGCTGGAGTTCACCTGAGATACTGCAGAAAGACAGACATCAAAATTCATTTCTTTTCACTAATCTAGCCCAGCAAGATGGCCCAGTGAATACACTCCCAGCCCTGCACCTGTGGATGGGCAAGGGGTTTGGGGTGCTTGACAGAACCTGGGGACTTGGCCATGGGGACAATAGGAGATGCCTGTGGGCTCCAGGACTTGCAGCACCCATCCCATCTTCTCCCCCTCTGGGCTGGGACGATGCTCAACCTGCTGCAACCAGGACACCACAAAAGCCCTGATGAGTGCAGTATCGTGAGGATTATGCAAATATTTTGATTAGCTTCTCCTTGAATCTAGATGAAGGGGAGATTTTTATCACATTTAATGACAAAACAGTTCTTTTTTTTGTTTGTTTGTTTTCCAGGAGGGAAGAGGAGGCTGCCTAATTGCTGAAGGAGGATTCCTGGAGTGATCTAATAGCAGATGAAAGCAGCCAGATAGGAGCTGCTGCTCCCCGGGAAAGTATGGACTCACTGCTGGGGCTGCAAATGTAGTGAGGTCTCAGGGACATTGTGTGCCTCTGGGATGAGTGTAATGGCAGGAAGAGTTAGAAAAAAAAAAAAAAAAAAACAGCTCTGGGCACCTGGTTTCTCCACTGCAGTGTGGATTTACCTCAGTACAAGTTGTCCCTACCTGCTGTGGGACAAAGCCACTACTGAGAGCATCCTCTGTGTGCCAGCAGTTGGGTTGGTACCATGCCTCCATCCACCCCTGCTGGATGCTATGGGCTGTGGGTTTGTGTTGGGTCTCTGTAGACCTGGATCAGTTTCAGACTGTGACACCCTGTTAAAACGTGATCCATGTGGGTCCCTCCCAACTCAGGATATTCTGTGATTGCTGGTAAATTAATCAACTGGTGAAGATCCTGGTCCTTGTCTTCATGTCTGCCCACGAAGCTGCGGCAGTGATGCTCTGTGATGGAGCCCACCCAGTTGTGTGACCAAGAAGTATCAGCTCCAGTGGCCCACGATGACACCTGTCCCCCAGCCCTCTGTGTCCCAAAGGTCTGGGAATCCATGCGGAGCTGCCGCCCACAGCCCACAAGCAGCATGCAGAGCCCTGTCTCAGCCTCCTGATCTGAAGTCCTGATTTATGACACCAGCCCTGCCTGTCAACAGATTGGTTCTGATAGTGGGCAGCTAACAAGCTTCTCTGCACGCTGATTAGGCACGCTTGTCAGCCAGTGCCTGCGCAATGGCTATCACAACTACGCCGTGGTTGGGATCACACCTCTTGCTCACACCCCCTCCCCACAAAACCAAGGAAATGCAGAGCTGTGGCACGAAAGCACATATCTTGGTACCACAGCAATCTGCAAAGCTATTGTTCACATCACAGGGACCCACAGCAGCCCCCACAAATGGGATAAACCCCACCAGACTGTGCTCCTCCCACCACCTCCTGTGGCTGCCCTGGCCCCGCTCCCCCCCACCAAGACAAGAATGCAGCTTTGCAAAACCAAGGAGAGAACAAAGCAGAAAAGAGCAGTTTTGTATTATTTTTCTTTTTTCTGGGCCATTTTGAATTAATTAAGGAATGTGATCTAAACTATAAATACCCTCCTTCACGTATGATTTATGGCCTGTTTGTTCTGGATTGGTATGTGCTTAATCTCTAATTGTAAGCCCACCATCTGTTTTTATTGATCTGCTTGCCAGGAGAGTTATTGCTCTCCTTGGCCTTATATGGGAAAATTAGGTATGTGGTGAGCAAGCCAGCTCTGGGGCTGCTCTTACGTCAGCCTTGGAGCTGCTTGGGATCGCACTGCTGCATCTCTCCCTTTACCGTGTGAAACTGGAACTTCTGGGTCCACCCGAGCCCTGTTATTTGCAGGAGCATCTCCTTCTGTGCCAACCCCCCAAAATGGTTTTCTCTCCTAGAATTAAAAAAAAAAAAAAAAGCCAACACAAGGGAAGAAGTAGCATTTGGCGTGGCATTGGTGTTTTTGGCTGTAAATCAGGCTGCCGCCAACTCACTTTGGGTACTTTCAATGGTGGGAGTGCCTCCCTGAGAAAACAGCCTGGATTTATTCATTAAACCTCGGGGATTTGGTTGCATTATGAACTGGCAAGATGATAGTGCCTGAGCCCAGCCCGTGTGCTCTGCACAATGGCAGGGAGGGCTGTAAATACATTCTCACTTTGTGGGTCAGAGCAGGGAGGGAAGGAGAAAAACTTCCAGTAACATTTGCAGGCTTTAAGGAAGGCTGTGGGTATGAAGAAAGAAATGCCATTTATTTGCAAAGTAGTAAAGTGGCGGAAGGCAGCAAAGGCATCTAAAGGGAAGGGATCCCATTCCTATCCACCAGCTGATCCCAGCAGCTCTCAGATCCAACTGGGCTGAGAGCCCTGAGGAAGGGTGGGATAGGTTCCACCCCTCAGGAATATTTTGGATTTAGGGATGAATGAAAAGGGAAGAGGAGGATGGAGAGAGCAATTGAGGATGAACGGCTGCTTGGCAAAGAAGGTCTTGCACTTGGAGGTGGCTTGTTGGAAAATAAATGGGACTTAGGTTGGGGGAAGCTACGGCATGGGGATGCGGGTCTGGAGAGAAGCTGGCTTTCCTATTTTTACCACAGAGCTGGTTTCCCTTCCCTTCCCTTCCCTTCCCTTCCCTTCCCTTCCCTTCCCTTCCCTTCCCTTCCCTTCCCTTCCCTTCCCTTCCCTTCCCTTCCCTTCCCTTCCCTTCCCTTCCCTTCCCTTCCCTTCCCTTCCCTTCCATTACAGCCTGTGCTTTTGAAGTTTCAAGGATGAAATGGTAAAGAAAACTCTTGAAATGCTCTTCTCATCCCCATAGGTCTTTCATTGGCTATACTGGCTGGCCAGCAAAGGTCTCCATGTGGCTTGGCAGCCATCATACTGCCCATCTGTCTGGCCAGGTTGCCATATTGCAGAGGCTGCTCCTGGTTCTGTGGGCTGAACTGAACATGGGATGCTCTGCGCCCAGTGAACATCTGCGCAGGGAGGTGGGATGTAGGGGACCATGTTGACCCCAGTACCCTCTAGGAGTGAGGGGTTGGCTCTGTTTGTGTCTTGTATCCTGTTCTGCAGGGGTGTGCCCAGGAATGTGCAACCAAGGGCATCCCTGGGGAGGTTCCCACTTTGCTATGGGTGTCCAAAGTGGCATGGGGACAAAGTACCCCCTAAATGTACTTACATTTTGGAAGGAACTCATAATCTACTCACTCCCCTGCCTCCCCCATGGTTATTATTGTAAGCTGTTCCCCCAGTTGCAAGCCGTGGTCTGGAGATCCCCATTCCCAGACTGACTGATGTCCGCGATGACAGAATTTCTGCTGTTGAGCAAATTGACTTCCCATGAGATTGCAGCCTCATATATAAATATAAAACTGACACATTTTTACTCAGCTGAAAATAAAATAACTCCAGCTCCAGTTTGCACGAGATAACGTTTCCAGCAGATAAGGCAGCAGCTGGAGCACAAGTTGTGGTGCAGCTCCCATTTTTCCCACAGATCCCCAACAATGTTTGCTGGCCAGACTGTGCAACATCAGCTTTTGATTAGCACCAGTAGGCATCAGGGCTTGTTTGTGCTCTGCTTCACCTCACCCCACACCTGCTTCTCCTGTATGAGCTGAGGCACAGTGGGATGCAAGCAGGGCTGGCAGTGTGGCTCGTGCCTGCAGAGTCTGGGCTGTATTTGGAAGCTGATCTCAGGGCTCTGAAGCCCTAGAGCCCTTAGCACATGCAGCAGAAATGAATGCATTTTGATCCAGAGATCCTGACCTCAGACCTTATAAATAACCCAACCAGGGCCATGCAGAGTGCCTAAAAGAACTTAGCTCCTCTGCTCCCAGAGAACTCCTCTCCTCTCCTCTCCTCTCCTCTCCTCTCCTCTCCTCTCCTCTCCTCTCCTCTCCTCTCCTCTCCTCTCCTCTCCTCTCCTCTCCTCTCCTCTCCTCTCCTCTCCTCTCCTCTCCTCTCCTCTCCTCTCCTCTCCTCTCCTCTCCTCTCCTCTCCTCTCCTCTCCTCTCCTCTCCTCTCCCATGGCTAGAGCTCCTTGCTGATCTTATCAGTGTGCTCCTGTGTCATCTTTTCCCATCCCATCCCATCTTATCCTACCCCATCCCATTCCATCCCATCTCATTCCACCCCATCTCATCTCACTCCACCCCACCCCCTCCCATCCCCTCCCATCCCCTCCCACTGCCCACAGCTCTGCTCTCTGTAGTGATATGAGCAGAGTAGGAACACACTCTGGAAAGTGGAACCTGGACTGGACACACCAAGATGAGATCCTTGTGTTTTTGCACACTTGTACAAATACTGGAGGATGTTCCTAGTGAGGGCTACTCTAATCAGAACGGAATCTGCTTAGGAGGGAGCCACTCTGGAGGGATGGAGCCAGCAGGTCTCCAGCTCAGTACAAACATGCTGTGGGAGGAATTCACCTTTTGTCCTCTTGAGTGTGGAGGTGTTGCAAGGCCCTGCATCCCAGGGTGCCGCCAGCAGACGCCCACCCCATGGGGCTGCACCCATCCCAGCAGGATGCTCCTCATACCTCCAGCTGGGCTGGCCCCGCTGAGAGCACGCAATGCCTGGCTAATGAGGAGCCCATGGAGGATGCTTCAGTGCATGGCCTGTCCCCAGGTCGTGGGGCAGAGCTGAAGCCCTGGCAGATGCCCCAGGATGTGGGGTTTGGGGCCAAAGCCACTCAGTGCCAGCTGGAGGAGGGGCAGATGCTCCATCCCAAAGGAGTAGTGGACCTAAACCAAAGTGTGCAGGAGGTCAAACAAAAGGGTTTGTTGGCTTTTCCTGATCCTAACCTCCCTGACTAGGAAAAACACTTCACCTCCAGGAGTTCATGGGCTAAATCTCCACTGTCATTCATGTCTGCTCTGCACTCACCCGTGCACCAGGCTTTGCAGAATACTTTAAGGTCCCTTCCAGCCTAAACCATTCTATGACTGTATGAAAACAGAACAGCTATTTCCCCCAAAGGTTTGTTACTTGGATGTAGAGGGGACCCCAGGAATGTGGGGGCTTCACAAATCTGGTGCAGGCAATCACACACCAATGCCATCACAGATCCTTTGGGGTGCACATGGGGCTGCAAACCTGGCCTTGAAAGCAGAGCTCATCTTTTATCTGATTTCTGTATGACTTTTCTCACCACAGATACATCTCACTTCCATTTGGGTTTAATTATTCTAGTTTTGACAACGTGAGCAATTTCTAAATACTTCCTCCCCCAAATCACACAGGAAAGGCTGTTTCTGTCAACTTGCTGTTAATCATGTTTTCAGAGGAGGTGAGCTAAATTGGAAAAAATTCTGGATTTTTTAACACAGAAATTAAAAAAAAAAAATAGAAACAACCCCAAAAGACTGTTATTTCCCTGCGATAAAACATTTTTATTCAGAAAAAGAACTTGAGCAAGGGAGAAATGCCTTGGGAATACTTGTAAAATCTCTTATCAAGAGGCTGAAGATATGAAGCTGTCCTCCTGCCTCTTTGCCTGCCTCTTTGCTGTCCTATCAGCTGGAATATCCTGACCACTTCCTACTGGTCTTAACAAGACATTAAAACATCAAAAATGTTTTATTCTTGCAAGAAAACCTGGGAAAGGAGAGAGCCCCACGTTTGGGCTGCCACCAGGAGAAAACCTGGCAGCCATGAAGCTATGAAGGAGGATGGGGCTCTGAGCAGTGATGGAGCTGTGGGTGCCCCTGATCAGTGCATGGAATGGGACCAGGTGGCCTTTAGGGGTCCCTTCCAACTCCAACCATTCTACGAAGCCCTGGAGATCTGTGGGACTGCAAGAGTTGTGATGGTCCACGTGGGGATGGGACATGGGGTCCCAGGATGTGCTCAGTGGGTGTGAATAAGCAGTGCCAAACTTGGAAGGATCTGCCCTTGTTCAGAGCACTCTGCTGCAAAGCACATGCATACTTAGACAGAATGTGGGGTGCATTGCAACATTCTCTGCATTTGGAGTGAGTCCTGGATGCTCTCTGATGACACTGTCCAAGAAATGAGAAAGCTTTTGCAAAACCAGCGCCTTGGATCCCAGCTTGCTGAACCTCGGGTTGTTGCACAGATTTGTTTTCTGCAACACTGCTGAATCACAGCAAAACCCCACAACATCCCAGCACGGCTCTTCTCACCTCTCTGATATTTCTGCCACCACCGTTTGCCACTGCAGCAGATGCCAAGGCTCAGTTATACCCAGCTTTGCCCCACGATGCTTTTGATGCCACTGCTTCCAGGTTTATTAAGTGACAGTCCACCATCTTTAGAAAGGAGCTCCCCCCAAAACTTGGTCCTTTTGCCCATGGGCTGCTGTCTGCTGCTTCTGTAGTGTAAAGCTTTCTTCTGCGGCCAAACTCACACACATCACCTCTGTTTCTGCAGTCCTGGTAGGCAGAGAAATCTGCTGTATGGCTTTGGGGTGGGTTCCAGCTCCTTTTGTATCCACTGTCCTAAGTGCAAGCACTGAGCATACGCTTCAATGCACTGAGCAGGAAAAAGAAAATACTGGTGTTCTTCCAGCGGTCAGTGAGTAAATATTTATCTGCTGTGAATTTTTTGTACAGAAGGTATTTTATGGGGTTAGAACTTTTGAAACAGAATTAGGAGCTTAGTACTAAATGGAGGGCAGGCACTGGGCGAGGTTGCACTTAAAAGAGATTCGTATCAGATTTATTAGGATTTGTTCTACACCACATTCAAAGGGATCCCTGGAGATTGTTTCATTCTCACAGCTGTATCTGACAGAGTGCTGTTCTGCTCTGTCCTTCCCCAGCATCTGTCTTTCCCATTCTCCCACAAAGCACCGACACGCCAGCAACGCCCTCATCTCAGTGCTTGAGGTTGGAAAGCTGTGTGCAGTGCTGAGATGCAGGAATTCCTGGTGGGGAGGCAGGAGGGGCTGCCAGTTCCTATCAGCCACCCATCAGCAGGACATGTGCAGCTGATGCTGATTTCCTCCAGGACTGCCACGCATCAACCTGGGTGAAGCAGCTCATTAAAAGCAGCTAATTGCTGCAGTCAGTTGTGACATGAATTTTTCAAGGTTAATTTAGCGGCGTCACAAATCCTCCATTTGTGTCCAAAGGTGGTGAATTGCAACTCCAGGCAGCCACTCCTCTGCTGCATCTCCCCCAGGCTGTGGGTGCATCTGGATCATCCTCAGG
Source organism: Phasianus colchicus (assembly GCF_987193195.1). Lineage (NCBI taxonomy): Eukaryota > Metazoa > Chordata > Aves > Galliformes > Phasianidae > Phasianus > Phasianus colchicus. The sequence goes on from NC_143455.1 coordinate 2,238,359, forward strand.
GAGCACTGAGAGGGATCTGCCATGGAGAAACCCAGCCCAGAGGATGCCAGGTGGGGGTACCAAAGCATTGTGCTTAATGTGTGCAGTGGCTTTGCTTTGTCCCCTCTGGAAGATGATTTCTGAGAGCCCAAGTGCCAAATCCTGAGGCTGAGTGTTGGGGCACTGGGGGCACCCCGAGTCCCACCACTGCCAGACCGAGCCATGACCAAGGAGGAGGTGTGCAGTGCTGGAGGGGAGCTCGTGCTGGGGCTTATCACACCTGAGCAAGGGCTGCCAGCACCCACCGCAGGCAGGGAAGGGAAATGGGCTGTTTAATGAACGGATCCTGTGTTTATGGAGAACCCGCCAGCCATGACAATCCAGATGTTTCCTGTCTCCCCGCATCTGCAAACAGCCATTTGCTGGTTAAAAGTGGTTCCCAGCACGAAGCTGTGCATCTGGGCTTCAGCTCTGCAGCCCGAGGCAGTAGCAGACCTCCAGCATGTGGGACGTGTGTGGGTCTTCATGGGCCCAGCCCTGGGGGGTTGGTATCCATCTGCAGCCAGGTCCAGGGGCAAAACTGAGCCCAGTGCTGAGATGGGGCTGTGCAGGACGTGGTGCTCTGCAGGGAGGCAGGGAGAGCCCAGGTGGGAGCAGAAAGGAGGATGCAGGTCTGCTCACTGCTCACCCCTGTTGAGTCTCTGATTTTTCCTTCCTGCTGGATCCCTGGAGTCTGGTGTTGATGTCTCTTTTGGTTCAAAACTGGTTAGGTTGCAGATAGCAGCAAGGTTTGGCTCCTCTTCTGTCTGAGGACAACCTGGAGGCACAGCTGGGTGATAACTTCTTTTCTTTGAGCAAGCCTGGGTGCAGCAGACACCAGAGGACTGTACAGGCACAAAGCAATGCTATTAGGAAACTGAGGACAGGCCTGACATCCCAGAGACTGTGCTAAATGGGGCTTCTGGGAGCTGCTCCTTTCCTCTGGGATGAGTCACATGAACAGATTCAACCGGTTCTCCAGTCTCAGGACAAGAACAATGACCTCCTCTCTTACTGCTCTCCAGTATTCCACAGTGACATGCATGGAGCCTTGTGGGGACCACAGGAGTTCAGGGCATAGGGATGGGACCATGGCACAGACCACTCAGAACCCATCTCCTCTGAGGAAGGGAAAGGTTTGCTTTTAAACAGTGCAATATCACCAATTTCCTCCAAGGGGAAACATTTGAGAAGTCTTGCAGCAAAAATATCCTATTTTCATCCCAGTTTGCAATGCCAAATGAGCAGGACTCCAAGTGGAGTGGAAACACTGACTCTGCTCTGCTTTGCTTTGCAGTTTAATAGCAAAAACCCAGAGCACTCACTTTGCCTGTTCCTTTCCCATCCTGCCAGCTTTCCAGGAGTCTGAAGCAGTTTTGGAGCCTGTGATGGATTTTCCCCTCTCTGCTAAAGGTTCTCACCATCTCCTCCACCCAATTCACCACGTGGACCCCTCACGTGTCTTCTTCCCAAGGCCTCTCATTTTCTTGGGCTGTTGCTACTTGGGCTCTATGCAAATTGCTGAGATGCAATCTTTTGGGATGGGATGGGGTAGGATAAGATGGGATGGGATGGCATGGGATGGGTTGGGATAGGTTAGGATAGGTGGAGATGAGGGGAGATGGGATGGGTTAGGAGGGGATGAGTGGGGATGGGATGGGATCAGGTGGGATGGGATGGAGTGGAAGGGGAGGGGAGGGGAAAGGAGGGGTTGTGACTGAGTGAAACGAGATGTGGTGAGATGGAATGGGATGGGATAGGTTGGGATGTATTGGGATGGGATGGGATGGCTATGGTTCCTCTCCCATTAATGAAGCCCTGCAGCAGGCAGTGTCTGGGCATGACCTCATGGGGCTGACCTGTGCATTTTCTACAACTCACTGTGCCAGGAGCAAATATTTCCCTTGGTGGCTCATGCACTGCAATGCTAGGGCAAGTTCTGGGTATGGAACCCAGGGAGGATTTCTACCCGAGCTTTTTCATGATGAACTTCCATCCTGCCAGCATGGAAACATAGAGGTAAATTCACTCCCTGCAGACTGAACAAGTGAGTTGGTATCCTCAGAGCAGGAATGCCATCTGACTCTGTGCAGCACTGTTAGTCCCAGCTAACCACCCTGGTGTGTCCTTGGTGGACATGGCTATCACACTGCTCCATGCCTGGACCCCAGGAGGGTACAGGGATAGGTACTGAAAGCAGGGAAACCCTTCAGCAGTGCCACAGATGTGTTGGGTGTTTAGTGTTTCAAGCCATGGCTGAGCTCAGAGAATCTTGCCCTTCATTCTGTGCTCCAAATCCCAGTTCCTCTCTCTCTGCAGGGCACCCGGGGCCTGGGCAAAGATGCAGGACTGTCCCTGTCCCTTCCTGTCCCAGGTGACATCCCCACCATGGGGTCCTTCCCTCTAGGGTGACACTGCTGAATCTAGGACTGCTGTGGGGCTGTGATGGGCACCCAGAGCTGCAAACCCTGGTCAGGTGCTCCCTTTCCTTCAGGACTGCACCTTAAGTCACTTCTACCACCCAAGATGTGGGACAGCCTCGATGGTCCCCACCCCTCCCTGCTGTTTGTCTGTCCTGTCCATCCATCTGTCCTTTTGGCAGGAGGAGGCCATGCTGGACACGGAGGATGCCCCAAACGCCTTAAATCCAAGGGAGGTGAAACATTCAAGGGGATGAAAGCCAAAACTGGACAATTTAGCCACTGTTGCTGGAGCCTGCTCAGAGCCAGCTCTCCATGCCGGTGGGCACGGATTTGGCTCCCACCTTCATTTCCCTCCTGGGGCCGTGCAAACAAACACGCCACGATGGGTCAGGGCTCTGCCAGTGCACCCCTAACACAAAGGGGGGTCAACTCCAGAGTGAAGGCAAAGTGAGCAGGAGGGAGGGGGTCGGGAGGGAGAGACAAAGGCGCGAGCTGAGGTCTGGCAGCGAGAGTGCTGTGCTGGGAAAATCCTCTGATTTATTGCAAGAGGTTTGGCAGCTCGAGGCAGGCAGGGGCACAGCTCTGAGCTGCATTTTAGGAAGTGTCCGCTCTGTGAGCCCCTTCCCCAGGCACATTTCTGTGGGATGGGAGTGTGGGGATGGGCGGTGTGGGAACCTCAGGGCTGCCCTGCTCCATCCAGCTGTCCCACGAGGCACCAGCGATGGGCACGAGGTGCCCATGGTTGCTCCAGCATGGATATGGTTGGTAGGGGTTGTACTGATGCTGTTCCATCCCACGACAGCCAAGGGACATCTGCTGGAAGAAAGTCACCAAGCGGGGTGTGTCGGCCACATCGTATTCATGGTTGGGATGAGTGCTCTGAACAATTCTTTTCCTAAACAGAGGCTTCACAGCTCTTCAGGCTTCTGCTCTGAGGGTGACCCAAAGCCAGACAGGGCTGCAGGACACGGGCACAGCTCTCCTCCTCCCCAGGACCCACAGTGACCCTTGCCCTGGCTCTGGTCCTCCTGCCAGTCTGAGCCTCTTCCAAAAAAAAGAGTACTGATTCATGTTTATAGACACATCCCCACTTAGGAACGTACAATCCTTCTGGCTCCTCATGCTCCTGCTGGCCCTTGGAGCAAGCTCCCTGCCCCAGCAGTGATGGCTCTATGGGTGTTTGGGCTCAGCACCTTCTGGAGTGCAGGCAGGCAGTTCTGTGTCACCACATGGCCTCCCAACGTCGGTGCTTGATCTGAGGAGCATGTGCTCCTGAGTGCAGTGCCTTGGCTAGGAATGGGTTCTGCTCCAGCTGGGGAAGCTGCTGCCCAGTATGGGGTGCTGCTGGGACCTGCTGGGACCTCACACCCTGGAGCTCTGGGGTCCCTGGAGCAACTTACTGCCCAGTTTGGAGAGATGAGCAGACGGAGCATGGAGCTGCCTGCCCAAGAAAGACAAGTATTTTTCCCCTGCCTCCATCCGTGGGTCACTCCCAGCTCTCACAACAGGCTCAGCACTTTGGAATCAGATTTAAGCCACAGCCTAGAACATATTACCAAAAAAGCAAACAGCAAACACATTCTTCTCTTGAATTCCTGGCCTTCTTCTGCCCCTGACCTCCTGGACAAGCCCTGGCAGCATGGGTTGGAGTGCTTTTCTTCAGCCTCTGTGCTTGCAAAGGTCCCACCCCCTGGTGTGTGCACAGCCTCCCAGGGTGGCCAAGGGTTGCTCTGCAGCACCAGGCAGGTCTTGCTTCTCCATTTAATGGCAGGGTGAAACACGAACTGTGCTCATCTGCACTTTTTCCTAGGCAAGTTCCTTCCTGACCAGCTTTGCAGCTCACTCTACAGATTCAGAGGGCTTGGGGGATTGCACACTGGGTTGCTGAGTCTTGGTGCTCTGGTCCTCAGCTTGAAAACAGTGGTCTGCTAATTTCTTTGTATCACCTCTTTCTTCTCCTGAGAGGCTTTACCAAGATCAGACTGTGCTAGGGATAAGTCCCTTATAGCCCCTCCAGCAACCCCATGGACTGGAAGTAAAAATGTCTTCCAGACAGCATCAGCCTGGGGCTCCATATCTGCCCTGCTGCTGGCAAAAGCTGGAAGGGAAATGCTGGCTGTATTTCTGTGTCTGGCTCCTCCAGAGCTCTGCAGAATAGGGTCAGGCCCCTGCTCTTCCCTTGGCCTCAACCCATCCCAGAGTGGTGCTGAGGAGCACACAGAGCTCCTCGTGCCTCATCTTGGCCAGACTTTTATGACTGGCTGGAGACTTGGGCTTGTTCTGAACTCTTCTACCCTGTGCATAGTTTGCATTTCCTTACTGTGAATCAGGATGTGCCGAACTCTGCAGGACAGCTCCTCTTTTCGCTCCCTGAGACTTTTCCAGGCAGCACAGAACCTCCAGTGCTGGTGCCCTTAGTGCTGCTCACAGCATGGGCTGTGAGGATGTGCCTATGGGATGGGGTGCTGGGCACGGGCTGGGTACTGGTGTGCTGAGCAGGATGGGTTCTCCCAGCCTTGCCCTTTCTATCAGGCTGAGGATCGGCGCTCAGCACTGGCTGTGTCATCTCCTCTGGCTCCCTAGCATGGGAAATGCTTTGTTTTTGGGCAGGATTTCAAGCGCTCGCACCTCCCAGGAACGTCCATCCCAGCAGAGCATGGATGAGGAGGGCAGGAGCCGGGAGCTGTGGGGAGCCCCTGGCTGGGGGCCTGGCCATGGCTTCCAGCACGGCCCTTGATTTATTTATCAAGTGCAGCAATCTGAAACGCAGAGGCAGCAGCCAGAGAGGGCTCCACATCCTCACAGCCCTGTGGAACCCCAGCCCTGAGGCTGCTGGAGCTCTGCAGAGGACAAAGACGGAGCCTGGGGCAGCTCTGCAACATCAGCTCGTGCCCTGGAGCAATGGATGGGGCTACATACCCGCAACTTGCAGTTTCCCTCTCTGCCCCAGGGACAGGCATCTAGGGACCAGCACTGCTGATGGAAGATTGAGATGCCAACAAAACTTCCACCCCAGGAGCTGGTGATGTCCTCAGAGCTGCTGGGTGTGCAGGGAGGCTGCTGTGCTGCCCCAGGCAAGAAATCCCACCAGGGTTGTGGGTGAACTGTTCCAAGAGAAGAGGTTCCCATCCCTTCCCAGAGGTGCTCTTCCCACAGATCTCACACTGTGCTCCAGCTCAAGAAGATCCTCCTGGCCACTGTGGCATTTGAGGGCAATCTTTTTGGGAAGGATGGGGTGATAAAGAAGAGGGGAAGAAGGGGTGGAGAATTAATCTGCCATTGCAGCATGTGGAACCAAGATATCCTTAAGCCCCAGGGGAGAGAAGAGATGCTGTACCTGGGGAGTACAGCCCTGTTTTAGGGTTTGGTCCCAGCCCCGTCATAGCATCCCCCAGATCCCAGGGGCAGCCCAGGTCCCTCTTTGCCAAAGTTCCTGGGGGGTGACAGTGAGCTCTGGGGACTTCAGGAGAAGAGGAGGAGGGGAAGGGTAGGGACCAGAGGGCCAGAGGAGCTGCAGCCCTATGTCACATCTGTGCCCTGCTTCGCACCAGAGATCTTGCCCTCCCTTTGCACTTTGTCCCTGCAGGCCAGCACAGCTCTGCCAGTGCTCCCTGCAGCAGGGTGCATGAGATGCTGGGGTTGGGGTGGAGGAGGCAGCCATGCAGCTGGCCCTCAGTGCCTCTATCCTCCCTGTCCCTGGGTTTGCCCTCGGCTGCCCACCTCCCTGCTGCTCCAATGCTGTGCTATTTTTCCCAGAGCCTGGGGATGGCATCACCTCCTCATTTTTCTGGCTCTGTGGTGAGCAGCTGGATGCACTCAGCTTTTCTGTGTCCTCTGCACAGCATGGAGAGGGAGGCAGGCTGGATGGATGGGGCTGGTCTGGGCAGAAAACAAAAAGGTGCCACGTTTCACTCAGAGCTCTTCACTCATCGTTTTCAGCTTCAAGCAAAGGCTGAGAAAGGAAAAGTTAAAGGGTGAATTTCAGCTGAAATGTGAGGGCAGGAGGGCTGCATGAGCACTCAGAAGAATTGCACACGAGCAAATCTGACCCTGGAGGGATGGCACGAGGGAGTGGGATGGGAGTGGGAGAGCAGGGGCTGCTGCTTGCAGAGGCAGTGCAGGCAGAAGGAAGAACACCTGCAGGGAGGAAGATGAAGTAGAGCTTCAGCTCATTGCTCAGTGGGGAGGAGGAACTACTAGGGGAGGATGCAGGGAATACAGAAGAGTTTGGTGGTTTCCTTTTTTAGCTTTAAGCTTCATAGACATCCAGACGTGACCAGATAGCTAATGAGAGGGGAGGAGAGAAAATAGACCAGAGGAGTAGTGGCTGGGTTAAAGAAACATAGATGTGTGGGGAGTGCCCATTATATGAGGTCTGGGGGATGCTTCAGGGGAGAGGACAAGGTGGAGAGCAGCAAACCTGGCCAGAAATAAAAAGGGGGGCTATGAACCCATCATTACAGTGATGTTGGACCAAATCAAGGCGAATTATTAAATGGTTTCTACATCCTAATATGATCCATTCACACCAAATGAGCCTCGTGCCCTCATTTTGCAGGGCTTGTGGCGAGGAAGAAGGGAAGCTGTGATGCTGTGCATCAGTGCACTGAGCTGCTAGACTTGTCCAAAGTGCTTAAGGGGATCCCAATATCAGCCCTGCTTGGGGAGATCTCCATGCAGGAGGCATCAGCATGGCCACCAATACGTGAGCCAGCTCCTGCCCCTCTCCAAGCATTGCCCCAGTGCTGGGCATAAGCTTGCACCCATGCATGTGCTAACAGGCTCCTGAGCTGCTCTGTCCTTCCTGCCACGATGTTTTCCAGGCAGATGATTCCAGGTCAGGGCTACCCAACACTTCTGCCAACGTGGGGGTGTGAAGGGCTGGGAATGAGCAGCTGAGGGCGAGGGGCCCTGCTGCATCACGGCCGGATTATGGCAGCTTAACACATCCATCAGAACCCAGCTGGCCTGGCTGCAGGGACGGCTCAGGGAGGCTGCTGGGGATCAGCAAAATTGCACATCCCTGTGGGAAAAGCACGGCCTGCTGGTGGGCACCAAACCCCCAGCATCCCTTTCCCAGAGGGGATTCTAGGCTGCAAGTAGCTCCCACATCACCCCTGCATCCCCTGGGTCTGTGTCTGGTGTGCTGGGATGGTGTCAGACCATTGCTCTACAACCAAGGGTGAGGCAACACGATGGAAATGGCTTTGCTGGCTGATCGTGTTGCTTGCTTTGTCAGCACTCAGAAAAATGCAGCACACAAAAATGTGCCCTCCTCAGCAGCTGGGAGCAGCGATGGAGCCTCGTGGCTCACAGAAATACCCTGCCCTGCACATCTGTGTTTAGGTGGTGTGATTCAGCAGCCCTGCATGTCACCCATCCCATCAACCTCATTGCTCTGAGCATCCCCAGGGGCACGTCACACAGCTCAGGTCTGCTCCTCTGCAGCAGTCATGAGCACAGCAGAGACACATGCATCCTTCCATGGCTGTTCCTGGGCTCTGCCTGCACCGGGTTCCTCCTCCTCTGCCCTCTGAAAGGCGTTCAGTGGTCCCTCCACAGTTCCATCTCTGCCCAGATCTTTCCTGATGAGCTCGGTGACACATCACCTGCTTGCCACCAGATAGACTTTCAACACCAATGGAAAGAACTGAGCCAGCACAGAGCTCTCTGGAAAGGGCTTTGGGCTTCTCTTGGTTACCAGAAAGCTGCAACCTGCCCAAGAAGACCCAGAAGCTCCGGCTTTGCAATGACTCTGATGTGTGTTTCAGCTCCCGTGGAGCTGTGATCAAACCTTTGATGGGGAATGAGGGGAAGGAAGGGAAGGAAAGAAAGGAAGGGAAGGAAGGAAAGGAAGACCTTTCCGGCAGCTGTGGTAGAAGTGACAGCTTTGTCTGATGCAAGAGCATGGGAAGTTTGTTATCCCTGAAACAACCTGACATGCTGGAAAACTGCTAAATGTGGGAGGAGGACCTTTGGGATTGGGTGAGTGTCAGCGGCCCCATGCTGAACACCTTGAGGATCTGTGCAGCCTCTGCTGCAGGCATGTCCAAGCACTGAGTCATGGTTTGCTCCTTGTGACGACTCATCTTTATATTTTTGATTCACGGACCTCTTTGTGCACAAAAGAGCAAGCTGTCCTTGCCTGCTATAAAGATGTGCTCAGCAAACGAGGTCTTAAAATGGAAGCCTCCCCAGACACCTGTGTTGAATTGGACTTCTGCAATAGGAAAGCGCATTCCCTTTTTGCCTTCTTCACCCCAACACCTGGGCTGCTGCTCTTTGGCAGCAAATCCTCCCCATCTCCAGGCGTCACTGCCACCTGCAGACACCCTTCTGCTGAACAGCAGGATGGGGAGGAGCAGCAGGGGCAGCAGGCATGGCAGGGAGGTGCGGGGCAGCCCTCTCCAGTGAAGCCTACACACCCAGATGCAATTTCATTCCGGGGCAATTTTGGCAATGAGGATAGAGAGAATACTGCAAGAGAGAAGCTGGGCAAGTCACCATAGCCTGATGTGTGCAGAAACCCAGCAAGGCAGCTCAGTGGTGTGACATGCAGGGAAGCCAAAAGCCCAAATGGACACAGCTGGGAAAAGCAGGCAGAAACAACAGATAGAAACACATGGAGAGGTAACAGGGAGGGAGGGAACCACCTCTCAGCTCTGCCTGCTCCTTGCAGCAGCCCCCAGGTACCTCGAGGTCGGGGTGCAGGTAGAGGACTTGGGACAAACCAGTGTGGGGGACCGTAGAGATGGAGAACTGCCCTGCAGAGTGGAAGAGGCACTGATGGGCACCTGCTATAGCCTCAGCTCCTGGGGTTAATGCAGTGCTGGGCAGTGCAGAGCAGGCAGCAGAGGAGCACAGTGTGGAGTGGTGACTTGGGGTCCCCCACCCCCTCCCCCCATGGATCAGCAGATTCCTCCCACATCTGCGGCATGCACAGGAATGCTTCTTGGAGTTCTGTTAAGGCGGCGGTGAGGCACGACGGGCTGCGCAGCGGCTGCACACTTGTTTCCTAAGTGCTCCCTCTCCTGGGCTGTGGCCACACCATCCCGGGGAAAATCCAATTTTTTTAGGCATATCGGGCTGAGCAGCCTGCAGAGCAGCACTGGGGTCTCCCCAGGGCTCCAGGCAAACCCAGATCCACAGGGGATTCACCAGCAATGTTTTATACCTGGTTATTCTGCAGGCCAGAAGGGAAAGGCTGTGTCAGCTTTCCATTCGCCTTCAGCTCCAGGGACCTTGGGAGCACAGGGGATTTAAAAGGAAAAGAAGTAGCTTCCTTCAAAGAGTGGAAAGATGGGGAATGAACCTGAGGGACGAACAGAAAAGGTTTCTGCTGGGCTGCTGTGACTCAGATATGGCATTTTCTACATTCTAATAAGAGATGTCAAGTCATAGGTAATTTATTCATGGCAGGCTGATGCAGTTGCTATGGAGAGCATGATAGGAAGAAACTCTTTTAATGCATAGTCTATTGAGGAGGAAAGCATTTGTCAAAGATAAAACCTTGGTGAGAGGATAAAAGCAGCAAACAGTGATTAGGGACATTAAAAAAGAAAAAAAGCCATCTGAGGGCACTTCCACCACAGCTGTGATACTGTTCCAGGTTTGGGAGGACCTACCAGGACAGGGCATGGCGTTGGCCATCACAGCTCTTGGACCACAGGCATGGACCAGCATCTTCTGAATGGGATTTGCGTGCTTCCTCTGAAACAACAGTGCGTGGTGAGCAAAAACCCCATGGACTGCCCAATGGATGGGCGTTGCAGCCCCAAGGGAGCAATGAAATACCGTAAAGGCAAATGCAGAAGGGCAGCTCTGGTGGTAGATGTGCCTTGGGAGTAGGAAGGCAGCTGATGGCACCGCCTGCTCCCCAGAGCCTGCCTATCATTTGTATGGCAGTATCGCGTAACGGGGAATTCTCAGTGAGACTGGGAAGCCAGCCAGTGTTTCCCCTTGGAAACGCCTGCCTCCAATTATTCATAGTGGTAATGAACTTTAACTGCCTGAGCTGCTGATCCCAGCACCCAGCAGTCACCTCAGGCTGCTCTGCTCTCCCCTAAAATGATTGCATACCTCCAGAAGCCCAGCTGGAGTCTGCCTGACCTGCTGGGATGGGCACAGCTCAGTGCTGTCCGCAGGGAGGACACCTGTGGCCGATTTTAACCTCCATAATAAAAGCCAAGTGCATCCCTGGCTTTGCCTTGGTCATTTGTTTCTAAATGAAGCATCTCTCACATAACTAATGGTCCCCACCTGTACCATATATCTTCCTGCTGCTTAAAGCAGACAAAGCTGGCAGCCTTTCCTCGGCTTGCTGATTCACAATGAGCACAGGGTGATGTTTGCCTGAAAGTAATTTCCCTGATACAGGTCAGGGTTGTAACCTGAAATGAAGACCTCTCCCTGCAGAGAGGCTCACCACCACGGCAGGGGCATTTCACATGCAGTAGCCTGCAGATGGATCTTGCACATTAGTGCTGAGGAAGGCAGAGGCAAACATAGAAAGTGAAACGTCTTGTGGAAGGAGCAGACCTGGAGGTCAGTGCCATCTGTGAGTGGGGGACCTTTGGGAGGCACCATCCCACGCCCATAGGGCAGCAGAGCCCTTCTGGCAGCTCAGGTCATTGCAGGGAGCCGGGCACAGCATGGACTGCAGTGGGGGCAGGACCCACATGCACTCAGAAGTCCCTTCCATGAGGATGTGGGGTGTCACACTGCTTTGATCTCCACATAACTGCCTGAGCGTCTTCCAACTGCCTTGGAACCTGTTCCATGCCAACCAGCCACCAACAGCCAGCAGCAGCAGGCACAGCCAGGGCATAGAATACCCTAAGAAAGTAGAAGCAGGAGGCTCCCAGGGCTCATATCCTTCCTCAGTGTTTCTCCTATGCACTGCTGAGCCCGTGGGCTTATAGGGCAGTTCCTGGGGTGATGGGGCAGCAGCTGCACCAAGAAGACCTGAGCTCTCTGGGCCATGCAATGGCTGAAGAAACAGCCACTGTGGACAATGAGGACCTCTCAGACTATTTCAGCATGCAGTACAAGCAGAATCTGCTGCCCTTGCTCAAGTAGGGAGCTCCTCCACTCCCTCCATCCACTTCTGTTTCCTCCACCCCTGTAAACTCCCATCCCTTATGTCCCCCACTCATCTCCTTACCTCCACCAATTCAGCCTCTCCTTGCACCTCCCTTCACAACCTTCAACCCTGCAACCCCTCCTCACTGTCTCCATGGAATCCCCTCTGGAGAGCTTTCCACCCTGGTTCTGGGAGACTTGTGCTGTTGGCCCAGCTCTGAGACAGGTCCTGGGTGGGGTGATGGGGCAGAGCAAGCCAGCATCCTGCCAAGGTGCTGAGCCCAGCCAGTCACCACACTGAATGCTTCTGTGGCAGGAAACTCAAACTGACCGAGGAGGACTCTCTGTCTCCATTTATTCGCCTCCAGGAGAAGAAGAAAGAAGCCCAAGAGATGCAAAGGGTTCTGGAGGATAAGGAAGAGGTGAGAAAGGTGGAAGGGCTCTGCTCACAGCTGGGATGGCCCATGGCTTTTTGGAGGGTGGCAGTGAGCATGGACAGCTGAGCCTTGTCCCCTTTGTGCTGCCAGGCCTTCAGGGTGAGGATGGAAGGCATCACCTGCAGGTGGAAGGAGCTCTGGGCCAGGGAGGCTGAGCTGAAGGCTCACATGAAGAAATCTGAGAGGACCCTAAAGGTACAGCTGCCCCTCCTCTGTCCATCCAACACAACTCTGAGATGCACGGCCAACTCTTCCCCTTCCCTGGGAAGGACTGTGGGAACACCTCTCTGCACGGATCTCCCTTAAGCCCTGAGCTGCCCTCAGGGCTTTGTGCCAGACACGAAAAGCCCTGGGAGAGCCAGTGCAGCACCCAGCTCATCCTGCACCACTGTGATCCCCAAGGGCCCCAGGCAACCCCACTGATTGATAGCAGTAGGTCTGAAAAGCAAAGTGCCATCCTAGGGGCTTGTCTCCAAGAGCAAAGTGTTGGTGCTAATGAGATGGCCCGAATAAGTAGAAGGAAATGTGTTCCAGGGGAAAGATAACTTCTTACAGCACTTCTGCATGACACAGTTCCTTCTTCTCTTGCTTTCCTTTCCCTGTGTGCATACATATGTGTATGTATTGATGGGGAAACACTGACAGGAAAATGATAAGATGCGAATCCAAGCTCTAAAGAAAGCTGGCAAAGAAAGGAAGATGAAGATGCAAAAGGAGAGTGAGCTCTTGAGAGCTAAGAAGGAACTGGAAGCCCTGAAAATTAAGCACCAGAAACTCAGTGACAGAGTGCAGAACTACTCCATCTTTGAAACCTATCTGGAGGATGTGGTGAAGATCTCACAGGTGAGTATGGGAGGCAGCTCATGGCCTCAGGGAGGGCCTTAACTGGGCATTAAACCTAGAGAAGATAAGGTACATCCAGGAAATTCATAGCATTTGGTTAAGCCCAGAGGCCTCAGATGGGATGGGAAGAGGTTCCCTGAAACCAGGGTGAACCAAGGGAATCAGAGTTAAAGGAAGAGAACCAGAAAAGGAGGAGAAGGCTTGGGAAAACTAAAGGAAAACTATTAAAAGGGGTAAAGGCACAGGGATGAGTGGAATGGGGAACACTTTGAGTCACTGTTTCATATCACATTGATGGTGTGGGAGGAGTGCAATGCTGTCTAGAGATGGGAACCCAGGCTGTATCCTTTCAAGGAAGCCTGGGCATCATTCCATGCATCACTCTTTCTCCTGGGATGCCAGCTGGCCCCCTCCCAGGTCCAGGTAGATCAGCGCAGGCAGTTGCATTTGTGCTTTGTTTTATTGGAGCGCTGCTCCTTTGGAGGAGAGGTGCAATGTCTCACCTTGCTTATGGCAGCTCTGGGAAGAGCCCAATGAGAAGTTACCAGGGATGAGGCATTGCTCACATCCCAACTTGGCTGGCACTCCATAAGAGAGGGAAGACATTCCAGCTGGGGCAGGTACTGCACCTCATGAACAGTGCAAGATTTACCATTATGATGGGGGGTGGGATTACTGGGATTACTAACCCCACTGTGCTGCAGTTTGAGGAGATCCAGGCAATCATTTGGCACTACAAGATGCTAATGAGGATGCGCAAGGCCCTGCTGCAAGCAGAACTTGGGCTCAGGGAGGCAAAGGAGAAAGCCAAGGAATTCAGCCAGTCTGATGAAGATGAGAGCCTGCAGAACAACAGTGACGTGGATCAGCTTGAACTGCGTTCTCACCAGGCTCAAAGGGATGTTCTCACCAGGGTGAGGAAAGATGGGGCAGGCAGGGGAAGATCTCCCAGGCTGGAATGAATTGAATCTCATCAGGCAGAGCTGGAGAGTGGGAGGGTGGCAGCGGGATTCCCAGCTCCCAGGGAGCACAAAGGGGGTGAAACCCATCAGGAGCCAGCAGTGGGATGGAGAGGCTCCTGGGGCAAGGAACAACTGTGATGGTATCTGGATCAGGTTATACCACACCAAGCTGGACCATCTCCAGCAAGCACGTGATCTTCCCAGAAAACCAGTCGACTGTGGAAATTAAGGTCTCCAAATCAGGGTCTCCAGTGCTAAGGCAGCATCTTTGCTGGGTCACGTCCACATGCTGCTGTCTCCTCTCCTCTCAGGAGTGTCTCTGGGCTGACATGCAGAAAACAGCTGCCAAGAAAGCCCAGGAGCTGGGGACCATCAAGATGGCCATCCTTGGCCTCTTCCAGCATGTGAGCAAGCAGATGAAAAGAAGCCTGAATGTGCCAGTGGATGACAGCTACACACAGCTGAGCGTGGTAGGGCCAAGCCAGACCACTTCTCCCTGCCCAGAAAGAGGAGCAGTAATGACCCTCAGCTGCCCAAAGGGAGGGGGGGTCCTCTCTTGGACAGAGGACATCAGGGAAACCTGGGTGTGGGTCCCTGCTGTAGGGTGACTGGGGGTGGGAGCCTGTCAGGTCAGGGCAGGATGCGGAGGTCAACCCATGGCTAAGGTCTGGATTTTTTTACCCCTGCCCTGAACTCAGATTTGCCCACTTAAGATCACTCTGGTGATGCAGATCCACCAAGGCCTTATCCTCCAGTTTAATCACTGAAATCTGTCTTCCTAAAGGGCCAATAAGCTCCCCCCTGCCTCTTGCTCCCATCGCTACTGTGAGACACATTCCCCAGCACTCTGAGCTCTACCACCTCTCTTCCCTCCCCTAGATTCAGCAGTTTATCCAAGACCTCATGGACATCTTAATGGAAGTGAAAAGAAAAGGGCATACAGAGCCATTAGCATGCAGCTACGCCTATGGGACTGCGAGGAAGATGCCAACTTGACCTGGTCTGCCAGCAAAGGCCCAGCAGGGGTGGGAAGGGTGAGAAAAGGACAGAGAGCCCCACAGATGTTATAGACTTTACTATAGGTTACGTCAGTGAAGTTTCATACCTTTCTTGCCCTTCCCTCCTGCACTGTCACTCACGCCTTCTCACACTATTAAAAACAATATGTTTTAAGATGTATCCATTTCTTGGGGTGGTTGGGACCATTGGAACAGCTCCATCCCACAGCTTCATCCAAGAGGTGCCTTCTCTGGCAGGCGGGATGCTGGTTGCAGAATACAGCATCCCAGGGATACAGGCTCAGATAGGGGTTCATGTTCGCACCTGGAGCTACCACTCAGTTGAAGCTCTGAGATATTCAACAGGAACATCACAAAGGAGGGGGACTGTGAGAGAGCATCAGAGGTTTTCCTCCATCACCACACCCAGTGGGAACGTGGATTTCCCTACGCAGCCACTCACTGTGTACCCAAACCCATCCCTCTGCTGCTGTTAGAAGTGTTGACAGGTGAAGGATGAACCAGCTGAATGAATCGCAGCAAGCATTTGCTCGTTCACTGTGAGTCCTAACATGATGAATACAGAACCAGAGGACTACTTTCACACTGTGGGTTTCAGGTCTCAGCAGCAGAACATCACCCTGTGCAGCATCTCGGTGCGATGCAAACGCAGAAGAAAACACAACAGTGAAAAACTCAGTTGCAGAGGCAAGGGCAGTAATTGCTCCTCAGCTACTGTGTGTGAAAAGAGAGCTCATTTCTTTCTGAAACCTTGACGTGTTAATGCTGTGTGGGCCAAGACAGGCCCTGTGTTCTTCTGAATAGATCACCAGAGCAGTGGGAGGTGAGTGGCATTCTGCATTCCAGCTGGCGAGGAGAAGTAAAAGATGTTGCAACTTTATGCAGCCACCGTGTGCCCACACTTTAATGATTTCATTATGTTCCTGCTGTAAAATGGAGATTTGGCTGTCAAAGAGGAGCAAGAGTGGGCTGCTCCTCAAGGTGGGTGCTGCATGGTATGCCAGCAGGGAGAGGTTCATGGCTGAGGTCCAGTGATGGCCAGGCTATCTGCAGGTCCAAGATCAAGGCAGAAAGTCCAGCTGGCAGGTCAAGATGAGGATCAGTTATAAGGCCATGCACTGGCTTTCCTGCTAGGCAAAGACCAAAACTCACAGGCTGAGTCTCATGGCTGTCTGCTGGAAACTCCTTGGGCAGCAGCTCTCCATACCAGTGCAGGATCTGAGATCCCTTCCCCTATTGCATCTTCTCATCTTGCACTGCCTTGCATCCTGGCCTCCATTGCTCTCCGATGAGACCAAACAGCAGCAGCAGAAGGGAAAGAGAAAAACAGACAGGAGAGAGCACATCTTGGTGAGGTCCTCAGGGGTACCAGAGGTTGGTAAATGTCTTGTAGAAGCAGTGGTGACGATAGAAAAAGCTGCTGGAAAAATCATCTCATGACTCATCCCAGCAGAGATGAGGTTGTGTGTTTGTGTCCTTGCATCTCCTCTCTGCAGAGATACATCCAAAAGGACCAGGAGCATTTATACCCACCCTGAGAGGTGACTCAGCTGTCTTCTCTTCTTCCACCCATGGCCACCCCCTCGCCATCTTCAACATATTTCATCAGTGGCAGCTGCTGGGACTGATGGAAATGGGGTGGTTGTGCCCAGGGAAATGGGGGCTGCAGCCCTGAGCCTGCATGGGGTAATCATGGAGAGACCTTGGAGAGACTCAGGGTCAGGCTGTCCACTGCCAACAGGCTACTGGAGGGAGTAACCAGCAGCTGTGCATCTCCAGAAGGGAAAAGAGTTATTCCCAGAGCCCTGCCAGATGGCTTTGGCATGAGCAGGGTGGTGGGATGGAGCTGAGCCTAATGCCAACCAAACTGTAAGGACAGGGGGGTGACACAGGAGGTGTCCAGGTGGGAAAGTGTGAGAGCAAGGTGTTTCCCTGAGCATCACAATGACTGCAGGGCTGCCTACCGGCCCCATCTGCCTTGTTGTGGTGGGTGAAGCAAAAGCATTGTGACTCACACTGCTGTGGGAAATGGAAGCAAAAACTAAAATTACCTGATCAGATGTCAGGGTTTAAGCTCAGTGATGCTGCATATAACCAACTGTTTGTGTGTGTGTGTCTGTTAATAGTCTGTCTTTTCCTTGCAGAATTGCAGGGTTTTGGTTTGTTTGCATTGTGTTGCTTGATTTTGAGTGTCAGGGTGTTGGTTTTTTTTTTGTTTTGTTTTGTCTTATAAAAGTTGTTTTGTTCTGTTTTGTCTTCTTTCTCTTGGCACAGAAATGATTTAAGCATTGGCTAAATCCACAGACTGTTGATAGAAGATCCCCATCAAATTGAAATGTTGTCACTGGTTTAATCTGGACTCTGTTAACATTTCCTCTGGAGCAGCCTGCTGTTCCATCAGTGTGGGCAGGAGCTGGAAATGCAGATCCCCGCTGCTCTGACCCCACCACTGATAGTGGGATTTCCACTCTCCAGAGAAGCCAGGTTTGTCTGGTGCCATTGCACACCCAAGTGATGGGACGGGTTCTGACACAGAATGATGCTGTCACCTGGA
Organism: Phasianus colchicus; assembly: GCF_987193195.1. Lineage (NCBI taxonomy): Eukaryota > Metazoa > Chordata > Aves > Galliformes > Phasianidae > Phasianus > Phasianus colchicus. The sequence continues at coordinate 2,255,696 of NC_143455.1, forward strand.
GATATGCTTCTCTCAGGTGCTCTATGAGGACCTAGGACAACCCCATGCTAGCACCAACTGCTGTCCTCAGTAGTGACTTCAGAAAACATTGCTGGCTTGTTAACCCCATAATTAGCACTTACTCAGGACTTGGCATGCCAAGCATCATTGGATGCCAGATGGCAGACATGAGAGTCATTAGACCCAAATTAGAGCATTGTTTCTGCATACGTAGTTTCTATTCAAGAGAGAATGTGGTGCCAGAGATGCCTGGTCCCCCCTCAGCAGCCACTGGAGTAAAAACACATCGTGTCTGTGAATGACTGTGAGCTCCTTGGTCCTACACATCTGCACAAAGCCTGTCCTGCCTCTTTGCCCCCAGACTGCCTCTTTCTCCTCCTTGTTATGGCCACCATGAGGTGCTTATGAACCAGAAAGGGAGTCTCCTGCCTTCCCAAAGACTTTTCAGCCTGATCCAGAAGTGAAATGTTAGGTCATCAGCCAGAAAGAGAAGGGTCAGGCTTCTCAACCCTTTTGTCTGTACTCCTGCAACACCAGGGGATCCCAAACGCAGCCTGGCTTTAGGGGACTTGGTTCATGTTCTGCTCCAACCAGCCTCCTGTGACACCACCTGACACACCTCTGCAAAGGTCCCAAGCAGGAGAAGACGTTTACAAACGAAGCTTCCAACAGACATTTATTAGTTTGGGTTGAAATCAATGCACGTGAAGGAGTGTCGCTCCCGTGTGCTGCACACCTTTGCCATCAGTTCAATACAGGCCAACTGGGATCATACGGCCAGGACAGCAGCCTTTCTCCATGACCAGCCATACAAACACAGCCATAAACACAGAGCAAAGTGAGTCAGGATCCTTCCCACCTCCTTCCTGGCCATCCTCCCTGCCCTACAAGCACTGGGTCCTGTGGCCTCATAGGGTGGAAGCAGGGATTAATTTGGGGGTCAAACTGTGAATCAAGAGCTCTTCCTTGCCTTTGGCTCCCTGTCAGCCCAAGCAAGCAATGTGGCTCTGCTATTCCCCCTTCCAAAGAAGTCCTGGGGAAGGCCAGCACAGGGAGGGGCTTTCTAGTTCTTCAGGGGCTGGTCTGTTGTCCACAGTCAATGCCCACGTTGCATCATGTGTGTGGCTGCAGAGTGATGAAGTCAAGCAACCACAGGGCAGGGAATGAAAGAGCAGGGAGTAAGAGAAGCCCCATCTGCCCCACCAGCTCCAGGCTGGATGCTACTGAAGATGGTCCGTCTGCTTGAGCAACAAGCACAGCACCTTATTGCAGTGTGGAGGCACCTCGTGCTGCTCCACAGGGCTGGCAGAGCAGAGGGAAGCACTCTGACCTACAGTGCTTCCTCCAGGGTTCCACATCCCCAAAGCAAAGGGACGCAGGGACTGCAGGCAGGCACTGTGCGATGCAGGAGGTCACCAACAACAGCACAGCACATAAGGGGGCTTCACACTGAGACCTCAGAGGACACCAAAAGCGGGGTCCCAGCTGCATTGAGTTTTATCCATCAGGTGCAAGGAAAATAGACTGATGGTCGTGTTCTCACTGACCTGGGCATGCAGGACAGTGACCCAGGCAGGAACATCATCCCAGGACTGCAGCAAACAGCAGCAGCACTGAGCTGAAGGCCTCAGCAGCTTGGCTACAGGGCAATCAGAGCTCTTGGGCAGCCACCAAATGGCCCCCACATACCACCTAGTGGAGCCATCCCATCCTACAGGGGCAGGCAGGTTTTGGAGATGTGAGAGCTCTTCACATCTTATAAAGAAGAACCCTTGTGCTGTCATGACAGGCATCAGCAGCTTCAATTGTGCCATCTCAACATGGGTCAAAATCTTGACATGCTCAGAGGGGACACCAGCATCTGAGGCACTGGGAGACCTCAGGGTGCTGTGATCTTTCACACAGGGATTATGTGCTGGTCATGGTGCCAAGCCTGGAGGCACTGATGGGCACCAGAGGTCAGGGCTGAATGCCCTCCTGGCAGTGCAGGTGTCCCTCACCTGCTCTCTCCAACTTTCCCTGCCATGTTTCTCATTTCCTGTTTGGTTTCCGTTTCCCATTGCATTTTCCCCTGATCTGATTTTATCTCCTCTCCTGTTTTGCTCTGCTTTCCTTTTCCCTTGGAGCTGGAACTGAACAGTGCAGTTCCCTTGGAACTGAACTGACAGTGAGGTGGGAAGGGCAGGGATCTGCTTGTAGTTCAACACACTACATCTGTGCTCAGGTGACAACTTCACAAAAATCAGCCCTTCATTCAGTTGCCTTCAGGGATGGCCCTTCCCTCCCCACAGCCCTACCCGGAGCCATAAAAGTGATGCAAACACAACAAAACCCGGACCAGAGACATTCTCCACAGAGTCCTTTGGAATCAGCCCACAGAGACTCACGAGGTGGTACAAGGCCAAGGATGAGATCTGCAATAACAACACGTCCAGCGACACTGGATGGTGGATGCTCCCCAAGCATTAGCTCCAATGCTTGTTTAGTTGCTTTGTCCAGGGGAAGAATATCTCTGGATATTCTTGTTTGCTGCACACATCTCTTCCAAGCAGAGCTAAGGTAGAATTCAGTGTTTGTTGATGTCATGGAGGTTTGGCCATTGATGTGGCACCAAGGAAACATGCCATCATTCAAGCTTGCACCAGCCTGCATGGAAAGTCTCGTCAGTAGCGGTGCTGCAGTGGAAGTGTGAATAATGACGGGAGGTTGGAACCCTCAGAGGAGAGCAGGTTGTGGACTCTGGCTGGAGACCTGGGCAGGAAAGGAAAGAAATAGGAGACCATGGGTCGCAACCGTGTGATCCCCTTGGTGCTTCCTTCCATGTCCTCAGCCTCCTCCCAGCAATGACCACTGCTTCCCTTCCATACCCTTTCTCAGGACTCAGTGGGGCTCTGACACTTTTCTTCAGTGACCATCCCATAGAGCAGGGCTGCACCCACTGGTCCTTCATGCAGTGCCAACCAACCCACCCCGCACTTGGCAGCTTCAGTACCCCCAGGAAGTCCTTGTCACAAAGCCCAGCACACTACCGTGGTCACATCCCACGCAGAGGAGCTGGGAGCTGGCTACATGATGGAGCAGGTGAAGCCACAGCACTCCTTGAGCAGGGTGAGGCCCGTTTTGGTCATGTACGGTGCGGAGGTTTGCTGCCCCCTGGAAGTCATTTTCTTCTCTCTGACAGGAGCTACAGAAAGGCACTGTAAGCTTCAGATGTGTTCTTGGAGACAAGGACACAAGCCCGCTGCTTGTTCTGAAAGGTCCTCTCAGCACAGCACTGCTGCCCCAGAGGAAGGCTGGGTGGATGGCATGACTTGTCACTTTAGGCAGTGCATGATGAAATGGAAGGAGCTGATTAGAAAGGGGCCGATGAAGTACACGAACCACAAAGTGACACCTGCTTAACCCAGCTCTCCTAGGACATGCTGGCTGAGAAATGTATGGAAGCATTGCATCTCTACTGACTGGTGATGTTTCCAGCACCAGCACCTCTCCACAGAGCTAGTTCTACACGGAGGGATGAAATCTTGGGACCAGACTGCTTAGGGAAGGGAAGAAACTGCCAGGGAGGTTCAGTGCAAGGAATATAACTCATTGTCCACCTACTTGCTTTCTGGAGGTAGCTTTTGGAGAGCTTACTTTGCAGGAATTCTGCCATTTCTTTGTCTTCTTCTCTCTCCCTGCAATAAAGAGATTGTTTAGCACATGGGAAAGGAGCAACGAGGCATCCAGAAACATCTGTCAAAGCGTAATACAGATCTGAGGAAAGTTTGTCTGTCCTCACTGCAAGGAATAAGTTGTTCCCAGCTACCTGAGCCTCTCAAACTCCACATCGTCCACCAGGAAATCCCGTGTTTCCACCAGCTTGTGGATCTGCTGCACCAGTTCCTCCTCCTTCTGCTTCTCCTCATTGGACTTCTCAGTCTCTGCAGCACAAGAAGTGTATTTAGCTCCTCTGCATCCCTCCCGTGCAAAGTTGAGCCAAGCCAAGCTTGCTCTGCTTCTGCTCCACTTGGGAGTGGCTTTGAGAGGGGGATAAAAGCCAACCCAAAGTAGGCACATGGATCCAGACACACCTCAATCCACCCAGGTCTGCTGTCATCAAACTCAGATTTTTGACTTTTGCCCTTGAAACTTCCATGGGGATGAGCACTGTGAGATGTAACTGTGAGCTTCACAAGGCAGAGGGGTCCCTAAGCAAGGTGAGATCCCACCAGTGAGGCTACCTTGCTTAGAGACCCCTCCTCTGCTTCCCTAGGGGTCCCCACCCTGCACTGCTGAAGAAGGTGGGCACCTGACCCCCAGCTGTTCAGAAAAGTCAGATTCAGGTGTCATCCTCCCGACAAGATGTGCTGAAGCCACGTTTCCCACACCAGCACACCCAGCCGCAGTGTCAGCATGGCACTGAGCCCCCACCTCTGAGCACCATGGGACCCATTTGTGTCACACGTACAGGAACCTTCAAAGCCCATCTGGTTCTACTCCCCTGCACTGAACAGGGACACCCACAGCACCATCAGTGCTCACAGCCCCATCCCCTGACCTTGGGTGTCTGCAGGGATGGGGCACCACCACCTCCTTGTGCAGAAAGTTAGTGAAGCCCTGGGAAAACTCTCACATCACTGCGAACTCATGTTCTATACAAACTGGTATATAGCAGCAAGCAGAATACATAAAAATCCTTGGGGATTGGACTGGAGGATCTAACTCTAACTCAAAGCACTCTGTGATTCTATAAGATGATAGAGCTAGTGCTGGGGAGTGTTAAATATGGACAGCTAGCTTGGGTGGAAATGGTAAATGCCTGTGTAGCACTATTTAATAACAATTTCTGAATTCAGCATCCAGCTCCAAAATCAATCTAGCTCAGGATGGATCAATCTCCTGTCTTCCTTCAGCTAAATAAAAATGCAGCAGAAATCACAGCATGGAGCCAGCCCGCAGGCAGGGTCTCAGCAGCCCCATAAGCTGTGTATTGATCTGCAGCTTCAAGTCTGCTTCGTATTGATGGGAGGTGCTGCTGCAGGGGTCTGGGTAGAAGGAATTTCTCATAACCTTTGTGTTGTTGGAAAGATCCCCAGAAAATAATTTGCTGTAATATTTCGGTGCAAACAGGACACTTTGCAGCATCACTCAGAAACATCAGGCTGGGCACAAACATACCAGCTACATGGATTTGGTTAATGATCTGCACTCCTGGGTTAGAGCACACCAGAGTTAACATACCCTCCATACAAACACTGCTTTTTCCTAATTGCTGATGTCACAGTCCATCAGGACCACCCTTTGAATTACTAAAGGCACTTTAAGCTCAAGCTTCTCATTGCTGCCTTCAGCAGCAGCATCTCTGGGAGCATCCCAGTGTGGGAGCTGGCCAAGAGCTTCCTGGGCTTCATGGAGATCTTTCTGCTGAGCACATGGCAGGGTGCAGCTCTACAGAGCCTTACCAGGAAGGGCAAGGAGCTTTTGAAGCTCCTTTTTCAGCCGGCTGATTTCTTTGCAGAGCTGAATGTCATCCATCCTGCAGAGACAAATGAAACCACGGTGGTTAGCGAAGCAGAAATCTCCTCACTCCAATGACAACAACACCTCAGTAAAACCTGGCACGTGTGCCAGGCGATAGCATGGATAGCATGGCAATGGGGTACGGGCTGTTGGCTCACTGAAATCAAGGAACTGTGATCTGTTCTTCACCCTACCAAGCTCTGCCAAGAACCCAACATGAAGCAGGACCTTCCCAAGGCCATCCAAGCCTCCAGTGTAGCAGTGCACTGACGCTTTGCAGGCACATGGCAGAGCATCCAACCTGGCATCACACAGCTGAGATTTCTCACAAGCACCACGTCTGTGAGCAGTGCAAAAGCCCTAATTCATGCTCTGCAGATAACACACGATTGGATCCACGAGCTGCTGCCACAGATGTGCTCCTGGTTCCCTGTGAGGTGTGCACTGCTAAGAGCCCTGTCTGCTTCTCCAGTAATCCTGCAGCCCTTCGCTGAGTCACCCCATCAGGATGAGTCACACTGGAGCTGGGGGCACCAGAAATATTAATTAGAGAGAGGGAAACCAACAGAGCGACAAAGAGGAACCCTGTGTGATACTGCTGTAGGAGGAGAACATCCCAGGAGGAGGAAGCCTTCCCTCTTGGCAGAAGTAATGAATTGGCAATAATAAAAGTTGTCATTTCAATACAATCTGGGAGATAGCAAAGGCAAGCAGCCGGGTCGTTGCTGCTGGAGCTGGGGTTGTCTCTGCCACCTGAGACATCTCGCTGCAGCAGGTTTCAGTGTCTTCCAAGCACGGACATCTCAGCAGTGTTGGAATGTGTTGGTCTGACATTTTCAACAAGAAGAAAACACTGATTGCTGACCAGGCGACTCACATCACTGTATGGTGGCACTTCGATGAAGGCGTTCATCGCCCTGAGTCCTACAGTCCACCTGACCCTAAATATGATTTTTATTTCCCTCCTTGTGTCAAAAGCCCCACTCCAACCCCGAAGCCCTATCCCTTGTAGCCCCGATGTGCAGAAGGTTCCTGTGTCCCCAGCTCTCAGGGCAGCCCCAGCTCCTCCTGCCCACCAAAGCTGATGCTCCCATGGCTTCGCTTCACAGGTCTGATGCTTGAGCTCTGACGTGCAGCCCTGCTGTTCCCCAAAACACCCAAGCAATGAATGATGCAGCTGTGCCCACCCCAGGATGTGTTTTCTGTAGGTGATTCCCAAGTGCAAGCCAAGGACGAAAACAAATAATGAGGTAAGAAGAACCACGAGCTGTGAGTTTTGACAGCACCTGTGAGATTTAGGTGCCGGTTGCCATGGAAAACATTCAAGCATTTCACTTTTTGTGACTCCCAGAAATCCTCTGCAATCCCAACAACAACGCCTCAGCCCCAGGTGAGTGCTGTGCTCTCTCTGTGTCCACCCCTGGGGTCAGCCCAGGGCAGTGCTGGCAGCCCTGTCTCCATGGTTCTGGCTCAGAACCCAGTGCAGAGAGTACTGTTTACCCCATGCTGCAAATGAGCCTTGCAGCCCCTTTGGTCTTTGTTTTCTCTCAGCTCCCTTCCTGTCTGCTAAGCCAGTGTTAGGATTGTGTGCACCAATGGCTCCAAAGGGGCCGTGCAACTTTGTCACATGGGCTTTTCTCTTGTCACCATCCCTCTGCATTACAATGGCTTTATTTCTGCCTCTTTGGCAGGGACACATTGATTCTGGCACTCTCTGGACACAAATCCTCCATGCTGATGCTCTAAAAGGGGAGGAAGGGCTGGGAGGCCATAAGGTCTCCTCCAACCCACCCATGATGTGATACGATTCGATGATAAACTCAGGTCCTGTGGCTGCCCATGTCAGGGAGCAGCAGTGAGCCCCCAAACCTTGGGTACCTCCCCATGCCCAAACCAAGAGCATCAACCTGCAGAGCAGACGTAGTGCTCAGAGAGGACCATGGGCACATTTTAGCTCAGTCAAACACGTGCCCCCAAATCTGCACAGGTTGGCTCCCAGCACTCACATGTATCGCAGCTCTGACTCCCTCCTCACCAGGATCTCCCTGATCCTCTCGATTTTGAAGAGCTCCCCTTCAATGTCATCAATAGTGGTGGAGGAGTCAGCCATGGAAATGATCTCATCCTCTGCAAAGGAAGCAGGAGCTCCGTCAGCCAGCAGCAGATGTTAAACTGGGTGCTGAGGACAACAGGGCTGTCCTGCAGACACCACGCAGCATCACCAGGCTACACATGCAGCTTGAACTTCTTTTCTAGGCTACCCACCGGGTGCTGCAAGAGGAGACAGCCCGATATGGGAAGTCACCACCAGATACAAGGGCACTGAGCTACAGCAGATGTGTTTTGCCTTTATTTGTGCTCCACACAAAGCTGAGCACCAGAGCAGCTCTGCTCACTGCTGCAGCAGCATCAGACCTCTTGGCTGAGCAACCTCAGAGACACAAGCCTGTGTCTGCATCCTCCTCCAGGACATGCCAGGGCCAAACCTGGGACCATATAACACAGAACCCCCAAGGAGTCATGGTGAAGGTCCCGCTGCAGCTCCCTTTCCATTGCAGGGTGGGTGAATCCCTCCATGTACCCAGCAGGGCAGTGCAGTTTCCTTATCCCCTGGAGTGCTGAGCATCATCTCTGCAACCCACCTGGGGAAACTGAGTCAGGAAAAAGGGATGCCACTTGCTCCAGACCAGAGGCAAAACCATCCCAGCAAACCACAGGAAAAAGAGGCTGATGTATTTTAGTGGCAAGTTCGGGGATGGGCAGGATGAGAGCCCAGAAGCAGAGCTCTGCTCTCACCACCAGCTTTGTCTCTGCCAAAGTCTGGTGTCCCGCAGCTCCCAGCCTGCTCTATGGGATGACAGCTGAGTTTCTGCTCCTAGGCCAGCTGTCACCTCGCTGCCAGCCCAGCTCCCAGCATCACATCACCCAGCTTGTTATCTCTGACGTGCAGCAGTGCGTTCATCACACAGTGGCTAATCCAGCTCTCCTGTGATGTACAGGCAGCACAGGGTGGGGGGGTTGGGGGGATCAGAAGCTACAGCAAAGCCAGGCTATGAGAAACACTAACAATCACATACATCAGGGGAAAACTGAGCTTCCTTTGGATCCCCACAAGGCACATCTCTCCTCGGAGAGTTTCTGCAGCCCTGGGATTGGCCCAGTAGGGCAGGGAGGGATTGCTGTGAAGGCACAAGGCAGAACACCCCACACAGTGGTTCTCTACCCATCACATAAAGCTGCTGGAGAAACTGTCCCCATTGAGGTATGTTTCTGAAGCTGCTGGTGAAGAAAGTTGAATAGCAGAAATATACGTAGTTCAGGTTGGAGTGACTGGTTTGGGGAATAGTTTTCCACTCTTTCTGGCTTAGAAACTCATGAGGATTAACTGTAGCACATCTCCGCCTCCTCCAGCCCTGCAGGTACTTTCTACCAACACCTTCATATGGAATCCTTAAACATTCCCCACCCCAAGCTGTTGGGATGCTCTCAGGAGCCCCACCCTGATGGACCACTGGATATGTGAGCTGAGCACAGAGTGGGGTGGGATGTGCTGCCTTCCAGCAGTTCTTGTCCCTGCTGCAAACCAATGCTGGAAACTCTACCCTTAGCCTGCTTTCTACTGGCCTGAATGGGGTTGCTAGGGGACTGGACTGTGGTTGCTATGGGACCAAGGATGCAGTTTCTGCAGGACCGGACTGCTGTTGCTAAGGGACCGGACAATGGTTGCTAGGGGAGAGGGATGCTGAGCTCCCTTGTCCCAAGTATCCACCTGCTCAGCCACCCCAGGATGCTCGTGGCCCAGGGGATTTCGTGCACCTGAAGACAGGCAGGTGGCCATGGTCACATCTCCCTGCAGCTGACAGGGACAAGCAGGTAACAACAGGTTGCAGATGGAACAGCCGCCGTGTGCTTGTAGGCTCCCTGGGGCTCGGCTGTAGTTCAGCGTGGCTCTAGATCTGTCAGAAAAAGCTGCATTGCTCAGTGTCACTTCTGCGACCAGGCTGAAATGACAAGGCTGATTATTTCATAGATTCTCCAGTAAACAAAGAAACGAGCTCACTGCAGCTCTCATTAGCCAGGAACAAATCTTGGAGCACAGGGGTGGGTCTGGGGGAGGGAGGCTGTCACTGCTGGTCTGGGTGGGTGAGGGAATAGCCCAGAACATCTTTGATCATCGGTGGCAGAAGTACTTGGCTCAGGTCATCAGCCAGCTGCTTCCCAGTGGGCGAGCACAATGGCTTGGAACAGGTGTCAGCATCACTCCTTCTCCCTTCTCATCCCAGAACCTCATTAGCAGCAGCCAACCCATATGGGAGATGCAAATCCTCACCTGTGTACCAAAGGGAGGAGGAGGCAGTGCTGGATGATTTCTGCCCACGGTCACTTCCAGCAGCAGAGGCTGCAGGTCAGGAGTGTACTGAGAACAAGGGCAGGTGGAGATCACACAGCAGAGCCATGGCTGCAGGACCTGAGCTGGAGGCTCCCATTGGTGATGGGGTGGCACTCTGTGTCCCTCAGGTGAGATGTGTCCTGGGACACACCAGGAAAGGTGTCAATACAGCTCTAATCAAGGAGCTGCTTAGAACAGGAGAAGGGGCAGCTCCAAGTGAGAGCTCCTGCAAAATTAAGCCTGTGGACCCCTGGGGGAGTGCACTTTTCCCACTGATTCCTTAAAAACCCAAGCACCTTCTCTCTACCCCCTCTAAATTCAATGGGGAATGGAAAAAGTCCTTGGGATCATAAATGCCAAGCTGCTGCTGTGCTTTTGGGTAAGGGTGAGGCCAGCATCAGCCAATCCTTCATGCTGTATTTGGCACCAAGATTGCCCAAGGGCTCTGGAAGTGGGGCCAGAGACACCGCAGGGTGTGTGAACACCTGGGGAAAGGGGCACACTGCTACACTTCTGCATGAAACCCACCCACCAAACCTCATAAGAAACTAGTGAATCTAGTTCTAGAATCGTGCAAGAGACCAAAAGGCAGGAATCCTTCAGGAAACTGAAGTGGGACCAGAGAAGTCCAGGGATCTGCACTGTTGGTCCAAGACACCTTCTGGACAGGGCTGTGAGCATCTCCATCTAAATACTAAGCCTGCTTTCAGCAGGCAGTTGGACTCGAGATCTTCAGAGCTCCCTCCTGATCCAAGTTACTCTGCAAAGACCAACTAAGCTTTGCATGGATCTTCCCTACTAGTCCAGGAGATGCCTCCTCCAGATAGATGTGGGATGATATCAAGTTCCTGAAGCCCCAGCTACAAGCATGGGCCAAAGCACAGCTTCCCTGTGCAGCCTGGGGTACCCAGGGCTCCATGCATCCACTGCAGGTGGGAAGTGGGAACACTCAGAGCTCAGGAGGGACTAAACCTGGGCACACTGTACAGCAGGCATCTGGGCAAAGACTTCCCTGGAAGTGGTTTTACCAAAACTGAATGGTCTATAACACCCAACTCTAAGTGCCTCCTTACATCTGGGCCCATGCTTGTGCTGCTGGGAGTCCATTCAGGGATACAGGATGACCCAACGAGTGTGCAGCTCCCCAGGCACAGGAATCAGCCCCACACTGCCCACAGAGCTCTCCAACAGCCACTGCTTCAACCTGGCAAACTGAAGAACAGGAGAAGGCTTTGATTTCAACTTGGGACTGTTCTGATCATCACACACAGCCCAGGGGAAGCGAGTATTGTTAATGAGGAGTATAATAGCTGGAGACTTTCACTCCATATGGCTTTGATGCAAACATTTAGACAGCCAGCAACAAGCCCAGGATGAGTCACAGCAGCAGCCAGTGCAGGGCTGAGTTGCGAGTGATTTCTTTCACAATTTGAGATGGGCAATAGATTGGCAGTGCCCTGGGGAGGGAGGGCAGAGGTTTTCACCTGGGCTCCATCCCAAGAGGCTTTTAATTCAGCTGCGGGTTTTTCTCTGCCAGGGAAAGCAGCGTGAGCAGGGGGCATCCAGCTCATCAAAACCAGCCCTTGTTGATTAGTGCATATTTGATAATGAGAGTAATCGCAGCTCGCTGCCCAGCTCTGGGCAGTGTTTGCAGAGGTGATATGGTGCTCATACCCCTGGTGCCTTCAGCACCCTCAGCACACAGCCAGGCACTCCAGACCTGGAGGACAAGGTCAGATCCCTGCAGGCCCCCCACCCAGACACCTGCCATGCAGGGGGAGGATGGGGGGATAAGTCCTGCTGTGCTGGAAGGCACAAAGGAGGATTAAAACTTCAGGATGTGCCCCACAGAGCCAAGCAGCACCCACACACTGGCATCAAGCTGGATGCTGAAGTTTGCTCTGTGCCTCTCCTTTCTGCCCTTCTGGCTGCTCACCGCTGTCCTGCTGCATGCAGAGGTCTGGCGGGGAGCAGAATGAGACGGGAGCAGAAGGGGACAGGGGAGATGTCGGAGCGATGTCCTGGCAGGAGGTCTCCCCAGGCTGCGATGTTGCCTCCCACCCTGGGGCTCGGCTGCGGGTGACACCCCGGTCAGACCCCGTTTCCTACAGGAGGAACTGCTCAGAGTGGGGAAAGGCAGCAAAGGGCCGTGCGGGCACCCCAGGCTCCCATCACAGCCATGCCCACAGCAGGCACGGCAGCGCGGTGCCTCCACATCTCTCCGGGCTGCACCAGCGGTGCGGAGGGCTCCGTCCCCCCTCCACCACTTCATTTCCCCCCGCCATCCCTCCTCCCGCTTCTCTCCGTCTTTTCTCTCCCCCCACCCAACCCTCTCACCCTACGGGGGGCTCAGCGGCTCCCCCAGCCTCTCTCCCCCCGCTTCCCGCACCTCTCGGAGACGCACCGCGAGTCTCCGCAACCCGACGTAGGGTTGGGGGGTTTGGGGAGGGGGCAACACCGGAGCCACCCGGGGGAAAGTTTGGAGCTCACCTGGCGCCGTGCTGGCGGGCGGCCACCGGGTGGATTCCAGCGAGCCGTACCGGGGGGGAGTCCGGTTCCCTTCCATGTTGCAGAGCGGTGCGGCCGCCTCGCTTCTCCCCCGTCCGCACCGCTCGGAGCGGAGCGGTTTGGGGCTCCCGAGGCTCCCCGCCCCTCCGCCCGGCTCCCCCCGCTCCGCTCCCGCCGCGCCCTCTGCCGTTCTCCGCCGCCCCGCTGCCGCTCCCCGCCCTCCGTCCGCACCGCGGCCGCTTTCTTTCTCTCTCGGGGCGGTTCGGAGCTCGGCTGCGTGTCCTCTGTCTCCGCGCACCCCCAGCCCTGCCACAGCCCCGGCCTCTCCAGTTCCGTGCCACAGACTTGAGCAGCTTGAGCACGAACACGGTCCCATTCAGCCCAATTCATCCTTTGTGTGCTCTCAGCAGGGCACGGCTTGCTGCGGATAAATAAAGCATGCGACAAAAGCGGGACAAAGAACAGATGTTTCCCAGTGGGAGTTAGGTGTTGGTGTGGATCAGAGGTTTGCTGGCAGCACCTTGGGAGCACAGGGGCTGGGCGTGGGTCTAAAACCTTGGTGATCATAGAATCACAACATCATCTCAGTTGGAAAAAATCATTGAGTCCAACCATCAGCCTGACCTGCCATGTCCCATCCAAGCCTACATCCATCAGTGCCACCTCTGGAACACCTCCAGGAATGGGGACACCACCGTAGCCCTGTCCATCCCTGGGGGTGTTCAAGGCCAGGTTGGATGGGGCTCTGGGCAGCCTGGTCTAGTATTAAATGGGGAAGTTGGTGGCCCTGCCTGTGGCAGGGGGTTGGAGATTCAGATCCTTGAGGTCCCTTCCAACCCTGGCCATTCTGTGATTCTGTGAATCATTAAGGTTGGAAAAGACCACTAAGATCATCTATTGCAACCACCAACCCATAACCACCGTGCTCACTAAGCCATATCCCCATGTGCCACATCTGCCTTTTTCTTGAAAACCTCCAGGGATGCTGATTCCACCACCCCAATGCTTGTTCACCATGGCCACAAGGAATGAGTGCCTGGATCAGCTGTGCTCTGCACCTGGCATTTAAAGCACTCCAGAAGTTTGCTTTGCTCTCCCTAAAAACACGGGATCACCCTTAGCAGTGCAGAGTCACACTCAGAACTCTGATCCCACTGCACACACTGCTTGCTCTGCTGTGCTCAGTGCTATCACTGTGTACAAACCTCTCTTGCAGAAGATGCTCTACATCCTCAAGTCCACTGTAAAGAAGTTTTAATGGATCCACTCAGACACTGGAAAGGCACTGAGAAGCACAAAGGGCACTGAACTGCTTATTTCTTCAGAAGGGCATATATGTCTGGCCAGAATAACAAGATGGGAGTTATTAAATAATTCCATGAGCTTCTTTTCCTTGGGATTTGTCAAAAATTCAAGCTCACATCTCTCAATCCACTATTAACATGATTCCAGCATGTGATTGTGTTTCCTGGCTCAGAATTCACAAGCCTGCTGTTCTCACTGCTATCATCCCCTCTGCAGTCTCAACCTTCCAACCTGATTACAGCTGGAAATGCTTTCAAAGGTCCAAAACCACAGCCCTACTGCCAACAGTGTCCTTCTCTGCTCCGATAAGGTTGGAGTGAGATCACTTCTTCTGTTGCTTGATCTCTCCAGGCAGGGTTTCTTAATATGAAAGGTGAAACAGAGCTTAATTTTGCAGTTAGCTCCTACTCAGCTCTGTGTCTGTGTTCACAGTGTTATGGTGTCAACACATCTGATTTCAAGGGAAAAAAAAAATGCCTTTGGCCAGAAAAGTAATTCCTATCACAGCAAAAGCAGTGAAGAAGTGATGCACAAATAAATGTGTCTGTGCCCAGAGAAATTCACAACTGAAGTCAGCAGATAGAAAGGGAAGGGAAGGGAAGGGAAGGGAAGGGAAGGGAAGGGAAGGGAAGGGAAGGGAAGGGAAGGGAAGGGAAGGGAAGGGAAGGGAAGGGAAGGGAAGGGAAGGGAAGGGACCTGCAATTTTAGCTGTTTCCTCGCAATGTAGGAATGAAAATAAAGTATTGGGATAGAATGAGATACAGTATTGGGTTCAGTCAGCTGTGTGGATTCCAGTCCAGTCCATTGGCCATACAATGACATTGCATGCAGGGTCTGGGCACTGTTTCACTAAAAGCAAAGAGACATTCAGCATTTGGTGGTGAATGCTGCCTCATCTGCTGGAACTGATTCAGTGGGAACCACTGAACCATGTCACAGAGCACACGTGAGATCCAAACAGCACCAGCTACAGAGGACATCCTCAGCATCACCAGTTAAATCAACAAGAATTCACATGGCTCTCAGGTGTGCTGCTTGCACAGGACTGCTGTCATGCACCCCATTAACGAGCAATTAGAGTTCCTGAGGTATGATATGGTAATAAGGCTATAAGGGATAGATTCTTGACACTAAAACTGTTCTCTACTTGAGTTTGAATTCCAGGGAGAAGGCAATTTCTCAGTACGAAGTTCTGTATTATTGTTGGCTTGGGGACAAACCTACCTATAGTTATCCAGCAGGCTGTGGCATGGCATAGTGGGTTTGTGCCAGAAAACGGGGAGCTAATTATGCTGAAAGCACCTGACCTGCAGATAAACTGTAATCAATACACACAGAGATCATCTGCAATAGCATCACTTTTCCTTGTCTCTCCTATGAGCGCAGGAGGAAGCAGGGTAGGAGATCACCATGGCACTAATATGCTACGTATTAAATACATATTTAGAGAAATACTCTGGGTTTTGCAGCTGGCTTGTAAAGCTTCGGGGAGATGCTAATAAAGTTAATTCTTCTGCAAAGGAATGAGGTCTTCCCGTGTTCCTGGTCAAGTGACAACAGCTTCTGATGAGAGCTGAAAGCTTTTCAAAGCAGAGCTAAGTCATTAACGCAAGTTCATGAATTGTTTTCCACTTATGGGGCCACAGGTCCTGCTGTTCCCACAATTCATACCCCACTCACACCAGCCACAAGCAAGTAAA
This sequence comes from Phasianus colchicus, assembly GCF_987193195.1. Taxonomy (NCBI): domain Eukaryota; kingdom Metazoa; phylum Chordata; class Aves; order Galliformes; family Phasianidae; genus Phasianus; species Phasianus colchicus. The sequence goes on from NC_143455.1 coordinate 2,271,101, forward strand.
TTTATAAAAAGATCCATTTCTGCTGCTTTTTTTCCCATTTTACATACATATATATACATATAGGCATTAAAAGAGTCGCACCTTCTGATATGAATCTTCTATGTCACCTGTACAAATAACTTATAATCCATCTACACCATTTACAGCTGTACAAATTCAGCCCTGGACACCACAGACATGCTCTGACCCATGGTCTCATGGCTCTGTGAGCTGCTGGCTGCTGTGCCAGGGGCCATGTGCCCCCAGCAAAGAGCCCAGCGAGGCAGAGGTGTGCTCAAATCCATCACTTTGAGCCCAGTGTTACCATAGGCAGCAGTTCAGAAAGGAAAGATGTTGGGACAAGCAGGTTGCTTGACTTATTTCTGAGCCTTTCTAACTTCAGCCCCTTCCAAGGCCAAAGTGCTTGGTGCTGTCCCAGCATTAGTTGTCATTTTTGAGGGGAGGTGGAAAATTGCACTGAAGAACTGAAGATGGTTGCTGAGACCTTCCAGGATGTTGAAGTGCTGTGATGCTGTTGCCCATCAGCTATAGGTGCTGGGTTGGGGTTAAATGCTTTTTGGAACCAGGAGGCTCTTTATGCTGCTAAATAACCCATCACACACCAACAGCTCCAGAGTTGCTTTGCCCCCTGTAATGTATTGCAGTGCTAGTTTGGGGTTGTGTGGTGCATTCAAAGTGAGAGTGCATAAACCCTGAATTTGGGAACAGGAACCAAAGTTGTCTTCTGTGCCAAGGCAACAATGAGGGGCAGCAGCAGGAGGGTTTCATGGGGCCCAACCAGTCAGGGCAACCTGCAGGCTTGGAGGGAAGCATCTTCAAACTTGGATATCTGTGCTCCAGGGACGCCCCGTGGTGACACTGGAAGAGCTGCTGTGTGCACTGACAAAGCTGGAGGATTCCTCCTTGGGGCAGGGGATCCAAGCCAGCACCCCCGAGCTGCTGGGAGCTGAGAGAATCAAAGCTGATAGTGTCATAGAAAGGTGCCATGGATCCCACATCCCCTCCAATGTGAATTTACAGAATTCCTGGAGACACCCAAGATATCACAGATCGTATTCAGAGAGCCAACCAATGCACACTGTGTTTCTTCCATTACTTCAGCAAAGATGGGCCTTGGACACATTGCTCCATAAAGCAGCATTGGTGTGAGCACTGGTGTGAACGCACACCCTGACAACAGCAGGGGGAAGGAACAAAGGAGTCTCCCAGGGGTTCTGCAGGCTTCTCAGAACAAAGCCAGGCTGTGCTGCCTGGGCAACCTGAGTACATCACTGCCAAATATTGCACTGGATTTCTCGTGTCTCTGCTTCACACCACCCATCGTTCTTGCATAGCCCCTCTGAAACAACAGTGGGTGTCCCACCGACTACACGCATTGGACACACTGGCACGCCAGGCCAGGAGATGCCACCCCAATAAATATTAGTGCTAGCAACTGCTCTCTGATCCACAAGCACAGCAAGCACCATCACCTCGACTCTATTTTCTCCAGTCCTTTCCCTGAAATGAAAAGCTTGGAGGTTTTTCATGGCATGTGCAAAAGGTCAAATCTCTCAGTCCTTCAGGAGAGCTCTGCCCTGGCAGGGAGCCCAGGCTGTGGCCACCACAGCCATTCCTTGGCACACAGCTGTCCTTCCCAAGCCCTGCCCACCTCTGCAGCTTTAGAAACACCACCCTGGTTGCAAAGCCACTGTTGGCAGCTTCTTAGTGTGCTTTCTTTTTCCACATCTTCTATCACGACCCAGGTGCTGCACATCAGCTTTTTCTCCTTTTCTTCATTGGATGACACCTGCAAATGTGTTGATGGGCAGCAGCAGAGACTTGGGCATGTATTTCACAAGTCCCACATCCTCTGCTTCGTGCAGGCTGAATTTCATTGTCCTTGACTTTTGCAGGCAGTAGCTGGGCTCTAGGCAAGGAGACACTTCCAAGCTGCAGGAGGACAAGAACGTGATTACTGCTCGTGCAAAGCTGCCCTTGAGGGCCAGAGTCTGATCTCAGACTAAATCCCATCTCTCTGCTTTGACTGCAGAGCAGGGGCTGCCACACAGAGCTGTGCAATTGGTTTTATGCTTTCAGAGTGGTTTTGGCTGGGAGCTGATGTGTACCAGCATTTAAACACTAAAGCAGTGGCGTCAGCCTTGCTTACTTCAGTTCTCAGAAATTCCCACTTTACCTGTGCTCCAGATGAACCACAAACTCTGTCTGTCCCCCTCCAGCACTTCATATGTCACTGTCATCACTGCAGCCACATTAATCCCTGACTTTTCATAGGGCTGATTCCTCTGCCCCGACCTTCACATGCTTGAGATACCCCAAGAAGGACTGCAGTCCATGGAGAGAGATCAGCCCCACAGCACAATCTTTTAGACCTAGGATTTTGGATGTCCTTGTCCTTCTACTGCCTAATGACAGCACCTTATTTAAAACAGAAGAACCCTTTTTTTTCACACCATCACCCCAAGAGGCAAAGCTAGGAGAGCACAACCCATCTCCTGTCCCTGCAGACACCCAAGGTCAGGCTGGATGGGGCTCTGAGCACCTGACTGAGCTGAGGGAAGTTGGACCAGATGGCCTTTAAGGGTCCCTTCTGACTCAGACACTTCTCTGATTCCACTGTTCTTTGACTTTGCCCCGCTTTCCCAGGAAGGGCATCCTCACCTGATCACATTCCTGTAGATCCTTCTGCTGTCCTTGTCCAGACACAGTGTGAAGGGCCTCTGCTCTGTGCTCCTGATTTTGATGTTGCACGTCTTCAACTTGTTTGCCACGGTCTGGGTTGGGAGAGGAGGAAGAGCTCAATGAGTGCCTCATGCACCTGGCATGTGTGGTGCATATGGAGGAGACAAATGGCAGATATGAAGGGGAAAAAATGACAACATTCTCATTCTGTTTAAACTTTAGAAGTGATGCAAGGTGGCTGCTCTAAAGATGGAAAGGTCTCTCTTTCCGTGATCACAGCCTAAGGTTGCAAGGGCAGACTTTGCCAACTGGCCAAGTTTGCACAGGCTGGAAGGTTTGGGATGTCTGATGTGGAGCATGGCTTTCTGTCCTGGTGGACTTTGGTGGGCAGCACGGGCTGTGGCACCTTGGTGTTTCCAAAAGCCAGAATAACCAAAAGAGTGCTGGCTATCTGAAAACACCAGCTGAGAGACTGAAGGCTCCAGGGCAACCCAAAATGACCAAGGCGTGATAATACTTATGGACACCCAAACTGTAGGGATGAGTCCCTGCAGGTCAGCACGTCCTCTGCCTGGCCTCTCCTGGGGAGCCCTGGAGAAAATCCATCTCTCTGAGGTGGTGATTAGATTCACTGAAGTTCCTGTTTCCTGTTTATGCTTTGTTAAAGCATTGCCATAACAGCCCCTACTCTGGTGGGCCATACATGGACTGACACAAGTGATCTGGAGAGGACTGCAGCTGGAGCTCCATTAGTGGAGCTAATGGGGTTGATCCCAAACCTACAAATCCTCTCCCACACCCAAGCGGAGCCATGATGACTAAAGGACTAAGCCTTATTTCTCCACTCTGTCCCTTGAATCACACAATCACCAGTACTTCAGAGTGTCCCGAGGGGCAGCATTTGGGTTTGACTTGAGAAAACAGACTTTTCCAGGGAACACCAGCCATGGAAACTCCCAGAGCCTTCCCCTTCCACGGAGAGTTCCCCTTCACTGTGGTTGCAAGGGCTTTCCATTCACTGTTCAACCCTCCCAGGGTCAGGAGCACCCACAGCCACTTACTGAGAAGGATCGTCCCGACAAGTTGTTGATCCTAACAACTTCGGTGATGTCCACATTTAGGCATGCCAGATCTGCAACAGAAGCAGTGCGTTAGACTTTGGCAGCCTAGGCACAAATGACACTGAGTAATATGGTCAGATTCACCCTATGGAGCACCAGAAATCTCAGCAAATCTTGCTACCAAGCAGAGAAACCCACCTTCAGCTGTGTTGGCAGGGATGGCCTTCATTGAGAGACCCGTGGAGCGCAGGGACAGTGACACCTCCTTTGCCCGGTCACTCACCACGACCTGTAGGGAAGGAAGGCTCTGTTCATTCAGCCAAGCCATGGGGTGGCTCTGGGGAGCTTTGGGGCAGTTTTTCACAAATACGGGGATAGCTGACAGTCTATCAGAACCTTTCTGTCCTCTCCTGGAGTGCAATTCCAGGAATTGCAGGGAAAGAAGGAGAACCAGATCACTGCTTTTGGAAGGTCTATGCTATGCCTGCGGACATGGCCAGGTGCCCAGAGCCCCACTCACCTTCCTGTATGTTACAGTCAGATCTATGCCAGGGCCATCCAGAGTCGTCTTCTTCTTGGTTGGGTTTACCTCTGCAAGGGGAGGACCAAGAAGGATGGAGGTGTCACTCATCCCACCCATCTTAGGGCAGAGGACAGCAGTCCAAGGGACAAGCCACTCTAGGCACACTGGAGGCTCTGTGCCACCAAAAGGTTTGGTGAGATGGACTCGCTGTAGGGTCTGTGCTCAACCCCAGTGGCAAGCATCCACTGGATCAGGCACTGAGCACAGACCACCCTTGTGCCTCATGACATCACCTGGCTGAGACCAGGACCCAGCGACCACCCTCTTGCCTATCATCACATGCCAAGGGGGGAGACAGAGGAATTCAGGGCAGCTCCTGATGGCTGGGTGTGAGGGCTGTGCCCATGGTGAGGCCATGACTGATGTAACCCCAGCTGTGGGGTTTCACGGGGAGCAAACGCACCTCTGGGGGAGATGCTGTCCTGCACCTGGGCACACAGCTCCGTGAGGAACACATCCTCAGCTGGCTCCTGAGCCGAGCTGCTGAAGAAAACCTGAAAGAGAGGGAAAACTTTGAGAACAGTCATCCTGTACCATCACAGAGGGACTGTGGCAGCAAAAGTGGGACATCGTCAAAGGGAATGTGTCACCTCATCACGGGGGACAGATGGGATGAGGAGAGCTGAAGCACAGCAGCACGGCACGCCTCGCAGTGCACAGCGCCGGCTGAGCCATGGGGCATCGCCACTGGGTGTCACTGCGTGCTCACAGATGGCTGATCCCAGCAGATGCCCCGTGCTGGGGGAGCAGCTTCCAGCTGCCTTAACTGCAAGGCTGGTCATTTCTCCCTGGTACACCTGAATCAGCTGCTCACATCAGATCTATGCAGTGCTCTTTGAGCAAAATATGAAGATAAGCTCCTGGAGAGCTTGCCCTCCACCCATCTCTTGTGGGACTCAATCCTCATTTCTAGGAAAGCACTCTGCAGCCAAAGAGGAACAGTGTGATCTTAACCAAAACAGCAAAGCAGGCTCTGTGCTTCCACATCATGCTCTGTATGACAGCGGGGCAGTCTGAGTGCTTCTGTATGAAAACCACATCTGGAGGCAGTTCCTCTTCCCCCATTTGAGTCACCACTCTTTCACTTGCTCCTGACTTCTATCTTGGAGGAGAAATGAGTCGAAGAAAAATTCAGAGGGAAAACAAAATCCTCAGCAACTCACAGTGCAGATCAGGTGCTTGCAAGCTACATGTTATTAATTCAAGTCTTGGCAATGCTCCACCAATAATTAACAAAGCTCTTCCATCTCTTTGCAAGCCATGTTTGTTCATGCAATGGCTGCTCCTTTGCTGCAATAGATCACCACATTGGCTGTGGGCAGCTTCAAAGGAGATATGTGCTCTGATACCACCCTGAGCTTTGAAGGGGGAAACTGCCAGATGAGCAGATGGAGGGCTGATACCTCAGGACCAAATACAGAAGTGGCAGTATCAAATACCAGGTCTCACCCTGCTACCATTTCAGAGAAAAGCTGGCAGGAAACAAATAAATTAGCATTTCAGGAAACCCTGCAAATCCTCTGCAAGGTTTTGGTGAAGGCACCCAGAGAACCTCTGTTTGAAGGGGTGGCCTAAAGCAGCAGGAGATGCCAGAGCTGCTCAGCAAACCTGTGACCAGCAGAGCAGGGAGCACGGGGTAATGTCTGTGTTTGCTTTGCTGACTTTCAAGATCCCAAAATAGCCTTCCAAGGATCACTGACCTATCCATACCCATAACCTCACCCCTACCTCTAACCGCTGATCTGGGAGTCTGGTGAGGAGGGGGAGGGCTGGGGGCACAGGGACCAGCTCAGAGCTGCCCAAATCCCGCTGACCCAGGGGCTCTGCAGAGCACTGCCAGCAATGGGGAGCAAGCATTGGCAGCGCCACGGGACAGCACAGCATCCACAGAACCCACCTTCACTGCGTACACCTGGAAGCAGACGGGCTGGGCGCCCATACGGACGTAGTAGGCAATGACATCAGTGATGAAGAGATCAGTCACCAGATGCTTGCTTGGAGAGGAAGGCTGAGGGGGAAATCGCAACGAGGATCAGCCTCAGTCACTGCCTTCCTACCAAATAAGGGGCAGTGAGCTCAGCTGCTCTGCCATGACCTGCCAAAGCCAATGGGAGAGTGCAGGTTTGCCCCCACCTCCCCACATTTCTTGCAGGCTGTCAGTGCTGGCTCAAACTGCCAGGAAATGAGACCTGGGGTATTACAGCAAATGCCTCGCTTACATTTGTTTTCTTGAAATATGCCATTTCCTGTCCCTTGGCCAAAAAAAAAACCACCCCATCATAGAAAACGGGTCTCGTGGGCTCAACACCAACCCTGGCTGCCTGCAGGGCATAAGCCCCCATCTGGGGAACATAAGGGCTTTGCAGGCACGAACTCACCCCTGCGGGTTTTTGGGCAAGGGATCAGTGCTGGGGGTGGGGATGGTGCCTCGTACCATGGTGGCCAGCTTGGGGATCATGTGGCACAGCGTGTTGATGTTGCTCTCATACCAGGGATCGGCTCTGCCCAGGTAGGCAGCCACCTCGCAGAGCTCCTCGGGGCTGGAGGCAGAGGGGTTCTGGTGGAGAAACACAGCTCAGGGCACGGCCAGGGCTCACACCTCACAGGAGGCAGAGGGAGGCACTCAGGGGGGTCAGTCCCTGGGATCCCCCTGTCCCTCCTCCTCCAGCAGTGACCAGACTCACCACAGCTGCCTGCGTGCCCGGCTGCCCCGTCACTGGCACGTAGTAGAACTGCAGGTTTAGCCTTGGGGTCAGGAAGACACGTCGTGTCTCTCGCTTCCTTGAAAGGGAAGAAAATAAATATAGCCATGCCTGAAAGGTGAAGAGGCAGGAAAACAGTGCCAGGAGATGACAGCTGCTCTGCAACAGAAGCACACACCCTCCCTGATCACCTCCTGTGCCCAAGGCAACACAGCAGCAGCAATGCCCCCAGATTCCCAAATCCAGATTCCCAAAATTTATGGGATGTCCCATAGGTGGGCTCATTAGGTTCCTTCCCTTGTGCACTGGAAAAATTCTTGCCTGGTTTGATTGTTATTTTTTTTTTAATCTATCTTATGAACAGAATGGAAAAACTCCACATGTGCACCATTTGGGCCATGCAGCTGGTGAAGATGGCAGTTGTTCAACGTAAGTGTGGCGAAGCACTGACACAGGTTGTCTAGAGAAGATGTGGATGTCCCTCAAGGTGTTCAACAGTGAACTGGATGGGGTTTTTGGCAATGTGGTCTAGTGAAAGATTTCCTTGCCTACAGCATGGGGGTGAGACTGGATGGTGTTTGAGGGTCCCTTCCAACCCAAACCATTCTAGCATTCATTCCAAGATGAATGCATTTGGGTGCAGAACATCCAGGTCCCATCCCGTCCCAGGTAACCCCGCATCCCAACCCATCCCCAACCACGATGGCTGCTGCAACCAAGCAAAGCTCCTACTCCACCCCCCCTCGGCAGCTGCTCACCGCAGGGAATGGTAGGCTTGGGCCAGGCGCCCCAGGATGCGGTCATCCCCCAGCAGCACAATGCGGGCAGTGTGCAGCCTCAACAACGGGGCCGTGGGCTCAGTGGGGATCCCCACTCTCCTCTGCACTTTGGCTGCAGGTTTCACCCCGGAGCTGTTGCAGCCGGTCTGCAGGAAGGCCACGCTCTCCAGTGGCGAGGGTTTTTTTTTAATGCCACCTTTCCTATGGAGCCGGGATTGCTCTGTGTCAGCACTGCACGGGGCAAAGGGCTCCTCGGAAGTCGGTGGCAGATCCCGCTCGATGCCGCTGTCGGTGGAGAGCACGGAGAAGCGGGTCTGCTCACAGCACTCGCAGTCTGAAATGATGTCCTGGATCTCAAAGTTGTCCAGGTCCTGGCTCAGGTGATCGGGCTCGCAGCTCTGCGACAGCGGGCGGATGAACAGCACCAGCTCCTTCCCTGCAGGCAGGAGGAGCTCAGGGAGGGAAATGCAGCCAGACTCAGGCCCAGCCTTCGTCCTGCCCCAGCTGCCAACCAGAGGGCCACCAGCAGATCCGGATTGCCCTTCCAGCCCCATTTCCCAGCTCAGCACCACTCTCATCGGGTGCTTTGTGTGCACCTCACGGGTGTGCCCTGCTCATCTTTCCCTCCCAATCCATCCCTGGGGCCTCACTCACAGAGCTGATCATCTTCGGTCCAGAGGTGGAAGCTGATGTTGGGGTTGGGCAGCGGGGTGCCCTGCAGCCCTTCCAGGGGAGCACCACCTGTGGGAACAAGGGTTCTCATAGCACGTGGAGCAGGCAGTGCACAAAGCCCACTGGTGCCCTACTTCAGCTGTTAGAATAGTCCTGAGCCCCGGGGTTCTCCCACCCCATCACTTCTGACCAAACTCAGGGCTGTAATCACACACCCCTGCTCTCACAAACTGCACAAATGAAGGTCCGTGCACTGGGAAAGGGAGAGGTGACATGGGGCAACTGAGGCGCAAGCAAGAGAAGGACTTTGCTTTGCTGCAGACAGCAGAGAGCTTGCAGAACAAATAACATTCATTTTGTGGATGGGCTGTGGGAGAGTGATGGTGAGGATGGGCAGCACGGCGGAGGCTCACCTGGTGGTGAGGAGCTGAGGATGGCACTGTAGATGCTCTGCAGCCTCTCCATGTGCTGCCCGCGGTCTGCAGCCACTTTGCTCCCCGTGCACTCGACGGCCATCACCACCTCCTGGAACCAGTGCTCAACCTCGCTGCTGGGCATGCCCTGCCACAGAGGTGCTGTCAGTGCCCCCAGGTGTAAGAGCAGATGCTCCATGGGCAGAGCGTTGGATGATGGCAAATGGACCCTGTGCTCACGGATGAGCCTGTATTGCGGTCCCAGTGCCCAGTGGGACTATTAGGAAAACATATTGGGGCCATACGAGTGCTGCTGGTTACCTGGAGCTGCATCCTCAAGGCGCTGAGGTCACAGTCCTCGCCCAGGGCTGCCTGCATAGCGTGGGTAATTACATAGCACATACACGCCCGTGGGCTCTGGGAGACACGAGCTGCCTCCGTGTCGGTGAGCAGAGCCTTGCAGATGGCTTCAGAGAGCAGCTCCGGGTCAGCAAAGATGAAAATCCTGCATAGGTGTGGTAGTTGGGGACATCAACATGCAATCAACAAATTGCATCGCCCCAGCCCACACCCTGCCATGGAGTTTGCCTCCAAGTTTTCTGTGCACCCAATATTAATTCAGGGTGCTGGAAAGGGACAGCTTCACTAGAAAATTCAAAGGGTATGGAAGAAATAAGTGATGATACATTTGAAGAGGTACTACTCACTTTTCCTGGTAGGGGTAGGGGTCGCTTCTAAGACTTTGTTCAGAAATCACCATCCTTTGGTAGAGCATTCCTAACAAAAGTGAGAAAATCAGTGCACAAGGGCTGGAGCATGAAGCAAAACAACCTGGCCTGGCTCGTGGGAAGGGCTCCAAGTGGGTCAGCACTGATGGGAGAGGGGAGGTAAGGGCCAGGAGTTGGCCCTGAGTTAAATATAACCACAGACAAAGATAGGCCACGCTACAGAAAAATAAAACTCCTTCTATTCATGGATAATTTCCTGTATTTCCCTTCCTTTGTTTAGACGATTATGAGCTCAGAGGAGAGCTTGGCGCAGGAGGAAAGGCTGACTGCTGGCCATGGCCATGGGGCCACGTCAGGGATGGCGCTGGGTACGGGGATGTGAAGAGCACCATCCCAAGTGTGGAGGGATGTGCTTCACCCACCCAGCATCCACCCAAAACCAGGAAAGGGGAACTCTTCCATCCAAACATATCCTGAAGACCTAAGGCTGGGCCAGCCTCGCGCAGCAACCCCAGCCACAGCTTTAGGCAAAGGCCAGCTCTGTATTCAAACCCCCCCAAATCAGGGGCAGAGTAGGGGAGCATCGTACCTGGTGCCATCCTTTCCATCTTCAGCCTGGCAGCATAGTCCAAACCAATGGTGCAGAAAGGCTTGGGCAGGGTGAGCAGCTTCTTGCAGAAATCATACACTCTGCTGCAGAGCTCATCGGAGATGCAGGGAGCCTGGGGTGAGAAAAGGGCAGCTAATGAGATGCTGCAGGCAGAGATCCCAAATGGGCTCTCTCCATGACAGACCCTAGGAGGACCCTCCATCAGAACCTACCAAAAGCTGCGGGATGCATTCTGACCAGCTTTGGAAAGGTGCTTGGACAAATGGGCTTTATTAGCAGCGTGACTTCCTGCACCATCAGCACCAAGAAAAGGGGGAAGGACCCAAGTGTGACGACCTTCCCTCCCAAACGTGCCATTATTTCTGACATCACATTGGGAAATGTGTGTCCATCTGTGGCAGAGCAGGGTTTGGCTGGGCTATTTCAGTACAGGAATAGGTGCTCCCTCCCCTGCCTTCTGATTTCCCAGGATCTTCTCCCAGAGAGATTACCTTGATCAAGGCGTACATCAGCGTGTGCAGGAGGGGAATGATGTAATGCCTGTAGTCACCTCGCTCTGCCTGCGGGACCAAAAGGTGCAGTCAGCACTGGGGCACCCACCACAGACCTGCGTGAGTGCAGGGTGATGCTCCTGGGGCTGGGGGAGATCTGGGGGCTCTCTGTGGGCCACCGGAGTGGGCAGGATGTCCTTGGGGTTGAGGACAGGTCCTGCCTGGTGGGCTGCCCTTGTTGGCTACAGATCATGAGGGGTGAGTGGTGCACCACCAAGGGCACAGTATCTGCAGTGGGAGATGGCAAAAAGTGTCTATCTGAGCTCACTGGGGAGTGCTTTTTTGTTGCCCCCCTTTTCTCCCCCCCAAAAAAAACCACCCAAAAACTCAAATAGAAACACAAAACCTCTGGGAACCCTCTGGGAAGGGCTTGTTGCGTTTGGTGGGTATGGGAGAAGAGTGGTGAGGGAGGTGGGATGCTCCCACATTCCAGGCTGCAGGAAGGCAGCTGGGAGCTCCCACACAACTCCAGCAACAGGAACAGCCCCAGATACACTTGATTTCTACCCCAAAACCTCATGGATCCTCACTGCCAGAGGGAAGGGGCAACTTGTTATATTGGTGTGCTCAAATGGAAATGGGGCTACTGCAGTGTAAAGGTGCTGCATGCTGCTGATGCTCCCCCACCCTCATGTAGCTCTGCAGAGCAGATAAGAATACATAGCAGGGCTGGCAGAGCCTTGCTGCGGTGATGCTGGTGCTCAGGGTCTCCTCCCAGCACCTCTTTTCAGGGATGATGTGCTGCTGCTGGATCTCAGCTAAATGGAACCGATGGCAGCAAAGCTTTAGAAATGATCGATAAAATGAGCAAGGTTGAATTGCTGAAGCCAGCTAATCCCTGGGCAGAGCCCTGGAGGAACTCAAGCATGAAATTGCTGAGTTATTATCGGTGGTTGGTGCTGAGTGCTCAGGGCTGCTGCAGTGTCAAGGGACTGAAAAAGCGTAACACTGATTTCCAGGGAGAGCTTTAGGGAGACAAAGGGAATTACAGACTGGGAGGACTATCAGCCCTCTGAGAATAAGAGCAGCAGAGGAATAACAGCTCTAATGGGGGGGACGAAGGGGTGGCTAATCTCAGCCCCAAAGGGGGACAGAGGGAGGTGACAGCAGAAGGGTCTCTGCAAATGAGGGCACTGGATGAAACGAGGCATGCTCACACCGTGCCCAACTACATCACCACTGCTGCAGGTGCTAAAGGTGCTGAAGGTTCACCCGAGTTCAGAAAATGAGGAGATGCATCATTGAAACACAAAAATTCATCCGTGGGTTTCTGCACAATGCAGCCAGGACAGGATATGGGGCAAGGTGTGAGACCACGCGGAGGAAATGAGTGGCACAGAAACTTCCCCGGTAGCTGCGACCACAGGGTGGCGTGGGAGTGGTTGGAAGGGCTCTTCATTTTGCTGCCTGTGGGCTGCAAACATCATCTGCCCCTGGCTATGAGGCTCCAGTTCGTACAGCCTCCTTCACTGGGGCTTGTCCAGCTTGGGATGGGTGAAGCCCCACGGAGATGAGACCCTCCACCTGCAGGGCACTGTGAGGCACTCACCCTCTCCAGCTCTTTCACCAGGATCCGGACCAGGATGGGGCTGTTACTGGGATTCTGGTCAATTTTTTTGTGCAGGGTCCATCGCAGCATCCCTGAGAGGTGAAAAGTGGGGAAGGTGAGGCTGCCCCGCAGAGCAGTGGACTGATGGATGGGGAGATCTGGGCTCACTGCCACCACCACCCATGGGGATCTCTCCCACAGCTCAGTGTGGCTTCTCCAATCTTTGCTTCACCCAGTGACCCTCAGCAAGGGATGGGGCATGCTAATTGGATCTAAATAACTGCAAAACATCCCATGCACTCCAAGTAAAATCAATGCCCCAAAATGAATTAAGCTCCCAAAGGCTGCAGCAGCCCAGCTGCTGCCTGAGGCTGAGCAGTATTCCCCACCATGGCGATGGAGGGATTGCAGCTGACTCCCCAGCAAAGAGCTGAGCCATGTGTGGCAAAGCAGCAGCCCCACGGGGACAGGTTGGTAAATTCCAGGTGGGGCTGCCCCAGGGGCTCACCTCGGTCACTCTGGCAGGCAGGGTGGTGGCCGTCCAGCTCGCGCAGCAGCGTGCGAACACGGCGCAGGATGTCCGACTCCACCTCTGTGGGGACATGAACATGAACAGCCTGAGCACCCAGGGATGGGAGCAGGGAAACCCTGGGATGGGTATTGAAAGCATCAAATTTGGCTGAGCATCAGTGGCAGTCAGTCAGAGCCATTGGGCAACCATACCCTGCAGGCATGGAGCCATGCTGAGAGCAAAGCTCGCTCACAGGGAATTGGTAGAGCAGAGAGGGTCTGCTCTGAGTGAGCTCTGAAGAGCCTCTCTCATTGGAAAAACACAATCACATATTGAATACAGAAGCTGAAAGGCCAAAATCAATGCTTGGCACAATGAATGAGCAGAAGCACCTCTGCAGTTGGGCACCATGTGATTTCAGCCTCATTCCCATCCACCATAGAATCACAGAATGGTTGGAGTTGGAAGGGACTCCCAAAGGCCACCTGGTCCCACCCCCTGCACTGAGCAGGGACACCCACAGCTCTGTCAGTGCTCACAACCCATCCCCTGACCTTGAATGTCTGCAGGGATGGGGCACCACCACCTCTCTGAGCAACCTGTGCCACTGCCTCACCACCCATAGCGTGAACACTAAGGGTGTTTTCCTTATATCTAATCTAAATCTCTCCTTTCTAAGTCCGAAATCATTTCCCCTTGTCCTATCACACAGACCCTGCTCTAGAGTCTGTTCCCTTCTTTCTTATGCCCCCCCCCATGGCATGGGAGCATCCCAGTGACAAGGGCTCTCCTTTAGGTTCCTCCAGCCCACAGCTGCCCACCCGTGGCCCCAAGCACCCCCAGGCAGATACGGAGCTCTGACTGCCACCCGCTCCCTGTGCACGTCAGCAGTGAGCCGCATCCTTCCCGTGGCCAAAAATAAATGTGAAAACCTCAGAGCTGATTTGGGGTATGACTTGTTCCTGTGGTGAGGACTGCTGCTCACGAGGGAGCTCGTGTGTCAGCACTGGCACAACGCAGCTGTTAAAGCCATGTGAGGGATCAGATGGGAAGCATCAACTCCCTAACCCTAACTCTGCCCTTCCTGCCCAGTTTTGCTCCCAGTTTTGCCCATACCCCCCACAGCCTCTTCAGCCATAGCTCCATCTCCCTAAGCATCAGGGATGGCTCGGGGCAGTGGTGTGCATTCCTCTTTGCCTATAGAAAATGAGAGGCAGCCTGAGTGATGCTATGGAAGCACTGTGCTCAAGGATCACAACTTCCACACCTCTTTGCACGGCTCTGAAAGAGATAAAGTTGACAAAGCTGGGGCTTGGTGGTGGAGCAGGGCCTTGGGCTTCCCAAGGAGCAATGACCAGGAGAGGGGAGACAGGAGCCATAGGAAGGGACAGAAGGAAACTTCCCATTCTTTTTTATTTGTGTATATTTGTAATGACGACGGGAAGCTTTTCCTGAGGCTGATATAAACAATGTGTCCTCTCTTCCTAAATCAAAGTGCCTGCAGCCGTGGTACACTGCCATTTCTTCATGGGGAGCAAAGCATGAGACCACTGCTCCAACACAAACAAGGGGCACTTTGATCTATAAATGCTCACAGCCTACCAGCAACAGCAGGAGCGGCTTACACACAAGATCAAATATTTCAGCATCAATATCCTGTCGATAAAATGTGAGATTGTGCCAGAATGCGTATCTGATCCGCTCTCCACCCACCTGCACTCTCCATGGCTGGGCTGGGGCTGCAGCAGAGCACAGGCACGGCTGCAAGGCTGCTGAGTGCACGACTGCTGCTCACTGCGCACGGGCATGGCCTCGGGTCCGGGGTCTCACCTACAAAAAGCACACGGTGCTGTCAGCTGTACCTGCAAAGGCAGGGCAGGGAATGGGAGCTCAGGGCAGAGGACACTTGGCACTTAGCCCTGGGGCATCAGATTGGTGTTTGTTGGGGAAAGGCTCAGCTCAGAGCTGAACTCAGAGGTGCTCTTGGTACCCACAGCAAGGAGGATGAGCATCACCATGCGGGTCATCACTGAGAGCCTTCTCCTCCCCATGAGTTAAGGAGAAATGTTTGGGTTTAAGTCAATTTGAGTCCAAAACGCAAAGTCCAAGAGGACAAGGAATATATGAAAAAGACAAGCAGAATTGCCATAAGGCCCCTGTCCAGCACCTCTGAGAGAAACAAACCCCAGCAGAGCTCAGGAGCAAGCCATGCTCCAAAGCCTGGTGTTGGATGACATAGAATCACAGAATCAGAGAATCACCAAGGTTGAAAAGGACTCAAAGATTATCCAGACTGACCATCCACCTACCACCCACTAAATCATGTCCCACAGTACAACATCTAAGGCACCTCTTTCCATCAAGCATTGTTCTCTGCAACAAAAGAGGAAAAATAAAGCAGGGAGGAAGAAAGGGAGGTTTCCCCTGTGACATGGCACCCATTGCCCACCCATGGGACCCTCAGTCCTCCAAATCCCTCCAGGCACCATCAGGCCATCAACCCACACTCTTCCTCACATCCTTGCTCTATTTAGCATTTGTTCCTCACAGAGATCCTAAATCTATAATCACCAAACACAGAGCATCCTGCTGGGCAGCTCCTGGCCACACTGACACCCACCACGGTGCTCCCACGCCTCCTTGCTACGAGCACCGCGCGTCATGATAGAGGTTGGCACCGTGGCTCTCAGCACATTATTTCCTGCAGAAAAAAGGCCCCCACGAGGGGCCAGGTGCATGCAGTGCTCCTCGGTGCCTGCTGAAGTGAAGCGTGTCGGCTGTGAGCAGTGTCGTGGCTTTCCACATCCGCGTCCCACCTGCCCGCGCGTGGGAGGGGACCCGATGTGCAGTGCTTGCTTTCCAGATTTAGAACAGGACCTGGGTTGAGGTGAGTGGTTCCGGACCCATGGAAATGTGCTTCTCATTCTCCTGCCCACTGTTCTGCTGCTGTCTTTGCTACCTGCACAGCCCGGAGGTGGGACAAGCAGCCCTGTATGCTCCAAGGATGCAGCTCCCCAGGAAAATTCTACCAAAAATGC
This sequence comes from Phasianus colchicus, assembly GCF_987193195.1. Classification (NCBI taxonomy): domain Eukaryota; kingdom Metazoa; phylum Chordata; class Aves; order Galliformes; family Phasianidae; genus Phasianus; species Phasianus colchicus. The sequence continues at coordinate 2,286,980 of NC_143455.1, forward strand.
CCCCAAACTGATCCCCAACAAGCAGATGTAATGTGAAAAGAGGCACTGGAGGACACAGAGAGAAGGCGTGGGGTCAGCTTGCTCCCCATCAGCACCAGATGCTGGTTCCTGCTCATCCCGGCCATAACCAGCACGGGGACCTTGCTGGTCAGAAACCACTCCTTTTCACAGGGGATATTTTCTTCCTGCTGTGCTCCCCAGGGGTACTGAGAGGCAAGGAGGGAAGGGACATGGGGCTGAAGATGGGAAGAGAAAGGTGGCACCCAGCCTCTGCATCATGCCCTCTGCACCAACCCAGCCCAAACCCAAACCTGACAAGGAGGGCTTTGAAGAGGCAGGAGCACGTGCTGCAACCAGGACTCAATTCCCTCTCTGTGTAGAGTTTTCACAGACAGGAGCCCAGGCTTTTTTTTTTTTTTTTTTTTTTTTGGAACAGCAGCAGGGAGATAACCCAATTTGCCTGCACAAAGCCAACACAACTGATGGGGAAAGATGAAGACACCAACCTCTACAGACCAGCACACTTGATCTGCTGTCCTGCAGATGTGGTTTACAGCTGCCACAGCTACGTCCTTTGTCCCTCACCCATGCAGATGCAGGCTGCTCCCAGGCAGCTTTTCAGTGGCATCAACGAAGCCAGGCTGATCTGTGCTGGATGACCATGGTGCCATGGTTCACACCCCCAGGAAGGAGGCTGCCAGCCCTTGTTGGGCTTGGCATCTGAGTAGGAGGGAAACCTTGGCCACCACCAGAAGCCTGCAGGGCCACAGGAATCATCTCAAGCACCAATGCCACACTCAGAGCCATTGATTTGGGTGAAAATGCATTTTAGCAGATGTGCACAACTGCAGACATGGAGACTGCTGGTGTCAGGGCAGTGGCTGATGCCACACCACGGCACCCATTAATGTGGTCCCCAGTGCTGCGCCAGGCTGGGAACAGGATCTGCCCCAAACACCTATGCCACATCCCTCTGCCTTCCCCAGACACAGCAGCCACAAATGGAGAGCCCCACCTGGCACCGACCCCATCTCACCCTCACCCACACCTCTCCACTGTATAGGGCGACCCACAAGGAAGACCCACAAGGAAGACCCCATCCCCTATCTTGCTCTGGGCCTCACTCACCTCCTGCTGTATCCTCCCAGCTCCCGGCATCACCGCGGGGTACAGGATGGGCTCATGGTGAGGAGGAGGAGGGTGCGATAGGGCAGGAGCCAGCAGCCAGCAGCAGTGCTGAGCTCTGCTCTGTGTGCACGTGTGAAAGCTCACAGCTCAGCGGCCACAAGCCTGGCCCAGAAAAGGAAGGGCTGTTGGGCCCCAGGCAGCCACGGCCGTGGGGCGACGGCTGAGCTGAGGGGAAATGCGACAGCGTGGTGCGAACGCTGGCCCTACAGAAGTGCTCAGTTCCCCGAGTCACACCACTCCTCTTTCTGCCCCCTCCTCCCCACGCATCTTTTCCCTTCTCTGCAGCAGCCATGAGACACATCTCATCCCGTAACTGGTTATTTTGCTGTCTGCCAGCTCAGCAAGACCAGCGGCTTCTCCGCGCTCATCCCACTTCTCTGCAGAGCTGCCGAGCCCCGCTTCCTCCCTGCAGTTCTTAAAATACCCGTGGCATCAGCTGGATTTTAGTTCATTTGCAGGGAGAAAAATTAGCAGAAAGGGTGAGAAGGAAAATTGCATCCTTCCCTTCAGTTTCCAAGAGCTATGAGGCTTTTAGAAATGAAACCTGCACGACTCCAAAGCCACCTCTCCCAGGAGCTGAGGCAGAGATGGGAGCCATCTGGCTGCATTAAGAGAAATGAGGAACTTTGCAGTGAAAGCACGGTTTGCCCCAGAAAAAGGCTGATAAGATACGGCTGAAGAGGCTTTGCAGCCTCATCTTCCTCTTCCAAACCTGTAGGGTGCCAGCAGCAGTGTGAGCAGAGCACCAGCAGCCCGCCCTACATGCATGTGGGCTTCACAGACAGTCCTGTAGGTCACCAGAAGGCTTTACTGACAGGCTGGGGGGCCTGGGGATATTGATTCCTCCCTTAGTTCCCATTTATGGCTCCCCTAAGCTTTGGGGTGGGGTTGGAAGTGCTATGGCAGAAGGATGGAGACATGCCCACCCACAAGATCCATCCCAGCCCCACTGAACTCAGTGGGGTGACTCAGCTGTCCCCAGCAGCACTTGACTTGGGGATACATGGGCTCCCTGCAAAACCTGCTGCTCCTTTTCATGGGCCACCAAGAGCTGGCAGAAACTTCTGAACGCACAAACCTTGAGGGGAGCTGAGATGGCAGCCATAGGAGGAGCAAAGCAGAAGTGCCCAGCACCATGGAGGAGAGCCCAGAGCCAGAGGGAAGCCCTGGGAAGCTCAGTCACTTCCATCGGACCTGCAGAGCACGGCCATCCTGGACATCCCCTCCTGCAGCTCTGCCCTGGGCACAGGTGACAGAGCAGGGCAGGTGCAGCCCATGCTGCACACACTTTTGCTCTCCCTGCGTTATATTTAGTCCTGCTCCAAAGACAGTTTCTCCACGCCTCCTGCAGCCCTGTATTTGGTTACACAGCTCTGCCTGAGGCTTCCTGCAGCTCTTTATCAGCTCAGTGACAGATGCTTGCCAGGAAAAACCCATGTACTGCACAGGAATGGGGCAGCGCTGCACCATGCTCTCAGGCAATGGCAAATAATGGTGTGTGTTCTGACCCATTGGATAAGCCCAGCACTCCAAACTGCAGGTTTAGTAAAGTTTGAGAATAGATTTCAAGAATTCCCAAAAAATCATCCCTCAAACCAGGATTACAAACACAGGGTCCCATATCCCACTAGTTTTGTATTTTTGTTCCACTCTTTATTTATTATTTTTACTTTTTAATGTTTTAGGAAAAATATTAAAGATTGAAATGTTTTGTTACCTATATATCAACGATACTGCAGGGTTCTCAATGATATTAATGACATGACAGCTGCTCCAAAAGTAATGCCTCCTGTTTTATGATACTGGCCCACAATGTCAGAGGCAGATGTTGGTGGGATGGCAGTAGAGGTTGAACCTTCTCACCAATGTCCTGTTACATTTAGTTGCTGTGTGACAGAGTGCAGCAGAGGGGCACTCTGACACAAGACACCTGACATGGAAGTGCAGGTGAAGCAAAGGGGGCGAACTGAGTTCCTCCATGTGGAAAGGACAGATAGGAGGAGGCATTACTTTTTGAGCAACCTATGATGTAATTCCTCTTCAATCAATGCATGCCAGGCAAGCCAAGAGGTTGGACACCCATGTGGTAGGGAAAGCTACCATCATCCAGCTTCTGCCAATGCCACCACCACCTCAGCCCCACAGCAACCAGAGCAGGGAAGGGCAGGCAAGGACCATGGGCAGCAGTGAGAGAGCTGCTCTGCAATGGGGCATCCCAAGGGGAGATGGGGTGTGTGTTGGGTTGGGGGGACACGGAGCACATGTCCTCATTGGGAACCAACAGATGTCCCCAGTGCAGAGCAGAGCAGAACTGGCCACCCCCTCACTGCCCCCATGGCTGCCTCCAGCCAGCTTAGTTATGAAAGCAGCACAGTGATGCTGTGTCTGATGTTACCCTCAGCCCTGTGTCCTTCCAGCACTGAGAGCCAAGGAGGGTTGTCCCTGCAGGAGCTGAGGGCTGTGACCCCAACCCAACCCACCTGCATGGTATCACATGCTGGTACTGCCCCGACAGACCCCAAAATCCCCAAATCCTCAAATGCTGTGCTGGGAGCCAGGATCACAAGGCAACGCTACAGTGAGATCCACCAGCACAGCGCACCAGAACCTTCTCTTTAGCCGTGCAGAGCTGCCAGCACTGGGCTGCTCTCTTTGGCCAGATCCCCACCTCCAGCCCTGCTGCACAGCTTGGGACCAGTGTAGCCCCTGCGCAGGGCAGCAGGAGCTCCAGGTTCCACCAAGGGCCCAAGCCACAGACAGGGATGCATGCAGAGCTCAGGCTCCATCTCCCCTTAGATCAGCCCCTGAGCACAAGTGTCACAGTTAAAATGAAAGCTATGCCAAACTCACATAAAAATCACCTGAAGAGCTTGTGTGAGAGCCTCACTCCTGTCCCCATTGCGATCAGTGGGGGGGATACCCCCAGGACAAGCAGCAGAGCCACGCGCAGTTCCTTCTGGCCCCATTTTCAGCCTCAGCTCCTGGCAGGTTGGTGGCTCCAGGCTGCCCTGCAGGAAAGCAGCTGCTCTCCCCAAGACTCACCCTGCCAAGGAAATGTGTCCCCAGCTCAGGCTCTGCTTCCCAGCAGCACTTTGCCGCGGTTCACTGGCTGCTCCAGCATGGCACGTCCCTGCCAGCAGACCCCCAGCACGGGGTGGGCAGGAGGGACCTGGCTCAGCCACCAAACCCCCTCAGAGCCCACATCCATCTGTCCGCCAGCATCAAATGGCCCCTAAGGCTGTCGTGGAAATGGAGCTCTTCCTGGACACCAACGGCTCGTTGGAGACTTCCTCACCAACGTCACGTTTCATTTTTTCTAAGGGAAGAAACGAGTTTTCCGGACACATCGGCTTTTTCAATTTAGAGTCTCTCTTTCCATTCCCGGAGTGAGCTTTGGATAAACAATCGGAGGGAAAAAAGCTCTGCCAGGATTGCTCACTGAGTGCTCAGGGGAAATGGTGCGCAGTGCAGCCCTGCAAACCGCGGGCAGTGCATGGAGAAAGCAGCCTCGTGTTGGCTGCACATCCCTTACCTCTTGCTAAGAAATGTGGGGCTCAAGTGGGAGCTCAGGGCATGTTCACATCTCACAGTGTGCAGCAAAACCCCCCGCAATCAGCGCTGGCATGGTCTGAAGAACTGCAATGGGGCCCCACATGCAGCACCCACCGCAGCGCAGCTCTCCCAGCAGCTCCTGCCCAAACCGCGGTTGACGGACGGCGCTGCCTTCAAGGCATGTCACACCTCAGAATAGAACAACGTGACTCAGCCAACTCGGCAGCTGCCTTCTGCGCAGCCATTGGCACCGACAAAGCTCACAAAAGCAAGAAAGCAACGGGGAAGAAAGTCCCCAGGAAAACAAATCCCAGGAGACCTCACGTCTGGGTAGGGGGACACAGCCACGCCAAGGGGTTCCTTGGATCAGCTCCTTCATAAGGACTTGGAGACGAGGAGTTGTATTTCTTGCAAAAATCTGAGCTTCTTGCTCTGAGCACATTGGGCTGCAGGGGAGGAGCGCTGCCACCGCATCCCAATCATGAGCTCACACAGCAATGACTGATACTGCTGCTGCTGCTGCACCCACCCCACGTCCCAGAGAGCAATGGGAGCTCAGAGCAACCTAGAGCTGGGGCACGAGTGTTGCATTGAAGTGGGGCAGCATCAGACACGAGGAGCACATTGCAGGACTCTGTGTGGGAAACCACTCCAATAGAAATGTTGAAATTGGAGCTTCCCCAGCAGAGAATGGGCAGGTGCCTGGTGGTGGGCCGCATGCTTCCCTGCAGCTCTTATGTGCAAAAGTAAAATGAAAAAAAAAAAGAACAAGAAAGAAAAGATATATATATACGTATATATATAGCAAAAAATATAGTGATTTTGTGTCATGCAACGGCATGAACAGATCTTCCCATAAAGCCCAGGAAAACTACAGTTTGCTGCCCTATGCCACCATGGGCAGCACAACAGCAGAGTGACCCCTATTTGCTCCCACTGCAAGTGTAGGATGCTCAACTGTGAGGGCTGAATGATGTTCTTGGATTTGGATTATCCATAGAGGAACTGCTGGAGAAAGCCGGGGGAGCCACGCACCCATTGTGCAACGCAAGGACCGAATACACGCACACACACAAAAGGAATTGTAATGCGCAGAGGTGATCCATCAGCGCTGGAAGCCCAGATTGTTTCCTTGCTCAGACTTGGCCAAGAGGCAGAGGGGGAGGCGGTGCTGTGCAGATGAAGGAAGGGCTGCACCGTGCCCCACGAGCAGCGCACCCGGCGGCTCTTGATGGAACGCAAACCCCCAGCGCTCCACTTTTCAGTTTCCTTTCCGGACGGGGCTGCTGTCTTCTCCGTGCTGTCACCATAGCCATCGCAATTTACTGCCATGACCCAAGGGGCAGCTGCAGGCTGATGGGGCAGCACGCAATCGCTTGGGCGGGCAGGCTGGGTGCGAGCCCAACAGCAGCAGCAGCATTGGGTGCCCAGCAGCACCGGGCACCAGGGGGGCCATCCCCACGTCCCTCTGCCCCAGCACCTTCAGTGCCTCCTCCCCTCGCTCCCCGGTAAAAACACCGCACCGACTCCGTTCAGCTCTTCCCAGGGATTTTACCCGCGGGGATGCACCGCGTATTCCCTCAATTCCACCCTCTGTGCGCGATCCCGGCCCGTACCTGCGTGCCCCGCGGGCTCATCCGGCGCAGCGCCGCACGGCGAGACCCGGAGGTGCCACTGAGGTTCGCTGTGCCGGCGATGCGGCCGCACGCAGCGGGGCGAGGGCAGCTGTTTTCGATACAGCTTCCTCTTTGAGGCTGAGCCCCGAAGGCAGAAGCTGCCGTGCCGCGCTCAGCCTCCGCTCTCCGCCCCGTCCCTGCCCCGCTCCGGCACCGCACCGCACCGCACCGCCCGGGCTGCCCCGCGCCGGGAGCAGCCGGTGTTGCTACGAGAGACAAGGAGGAGTCTGTCCGAGCGGGCGGCTTTCCCAGCTCCACTTCCCAGCGAAGTTTTGTGCCGCTGCCAGCGCTGGCATCCCGCCGTGCGCATCTGCAACGCGCGTCTGCTCTCCGCCGCCGTGGGACGGCGCCCCCCGCAGCCCCCCGCTGCCAGCTGTGGGGACACCCGACTCCCCCACCCCCCCCAGGGATGGGGGTCACGGGGAAACTCGTCAACGTGCTGACACGGGCCTGGTGCAGAGCTCTGCTGCTGTTCAGCGGTGTCACGTTGTCCCACCCGTGACTCGGCGGTGGGGCTGAGCCGAGATGGGGCCGCGCTGGGGGAGGCTGCAGGTGAGGCTGCACGGAGTTGAGCCCGTTTGTACAGCTGCATTAGCACGGCTGGGGCTGGCTCAGCACCCAGCAGCAGAATGCTTCAGGCTCCGAGCTGCTTGGGGGCACAGGGTGAACATGACACGGGGCATGGGGATGGCTGCCAGTGCTGTATCCCATCCCACCTTCTTTTTTACAAGCAAAAATACACGAGGTACAGTTCCATACCTGGGCCCCTGCTTTAAAAATAGCCCACTTCCTTCCTGCACAGAAGAGAAAGGCCGGAGGCGGCCGCTCTGCTGACTGCTGCTGCTCACAGCCCCCTGCCATGCTGGTGCCAAAGGAGGGCTCAGCTTTGCACACCCCACACACACAGGGTGATAACACCCACGTTTCTCCTCCACTGGGTTCGTTCACACTCCCATTCATGAAGGACCTGGCCGTGATGTGGACGCACGGACAGGGCAGCAAAGACTCATGCATGTGGGGTTACTGTTAGCAGGGGGTTTTTCCCTACCAGCATCACAGTTCGCTTCTCTGTGTGCCGTGGCTTAGGTTTGGGCAGTGCCATTTGACAGCTTACATCCACACATCCTGCTGCCATGCTGGCACCCAGGAACTGCTGCAGCAGTCTCACACAGCTGCCAAAGCCACAGCGTGGGGGATGAGCCCCTCAGTGCCACTGCCTCTGGATTCTGACCCCACATTCATTTCACTCAAGGGTTTTTCTGGAAACTTTCCATGCCTTTGAACTTTGTCCCTGGTGCCAGCAGCAGGATTTCATACGGGGTCATATTTGCTCATGGCAACCCGAGTAATGGGGAGGAAACAGTTGGTTCCCCGTGTTTTCCATAGCAATCTCTATGGAAGAGCTTTGTCCAAGCAACACAACAAAGCACTCACCTGAAGCACGACTTCAGGAGGGGTTTTCCAGCTCAGAAGGAATGTGCTGCCCAGCCTGGGGCTTTCCTGCTGAGGAGTGGCACACTGCTCTGTATGCTTTGAAAACACACCAGCGATGGTGAGCATGGACTTGCACAGCCAATGGGCATGGTGCTGCACATCCAATGGCCCACAGCACAGTGCTGGGATCAGCTCCCTCCCAACCATTGCTCTTCAGTGCTCACCACTGCATCATCACCCTATGCCCACCTCCAAAGCACAAAGCTTCTCTCTTCAGTCAAAGAGGAGTTCTGGAGGACCTCTCTTCCTGCTCTGGTTTCTACTCACAGATAACTTCATTCTTCCATGCTTTAATTTTCTGTCATTGTGTGGCTGCTGTCATAGCAGACCCAGCAAGCTGGCTGGGTTTCTGAGGGAAGGAGAGGTATTTGCAGGAAGAAAAGGACGCAGTCTGAGTGCTGCTCCTGCCAAACCACCCAGCCTGCAGGGAAGGCTCTGCTGGCCCACATTTGAACCATCATGGCTAAAGCCAAGGGGTGATTTTCCTCCCATTTGCAAGTCACAGACCAAGCAATATTTTATGTCACATCTCACCCGGTCAGATTCTGGTTTATTCTGTCTTTAACAGAGAGGATGGAGATACAGGGGGGAAAAGAGAACCCAAGGGAACAGCTGGTTTTGTGGCCTTAGTTGGCCTTTTTGGTTTGTCCAAACTAAGCTACTTTCAAGACTTTGTGAAAAGCCCACAGTAAGAAGCAAGCAGAAGATAATAATAAATCATGGGCTTTGCAAGTCTGAGCAGCATCAGCATGTCTTGCAAGGGTGGATAAAGGCTGTACATGTGCTAACAGCAGGAGGGATGACTGCTCACCTCTAGGATAATACAGGCTAGAAAATAACAGCAAACAGCTTGAGCAGACAGCTGATAAGAAACCACTGCACCTGGAATCACACCAACAGGCAGCAATGGAGCAGCCAAGGCAGCAGGAGGTGGATGTGGGTGCTACAGCCACTGTGTGCTGCTGGCACCAAGATCAGCTGCTGGACACCACCTCCAGATCTGGCTTTTTGTGCAGATCTGAAGGCTGCATGCACGTAAGCCAAGGGCTTGCATTTCTGCTCCCAGAAACAATGTGGGTGCCAGGGCAGCAGGGCTGCTCCCACAGTGGATTTTCAGGCTTCACGAGCTCCAGTTTCCATCCCATGGGGTGGGGCAGAGCAGGGGCAGGTTGTTGCCTAACTCCACGCTTGCTCACGTGGGCAGGGATGGGCCCAGAACCCATCCAGCACGAGTACACAACTGGGCATGCAAGCATCCCTGCCCTGTGCACAGCCACAGCAGCTCAGAGCCAGGCTGCATCCCAGCATCCCCACGTTCCCACCAACCCTCAGCCCCACACGCTGGCCCCCACTGCACTGCAGTCTATGGATAGATAAGGATACTACCTTTAAATTCTGATTTTCCTACCCAGTCACTTTCCTCTTCTGCTTGGCTTCACCTATGAAAATACTTCAGGTGTCGTCTGCTCCATCACCCATCTCATTCATGAAAACGTGGGAAGCACCGCAGTTACACAGCAGCCTTTCTCCCCCTCCCTAAACAGCATGGATGTAATGTGCTTTGCTCCCAAGAGATCCCTCATTTCCCCATTGTTTCCAGGTCCTTGCAAAGGGTTGGTTTGCACCCTCCTGGCAGTGGGATCAAAGTGAGGGCACTGCCATTCCCTTACCCCCCATAAGTGCTGCTCCATCCCTTGTCCTTTTTAAAGCCAGGGGTGGAGAACTGGGCGAGGAAGGAAGATGGGAGAAAGCCACAGGGGAGGAATAAAGCCTCCACAATATGGGGAACTCCGAAATTGCCCAGCAACCACCCAGAACAGTGGGTACCTGAGCAGCACGGGGTGAGCACAGCCCTGGAAGGACATTGAGTGTATGCTGGAGTGAAACCCCCATTCAGAGCTGCACGTGTGTGCAGGGCCTGGCTGCGGGGGGTGCTTTTGTTTTTCATGTGTCTGTTGGAATAGAAACTTGACACAAAGAGATGCAGCTACCTGCTGGGTACGGCCATGTGTTGACAAGTGGACCGTGTCCATGTCACACTGCTGTGCTCAGTGACACACTTGGGCAGGTCTGTGAGTAACAGACTGGTGCTGCACACAGACCCACCCACTCTTTTACCCCAAAACACTGGGAGCTGTTCCCAAACCCGCAGCAGGGAGCTCAGTGCAACCCTTCTGCCCACATCAGCACTTACAACACAGCAAGCACATCTGTGTGCAGAGGTGTCTCGGCGGCACGCAGGCTTCAGCCATGATATAGCACAGATGGCTCTAAGAGGGGCAGAAGTTGGCTCCAAACTGAAGACTGGCTCATATTTCCTACTGTGATGGCTGTGAAGTTAAGCAGAGGAAGAATCCCTGCTATCATGTGGTCTCAGCTGTATGCAGACTGCTCATGCCAGCTCCAGCACATCACGTCTTGGAGGGGCCACACGCCCATGGGTCACCCTGCTGCATGGGAAGGGGTTCACGATGGGCTGCAGGTGTGCACATATAAGTGCTGCCTCTTCCTTCATCCCTTGCATCACCTCCTGGGGACCGTGTGCTAGAGAAGGGGTGCAGCTGGAGCTACCCCATTGCTTCTTGTTGGTAACAGTGCCCCATGCCCCATTAAAACTGCCCCAAAAACAGCAGCAAAACTGCTTTGGGATTGCATTTCAGCTGGGTTCCTGAGCAGGGAGGCTCCCAATGGGCTGAGCTTTGTGCAGTTTCTTCGAGGAACCTCTCACAAGAGCGTCCTGTTCTCAGGTGGCTTAGGGCCATGCTTGGTTATAAGTCAACACAGAAACCAACTACGGGAAAGAAAGGCACTGTTGTACAGGAAAAGGCTCTTTCAGAGTGAGGCAGTGCCCAAGCCCTGGCTCTGCAGACAGATCTGTCCTCACATTTCTGGTTACAGGGGCAGTGCCTCAGCCTGCAGTTCAGACAGCCCTTCTGGAAAGACACTGCAGTCAGTGCACAGGCACAGCATACTGAGCACATCTCACCAGCAAGGAAAGCAGCTGTGTCCTCTGCCAGGTTGCTGCCACACCAGGTCTGACCCCTTCTGAGAGCCACCAAGTTCCTAAGCCAGGAGCAGAGGGATCAGCAAGGCACGAATTGTGCTCACAGCGAGCACTGACATGTGGGCTGTGTCTGAGCACACTGATCCTTATGCATCTTTGTGTTGTTGGCACATTCTTCCTCTTCTCGAGTGAATTTTCCCTATTGGAAAACTGTTCTTCATCCAGGCACTGGGAGCCTCATGAACTTTTAATTGATCATTAATTAGCACAAGTGAGATAAGGACACCGGAGCAGCAGGTACTGCCAGCTGAGCATCAGCCTCCTCTGGCATTCTGCTTCCCGGCTCTGCTCTCACCAATCCTGAACTAAGAGTGATCCCGAGGCACACAGGAGTCACCTGCCCTTCTCAGACCTTGGCACCGGCCAAAACCCTTCAGAAATGAGCAAGACTCACAGCAGACTTCCACTCTGTTCTACCTGCAACTCCTTGAAAGCATTATGCTGAACCACGCTTTGGAAACCAGCAGTCCAGGAGGGAAGCAAGGCAGGGAGCCGGGCCCTGTGCCTCACCTCTGCTTCTCCTTTTTCCTCCTGAAAAGATGTGAATTGTGTTGGTGAACCCCTGCGAGGTCAGGCAGTCCCAGAGGGTCACACAGGAGTGTGGGCAGGGAGCCCAGCTGGGCTGAAGGACACCTGAGCTGCAGCGTTGGATGCACACAGAATTGGGGGCACGGCACTGCTGGGCTGGGACTTCTACCAGGAAGCACAAGTGCAAGGGGAAGCTTTTGCACTGGTGAGCATGAGGAAAGGATCAGAGGTGCTGAGCTGCACACGCCTATGGGCAAGTCCCTGCACCTGGGACGTGACCCACAGCACCCACCCTAGCACCAGCTCAGCCCATCTGTGGCAGATGGGTGAGTTAAGGGTTTTTTTTGTCTATACAACACCCTGATCCTCACCCCTACCAGCTCAGCCTTGAATGCACTTCAGGAAGAGAAAGGCACACACACACATCTCACACATACAGGCTCTGCAAACTTCTCTCCTTAACCCAGAACAAAGCTGATGTGGGAATTACAGCATTGAAATTTGCTTTTGAGCTCAATCTGATGCTGCAGATCTTGATTCCGTGCCCTCTGGCACCCATCTCACAGCCAGGGCAACCTAATGGGCTTTTTCCTGCCCTCAGATCAGTGCTCTGCAAAGCACTGTGTGCCCTCTGTGCACAGATACGGAGCTGTGCCTTCCTCCTGCTGGGGAACACTGACACAAACACCATGCTTGTACTCGAAATAAATCCTCCTTTAATATCTTACAGTTACTTTAAAAGTCCTTTAAACACTATTTTACAGATCAGCACAAACGTGACACGGGTTTGGTAAGGCTGCACATATATGTACAAGGATGGCCTGAAGGAACCTTCCACTTCCTTCTTTTCATTTCCAGAAAGCATCAGAGGTCAAAAAATGAGCCAGGATTACGAGTCCCCAGAGGGTGTGCTTGTTTTTCCTCCCCAGCATGGAAACTCTTCTCCTGTAGTTCTATAGGGCCAGCTGAGACCAAAGAGCTTTGCACCACCGACAGCAGCAGGAATATATTTAGCCACGGATACAGGGATCACAAACAGCACTGTTTTGACAGGATAAGGTGCTATTTTAACGAATTGAACAACAACTAAAGAAAAAAAACAGCTGTCAAATTTCAGCCCCATTTGAGACAACGCACACAGAGCTGTCTGGGAAATGTGGAAAGTCAGTGGGAAAACTTGTTTAAAATCTGATCCCGGTCCTTGGAGCCTGTTGGACTTAAAATGCTCCAATGTCACCACCAAGGGGAACACAGCTGCTGTGCCCACAAGCCTTGGGACGGAGCCCAGTCTCACTGCAATTAGTGCCAAGGGCTGCCCAGGCCCCATTTGCTGGAGGACCCAGATGGAGCAGAGCTCACCGTGGCTGAGCCCCGCAGCCTCAGCAGGATGGAGGTCCCTTGCAGATGCTTCCCATGGAGCACATCCTTGGTGTTGGCATACTCCTAGCCTGCAACAGGCAGCATGCTCTTCTGCCAGCTATCGTTAGTGCAACCACCACGAGAAATAACCTGAGGGTTGTGAAACCAAGCAAGGCACTTCCAGCCCCATTTATTGTTCCTGGGGTCAAAATACTTCCAAAAGCTCCCAACTATTGCAAATTTCTGTAGCTAAGGCTTCACAGAGAGAAAGAAGGGGGGCGGGGGGAGGAACCTCTCTTTGCAGGGCAGAGGGGATCTCAGAGCTATCATTGCCTGCAAGCATCACTAGTGTTATTGGTGCTGGGTCCTTCTCTACCAAAGCCACACCCTGAGGTGAGGCAAGGCAATCCTAGCACTTTACCCAGTCCCCTCCCTCCTATGAGCAAGAGCATGGTTTATGCTCTACCTCAAGCACCTATAGAACATTCAGCCTCTGGGATGTCTCTAGTACTCATGCACTGGTCAGCAGGATGCAAGAACACCAGCTGAACACCAACTCTGAATGGATGAACTCTGAAACTCTGCAGGAGGTGGAAGGTTTTCTCCTGCAGGTCCTGGATTTACAGCCAACACGTATGTGTGATGAGCTGCCCATGCCCTGGTATGGCCTATTGCACTGGATTCACTGGAACACAAAGAGCAGTCCATAATCCATACTGGGCTCTTTCTGGGCCCCAGCTGGGTCATTCTGCATTGTGCTGTTTCTCTGCACCCATCTCTCATAATTTAAAGCAAACCCTGAGAAAGCCTGTCCCTATCCCCAGAGACCCATCCCCAGCATCACTGGCTTGTTGCAAGTGAAATGTCATCAGAACATTGGCTGGGTGGTTTTCAACTCCACGTGCATCTGCTCCACTACCACCACTCAGCCAAAGACATTCACTTTCCAGAATGCATTCCCCCCAGCATCACATGAGCTTTGCAGTCACTAAGTATGGCCACAGCACCATTTGCTGGCAGGAAAACGTCGCTGTCCTCACCTTTCCTCTCAGTTTGGTGTTGGCAGCCTGCTGAACCAGGTGGAGATCTCACTTTCCTCCTAGGGAATCCTGAGCTGTACCAGAGCCTGACACTAACATCATTTCCCAAGGATGGGCTAAGCTCACATCAGAAGCAGTTCAATCACCACACTATGGCTTCAGACTGCAGGATGTCTTGGACAAAAGTGGCTGGTCTTCAGCAGGACAGCTTAATTTTGGTGTTGGATGCATGTCTGGTCCAATGAGAGCACGGGGTTCTTCTATGGCAACGCTCCACTGAAGGTGGAAATGGGTAAACACAGGAGAGAATGAAAATCAGAGGGGTCCTGGGGAGTCAAAGAGGACCTTCTCAGTGCAAGAGGATCACTGTCCCTTGGTCTGTAGCACACAGAGATCTCACACCTGCGAGGGAACAAAAAGAAACCAAGATGTACATCAGGTGTGTGGCTGAGAACCACAGTCATGGTGTGCAGCAGAAACTTTGCAAACAGGAATCAGTGCAGTCTTTAACAGGACTGGAGTTTGAGTGTTGGGGTTCAGGTCCTATAAGCTGGCTCAGGTTGGGATTCAGAGCAGGAGGATCCATACAGAGCCATTTCTGACACTCACTAGAGAAAATGAGAATTTCTGCACCTCTGCTCTTCTGGGGAAATGGAAATATCTCCTTGTACATTTCCTGCACTGTACTCTCATATTAGTTCCTTGGGTTCCACAGCGAACAAGTTAACTAAGAAACTTTTCTTTAGGAAATGAAACAACATCTGAAATCTTTTTTCCAGTGGGTCAGTGGTTTGATCTCTTTGTGCCCATGGAAGCACAGTGAGTTTACAAATCCCGTTCCCAGGGAGTCAGCTTCTGCCCTGGGGACACAACGGATGGAAGAACAGTCAAATAAAAAATTTTTGCACTCTCTACCCCAGTCTCTCCCATGAAAATCATGAGTGGGACACGAATGGGCATGTCAAAGGTGATGGAGGACTCCAGTGAGATTAAGAAGTTGAAGGCTCTCCTCATGTACACTTAATACTCTCATTTAATACCCATTTAGAATGCATGACTTTCCTCTGACTTATGACTGGTCTTGCTGGAAGAGCTCTTCAAGGAGCTGAACAGTTGACAAGAGATCACCCTCTAGGCTGTGGCAGTCATAAAAGGTAAAATGCTTTGGGATATGAGCAGGATCATCCATCCCATGTGAACACAACTGCACTACAGAGCTTGAAGCTATGTCACACCAGCTTGGGCACCTGGCACAGGTACACCATGGTGATCAGGACCTTGTCCCTCCTGGCCACCTGTACTTTGTGGAGAAGTCCTTACACAGAGGATGCACCACCCTGGGAGGTTGGTGCCATGTTGCAGATCTTACCTGGTTACACTCTGCAGGATCTTCTGCTCATCCTGATCCAGGCACACGGCGAAGGAGGACTGGACACCAATAATCTGGACCTTGTCTACCTTAATCTGGGACACGCTGAGCTGCTGATAGAAAAGGAGTCCAAGTGAGGGACCTGACAGGCTCTGTGCATTTACCCTGTGCAGGGAAGGGGAGCAAGGCACCCCAAAGCTGGGGCTGGTGGCCAACACAAACTGGATTCCCCAAGGAGTTACTGACAGCTCCACAGATCTCAAACTCCACTTCTTTCCCTGTTTCCCTCCCATCTGAGGAGCTCCTGTTACCAAATGTAAAAGCACCATGATTTGAGTTACCTGATTGAAACTTTTTTTGGATTTGGAGTTTTGTCTTTTAACCACCTCCGTCATGGTCAGGTTGAGACACTCTGTCTTTGAGGCTGTAACAAAAAGGGAACTGTTATCACCTGGGGCTCCTGGGAGGAACCCAGCTGGTACCCCTGCCCAACAACACACCCCAAAGCCTCCACTTGCAGGGAAATACAGTACAGCTGTAGCTTTCCTACTTGCATGGTAGGAAAGCAATGAGAGAGACAGGGATAATCTTCCAAACACAGCAGCAAAGAACATTTAAGTATCTTAGCCTCTAAACAGGAGAAAAGCAATGGCCCCAGCATCATGAGCTCTCCCAGCGTGGCCCTTCCTGCAGTCTGCCTGGAGATGCTCTTGCTTGTCTGGAATTACAGTGACATCCTGTGGCCAAATTGCTGCGTGTGAAAACACAGAGACCCTCAGGAGACCAGGTTTCTTTGGAAGAAGGGAGATTCACAAAGAAGTTTCTCCCCTAGCACTGAGCTGAAGTCATGTTCTGAAACAAAGCCTGTGCACAAAGCAAAGCTCCTGAACTCACACAGAAACACCCAACTCAAAACACACAGAGGAGATGAGCAGCTAACTCCTGCTGGAGTATTTCCAAGGCTGTCTGCAGGACTTACTGGAGCATCAACAGGAGGAATGGAGATTTAGGTGGAGCTCCGTGGGGCACATAGGAGCTATCTCCTAGTTGCTAGACCACCTATTTGACCTGACTGCTCTGCTCACAAATATAAATCTGCCAGACAAAAAGCACACAAGGAAAGAGGATCCAAAAAAAACCCTCAGTTTGCTCAGAACTGGGTGTCTGCTTGTCAAAGTAGCAGAGCTCAAGCAAGAATGAGGTGTTGCTTCTACATCAGCAAGCTAACAGACTAAAAGGCTTGTGCCTTTAAAAGCTTCAAAGCCTTATTCACACCTCCCCAGCAACCTGAACTGAAAAAAAAAGGTAATTATGAAACAAACCCACATGGCACGCAGCTATCTGTGAGGGCAGGAAGGAAATGGAGCTGTAGTGAGAGCCTGCACAAAGCTGGCTGCAGGGCGCTGCTGCTGTGATGGCAGGACCCAGTACAAGCACTTCTCTCGGTTCTTTATTTAGCAAGTTTAACCTCTTTCTAATGGGCAACCCAATGCAACAGACTCCCCTAGCTTGAAGCTAAAGGATAATGGGAAATCAAACATCTTTCAACTCTGGCATGGTGCTAAGGAGAGCCAAAGGGTGCCCTATCTCGCCCCAGGGAACAACAGGCACCTCCCAGGTGTTTTCTGCAGTCACACACCCCTGCTTTGCTCTGCTTAGAGGAGCCATGCTATCATCTCACTCCACCATTCCCTCCCATTGCTTCCCATCCTGAGCCCCAAAGCCCAGCTGTACCCACCCAGCTCCTCGTACTTCTTGCAGGCTTTGCTGAGGTTAACAGATGTGCAGACCTTCTCAACATCGTTCCACTGACTCCTTCCACTGATGGCTGTCTGCAGGGACAAACTGAAGCATGTGAGATGCCATCCTTCAGGCTATTACCTGCCTCCCACTTCTACCTCCTACGGCTGGGCTGACCCAGACCTGGGCTTCCCTGGAGCTGAACAGGCAAATTTTGAGTAGGCATTAAAATTTCTTTGGCCTTGGAATTACAAAATTGGTCAGGGGTAGCACAAGTAATTACAGAGAAACCACAGAAATAGGAGGACTGCTGTGAACAGCAGGAGATTGCTCCCTGGAAGCAATGCCCACTGATATAAACTGCACCCAGCACGCATTGAGGCTATGGGAGCTGGCAGCACATTCCTTATTATCTTGGGCTTCCCAGGAGTGGAAAACCACCACCAATTAGCCAGTAAGTTGAACCTTAGGTTCATTTCGGCTCCGCTGGCCTTGGATTCAGGCTCCACCAGCACACTCTCAGCACCTGTCCCTTTCAGCCCCCAGCTGAGACAGCACTGAGGTGGATTTCTGACACATTTGTGCTGTGCAATCCCCACATGCTCACCTTGCTGTAGGCGATCTGTAGTGTTAGTGGGATTGCTTCTCTGTCTCCATCTATGCCCAGCCTTTTGCTGCCCGGACCTGCACAAAACAAGGAGCAAATGTCACCTGGTGACCTTTTCTCCCCAATCTTCAGGGCTGCTAACGCAGCACCACACTCAGTACCTACAGAAAAGGGAAAAAACAAAATCCTGCTTTGCCGAACGCAGTCGCAGAGCAGAAAGGAAAATGTGGCTTAAAAGCTGCCAGAAAGCAATTCATCCAGTGCAGAAATTACAGGGCAAAGCACTGCAAACTGAGAGCACTGCAGCAGTGCCAGCGCACCAGGGGAAGCACAAAGCAATAAGAGGGTGCATGGCTAACCCAGCTCCTGTTTTTCAGGGCATATTTGTGCCAACATTAAATTAACCTTGAAATGCTGTGCCCGACACTTCTTAATGTATTTTTTTTCTTTTTCTGGGTAATTTTTCGCAGATGTTAAGTGGTGTGCCACCAGAAGCCCAAGGGAAAGATCAGTCAGAGAAGATTGGTGGCTTCCTGAATTACTGGGAAGAGGGCTTGGCCAAGTCAGCACTTTGGGGGAGTGGGGTGATGACAGTTTGTGGGGAAAGGGATGCTCTGTGAGCTCCGTTCAGACGGACAAGGCGACATGTCAGAAAAGCTGCAGGTTAAAAACATGACACAGTGCTTGGATGCAGTACAATAGTTAGCCAAGAGATGTCCTGCGAGCTGCAGGCTTGAAACTGCTTTACAGCTCATACACTCAGAGAGTTAACAGAAGTAAAAGGAGCAAGGTCTGGTCACGGCTTCACTCCCGAAGGGGAACACAAGAACCTGAAGCCTGGCTTCAGAGCCCTCCTGCAGCCCACGTTGGGGCCAAAGCCCTCTCCCTCCCCCTGCAGCCCCTCTTGGCAGACATCTCCCAGCCCAGCAGTGTGTGGACACCCACCCCAAGGCTGCAGAAATGGGGAGAAGGAAGAAGGAACAGCCACAGACCTGACGCCTTGATGGCCCGTGTGGCTGCTGAGTGACCCAGCTCCAGGGAGTGGATGAAGACTTCGGTCATCTTCTCCCCCCCTACGAAGGTGAGCTGCCAGGAGGAGAGAAGAGATGTGGTGATGAGATGACCTCACAGGGCCGTGGAGCTGGAGGATGTAACCTGCCCCTCTCACTTCTTTCCACAGGAAATGGGGCAGTTTGGGCAAATTCTTTCAGCTTTCAAAATACATGTTTCAACCACTGCCTTGGGCGGTACTTTCCTCCAGCTACACCTCAGACTGTTTTAACAGACCACCAGCACGTGAACCATCAAAGCCACCAGCACAGAAATGCATTCAAACCTTCTCTGCTGCAGGAGAACCTTCTCGCACAGCAGGTTATGGAGGAGGGGTTATGTGAGGGGTTTGGTTTGGGAAAAAGAACACCAGAGGGACTTCCAGCAATGTGACCGATCTGCCAGCACTGACGGGAGTCCCTCTTGTGTGGGGCAGAAAGGTGTTGGGAAGGAAAACTGCTCGTGTCAGTTGAGAATGGTTGGGCCAGGACCTGCAGACCCTTGATCCCTTAGCCAGAACATCAGCCAAAGTGCTGTAGGCCCACGTGCACAGGTCCCCAGGGGAATACAAGAGGACCAAGCTCAGCCCACCAGCACACAGCAGCTGTGCCATACCCACGTCCACCTCCCAGGTGGGTCCCACATTGGTGGTAGAGACAGAAGACCCCCTTCCCCCTGCTGAGCTCCTCTGCCTACCTCGGTCTGGTAGAGCTGCAGCAGGACGGGGCGTGTGGCAAAGCGGCAGTAGTAGAGGATCATGTCGGCCAGGATGGGCAGCTGCTCCCGGGAGTCCTCCTGGGGCTCAGCCTCAGGCTTGGCAGACTGCAGTGAGGAGGGGAGTCACAACCCTGATGGATATGTGGGACCTATAGCCCAGCACCACCACCTCCGGGATGGGAACCCTCCTCCCGACCACCAGAACCAGAACCACCTGTTTCCATCTCATGCCCACATAGCACAGCCTCCTGGGCAGCTTCAGGCACAGCGTTCAGCAGATGTATCTCAGGGAAGGGGACACCAGGGTCTCCCAGCCAACACGTTCATACCTGACACAGGACATCCATAGGCAGGTTCATCAGCCCCAGAACGTTCCGCTCGTACCACGGGTCCAACATGCCGATGTAGTGGGAGATGTCGTTGGTGCTGCTCTCTGCCCCAGCCAAGGTGGGCTCCTGAAACCAGAGATGGGGGGGGGTCACCCAAAAGCCCCCCAGCTCTTCTTCCCTGGCTTAGGGCTGGGGAAGAGACACCAGGGCTGCTGTGGCCCAGCCTGCTGTGGGATGAGCAGGACACGTACCACCTGTGGTGAGGTGCGGAGCTGCAGGTCGCTTGGGGATGGAGGAGGATGCATCAGCAGGGCTGTTGGAAACAGGCAGCTCCTCTTCACGGGGACATAGAAAAACTGCAGCTTGAAGTACCTTGTCAGTGTAGGGCAGGTGCTCTCCTTCAGCCTAGGAGAAGTGGGGAGAGTGCTGGGTGAGCAAAGCCCTTTGATACAGCCTGGCAAAGCAGGATGTGATGTGCAGAATTAGACTCCAGTGGTAGCTGGAGGATCCTGACTCTTCTCAGAGCGAGGCAGTGTGGAAGGAACACATAGAAAGTGGGCTGTCTGTGCCACACTGACTTAATGACAATGTCACCTGGCAGTCAGTGTCCCTGCTGGCAGACAAAAGCAGCTGAATGTCCCCCACACCAGGACCCCAGTGCCCACAGCAGCAAGCCATCAAGGCATGGACCCCACCACGTCCCACAGCCACGTCCCACAGCCACATCCCATAGCCATGTCCCACAGCCACGTCCCACAGCCACATCCCACAGCCATGTCCCACAGCCACGTCCCACAGCCACATCCCACAGCCACGTCCCCGCGCTGCCCCGCTCACCTCAGGTTGCTGTAGGCTCGGGCTACTTTCCCTGAGATGCGGTCGGAGCCAAAGACCACCACACGCATGGTGGCCACTTTGGCATCCTCGTCATAGCTGAGGAAGGGCCGGCGGGGCAGGCTGAGCAGCTGTGGGGTCTGCGGGGTCTGCAGCCTCTGGCCCAGCCCGTGCTGCGGCAACGAGTGAGCGCGCCGGGAGCGTGCCGGGATGCGGGGCTTGGCCTGGGGGTGGCACAGGCTCTCAGCACGGCGCAGTGGGAGCGAGCCTGTATCTGGACAGTCCTTCAGGTCTCTCCTCAGGACCAGCTGGCTTTTGCTCTTGAAGAGTTTGTAGATCTTGTTGGTCAGCGTGTGTCTGTATTTGTGGTGGGTCTTCTCCATCTTCAGCTCCGGCCGCCCAATTGTGTCCAGAGAGCTCTCGTCGCTGTCCTCTGCGTATCCGCTGTCCATGCAGTCCTTCAGGCTGGAGACAAAAGACCGCAAGGACTTTTTGGAGACCACTGTCAGCTCTGAGATGGAGTCCTTGGAGCTGCTGAAGAGAGACACGCGGGAGTGCTTGGGTCCCTCTTCTGACAGCGCTGAGTACACGGAGTCTTTGGAAATGGAGGAGATGGGGGACAGCAGCGAGTCCCTCTCTGGGGAACAGCCATCTGTTTCCACGTCCTCCTCCTCCTCTTCCTCGTCCTCCTCATTCTCTGAGGCCACAGGCTCAACAACGCTGCACTCCTTGCTGAGGACATCATTGAGGACATCTGAAAGGCACGGGAGGGAGATCAGAAATGTGAGCAGTGCAATGACACCTCAGGCAATGGCCCTATGGCAGCATGGCCAGCATTCTTTCTAACCCTGCATGGCTTGAAACAAAGAGCTAAAAACCTCTTCCTGAGCATTTTTGGGTTTCCATAAGGCGCTCTGATTTGATGACAAAACAAAACTTGTTTGACGTCACATTCTGTTTGGGTTCTCTAAAAACAAACAGTGGTTGGGTTTTTGCTTCCTTCCCATGCAGAGTTCCCAATGCACCCTGCATCCAATCTGGGTTAAATTAGAGGGGAAGAGGGATGCAAGATGTTTGGATTAACCCTAAATGGACAGTCAGGAAGGTGACAAAGCCCAAGCTAGAGAGCAGGTTCAGCACTCTGCGGCCAGTGAGCAACGAATGCTCAACCTTCATGGGGCCAGAAGAGGTCTTCCAGGAATGGGGAAGCCAAAGACGTCAGATCAGCAAAAAGGGAAGCTGTGCTTCCCCTGAAAAACTGCTGTGGCTGGGCTGAGAGCACAGCAAAACCTCCTGCCCAGCCAGAAACTGTGGCCACTCCAGAGAGATACAGGAGCCAAGGGGTATTGGGACAGAAAACCCTTCTATGTTGGGATGGCTTTTGCTCAGTTCTTGGACAACATTCTGGCACAGCTGGGCTGTAGCATGTGCTACTCCTTGCAGAGGAGCTTTTTACATGGGTGTGAGGACCCCTCTCTGCTTACCAAAGTTATCCTGGTCCCAGCTGTAAGTGTAGCAGCGCGAAGTAGGGATGGGGATGGGCTGCAGCCTGCGGGGCTGTGCATCTCCTGTGGAGAGAGGAGAGGAGTCAGCTTGTGGAGACCCTCCCCATGCTGCAAGCCCCACACAGGGCATCTGCAATGGTCAGAGCCATGGGGTGCTGCCCACCCCGTGCTGGTTATATGGGCAGCTCACATCACGCAGAGAAACAATGCTGTCATTAACCCATGAAGTCACATGTGGCTCTCAGCGCCACCAGGTCAGGCAGCAGACATTGCTGCTACAGCTGATTTTCTGATTGAACGTTCTCATCTCAGCCACAAAGGCTGGAGATGGTTTATTGTTGTTTGACAAGAAAAAACATCTGGCTCATCGTGCAGTGATGAAATAGAAAAAAAAAACCCAGTCCCCTTCTTACTGTGCCAGGTTAAAGTTCTGCACAAAAGCAGGGTTTCACATTTCCAAGCATATCTCACAGCACAAGGGGAACCTGTGGCTGATGGTGGGATCAAGCTGGCACTGGACCCAGGAAGCGAGAAGAGTGCAGGGACTTCTCACCTGCAATGGTAGGAAGTGCAGCTGCCCCAGCGATGTCCTGCAGAACGCTCTGCAGCCGCTCCCGGGCCAGCACGGGGTCACTGCTGGCAGCTGCAACCTCCTGAGCTTCAGCAGCACTGGTGTAGATCTCAGAGAGCTCTTCCAATGTCTTGGCCTGGGGAGAGCAGAGCCAAGGGAGAGATGGAGGGGAGCACAGGTCTGTAGGGATGGTCATGGAGTCTGAATCTCTGTATCTCTCTCCCTCCTCCATCCCTCCAAATCATGTACAAATACAAGAATAGAGTAGAACAAGAGTAGAGTAGGAGAGAGGGAAAAGAGTAGAGTAGGAGAAGGAATAGTTCCATCATTAGAAGATCATCAGCTTCAACTATCAGACCATTTTGGGGTTGACCCAAAGTTAAAATTTATCTTTAAGAGCATAATCCCAATACTTCCCAAATACAGATGAGCATGGGGCATCAGCCACCTCCCTAGCAAGCCTGTTCCAGTGTCTAACCTTCTCAATAAAGCAGTTTTTTCTCATATTTAATCTGAGCCTACCCCGATGGCGTTGAGCCATTCCCATGAGTCTTGTCACTATCACCCAGAGAAAAAGGATGACCAGCTCACTTCCCTTGTCACTTAATGCATTTGAACACACCCACAGGATTTCACCACAAGTTTTTACTCCCCATAAACACCAGAGCAAAGAGTTCCTAGGGTCAAACGACATGTTTTGCTGCGTTTCACATCGGGGGGCTCTTCCTCTCTCCAGCTGGGGATACAGCACCAGAACCCAGACCTGAGAAGAGAAGGGAAAGGCCATGCCTACCTTCAGGAGGCAGTGCAGGCTGCCCAGGTCGCAGCGGGTGCCGAAGGTGACCTGGTAGAGGTGCTCCAGCAGCAGGATGAGCGCGGCGTGCCGGGGGGGCTCAGTGCTGCTCAGCTTCTCTGCGATGGAGAGGAACTCACTCTGCACCTCGGAGCGGTTCAGCAGCAGCACCGTCCTGGGGACACGGGATGGCTATTAGAGCAGGCAGCCAGGCTGGCACGCTGGTGGTGTGCAACACTGGGTGAATTCACGCTAGATGGCAGCGTGCCCTCACATGAGCTGCAGATGTGGCTGTGCAGGAGTGCCAGAGCCATGCTGCTGGGTGTGAGGATGGGTGGGAATCCTCCGTGCAACCCTGGCATCATCCCTTCTGCCATATCTGCAATAGCACCAGCCCCAGAAGGGCTCCAGCCTAGCAGCCAGTTGTCCAAAGTGGACACCCAGCATTTATGATGGAGAGAGGAACAGAAAATCAGGAAACATCTTCTTTTGCAAGGTGAACATCACAGCATCACAGAATCACAGAATCACAGAATGGCCCTGGTTGGAAGGGACCTCAAGGATCACCAAGCTCTTACTTCCTCCTCCCCCCGCCACATGCAGGGCCACCAACCTCCACATTTAATACTAGACCAGGCTGCCCTATCCAACCTGGCCTTGAACACCTCCAGGGATGGAGAATCCACAGCCTCTCTGGGCAGCTGTTCCAGCACCTCACCACTCTCATAGTGAAGAACTCCCCCCTGACATCCGATCTAAATCTTCCCTCCTTCAACTTAAAACCATTTCCTCTTGTCCTGCCATTATCTACCCTTGTAAAGAGTTAAGCATCCCTTCTGAGCTTTAAGTTGCTACAAAGCTTTAAGTTATCTGAAGGACTCCAGCAGGGAGATGGTGCAGGCATGAGCCACATTTTCCTGAGGACATTTGGAGGAAAATGCGTGAGGCTGGCAGGCTTCATGGGAAGCCCTTGCACACACAGCTCACCTCCTGCTCTGCCACCAGCAAGGCTGCCTGCTTTCCAGGAGCTGCTGCTGGAGAGAAGAGCCACATCCTTCAGCTGGGAAGGCTTTTTGCTCTGGACCACAACATGAACAACAGCAGGCTTTAAATTCCCAAATCCTGGAGAGCACGTAGTCGTGTGCTTACATTTATGGATGTGAACGATGCACATAACTGAGCAAATAACAGCTCTGAATTAAGGATGGGCCAAGGTGCAACCGGTTCTAGAAAGCTCAGGCAAAGGGCAAGAGCTTTCAAAAAGCCTGACATTCAGCTTGTGTACAGCCTTGTGCCAAGTTTTCAGGGTTTCATGCAAATGCAGCCACCTCAGTGCAAGCCACAGGTGCTTGCACTTGCACAGAGCAGGGCAGCTGTAATAGGAAAGCAACACAACAGCACCAGTACAGCTGGGTGGGATACTGGTGCAGACCCCAAGATGTGCAGCATGCATATAGAAGCCAAAGCAACAGGACAGCCTTCCCATCCTGAGCAGGGGTAGCTGTGACAGGACTGACACTGCAGCCAGGATGGGCACGTACTGCCTGGGCTCATTTCCCTATTTACAAATGAGGTGCCAGGGCAGGAAGAAACGTTCAGCCCTCAAGGAAGGTGCAGGGTTTGACTGAACCAGTGAGCCCTGCACTGCTGCACTGGAGTGAACTTGCTCCTGTTCTGCTTTGGTCTGGTGGCTCAAGCCTTTGCCTTCCCTGCCTGTTTGCCCTCAGATCTGTCTCCCTGTTTGGGGATATCCAGCACAGGATGCCTGCAGATACTCATCTGTGGTTGTGGAAATGTCACAGCCACTCTCCTCCTCCCTTTCCACAGCTCAGCTCTGCCATCCAGCTCTTCTCCCCTGTCACCACCACTACTTTTGGGACGCTGATTGCTGCAACTCTGCTGCTGCTGCCAAAGTAGCACGGGATAGTGGAAATGCTGGAGAGAGACCAGCAGTGCCTGCACTTACACAGTGGAGCTCTGGTAGTTCTTCACAGGCAGCCCCTGCTCCGTCCTCACCAACCTCTGGAAGGAAATCCCTGGGGGAGAGAGCAGAGGACATAACTATGGGGGTACCACAGGCTGCCCTGCCCCAGGTGCTGTCTCCCGTAGCAGGAACAGCAGCAGCAAAAGTCCTTACAGATGCAAAGCACAACTCGAGTGCAAGGGGAATGAACCCAGCAGCAAGGGAGCAGTGGGAGAGGAACCAGAAAGTGGGAAGGGGAAGCAGCTCCATGTCCAGCCCCTGAAGCCCCACTGCTGCTGCTGTGGATTACATCAGTGATAATTCAGCAACCTCTGCCCCTTGCTTTATCCTCCCAGTCCTGGATGTCCCTGTGGCCAGCACGTCACAGCCACTGTCCCTCCTGCAGGGACAGAACCAGCCCATGTCCCCAAGCTGCCTCCCCCAGGACTGTCCCCATGGTGCCATCAGGATGACATCTGCTGGACCTGGAGTCACAGTCCTTGTGACTGGGAGACAACAGCAAAGCCCATCCCCCCCCTAAACAACAGTTGGGGCATACTGGAAAAGATCTTATGGCATCAACAAGATCCAGCACCCTTAGCACCATGGGCAGCCACATGCCAACCCCAACTGCTGCTTGAGAGCTGCACCAACATGGGAGGAGTACCCACAGCCCCCTCAGTTTGCACCACTCCTGCAGAGACATCAGTCCCAGCTTGCAGATAAAAGCTATAGCATTCTTGGCAAATATTGACAGCAGCTTGTTCTCAGTTAATATTTACCCCATCTCAATCAAAACTGTTGCTTCAGCCTCTTGTCAGGTCACGGAGGCTGTGAGGTCCTGGCCAGTGTTCCAGCAGAGGACACATTGTCACTGTTCTTGGCTGCTCTGTGGCACTCAGTCCCACACACCAACACCTCCCATCAGCTGCTTCATGCAATCCCATTTGTAGGAGAGGAAAAGCCCTTGGATCAAAGTCCCCAGCTCAGCAGCCCTGGGCACTTGTGGCAGCATGGTAAGGGCAGAAGGAAGCGACATCCCCAGTGCTGGGGCTTTTCCAGTGGTCTTTACAGCAGGGCCCCAAGTGGTGTCACAGCAATAAATGGCCAAGGAGGAGCTGGGACAAGCATTCCTGGGACCACATCAGCCCTGCTGCTCCTGCTGGAGGCCAGGAGCTGTGTGATGGCCCAGACACACCTCTCCGGGTGGCCAGGGTCTCCTTAGAGACTTGCAAAGGGGATTTTAATGGTAGGCATCCATCCCTATCTTTCCTTGGCTCATTAAAAGATTAACAGTGTGCCCCTCGGGGCTTTGCATGGATGGAGACCTTGTGTTTCACATTCCATCTCCAAACCAGCTGTCTGTATCAAGGACACAGGGTGGTATCACCAGGCCCAGCTGCAGCCCCCATCCCCTTCCGAGCCTTCCCCAGCCCTGCTCAGAGCAGATCATGGCCCTGTGCAAGACAAAACGAGGGCTGAAATCTGCTCTGTGCAATGACAACTCTCCGTGAGCCATGGAAAGGTGGGGAGATGAGGAGAAAGGGCTTTTGAGAAATAATTGGAAGAGCTGCTCCATTGGGAACAACAGGATATCAGCAGAGTCCCTAATTAATTGGGGCGCTGCTGCCACTCAACATGCCCAAAGCCGGATTACAAGGCAGCATCTCTTCTGCAAGAACACAGCTGGGGAGTTCCTCAGCCCTATGGAAACTCCACCCCATGGCAGGCTCAGACCCTCCCACCACCTTCATGCTGATGAATGGACCCACTGTTAGCACCCCCCATTATGCCACAGAGCATCTTGAGCAAAAGCTGTGGCTCGGCGGAAGCTGCTGGCATGCGCTTTGCCATGCAAAAAACCAGCAGACTGAAAGGCAGCCAGGAAACAGTGACAGTTAATGCTAATCCACACCAGCCCTGGGCTGAGATCGGATGCTCCCACTACTTTGCCCACAAGGCAGCAGCCCAAAAACACATCCCCAAAATCCTGCCGTGCTCCTCCACAGAAGCCTGGTCGCACTCTGCATGCGCTGGGGGCTTTAGCTCATGCAGGGAAGCAGGATCAGTGTCAGAGAGCCCATGGCAGGGCAAGAGCGCTCACCTGGTGCCTTGAGCTCATCACTGATGAAGGTGAGCAGCTCACGGAAGACATCGCAGTAAGGCATGGGCCAGGTGAGGAAGCTGTGGTAGATGCTGGCAGCTTTCAGGAGCAGCTCAGAGTCTGGTGGGATGTGGGGAGCCTGCAGGGATGGGGAGGGGTGGTGAGGAAGGGAGCAAGGAGCTGGTGCTGGAGCTCTGCATAAAGCCCAGGGGGTTATGGGATGGGATGGCAGGAGGAGCGGATGGGATCAGGGCTCACCCTGTGACACCCCATCCTCTTCTAAGGAAGAGCCAAAGCACCTCACTGGGCACAGCTGCAAAACAGCTTCCTCCCCTGCGCCTCCCCAGACTCACATGCCACAGCCTATATATAAATTCCCTTTTAACAGCCATAGATCCATGCAGATGAATCACATTGAAGTCTGTGCTTTTGCAAGACCTGGCAGCAATGATTTCCTCGGGATAATGATGCATTGTGCTAATAATAATGATAATAAAAAAATACTTCCTGTGAATGCTCTGCTCCTTTTCATTAGCATTGTCTGCGCATTTTGCCCGACTCTACAGTGTAATGAAAACAATTTGGCTTCTCTGAAGAGAGATACTGCCTCCCTTTCTGACTGACCCATCTTTAAATGCAAAGATTAAAAACACCAAAGTGCATTTTTTTCATCTCTTGTAGCTTGTGCAGCCGTTCCTTGCCCTTGGTCCCTGCAGATTTGTATGGGATCTTTTCAGAGCGGAACAGACCAAAGCAGAGTGGGACCCTGCAGCTACTGGAGGCTGGGGAGTGCTGTGTGCAGCAGACTTACATAGAGGACAGCGTAGTAGAAAAGCAGGGCCAGGGGCATCACCAGGTCGTAGTCACACTTCTCCTGCACCTGTAGGAAACAGCAAAAGGGAGAAGGATGAGCATTACCACGGGGGTGCCAGATGTTCCCCTACGAATGCATCTGAGCCCTCTCAATCCACACCACCATGCAACCATCCCCAACAGGTGGAGACAGCTCATCTCCATGAGAAAGTCCCCCTAAAGCACCCAAGAAGCCGTAGGCAGTGGCACACTTTGCCTTTACTCTTGAGAAGCCGCATTCAGCCGAGCTCCTGACCCTCTGATGCTCTCAACCCTTGCAGAGTTGCATGAAATTTTATGCAAGTGGCCCAAAGCAGGCAGCCCAGCCCTGCTTAGGGATTGCAAATGGCAAAGCACAGTGCAAAGCATGCATTGCTGTCCCAACCTCAGCAGGATTATTTCAACAAGGGATGTAGGGAGTGCCCAAAAGCAGGCTTGCAGACACTGTCTCCCTTTGTTTACAAGCATGGCACAAAGTGCAAGAAAAATGTACGTACAGCAAAACATAATACAACATCATTGTAACAAGATCAATCCCAGCCATTGAAAACAACTTGTCGATCAAACAGAGTAGCAGCAATCACATTAATGTATTAGCAAGGCAGCCTTTCTTCCCTCAGAAATGAAAGGCAGCATTTACCCCATCACATGAACCCCAGAATTCCTCCCACATCATGGCATTCCCCCCAGTCCTCCTGCCTGCAGCCCCACGAGGCCCTGAGCTCTCCCACACAGGGTTGGGCATGGCAGCCAATACAATGAGCCCCACTGATGCTTCAGCTGCTCCAGCTCCATCCCCTGCACTGCAGGAAGCTGGGCAGAGCCTCAACAAAATCTCCGTATCCATCACTTTGGAGCTGCTGGACCAACGTTGCCCACCAATGGGGTTTGAACACAGCCCCGAATCGCCCATCAGGACCTGCAAAGCTCCTCCCCAAAGCCAGCAGCCCCCACTCACCTCCCTGGCCTTGCCAAGGATTTTCTCCACCAGGATGAGGTAGTTGCCAGCATCCCTGCTCACCAGCTCCTGCAGGCTCCAGCAGTTCAGGCACAGCCCTGCTGCAAGGGAGACAAAGCACAATGACCAAAAGGTGCTCACAGAGGGATGAGAAGCAGGAAAGGGTCAGGGGGAGGTCTTTGGTCCCTGGATCATATTTCTATGGGGGAAAAAATTATCACACCCCAATTCTGGACAGATTTAAGCTCTCCAAATGGCATTTGTCACAGCAGCATCACTTTTTACCAAGCCTCTCAGCACTCTTCTTGCAGCCCATTGCACCAAAGGCAAAACTCAGATCCCAGCCCCTCCACAGCCAAGGGTGATGCTCACCCCCTGAACAGCTTCCCAGGCCCTGCAGCTGCATGGTCAGAGCTCACAGCAGCATCGCTGCAGATTGTGAACACATCAGCATCACTGCTAAGCCTGCCCAGAATTTATTCCACCTCCTCAGCACCTCCAAACTGTCATAAAATACATGTAAACCCATCCAGAATAGCCAGATATTGAAAGAGAACTGCAGAAGGAGTTGTAGTTCCCTCTGTCCCTCACGGACAGGTGCTGGGACACCCATGGTTTTCCTGGCTTCGTGCCTTGTTTGTAGCTGAATGAACAGGGCAGGAGCTGTTGCCCATTGCAGAGTTCCTCAGCAGCCATGCAACATTTTATTTTCCACAGATCAGTGTTCTCCAGCGCAACCTTTTGTTGTGGCACTTGATCAGCAAGGGCACAGCCATTATGGGCAGTAATTCAGCTCTGAGTATTCTTTTGAGAGAAGTCAGTACAATGGCACAAAGCCATGGCTCTCCTCCGGAGGACCCCAGCAGATCAAACAACTCAACGCTGTCCTGGCGAGCAGCACCCTCCAGGGAAACACCCAGCATCCAAGAGATATGGTCAGAGCTGACGGGAGCTTTGCTGACCTCAGCAAGAAACAAAGCCCTGAAACACAGCTCCAGAAGGGAGGTTTGGGGTTATTTCAAGCTGTTTTGCACCCAAAGAGCCCAGCCCAGCAGAGCTGAGCAGTGCAGCACCAGCCAAGGAGCAAGTGGCTTCCTGCATGAACGCCTGTCCTTGGCTGTGAGCACAAAGGGCAGAGCCGGGCACGAACCCTTTCCTTCCTCTCACTGCTGGCACAAAGGAGGAAGCAGCAGTGGCTCAGGCAGGCAGGTACTGGGATGCTTCCCTGGAGAAGTGCTGAGCTGAATGCACAGTGAGCTGGGAGCAGGGGAAGGCAGCAGAGACAAGAGCAGGGCTGGAGGTAAGCACCATGCCAACACAACGCAGGGCTGAGGGCTCTGACCCATTTCTGTGTGTTCTACAGGAAATCTGAGCTAAAGCAAAGGATGCAGCAAGGCTGAGTTAATGTTGCTCGCAGCAGAGGAATTCCTGTTAGACTCACAGCCATGGCAAGGTGCTGGGATGATCCAGAGCAAAGCAAACAGTGCTGGGAAGCAACAAGCTGCAGGGGCTGGGCTCCTCAATTTGGCAACGCAGCGGTAACCAAAAACACACCAAAACAGCTGCATCCTTGCTAAAAATATTCTCCAGCACAAAAAGCAGCTCGGAAATCCTGGACACAATAAACAAAGACTGTGCAGCAGAGCACCATCAGGCATCAGTCAGGACACTGGGTGGGAATTCCCTTTTGTCTGTGCATAGTCCTGGTCACAAACATCACCTTTCTGAGCACTGGGAGCAGAGTTCAACCCTGTATCCAGAAAAAAAAAAAAAAAAAGGCTCTGAGCATTGAAGGTGATGCTCCTCATATGCACAGGTCAGGAACAAGAGCCCCAGATGACATGAATAGCACATGAGCCACCTGATCTGCAAGTGTCACCTCCATCCCTCAGCAGGTGCCTTGTGGGCAGCCAGGACACAGCTGGGCACTGTGGTGGCACCAGGGCACTTTTATGAACTGCAGAACAGCACTCAGTTTATGAGCAGAACAGGGACAGGCTGCAGCCAGGTGGGAAACCACATCCAGAAGTTTACTTGCAGCTGCTCACCCGTCTCAGTACAGCTCAGCAAAAGGACAAGGGGAGGATGCACACTGAGCGCACACTGAAAGCTCTAAGCAGAGTGTCCTGCACATTGCACATGCTCTTTGATTCACCAGTAGCACATTTCTTGCTCTGAGATGCAAAGGAGGCTGGTGGTCTGCAGGGAGGGTGCAGCTTGGGGGCACCCTTGTATGATGCTGTAGCCTTGATCCACATTATCTCCTGTGAAAGCACTGGTGGGGGGGAGATAGGAATATCCACTCATAGGAAGTGCTGTGAGCAGAGACCCATGAGGCTTCAATTGCCATCAAGTTCTGGCCCCCGTGGGCGGCCTCGGAAGGATGAGGCTCTGTGAGCAGCACTGTGAGCCGCCTCCTCCCGCTGCAGCTCCTTCCTGACCTCAGCTGCTGCGGCTGCTGCTTCCCCTGCGCTGCTCATAGAGGGAGGAGCATCAAATGGGAACAAATAAATAAATAGATAGATAGATAAATAGGGAAAGAAGAACGTTCGCCCACGGTGCTCAGGGCGAGCATCCCAGTGCTGTCAGAAGTGATGCAGTTGGAAGGAGAGAAAAGCAGAATGCTGCAGCCCCATTTCCAGGCTCAGAGCCCAGCAGCACATCCTGCACTGGGTGCAGCCGTGGTGCTTCCACCAAACCAGGAGGTGGAGTGGGCAGCGATCCCAGCCATAAAACACTGCCCAGGCTGTGAGATCAGCTCCAGGGTTACAACCTGTAAGGCTGATAAGCCCGCACTGAGAGCTGGTGGTAGTTCAGTGTTCTGTTATTAAACTGGAGCACCCCAACAACACAATTCTGGTCGCTCCCCCTGCTAATATTTAGATGACTGCATTCAAGCAGTGCTTTCAGCCTCCCTTCATTTAGGAGGAAGTTTTTCACACAGAAGGTGGTGAGGCACTGGAACAGGTTGCCCAAGGAGGCTGTGGATGCCCCATCCCTGCAGGCATTCAAGGCCAGGCTGGATGTGGCTCTGGGCAGCCTGGTCTGCTGGTTGGTGACCCTGCACATAGGAGGGGGTTGGAACTGATGATCATTGTGTTCCTTTTCAACCCAGGCCATTCTATGATTCTATGATTTATTAGAGATGAGCACACCAATCTGAGCCCCACTATTGTATCATTGGACGCTCCTCTGGCCCTCCAATGACCTCCATCCTTCCTCTCCAGCATCCTTCATCCTTCCTGGCACCAAGCAACCCACAACAGAGACACAGCATCCACCTCTCCCTGGGACCTTTGGGGCACCGGGCTGCCCTACAGTTTCCCCAGCATCTCCCCACCCATCGAGGCCCGCAGTCCCCATCCTGCAGCCCTTCTCGCACCTCTGATTCCCCCAGCGCCCACACTCAATGCACTCCTCCACCAAACACTCTGTTCCTGTGAGCAATACACCATTTTGCTTCCTGTGGCACACCAGGAGTTTATTATCACGCCCAGCAATGAGGAATAAGGCAATCACGCTGTGCCCAAACTCATCTCCTCGAAGGAAAGCACGTCATGTTTGCTAGCACTTTTCCACTTGATTCCTCCCATAAATGCTGCAGTTCAGGAGGGATGTTCAGTTTAGCCCCCTGAGCCCACCGTGTGCTCTGGGACGTAAATCTGCAATGCCAAAGCACTCTCACTTCTGCCCTTTGCTGATTCCACAAACCTCAGCAGCTCAGTTGCTCACGCGGGTGAAAAACGTCACATCGGAAGTGATTATTCATCCTCTCCAGAACAACCTCCTGCAAAGTTACTGTGCAGAAATTAGACCTCCAATAATTTAAAACTGAGCAAAGTCCCAGCGGTGCTCCAGCCCGATGAGCTGCAGCGTGGAACACCTTATTTTGGTGCATCGCACTGGGAAAAAGGAGGGGAGTGCAAGTAAACTGGGAAATAAAAGTGATATAAGAAGTTGAAAATGAAAAAGGAGAAGGATGCTGCCCAGCTAAGAATGAGACAGAGATTCAAGGAAAATAGGAGGAACAGAGCCTTGCCATAAATAGCAGCATAGCTCTGGCACTGGACAGCCATAATAAAACTGGTGCTTGTTGCACAGCAAAGGCAGGAGAACATGAAAAAATTCCCACTCTGTGCAAATAAATAGGATATGTTCTACTATGCTCTGTTTTCCCTAACCCATTTTATTGCAATAACAAAGCACTTCCTATTCCAACCACAAGTGGGTAGGACACGAAGCAGCAGCTGCTGGGCTGGGCAGCACTGCTGCTCCTGGTTAAGCCCATCCTTCCACCCACAGCCCAGGTCGGCCTTATTTTTGCTGACGAGCTGGAAACATTGCAGAGTGGTTTTTAAAAGGCTACATCATGCAGCCACCAGCACTGAGGGGCTGGGATTAGTGAGTGACATGGGGAATGATGAGTTGTAATGATGGGAAGAGGTGAGCTCTGAGTGGCACAAAGAGCTGCCTGGGCAGAGGCATTCCAGGAACCAGGAATGTAGGTCACGCTTCAGGAACTGGTGCCCAGAATATGTGGAGGCTCAAAGGGCTCTGGTGCTGGTGATATCTGCATGAAGCAGGCCCTGCAGTGATGCTACAGCCCCAGAGCAAGCATTGCTCCTGTGGGTCTGGCATTCAGCATCGGACAGGAGATGGTTTTCAGCTCCTCCTTGACCCATAATGGAAAAGCAGAGGAGGTGTGCAGAAGAATTGTACAGGCATAAAGAAACAGCCCCTCACGTTCATTTCTTTCATCCCCAGGTGGATACAGGAGTGATTTAATTGCATCCTGGAAGTGCAAGTATGAGGATGAGAATTCAAAATGTGATATATGAGAATGGCTTCTGCTTGTTGCAGCTCTTCCCTCACCTTTGCCACCCTGTGCTCTGAATGAGGCTCCCATCTTTATGGCCAGCACGGTATCTGAACCAGATTAAACAGCCGACAGCAATATCTCAACAGTTGCTTCTGACAATGCAGCAGGGATACGCCCAGAGGTTCTGAGATCTTTATGCCCCAAAGCATGGTATTCCTGGCTGATTACATAAAGGGGCCTTTCCTTGGAGTGAGCAAAGAATCCTCCTCTTGCCAGCTCATGCATGGGCACCTGGCAAAACAAATGGCTGCTCTGCTCAGGGTGCATCTCTGTATGACCTAACCTGACTTGTTCAGCCAACCAGTACAGCCTCCTACTGCTATGAGAAACTCAGGAAGATGGACTGGGTTGGATCCCACCTCTAACTTTGAATGCTGGAAGGGAGAAAAGGCCACTCAGCCCCCCAGGAGCACCAGCAGGTCTGTCCCGTCCAGGTAGGTCAGGTAACAAGAGGGTAAAGCATGCAGAAACAAAAGGGTCTGCCTCCATCAAGGCTGTCAGGGAGCTCACGACCAACAGGTCACCTACCAGCCCATCTGCTGGAAACAGCATCTCTGCTAAGCCCATGCAGACATCTCTCCAGTGCATGGTAGATCCTGTCCTCTGTGCACGTGGTGTGCTGCATTTTAATTCATCTCCTAAGGAAAGAGAAGGAAGAAGGTTAGCCCTTAGATGAGAGCATGGTGACACTTCCGTAGAACACACAAGATGCTCCTGGTAAAAAAAAAAACATTCACCCTTTGTTGTCCTCTTCTCTCCCAGTCCCTCCCAACCATGGCAAAGAAAAGGAGATGCACACATCCATGACCAACCATGAGTGGCTTTGGGACCAAGGCACCCAGCCCGACCCACTGCAGGCGTATCTGCTGCCTCATTGCTTCCGTCTGCGGCATAGATGGAGTCCCACTTACATGTCTGTGGATTAGCCTCCATCAGAGATAGCACTGCTTACAGCTGCAGAACCTTGCAGGGGAAAAGCAATGGCAGTCTTTAAGATTCCATTGCTTGCATTATGCGTGGATCATCCTTGGTGCCTCCAGCACTGTCCCCTTGCTGCCGTGCAGCCAACGTAGACAGGATGCCATGTGGCCCTGTGGCAATGCTGGAAAATATCAGTGGGAGCTCAGCCCCAGCATCTACAGGCATTGTGAAACTCTGGACTGTGTGTCTGGCTGTGCCCCCTTCACAAAGTGCTGCTTCTCAGCTCTCCCCACAGCTCAGGTGCCAGCCCAGACCTCAGACAGATTGCACTGGGGGCATGAGGATTTTATCCCACCCGCTCCAAACGCTGGGACATCAGGAAATCAAAACCCATTTGCCCAGAATCTCTCCTTAGATCTGCTCCACTGCTGAGCAAAGAGGTTCCCAGGGCAGAGAGTCCAGCATCCCCTGCAGTGCCAGCCCTACTGTTCCCAGAGACCTTGGGACAGTCACCTCTCTGCCACCAGCGCACAGAGAAAGGCTCTCGCCTTTTGGTTACAGGTGGCACAAGTGCATGAAAATATTCCAGGAAAAGGAAATAAAACTTGCCAATATTACAAAAGACACCTGTCAATGAGACTTTTGCTGTCAGCCTGGCCAGGACAGTCATACATTTCCCAAAGCTACCCCAAAATATTTGATTTCCCCAGTCTGCCCAATGTTGGCTGCTAATAAGTAGCCCCTAATTGCCATCAATCCCTCAGAAAGTTCACCTCAGGGCTGAGGCTCCGGTCCCAACACTCACCCATCCCTCAGCTCCGAGCAGGTGAAAGTGAAGCCATCTGCCTCTTGCACGGGAAATCTCTCCTTTGCCCTGAGAAGGCTCCCGTGCTCCTGCCTCACCTGCCACTGCCACGGTTTGTTCTTACATCTTCTAAAGTTTTGCACATCCACAGTGTGAGGAACGCCCGCGAAGCGCCCTGCTGCTGTGCTGGGGACTGAATGAGAGCGGAGCTGCACAGCACCTTAGTCATGACTCGTGGTGCAAGCAGTGACTAAGAGCACGGCATGACTCACCAGCACCGTTCCAACACCCCGCTCACAGAAATACACCTCCTGCACATCAGCTTGCTCCGGAGCACAGCTCAGCTCTCGGAGGGAAAGGGTGATGAGGAGAACCCTGTGCCAGCCCAGCTGCCCCTTCCCAATGCCTCAGCACAGAGCAGGCAGGGAACATAAGGACGAAAGATGACAAAGATTTTATCATTGAGTTCTAAACCGGAGAAAACACAGAGCCTTTGTTTTCTTCTCCCTGGTGTGCTATGGACCACACAAGGATTCAACCCAAGGGGTGCTTACAGAGGCATCTTTCATGGGAGAGCTCTGTGTGTTCACCGCAAGCAAGAGGGAACTTTTCAACCTCTTCTGCTGTTTATTCCCCAAACTCTCCCTTCCTTTCCACCCACACTGGACAAAATGACACAAGGCAGGGGGCAGTTCTGGATGTAATCGGACTTCCCACAGAGCTGGGAAGAAACCAGGGTTAAGGTCAAGGGTTCAGATTGATGGGAGGGTGGGTAAGCATTGATTAAAAAAAAAAACAAAAAAAAAAAACACAGAAATCTGTCCTCTCCCCAACTCCAGCCAGACTCCCAGCAGCAGAGCTGTTAGATCTTGACCCTCCCTGCAGGCTGGCCGGTCGGTGTGAGGTGCTTGGAAGGGATGGCACAGACACTGCAGGGTGAAAGCAGTGGTTACGTTTTGCAGCATGCCCGGGGTGCCCCAAAACCCTCATCACCAAGGCTGGTGACTGCCTGGATCATGTCCAAGCAGAGCAGCATGTTGCAGAAGCAGTGGGTTTCCCTGCCTTCTTGCCCCTTGCTCACAGGTTGGACACCTGTCCTACAAATCAACTATGTGACTTCAAGCCCCGGATGTCCCTAAGACAAGATTGCTTTCTCTTCTCCAGTAGTAACAGTGCACACTGTGAAAGCAGCCTCCCAGCACTGGGCAAGCTGTCGTCACCACTTAAAAGAGAGAGAAGTCAATGCTTGGAAACATCAAGCAGTTTTTCTGCTGTCCCACAGCGACTTGTGGCACAGCTGGGAGAAGAAGGCAAACCTTCAGCTCTCCAAGCACATTCCTTATCCTCCATAAAGTCCCTGTGCTACATCAGCAGTCAGAAGGGGTTGGAATTCTTCACAGCACAGCTAGACCTCATCCACTTGGAGCCCTCTCTGTCTCCCATCACCCAGTCCATACATATGGCTGCTTAGCAGAGGCAAACATCTGCCCACGAAAACATCTCCTCCATCACTGCCCCAATGGAGGTGGCAGGAGGAACAGACCAAGAGCAGAACCAGGAACCACAGCATGGATCTGCGCACGGGACCTCACGACAAGAGTACAGTTGGCTCTGTCAGCCTTGCATCACACCACCACCATTACTGCTGTGACAACACTGGAGCCCTCTGGTTTCCTTCGGAACAGAGCATTCTTGCCTCATGGCTTTGTTTTGAAGAAATGAGCAACAATTTAAGCAATGCCACAAGCATGGGGCAAAGGATCCCGAAGCATCTGTGAAATTGTCCCAGTAACCCAAATGGATGCAGAGGTTTCCAATTGAGTTTGCTTCCTCCATGTGTCACGGTTAAAAAGGTGGGCAAAGCAATCACGTTTTTCCTGTTAACCCGCACTGAATAGGTAAGCACTCATCCTTTGGCAGAAAGAGGGGATTCACTGATTGCTGTTCTTCTGCTTTCAGGCAGAAGGTTTGCCAAAATCCTGATGTTTTTGAAGCAAAAAAAATCAGTCCATTTATTTACGGATTCTCCTGCTGGCTTATGAATCTTGAGGCCACAGAGAGCCCTCAGGCACTCCCAGCTCCATGACATGTGTTTTCCACTTGGCTGAGACAGGCTGCGGTTACCCTACTTGCCTTTGGTGCCTTTCGTGCCTTCAAACCTTTCCTTTTCTCAGCTTTCCAGCTCAGGGTTAGAGCAAAGGAGACCTGAAGCCCTTGGTGCCCAAGTGCTGCTGCTCCTCTGCTTAGCGCATCCAAGTCAAGGAGATGAGAGAGGCCACCAGCAGCTCCACGTGGCGGGGACAAGGCAGGTGGAAAGGTGACTTGGGAGGCACACATCTGCTTCTCTGCATGGTGAGGCACTTTTCTGTGTTAAGGCCAGCATAAGCCCTGTTGTCCAAAGAACTTCCCTGATTTCCTTCTATTGTGGTGGAGCCCAGGACACTATTCTTAGGTGGGAACAGAAGGAGATGCTCAAAGACCAAATCCAGTGTTGGTCTTCCCAAGTGAAGGAGTGAAGAGAATTCAACCATCTTCTGTGGGTACACCAGGCACTGCCCCCAGCAGCAAGCAGATCCCTGCCTGCCCACCCCAATGCTCTCAGAGGCAGCACTGCAGCCAACGTCCTGCTGGCTCCCAGCCACCTTCCCAAAGAGGAAAAATGCAGGCAGACATCAAATAAGTTGAGATCTCCCCTTCCAGAACAGCAAATCCTGTAAAACAGTATCTCCTGTGGCTGAAAGTCCTCCACCTTCCTGCAGGGAAATCTGAATTGGGAAGCACAGCCCTGCTCTGCCAGAGAAAGCCCCTGGGTACTTTCACAGCAGGATAACTCCCTTTCCTGCCCTGATTGCTTTGAGGCCACTGGCTGAGCATCCCAAGCAGGAAACTGGAAGGAAAAACAAGTGCTTGACCCACGGGAGCAGGTCATGAACACACTGCCCAGGTCCATGGGCAGTGGCAGCGGGTGGAAGGATGGAAGGACAGATGTGGGTTGCCTTGCAAAGCTGCTGACCCATGGGTTAGCACACTGAGGAACCTCAGCACTTGGCTTACTGCTGCAGCAGGGCTTAGGGCACTGAGGACAAAAGGGCAGCAATTCTGATGAGGATAAAGGAAAAAGGAGCTTGGGCTGATGCTGCGAGAGAAGGAAAAGCACTTAATTGGGAATTAAAGCAAATGGATTCTAAGCAGAGCTATTTTTCAGGGCAAGGTCCTCATACCAGTGCATCAGCAGGGACCTTGGCCAAGGTCATGTCCCTTAAGCAGTACTTCAGCCTGCTGCCTCCTTGGAGGGTGCAACAGGAGCAGAGCAGCACAGGAACCCTGGGAGCTGCATCTCCATTGCACTGCAGCAGATGGTGCATGCGTGGTTTCTGCCCCATCAACAAAAACACACTGCTTTTCTTAGATTACACTGAGTTCTTGGCTTTAACTATCCTTAGCTTGCAGGATTTTATTGCCACCTCTACACCATGCACAGGAACCAAAGATAGAAACTCAGAGCTGAGAGCAGGAGCAGCTGGAGGAAGTCTTTGTAGAAATCAGGGCAAAGAGGGGAGGAACCTGCAAGTTTTAAGATTCAAACTTCAACCATCATGTATTTACAGCTCAAGCGAGCGCTGGTGCATCAAAGAGCAGCAAGATGGAGGTGATAAGATGCCTGTTCAAGCTGCACAAAGGCAGCATATCAGAAGATCCTGGAGGCAACTGGTTTGACAAACATCCTTTTGGGGCGCTTGCAAAGGACAGCGTACCATGCAAACACCCCGGCACCACATTATTTCCTTACAGACCCACAGGTTCCTGTCCTGCTGAGCAAGCAGAAAAGCTGCTTTTAACCCAAGAAGTAACAGCACTTCATGCTGTGGTGGGGATCATGACTGACCTTTGCTTCTTCGGCTACAAAACCTCACCTCCAGGGAGCCTCCGTAGCAGAGAAGCAATGTAAGGGCAGAGAGGCCGTGATACAGGCTGACCATAGAAGCAGTGGATGCTTCACCCCTGGAAGTGCCCAAGACCAGGCAGCCAGCCCAGAGGGATGGAACTGGGTGGGTTTAAGGTCCCTTCTAAGCCAAATCATTCTGTGACGCTATGACATGGATAATCTTTTCCAAAACGTGTCTGATAACACCCAAACCGAGCTCTTACTGAACCCTGGCACAGAAGAACCAACAACACCAACCACTGATGAGGCCACAGAGGGCAATGCAAGTGAGATCTGCTTGGGTGCCAGCACCCACATCCCTGCAAACCACCCACACGCCCACCCACTACATGTTGGCTTGCCCAGAGCACCGCCTCTACTGCTGCCAAGTAAAAGTACGGGTTTGAGAATGAGCCCAAAGGCTGAAAAAATTGCCTTGGGTTACTTGAGAAGTGCAACCTACAGAACTGCCCCCTCTTCTCATCCGTGAAGCACTGAACTGAACTACTCAGGGCAGGTGACAAACGTGAATCACACCAAGGCCCCCCTGATGCTATCTGCTGTACTTACACATAGTGAAAGACAACCAACAGGCAAACAAACAGCAAAAAAAAACCCAACAGGAAAAAGGATGTACTGCTATCCCCTCCCTCCTTTTCAGGGCTGGAAAGGCACACTGAGGGGTGACCAAATACAATTGGGGCTATTGTTGTGAATACTTGCTGCCATCAGGGTACCAGAGGACGAACCAGAGCAGAAACAACCTCAAGGAGCAATGCAGACTCAGGGGTTTGGTGGTGAGGAAGTAGGATGCACAAAGCAACACCAAGGAGAAAAATCCAGAGTGGTGCACTTGTGATAGAGACATCAAGACCAAGGGAGATTTTGAGACAACCAAAACCACATAAAGATGAAATTGCTGTTGTGTTAAACGAGGAACACAGGAAAACATGGACACATGGAGTGTGCAGAACTACAGCCAGGAATAAGCATTCGTTCATCACTGACAAACTCCATCTTTGAGGTTTCCAGCTACTGGGATGTATCTCCATTGGGAAGGACAGGACAGTGCTGAGAAAGCCCATCAGCATCTGGAACAGCCCATTTCTGAAGGGCAGTGATGTCCTGCTGAGCTGCAAAGGCTCATTTCCACCAGCAGTCATGAGAACTGGAAAGCTTACTAAAACATAGAGCTCGCTCCTTGCTCTCACTGTGCCTGAGAACGGGGCTGAATGAGAGACTCCCATCACAGACAGGGGAAGCACCTAACGTGCAACAGTGGTTTCAGAGACCTTTTAATATTAAAGGGCACCTAAAGGTAGTTAAGCAGATCTGGACTGGATGAGACAAACCGTAGACCCAGACATTAAGTGTTTGCAGAACACTTAGGCTTCTTTACAGAAAGAAGTCCAGACCACTTCACAATACAAATTTGCCAAAGGAAATGGCTCTGTGGCAAGGCACAGTCAGGGGTACCTCATAAGCCCACAGCTGGGACACAGCATCCCTAAGCAGCAAATTGCAGGATGGTTCGAGTGCTAAGCAGCTCCCAGCAGCTGCACGGCCATCATTTTTGCTGCTCTCCTGGCCTGGGGCCACAGCACACCACTGTGAAGCAGAATGAAAACATCTCTGGTCAGGAGGTGAGGGGGGTCCCCCGCCTAGAAAGGAATAGGAAGACCAGGGCAGCCAAGGGCTGGAGCATCATCCTCGCTGGAGATGAGAAAAAGTCACCCAGGAGGAGCAGAACGAAGGCAAAGAGCCACTTCCCCATCACAAGCAACTTCTGATTTTGCATCCAGTCTTCTGTCTGCAACAGCAAGTCCATCAAGAAAGCATCCCAGATGTCATAAAGCAGCCAAAACCTGGAGACAGGGAGCATCACATGCCCAGAGCTGGGCAGGGGAGCCGAGGGCAGGGAGGAATTAAGGTCTGGGCAGAGCTGATTTATTGCTCAGTGCAACTTCTCCAGCCCTGCAGCAGCGATGCTTTGCTCCCAGGGAAACGCAGCAAGCTGCGAGGCTGCATTGCCACCAGGCAAGAGCAGGGAGGGGGAGAAAGGGAGGAGGGGAAGAACCACGAAGCTCCCACATGTGCAGTGTGTGATGTCGGAGCCGGCAGCGTTCAGCATCACGTAGCCCCGGGCGGCAACACCAAATAAAGAAACGCAGCGCCCTGCCCGTCCCCGTGCATAGAAAGCACAAGCGGTGCAGCCGTGGGAAGCGGCGGACTCGATTTCGACTCTGCACAGCCGCAGCCCGCTGAGAGAGTCGGGCAGGGGACGGGAGGCTGTCTGCTGGTTGGGGAGGAGCGCTCTGAGCTGCTGAAGTGGGACAGCTGGGGTCGGGGCTGCGGTTGTGTTAATGCAGCTCCCTGCAGCACAGCTTTGCCATGCTCGGCCGTCGCTAAGCTGGCCCAGTTCAGGTGATGAGAAGGGAAAGCCAAGAGGAAGCTGAGGAATGCCTAAGACACGTCAGCTCCGTGCTAATGCCTCCATCTGAGCCATTCGCGATGCTGCAAGGGGAATTATTTAATGGGATTTCCCAAATTCCATCCCTAAGATTACCGTATTAGCAGCCAGAGCTTAAGGCTCATGGGGTGAAGACGCTGAGAACACCAGAAAAGTAAAATCCAGAAGGGCAAAAAACCTCCAGCACACTGCCATTGCTTTTCATTTCAGACTCAAAGTTGAAGGCTCCATGGGAAAAAATAAAGATGCTCAGCCCTAATACAGCACACCTGTTCTGTCTTTGAGCTGATGGAGCCTCAGCCGTGATTCAAAGCACTGGGAGCCAGACTCACATTGACAGAACCGAGTCCATTGCCCCAGTGATGTTAGAGATGCTGCCTAGGGTCAAGTTTTCAGAGGGCTGTGGGTTTAGCAAGCTAAATCACGGTAGCAGCAATAAGAGGGCTGCAAGAAACTTGGCAGAAAGAATAAAGCAGATAAACTGCTTCAGAGTGAGCCAGCTCCTCAGTGAGTCGGACTGAACCCCAGCAAAACGCATCTGCACGGAGGGTGCACAAGGGGAGGAGTGGGGGGAGGGGGTCCTCAAGGGCTCAGAATGAAACTTGGCAGCCCATCATTTTGAAACAGCATTCACACTCATCTGACTGCAACCCTGAAAGTAAAAATCAAGCCACAAGTAGATGAAACTTGTAATTTCAGATCAAATAAAATATTTTCCTCCTCCATGCACGGGTATTTCGGTTCTCACTGCTAAGAGACCCCCACTGAGTCAGCCTTCCTGGGCCCAGTCTGACACCAGTTTTCCATGGCACTGGGTAGGGACACCAGTACCAAACAGGCACCAGCCACCAGAGATGCTGTTGTGCCCATTTCCCATCCCAGCAGCCCCAAGCAGCTGCAACCCTAAGCTCTGATCACACTCCTGCTCTCAACGGCTCACCAGCACCCCTTTTATGGAAATTCTGGCAACATTCAGCTTCTCAGGGCTGGAGCCAGATGCCAACCTCACAAACACAGCTGGGAGAAACATCTCACCCAAGTCAGAGTGGTGAACCTGTGGCATTGCTCCCAGGAACGCTAGGAAGAGGAGAGCCAGGTGCTTTGCTCACACCGCAGTGCTGCAGGTTCTTTGGTTTTATTTATCATTATTTATTTCATTCTACGAATGGAGAAGCTTTTCAACCATTTCCCAGCTGACTTCCCCACTGGGAAGAGCCAAGCAGGACAGCCAGGCCCAATGAACCCCCCAGACCCCTGCGCTGACCTGCCAGATGGCTGAGAGCAGGAAGGAGCTCGGCTCAGCACAGCAGCACCAGCGGATTGTTTATCTGCTGGTTCCTGTTTTTAGTTTTGTCTCTGTTTTCTTTCTTTGTTCTAAAATTGTGTTGCAATGGCGATACCTGCTCTGAATGACAGACTGCTTTGAAGCAGGAACCAGCTCAGTGCTTCGCGTTGTTCGTTCTGTTATCTAATAAAAGAACAGAGACCCCAGCCCTGAAGAAAGCCTTTAACCCTTCAATGTTTAAGTTGAATTCGGAGCAGAGATTAACTCAGGAGTTAACCCACAGGAGCCCCAGTGAGAAGGCACAGCCCTGGGCACATGTCATACTCCCAGACCCAAAGCTGACACTCACCTCTCTTGGGATGAAACCAACAGCTCCCCATACTGGGAGACCAGTTTGAGTGATGATGGGATTTGTCACCAGCATCCATCCAGGGGAGCCAATCCACAAAGTGTCATCCAAATCCTCATTGCAGATGGCATCTTTAAGGACATTGCTGGAGCTGGGTGTTCTGCAGACACCCAGCTCCACCTGGTCCCAGGCAGGAGGTGGGTAGGAATGCTGATTTCACCAGGAGGATGCTGCCAGCAAAAACCTCTCACATCACTGGGAGCTCATGGCCTGGGTTCCTTCTCTCACCAAGACACACAGACAGTGGTCCAAAAGGTAGGTGGGTCCAAGAGGTGACCCATGGAGAGAGAGCCTGAGGGTTTGATGCTCCTTGGGTTTAATTCCCAGCAAGCCAGAAAAGCCCACCAACCTTCAGGAAGGACCATACTCCTGAAGGACATAGGACACCAACACAAGCGGAGCACTCTTGCTTCCTCCATGCTCCCATCCCAGCACTGATGCCCTTGAGCAGGGTCAGCTGCATTCCCCTCCTCAAGATCACCCAGAGGAGAGCCTGGAGCCAATTTGGGGCAGCCTAGCATGGGACAGGGCCAGCCACCCCTGACACCAGCAGCAGTCACTGAAGGAGTGAAGCCTTGCCAATCCCAACCCACAAGCCCAGATGGGAGCGAGCTGTGCTCCAGCTGCAGCTCACAAACTCACAAACATGTCTGGCCAGGCCAGGCTACCAAAAG
Organism: Phasianus colchicus; assembly: GCF_987193195.1. Lineage (NCBI taxonomy): Eukaryota > Metazoa > Chordata > Aves > Galliformes > Phasianidae > Phasianus > Phasianus colchicus. The sequence continues at coordinate 2,331,641 of NC_143455.1, forward strand.
CTGTATTTTTAGCAAGTCAGAGTTGATTCCCCAAAAGGGCTCAATTGAACATCTTTTCATGCAGTCCCTGCCTGATTCTGATGACTTTCATCTTGGCTTCTACCCTACAGTCCTCCAGTTCCACCCTGCACCCTGAGCCAGCCTTCAGCCCCCTCTTGGTATGGGAGCCAACCTCAAACGTGCCCCTTCCCATCAGCTTTTGCTCCATTTCCACCTCTATACCCAGTCACCACAGCCACCCACTGGAGCACCCAAAATTGCACACCAGAATGGCAGTATTTGGGAATTATTCACTCCCTGCACTCCCTCAGCACCAGACCTGTATGCTACTTTAATGCCCTTATTCTCAAATCACTCCTTCAAGGAAGGAAATGTACTGCTATCCGTGCAGCAATGGAACCACAGCCAGTGGGGAAGGCAAAGTGGAACAGAGGAAGGTGGTGGAAGGACACGAGCCCCACCAGGATCCTGCCACCAACTTAAAGCCAGCGTGTTACACCCTCTGTGAGCTGCATGGAATGCATCTGTTACATTTATCCTTAGCTTTTCTCAGCTTTTCCACCCTTTCCATTTCATCTACGACACTCACAGCTCAGGACACATGGAGGCAGACACTTGGAAGTGGTTGTGAGAGGTGCTTCAAAGGGCATTTTTGGAAATAATAACAAATGGAAATAACATATTGTTTGAATATATGAAATAATACTATCTTGGAAATAGATACTACTGATAGAAATAGAAGAGCAGAGGCTCAGCAAAGCGAGATCCCTGCTCTGCTGGCTCATAGCACAGACCTTTCAGATCCCCCTTCTGTTCTCCCTGCCTGGCAGTGACCCATTTCCTTTCCCTCTGACCTCCAGGGAAACCCCAAGAGGTCTCTTTGCTTTTGTCTTCATTGGCTCCAAAGAAGTGGGTCTCCGGGTCTGACAGTTGGAGCTCATGTCTCACCTCTGCCAGACACCAGAGAGATCAAAAGGCACAGCAATCTGATCCGACACCTCCCTGGGAAGTTCCTGTCCCCTTGGCAATGGGCTGCACTCGCCAGACCAGTCAGGAAAGTGTAATGAGCTGACTAATTGGCTAGCTTGAGTAGAAATTAGCAGGCAATTTGCCCCAACAGCAAACTGCCGCCAGTGGGACCTTTCTGTAGATAAGCATCACATCACTACATTTCTGGGAGGGCAATTCTCAAGTGGGCTAAGTGCAAATTGCTTTTCCTCACAGCTTTTTTTTTTTTTTTACATTTTGCAGTTATTTCTGACCCCCTCCCTCAGCTCTTCCCCTACAAAACTCTTTCAAGCAGATGCAGTCCTCCACCTCTAAAGGCTGCGCTTGGATTTTGCATCAGCTGAGGCAAATCCTGTAATACTTTGAGAAGAGCCAGCAGACAGATGAGGAGAGCAGAGCATGAGCTCCATCCTTGGGTTTGCCTGCAGCCAGTCTGGTCCCATGCAGCCCTGAAGCGGATGAATCCAGAGCTGAGGGAAGCAGCACAGCCAGCGCTGCCCTCAGTGCTGACTGATGAAGCTGGCACTGACTGCGACTTCCAACACCTGTCAAGAATCCTTCTTTCTTCAGAGCCCTCAAATATTCACTGTGGTGAATTCACTTTAAGCAGCAGTGTGGCCGCACCACACTCAGAGCATCCCAGTTGTCTGTTTATAAATGGGATGAAAGTGATGGCAGCATGGAGTGGTACCACAGAGTGCCCAGCGCCTGGGCACCACCAACTGGAACCCCATGAGCTGAGAACAGAGCTGTCTAGTGGTTACAAAAGGAACCGAAAGCCCCCAATAGAAACCAAGAACCCAATGCCAAGGCACGACGAGTGACCTCTCCGTGCCTCAGTTTCCTCCTTCCAGAGCAGAAGCAAGGCCCTGCTGCAGCACACCCAGCAACCCCATCTGGGATTCATTGGCAGAGGAATGATGGCACTGTGGTCCTTCCATCCCCTTATTTCTAATTCCTGATGTAGTCATCCCAATCCCGTTTACAACCTCGGCAGGTAGAGCTGGCAAAGCAGGACACACCGAAATGCATAATTAAATGAAAAAAGAAACAGTGATATGTCACAGAGGTTATTTGCAACCCACAAAACCACTTGCCTTAACCAAGATATCCTGCCGCGGGCACCTCAGGAGCTCAGCACCCAGACACCCATCCTCCAGCAGCAAAAAAACGATGGAGAGGGATGAGAACAGCTCATGCAGCAGCAGATGGGAGGAATGGAGCTGTGTGTGAGCGGACACGTGTTCCCAGCAGCAGCACACGCACCGGAGCTGCACATCCAACCGCCAGCACCAGAACCAACGCAAAGCTTTGGGTAGTTTTCAAAACCCAAATTCCTAAGAAACAAAATACAGAACTGCCTTGCCCAGACTTTTGCAGCAGCCGCTCGGCTCTGTAAATCTAATTAATGAGCAGGGAAAAAAAAAAAAAAAAAAAAGTGTCATTCGTTCGCTAACGACTTCACCAGGGGCTGCCAAATAGACAGATAAAGGATTGAGCTGGGGCCCTATTCCAGCCAAAGGAGCTGGGAACCTGGCAGGGCCCGCAGAAGATTAGAGAGGGGTGAAAAGAGAAAAAAAAGAAGGAAAAAAAAAATATCTAAACAGATTAGCACTTTCCAAATGCAAGCATGTAAATCAGCTTACGCTCTGTATAATGGCACTGTTGTGAGTGCCCGGCTCGGCTCTGCTCGTGGCACAGCAGCGCAAAGTCCCGGCTGAGCCACGCTGTGTTTGGGCTCAGCAATCTCACAGCACTGCCTCCCTCACCAAACCAGAGGGTTTTGTTTTTACCAGCTTTGTAAATTCTCACAGGAAGCCAATTAGGGGAAAGCTGGGAACAGAGGAAGATTCATAATTGCAATTAAGGCTTCAAAGCACTTATCCCAAGCGAGGCTGTTAAAATTAGAGCTGGGGAAGAAAATGGCTTTGAAACCTTGAGCCTTCAGACACAGCCAGGCTGGAAGTGCTCCCCACTCCCATAGCAGCCCATCCCCCAGCACAGCTCACCCAGCACAGACCCAGGCTACAGGCGGGCACCTTCTCCCACCTGCCTCCTGCCTTTGGGAGCAGAGCTCAGCCCTGTGCACGCAAAACCTTTTCTCCCACCACCACTGGAAGCTTTTGCTTCATCTCTGGTGGTCTCAACTTGTAGGGTTGCTCCCCACCATTGCAGCATCCCCAGTTTTGCAGATTAAGATTGGGATACAAGAGATCGGCATCCAGTGCTACAGACCAGCGCCCTTCATGCTGTCATAAGTGAAAGCATCCTCTGAGAGGGTCAGCAGACTCAGCAGCGAGCTGGACACTGACAGACAGTATCTAAGCAATCCAAATAGCTGTGTTTATTTGGACTGCTCTGCCTGTTTGCAGTCCCACATCCACCCCAGCAGCTTGGTGTGAACACTGCCTCTGGGCTCAACCACTTCAACTTGGAGTAGAGCAGACCAGCCCTGCAAGTAGCTCAGCACTCTGCTGGAAGCAGAACTAGATCAGGACCTTTGGCATGTTGGAAAATGTCAGCAAGCACATGCAAGCAGGACTGGACAGACACTTCTAACCAAGACTACAAACATTCTGTATCTAGCATATTCGTATACATACATATATGTGCAAATACACATATACACACATACATATATGTTCCATAATCTTATATCCAGGCCAGTCCTTCTCCTGTAGAAAAACTCATGTAGGGAAAGCACAAGTTACAGAAATACCACATCTGCACAGGGACACTTTGGTTGCATACTGGCCCATGACAAGGTGTTGGAACCTTATCCTCAGTCATCTTCAGCTATAACATCCCTTCAACACACCCCCTGTTCCCAGCGCACTCATCCTGACCCTACAGTTTCATGCTCTCCATCAGCTGCCTCATGCCATGGCTGAGTTGTGCTCAAGGACTTTGCAGATGTGGCACAGGGTGTACTGCAGGACCTACCCTGTGACCTTGGAAAGTCATCTTTGAATCTGGAAATGCATGGGCTTTAGGTATTTTTGCATAAGATACTTTCCCACTGGTATTCTCACCCTACTGCTGGGTGCACAGGGCTCAGTAACCAAATGAGGTCAAAAAAAATTCCAGCCAAAGCCCCGGCAGTCTCTGTCCTTCCCCAGCAGCTGATGGCATCTGAATGAATGCAGCCCTGGTGTGGGTGATCCCTTCGCTGCTGCAGCAGCACAGGAAACAGGGAATAACCCCATGGGACCAGGCAATGTGCCATGAGCAGGAGACCTCTCAGACAGCACAAGGAGGATAGGAACTCCCAGAAGAAAGCAGATCCCCAGTGCAGAGACTGTGCCTGTCACTGTGCACTGAACACTCTTCCTTCCCACCTGAGGTGGAAGCCATGAACCCCCCCAGGAGCATCCTCCCCCCACCGGCTGGATCTCAGTTCTTGCCCCTCAAGACAGTTTCCAAGAGCAACCTGCACTTCTGCATTTTCTACAGAGATCTTCTTACTTCACCTTCCCGCTCATGCTGCTGCCAAAAGGAGAAGTGCCCTGGAGCTGGGGGAAGTTGTGCCACCATTTCCTATTTGGGACAATGATTTCATACTCCTGCCACATCCGAGGGCCACACGTGGCACCCACAACACCGTGCTGCGGGCTGGCAGCGTGCAAAGGGCTCTGGTTTGGGCCAGAGAGTTCCAGGAAGCCTAACAGTCGCATTTAAGCAAGTGCAAAGCAAAGCAGGGTGCAAAGCTCGGCAGAGGGGAGGGAACCATGCGCAAAAGCTGCAGCCCAGATCCAAGCAATGACTTCTAGTGCTGCTCCTAAACTGCAGCACACACAGCTTGGTTGGGCTCATGCAGCCCCCAAAGAGCTACAACCAACCAGTCACTGGGGGAAAGCCTCCTTCCATCCCTTTGCTCCTGGCTTTCCATTTTCTTGCCCAGCACGTGTTTGAAGGCCAGGAATCACACACCTCACCCACTTGGGTCTTGCTTTCAATCTGGACAGCAGCTCCAAGGATCACTCCAACAGTTAAACACTGTTCTCATTACAGCTGCAATAACTTGGCTTTCCCCTGACAACAACAGAAATGTCATCTTTAAAGGACAAAATCTCCCATCTCCCTTCCCATAAGGATCTTGCTAAGCCTCACTACAAGAAGCTTCTTCCTACACGACAGCCAGAAAGTGTTTAGCATATTGCCTGCTTAAAACCTATTGCTGTAACCTTACCAGTGAGGCACCTCCAGATATTTTTAGAGGCAATATCTACTAGCACAGGAATTACAATGCATTAATTAGCAGCAAGGCGCAGGCTGACAGTCACAAGGTCATAATGCAACATCCATAATTTGCACCTCACTGGGAATTACTGAGAAAACAGGACATGCAGGAGCCAGCACAAAGTGGGATGTCTTGGAAGGCTCTGGGCACACAGGATGCCATCTGCCCAAAACAAACACCAGAAACATCCAGAGTGGGTTGAGCAGGACAATCAGTGTTCAATCTAACTGTTCTGTTGGATGCCCTTTCTGCTAGAGTGGTTTTCAGCCTCTTCTCTGAGCACCACGGCCCTGCTGGCATCCCCATGAAGGCTCTTACCAACACAGTGAATGAGGAAAGTCCTTTACACCACAAATACATTTGTGAATCTGCTGTACAACCATTTCAAGGCAAGGAATACCGGCCAAAAGTCAGCATCTTGTTTCTTACATCAAGGTGTTTAAGGCTGGTGACTTCAGGGTTATCATCCAGTCAAAAAGCAATGGAATTCAAGGCATGAAGCAAGGCAACTGAGCAACAGACTGATCTGGTGACTTTAGAGAATCCACATCCACTCTACTCTGGGTCCAACCCAGAGATGGGATTAATCCCCTGCAACTTTACCTCTGCAAAAATGAGGTGAATTTCTAAGCAGGCCAACAGCTATGGACAGACAGAGCACCTAACGCAGCAGTCAGCTCATCCCATCCCATCCCATCCCATCCCATCCCATCCCATCCCATCCCATCCAGACTGAACCCTTCCAGGAGCAGCCAGCAGACTCAGTGACTTTAGAGGCCCCAATTTTTAGGCAGGCATATCCTTGTGCAAGACAGCTCCCATTCTTATCCCCCAAAGCTGCTTCCCACATGCAAAGCAGGAATAACAACACTTCCTTCCTTACCCAGCAGTTGCATGACCAAACGTTTCAGAGCCTGCAACAAGCTCAGATAGTGCAATAATGGAAACATGGATATTGCAATACGCTCAGCTTAGCTTACACTTCTTTCACCCTCAGACTTGATTCATAACAAACAAAAGCAGAAGTCAACATTTCTGCAAACTTTGTCTACTTGAGATCCCCAGGCCTCTGGGGAGGAGTGCTGGAAGGAGCAGCTCTTGGGTCAGTAAGTCACTGACCCAAGAAATCCTCACAAGCATGCCACTTGGCTTTCTGCTGTTACAGCAGAGACCTTTGAAAACAAAGTATGTGCTTTAATAAGGTCAATTTCATGGAGCCATTCACAGATGAAATGCATTAGTACACGTACAGAAGTCAACCACAGCAAAATGCTAGTGACTTCAGAGTGAAACCAGCATTTCTGCTGGTAATGAGCTTCTCATTCTCATCACAGTGTTACTGACAAGCCTCCAGCTCCAGGGAGCTGCAGCAGGAGATCATTTCCATGTTATGGAGCAGATAAAAGTATCCTCCTAAGCCTGAGCAGAGATAGCAAGGCAAAGCAGGCTGCAGAATACGGTGTTGGAGCTGGAAGTGGGTTGAGTTTGCAGCCAGGCTTGACTAGAGGTCACACCTGGCTGCATGCAGAGCAACATGCTGCTTCCAGCTGCGTGGAGACACAGGTACCCGAACCTGCATGGCCTCAGAGCTGCCAGGGCTGATGGCACTGCCAGCAGCTTCTGGGCAATTCTCAGCTATTTAAGAGAAAGATGATCTCAGAAGCAAAACGATGAGCAGCTGTCCTGATTTGAATCACAGAATCACAGTTACAGGGGCTCTGAAAGGACCTCTGGAGACCTCCCAGTCCCGCTGCCAAAGCAGGTTCCCCAGAGCAGGCTGTGCACAAAAGTGTCCAGGAGGATTTTAAGTATCTCCAGAGAAGGACACTCCACTACCTCTCTGGACAGCCTATCCCAATGCTTTTGTCATCTTCCAAGTAAAGAAGCATGAACCACTGTCACCCTCATTTGCAGGGGATACCATCAGATTCATGGATCCCCTGAGGAACCCCTCTGATGTTTTCAGAATTTGGCCCTGGGCAGTCAGAGCTGCAAGGGGAGGAAGCGAGAGAAAAGTAGTCCCAGCAATGTTCAGTAAGAGCAATGTGGAAACTGCAATCCAGCCAATCCACAAAGGCATGGGGTGAAAATAAAGCAGAAATTTTGTCCACCTCTGTGGTCACATGGGAGCTGATGGGAGACACGAGAACAACAACCACTCATGAGCTGGTACCCATGGGTAGTTAATTACAGCAGGGCAATACAGCCACCCTCCTTAGCCCTGAGCAGACCAGCAGCAGTTTTCGGAAGCCAGGGGACCTCCCAGAGACATAAACTCAGCAGAAATTGAGTGAGGACTGCAGCATTTTGCAGCTATTTTGCAGCTTGACCTGGACTAAGACAATCAGATGCTGACTGCTCCCACATTCAGCTTGCATTTTGGAGTAACTGCATTTTCTTGAGAAACAGAAATAGCATGTGATGCAGACTCACGCAAGCTGAAGACACAAATTATTCTGGGACTTTCTACAAGCAAGAGATTCCCTCGCTGCAATGTCAGCCATGCAAACGTAGATGTCATGGCAGTGGCATGGAGACCAGGGCCAGCATCAGAACCCAGCAGCAACGCTGATGGGAAACTGAAAGCAGCACAGTGTGAGTGTCCCACACAGAGATGTTTGCAGAGCTCCCCACCGACTGCCCAGTCTGCAGGCTGAGACTTCCTCACCAATCGTTTTTAAAATGTTCTTTTCTGCAGTCACCACTATTCAGGACAGGATCTAGTGTACTCTTGACAAACAGACAGCAGGGGAATTCCACTCACTGCCCCTTTAAAGCCATGATACAAGAAATAAGAATCTCTAAATTAGTCCCACCAAGCCATCGCTGAGAAAAGCTGTGATGGTGCCTTCTTTCTTTCTCCAAAAAGACATTTCTCTTTTTGCTCACTGCAGGTCCTTTCAACCAGAGATGCTCTAGCCATTGGCAAGACATTGTCTTGGCAAGCTCAAAGCGTGGCCTTGCACCTTTCATATCTCATTTTTAGCTCCTGTGCCACAATGCTCTTAAACTGCTCAAGTACCAAGCTTCAGGGGAGTGAGAGGCACAGGAAAGAGTGTGTCCCCCTGCTAATGTTTGATTTGAGTCCATTACTTTTTGCAATGATTTCTGAAGGAAACTGTAAAAGTCCTGTTCTTGGAGCAAGAATAATAGAATCATTTAGGTGTGAGATCTCTAAGGTCATGCTGAAAGACAAGAATCAGAGAATCACAGAATCACCAAGGTTGGAAAAGACCTTCGAGATCATCCAGTCCAACCATCCACCTATCACCACCAATAGTACTCACTAAAAGCTCACAAGCTTCAAACTGAAGGACAGGGAGAAAACACGTTGCTGCTGGGAGCAAAGAAATGGGATGAATGTGATCATAAAAACAGCTGCTGGAAAGGGGAAGAGAATTAGCAATGCCATCCGTGTCATCAAGGGCATAATGAGCAGAAAGACTTGCATCGAGTGGAAGTGGCAGAGTTGGTCCATGCCCCAAAGCCAAGGACAGACCCTCCACAGTCCTCCTGTCCTGTTGCCTTGCCAACCCCCCTGCCTCAGCCAGATGAGTGGCCAGCAGTGGGAAGTTCATGGATTTCACCATTGTAAAGTACATCTTGACACCAAACTGTAACTTCCTAAAAAAAAAAAAAAAAAGCAACAAATGAAGAAAAAAAAAAAAAAATCCCAGCCCTACTCTGTTCGCCCTTCTCTCTTTTCTTTATCAACACTTTCCTCACCTTCCAGAGCACCAGACCAAAGCTGGCAGGTTTTGGTAGCTCGAGGCTCCCTCTGGCCAGGAGCACAGAGCCACGCTGACCTCTCCTCTTGCACAAAGGCAGCCCTACCACCAGCAGCATCTGCATCTCCCTAGCATCCAGACCTGCTCCTAGTCAGTCTTTGAGGGGTGCAAGAGGCATCAGCACCCCCAGCCCCATCCATAACCACACTAAGGACTGCGTGGGCTGGACAAAACTCAGCCAGTGTAAGAAAAGCCTCTGTTTTTCTCATCAAAAATCAGCAGAAATGACACACATCTGATCTGAGTAAGAAAAGACCAGTTAGGCATACTCACTTTTCAGAGAGGAAACGTGCTTGTTCCTGGCATCGATTATGAAAACCCCTCACCACATGATGCAAGAGTTAATTTTAGCTCCTATCAGCCTTGATCAAGAGAGCAAAGGTTGAAGTTTCACCCAACACCACAGCTGACAACAGGCAGAGCCAAGTGAAGCCCCAGCGAGAGGCAGGTAGGAGAGAGCACTGGGCTCTGGCACAGCCCAGCTGGGCTCTGTCGTCAGCACAGCAGGGAAGGTAGAACTTGGCAGAGAAGTGGCAGCTTGGGTGGTTCCTCCCAGTGCTCCCCAGGCTGACTTCAGCCCAGGGGAGTGGATCACAACCTTTGGGAGGCCTCCAAAGGTCAGTCAGCGGGCCAAAGGGGGACAAGTCTCCAGGTATTTCCATGTTCAGCAGGGAGAATTTCCCAAAGGCATGCAGCTATGTCTTCTTCTTAGGAGGGAGCCCAGCACTCTGGGCATCTCTGGGCATGGATCTCAACTCATAGGCTTCCCAGAGCAGCTGCTGGGTACTTGTAGCTCCTTTGAGCATGATCCTCAGGGAAAGCACCATGTTTTTACAGTGGAAGGTCACAGGTGTGTGCACTAGTGTATTTAGGATAGCATCAAACAAGTGGAAGCAGCGATACCACGATGTAGCAAAGAAAATCCCATTGGCTCTTCTTCATTCCACCAACTCAGCACTTTCTTCTGCCTCTCCAAATTCTCCCTAAGACTTCTCGTTTCTCTCACAGGAACACATCTTGCTTCTCCCTGCTCTGCTACACTGCTTCACTATTTCTTGGGGTTCCCTTTTATGTGTTTTTTTAATGCTGCAAAACCATCTGTCATCTCTGGTGGGGCCATGGACCACCCTCGTGCCTCAGTTGAGCAGAGGAGCGCAGAGCCCACCCACCCAAGGGTCCCTTTGGGTGCAGACCCCAACCTCTGCCCCTCACAGCCTTTCCTCCGACCCCCTCGGGATGAAGGGCAATAAGAGCCCACACTATTTCCTTTCAGCCTATTCAGAAAAACAAGTTTACGTGTGAGATTTCCATTGGCTCCACCTCTGCCTGATTACTCCAGCTGTGAAACAAAGCAAGTGAGAGACAAAGCACTGCACACAGGCAGCGTGATCATTCCAGAGGGCTTTATGTGAGCCTTATGCCAAGCCCACTAAATAGATTAACTTACAGCATAAACAAGCAAGTAAATCTTTCCCCCAAAGGCCCGCGTATCCAAAGGAAGCTGTAGAAGTTACTTCCTGCCATTGTGGAGGCCCTGCTGGGAACCCAGAAGTATTTTCAGTCCCTGGCATGGTTGCCCAAAAACTTCAGTTCCCTTCCAGCACTGCTGATGGCAGCTCCACAGAAGACGGATGATGGTGAGAATGGTTTTGGCTGTTCCCCATCACACTTAGGCCAACAGCAAGTGAGCTGGTGACTGACACCCGCTCCCAAAGCCCACCAAGGGCCTGGGACCTGCTTTGGGCAGAAGGGTTGGTACAGCCCTAACCAGCTCCCGTGCACAGGAGAAGTCACCAAACCTCCCAGTGTGTCACAGGAGCAAAGGATGCACAGACCCATGCAGCAGACACAGCCTGAGCTCCTTCCAGTCCTCGGCTCCTCCCATGATGAGCCATGCCCTCATCCCAACTCATCACCAAGAGCCAAGTCCCCAGGAACTAAGTTGCACCAGGGGATGTTCAGGTTGGATTTTAGGAACAATTTATTCTCAGAAGGAGTGGTGATGCAGTGGCACAGCTGCACAGGGCGGTGGGGTGTCACCATCCCTAGAGGTGTTCAAGCACCGTGGAGATGTGGCACTGAAGGATGTGGTCGGTGGGGATGGGTTGATGGTTAGACTAGATGATCTCTGTAGTCTTTTCCAATCCAGCACTGCAAGCCAGCAGCTCAGGGACCACCATGAACATGGCCCCAGGCTCCGGGTGAGCTGCATACCCAGTAACAACAGACGTGGACTCCTGCAGCCATTTCTTGTTTCTGCATGAGTTCATAAAGGATTATGCACTGTTCAGCATTCAGACCAGATCAACCCCAGAGTAATTTTCACCTGAAGAGCAGTCCGGTGAGAGCATCAAGCTTGTTAGGTTTGCTTGCCATCCAGCTGATCAATCCAATGAGGCAAACCTCAAACAGGAACCTCTTAGATGAGCAGGATCCGTGCCCAGGAACAGGCAGCAGCAGCAGCAGCAGTGTAAACCAGGCTGGACATCATTCAGTCACACACAAAGGACCCACAGCCAAGTGCCACCATAACTTCTTTGCACAGCCCCACATGCACCAGTGCGCAAAGTTTATCAACACAAAGGCACCGAGAACAAAGAAACATTTGTCAGGTTTCACGTGGAGAGACTGCCAGAAACAATGAGAAAAGGGAAATGCCACCTGAAAGGATGAGTGTTGGTTTGCAGAGAAGCCTCAGAGCTGAGGGGGTTTAAATAGACACAGAGCAATGGGGGAGGCAGCTGAAAGGGGAAGCGCTTCATCCTAATTTCAGACCAAACAAGAATGGGCTGTGTAGAAGGGGTGAAAAACTCTTTTGCAAGTTTGAGACAGCACAGTCCTTCCTAAGTGAGCCTGCCCATGCAGCACTGCATTTCAACACCGACACAGCTTTTATCCTAAGGCTGCCTACTGGGTATTTCAAGTGTTAAAGCACAAAAAACTCTAACAAAAAAAAAAAAAAAAAAAAAAGGAGACACTGCAGCACTGCTGGGGAAGGTCACAAGATCAGGCTCAGAGCTGACACTGTGACCACAGCAGGACAACACTCCTGCATGCCCTGTGTCCAATGCGTCCTCATCACATGTGCTGCTCACTTCTGCTTCAAGCCACCCCAAACAGGGACAAGCAGCATCTCGGGAGCTGCTCTCACCTCAAGCACTGTGGGAATTTGGAACAATAAAATGAGGCATTTGAGGGAGAACCAAGCCCTATTTCTATCAAACAGCTCATTGATGATCATCACAGCACCACAGCACACATCACTCAGTGTTTTCTAATTCCGCTTTAACTCAGCCATGGGGTGAGCGTTCACATCTGTCAGCCAAAAACATCTGCAGCACTTTCCACTGCCCAGCACAGCTGGGAGGCAGCTCTGGAGCCCGCTCAGCACCCAGGGGCTGCCCGGCCCCGTTCCGGGAACAGCACAGTGCAGGTGGGAGCGCTGAGCCACGCAGCTGCTGGGCAGGCTGTGACTGCTGGGCTCCTTCTTACCAGCAGGACACTGGAAGCTGGGCGAGCTCTCAGATGTGGCAGGTGAAGCACAGCTAAATACAGCAGTCATACTTGTGAGGGGAACACATCTGAGCAGAAAGCACAACACCACGCGGCGCTGCTCCTGGCAGGAGAGCATCCTGCAGCGCTGTGCTGCCTTCTCCTCCTGCTTCACATCTGCACAGGCAGCCAAGCATCTCCTGCAGCGGGGAGCAGATCACCCAGCTGTGAGCTGAGGTTGGCTTTTCTGCTTTTCTTCTTCAATGGCAGAGCTTGAAATCAGAGATGAAGAAGTCTGAAGCAGCTCAGCCTGTCCACTCATGTATTCCAGATGCACGCGCTGCAATCACGGCTTGCCAAACAGGATACGAGCCGTAAGAAAATAAAGCATTTTATCTTCAAGCTTTTCCAAGAGGGTATTAGAAACAATGGGGAGGAAATACAAAATTAACACTAGAGAAGAGCAATTGGCAGAGCCCCTCATGAGCCTGTTCTTCATTACAAGGCTGCCTATTCAGTAGCTTTCATTAGGAAAATCTCATCTCAGAGCCATTCCCAACAGTGTCCCTATTTCCTAATTAAGCTTCACCAAAGAGCCACGTCTTTTAGCTAGCACACAGCACACAATCACAACAATTACCATTTCATCACGCTCTGACTGCTGAAAGCCCTGCAATTAAAGCATCCGAGGAGTTGTACAGAGATGTCACTGGGGAGACAAATTCTCACATGGCGTTAATTGGCAGCAAAAAGCAAGATCCTAAAGAGGGGAAGGCTGTTTTGGGGGGGATTTCAGTCTCTGTGCTGAGAAATGCACTGGGAGCTGTAGCTTCTTCCCCAGCTCCCAGCCTGTGCAGGTTCTGATCGCAGCCCCATGGGCATCATCAGCTCCACAAACCAGCTGTGCCTTCAAGGAGGGCAAAGATGTACACACAGCAGGACAGACACAGTGCTGGGTGGGGTTGTGGAGGTCACCTGGAGACCACCAGAGATGGTTTGGGGTGGGCTGGGACCTCGCAAGGAAGCAGCTGGCAATGGGGTGGTGATAGATGTCCACACAGCAGGTCTAGTTCCACAGTACTGAGCCTCTTAAGGAAGCAGAAGGGGAGGAGAGGAGAGGAGAGGAGAGGAGAGGAGAGGAGAGGAGAGGAGAGGAGAGGAGAGGAGAGGAGAGGAGAGGAGAGGAGAGGAGAGGAGAGGAGAGGAGAGGAGAGGAGAGGAGAGGAGAGGAGAGGAGAGGAGAGGAGAGGAGAGGAGAGGAGAGGAGAGGAGAGGAGAGGAGAGGAGAGGAGAGGAGAGGAGAGGAGAGGAGAGGAGAGGAGAGGAGAGACTGACTGCATCCACATCTCTTTTTCTTCCACTGCATTTCCAGCCCAAAATATCTCCCTGGTTGAGCATGGCTGCAAAGCTGCAGCAAGGGAAGATGTGTCAGGCTGCAATGTAATGCCAGTGAGGACACACGGTTTCCATAGGAAACTTACATACCCTAACTTACTGCCCAGCACAAGCTCGAAGCAGGGATGGGAGAGGTGTTTAGAAGCAGCAGAAGCCTCCCATAGCTCAAAAACACCCCATCAGGGCACTCACCTGAGCAGCTCTCCCCCAGCAAACTCATGTACATTTTCCTCTTGCAAAATGATAAAAATGATAATGCAAAAACTGGCAGCTTCAGCACACCTGAAACAGATCAGTGGTCACCCCCCCCAAAAAAAAGAAAAGCTGAAACTGCCTCAGGTGAGCTACAGAATACCAAGACTACAGCAGTTCCCACATTGTTGTACAGGTGCCACAGCCTGGTCCCCATCATGGCTTGAGCATCACTCTGATGGCAGTCAGTGCCACATCCTTCAGCCCCAAAGGCTGCAGCAGTGCTTTGTCTGGATTCAGTTCTTCTTTCTCGGTGCAAAACTCACATCTTTGTTTTCACGTTCAACAAAAGGCACAAGGTGACAGTTTTGGTTTGCTTTTCTCCAAATGGGGGTGGCCTGATCTATGAGGGGGGAGGAGGGCCTGGCCAGCTGCATCCTCCTGCAGCACTGGCGATGAGCCCCCAACCCAAACCCTCCTTGCCACTACAGCTGCCCCTCCTGCAAAAACACCCCCAGCACTTTTGCCATCCCCTTTCCTCTGCCCTGACCTGCAGAGCTGCAGGAGAGCCCCAGCCATGCGGCACAGAGCACCGCATCCCTGCTGCCAGCCAGGATCATGATGCAAAGCTGAAGCACTCCTCCATCTCACAGCATAGCAAACTGAGCTCTGCACCACCCGGAAACCTGCAGAGCACCATCCAGCCCTGCTCCAGGGGGTGCCAGCATCCTTCAGCCTCCTGCAGTCACTGCAGCCAAGGGATGCACCCACTGCTGCAAGGCTCTCTTTCTTTATCGCCTCATCTTTCCAGGCTTAAGCTCTAATCTGAGCAACATTCACAGCTCCAAAACACTTTGCAGTTGTGTTGCAGAGACCATTTGCAACTCCATGCAAGCTTTTTGCTGTGACCACGAAACAGCCAAACACCAAATCCCTCCCCACACGCATGCACACAAAGACTGAAGAGTTGACATCCTGCACATCCCTGGAGTTTGCAACCTCTGCATCTAACCAAGATCTAGAAGATTACTTTAAATCAAGAAACTAAATAAATTGCAGCTGCTTAGCATCACCCCTTTCAGCCACAGGATGAGCAACACCAGCCTGCAGCTGCCTGAGCATGTTTTCTCTGCACTGAGAGTAACAGCACCGGCACCGAAAATAAGCTATTCGCAAAGTTAACGGGTGCAGAGGGCTAGCAGTGAGATTTTAATAAACATGAAAACAAAGGTCTGAAATCTCTTTTCTCCCACTTTCGTTAGTGATTTGAGTCAGCCTGAGCCCTTTCCTCCTATAGGGCTTGCACCATCCGAAGCAGCTAACCATGTTTTTGGGTACGTATCTGCAGCGGTGAGCAGAGCATTTGGCCGGGCTTTGTCCGTGTGACCCCCTGGCAGCCCTGCCCACCGAACGGAGCCGCCGGGGGCACCGCACCAAGATGCTCCTTCACGGGCACGGGGGACATCTCGGCGGCTGATGCGTGAGCGGACACCGACGCCGGAGGGATGACACGCGGCTGGGCTTGTCACATCCCAAACCACATCCTGTTGCCACAGTAGAGCGCTGCCAAGGGCGCACCTCCGCCCTGCCAGGCTGCGGGGCCGAGGGTGTGCGGAGCAGAGATGCCCCGAGCAGCGGCTCCGTGCGGGGGGAGCTCCCGTGGCGGTGACACCGGGCGGTGGTGACTCAGTGCCACCTCCGGGCAGCGGCACCGCCAAAACTCCAGCCGGGTGCCGGAGAACCCCCGGGATTTCCCGGGGAGCCGCGTGCTCTGGGGGGGGTCCCCTGGGGGCGGGCCCCACACCTGGGCCCCAGGCAGCATCACCGTGGGGCGGCAAACAAACACGCGGGCCTGAAATGAGTCACGGCAGCGCGGCCCGTCCCCAGCCGCGGGTTCAGATGGGGGATCCCGTGGGATGCGGGGGGTGCGGCGGGGATCGGGGCTGCCGGGTGACCGCAGCACCGCGTGCTGCTCGGGGGCTGCAAGGAGCAGTGCGGATCGGTCCCAGCGGCTCCCCCAGCGTCCGCACACCGCTCCCGACTGATCACGGAGCCCTCGGATCCGTGGTCCCCTCTCATCACATCGCGATTATCATCCCCACAAAGCATTTTTGGTGCTCCTCGAGATTACACGGCCACCACGCCCACCACCACCTCCTCGTTTACACTGGCGCTCCCGCTATAAGAAGCCCCACCAGGGGCAGCAGGAATGCAGAGCACCCCGGTTACAAGTTGCTCCCGGTTACACCGCCCCCCGGCCACACCGACCCTCGCTCCCCCAGTCCGGACTCAGGGGGGAGGGGGAATCTCAGCGCCCCGTTCCCGGTGTTCCTCACCTGGAGGGCGGCAGCCGCCGGGGCCCCCTGCCCATCCTCGCCGCGCCCCGTCGGGCTCCGCTCCGCTCCGCTCCCCGCCGGGCGGCACCGGCAGCACCGGGGCGGGCTCGGCGGGCGGGAGGGGCCGGAGGCGGGGCCCACCCTGCACGTGTGGCCCGGCCGGACCCGCCCCGCCCGCACCTCCGCCCCGCCCGGCCGCTCATTCCTCCAGCAGGACAGCTTTGTCCTTCCGGACCTCCCCATCCACCCGTCCCTCCGTCCATCCACTCGTTCACCCACCCACCTACTCCTCCATCCGTCCTTCCGTCCATCCATCCATCCATCCATCCATCCATCCATCCACCCACCCACCCACCCACCTCCATCCCTCTGTCCACTTACCCATACATCCCTCTCTCCTACCACTGTGCCATTCATCCAATCATTTATCCATCCATCAATTCATCCAACCATCCCTCCATCTGTCATTCCCACACTTTCCATTCCTCCAAGTATGTTATTCCATACATTTACCCCTCCCTTCATATCTTTCTCTAGTAATTCTTCCTTTCACCTGTCTATCCATCTCTTCACCTATCCACCTCTCTGTCTCTTTATCCACCCATCCATCCATCTATCCATCCATCCACCTACCTATACACCGCTCTATCTCTTCATCCATCCATCCATCCATCCACCCATCCATCCATCCACCACTGTCTCTTCACTCACCTATCTGTCCATCCATCCACCCATCCATCCACACACCCATCCACCCATCCACCCATCCATCCATCCATCCATCCATCCATCCATCCATCCATCCATCCATCCAAATCTGCTGCTTTCTGCTCTTGGTGGCACCTGGAAATGTTTTTCCTTGCTGCCTTCAAGAGATCTCCAGCACAAGGCCCTGTGCCATATCAATTTTGGCCAATGTTCTCCACATTTCCCTAGCGTCCGTCTCCCTCACAGGGCCGGATGGAGCCCAGCTGATGCTGCATGCAGTAGCAGCAATCCGGCTTTGAGTTCCTTTGCGGGTTTTCATATTTCAGAAGAGAGTGACCGCTGCTACCGACGCTCCGAGACTCGAAAGCCGCTCAGGCACTGAAATAGTTGTGGGTTTCACCGTGAGATTCCAGTGAATTTCAAAAAAAGCAAACGTGCTCAAAGCCAAAATCCCCCTGGGGTTCTGACTCCTGGGACCACCTGCAGTGCTTGTCATGTGGCATGCCTGCCCTGAGCCCCGCTGCCACCCACCGCATGGCTGCCCCAAGGCTCACACCAGGTGAAATACCATGATCTCAGCTTTTGCCAGCTGAGCGGCTCCGTTTTGGAAGAAATTCAGAAAAAAATGACAGGGTGGAGAAAGTCTGTTGTTGGTCATGGTGCCACCTGCCTTGCAAAATAGTGCACCCAGCAGAGCAGCAGGAGGCTGGGAGAGATGCTGTGTCCTGCACTGCTGGGAAGCGCAGTGATGGGATGGGGAAAGGATGGTGGGTACCAGCCCAGGTTCAGCTGTTGGGATGCTGATCTGATCTCTCCCACCCCTTCTGCTCCAATCCCACCTTCCAGTTTCATTCCCAGCCCTTTGTGTTTATCCCTGAAGCAAAGGAATCAGGACACATCAGCAGAGGCCTTGGGGTGTCTGAGCCTCACATGTTCTGTCCCCCCAGATCCCACCTGTGCACTCTGCCCTCTGCTTGTTTTGCTCCTCAGGGCACACAGCAGCCTGAGGAAGTCACCAAAAATGGTGAACGAAGGGGCTGGGGGGGCGGAAGGAAGCGGGGCAGCGCAGGGAGGTGCCGTGCTGCAGCATGCAGGGATGAGGTGACAAACAGCAGCATGCTGCCACCGAGCAGGATGAAACCTGCAGGGTGCAGCTCAGCCCGGCAGCTCAGCCCTCCCCCAGTGCTGCCCAACACTCCCTGTGCTGGGTGGCTGCAGCAGAATACCAAACCATGGATGGGGGAGCTGGGGCTGTGCCCTGCTGATGCACAAACTGGAGCTTTGGGTTCTCAGTACCACGAGTTCCAGTGAACTCAGCTGGAAACCCCACACCAACTCACACCGGGCGCGGGGGTGGATCAGGGTGCAGAGATCTTTGCAAGCACTGGGATGGGATGCTTTCATCAGCAAAGTGATCTGCTGCTCAAAGCCGCTTTGCTATTAGAAAGCGATTTCCATGATGAACATTTCTAAGCAAATCAGGTTTCTGATGCATGCAAAGGGGCTGTGGTGTGTGGGGTAGAAGGCTGCAAGCACTCCATGTGTGAGCACCCAGTTTGCTTCCACAAAACCCTTTCTCATTTTCAGGAATACAAACTCTCTGACCCACACCTCCTTCCCCCATCTCCTGTTCTTATTCCTCATCCTCCAAATCAGCACCAAACACCACCTGGCCAAAGCCCAACATGGCACTCACCTCCATCTCACGGGAGTGCTTGGAAATCCATTTGGCCACAATCCCACCTCTCTGTGCCCAACACATTCCCATTGGATGTGTTCCCACCACTTCCCAAACTGAGTCAGCCCAAGTTCCCAGAGTGCTTCCAGATCCGTGTGATAAATCCCTGGAAGGCCTTTGTTCTGCTTTAAATATTGCAGCATGGATTTCTTGGAATGCAGCGGTGATCGGCCAAATCTAAGGATATTTATTATTCACTGTGTGATGGCCATGAAAATACTGAGTTCACTTGGGGACATGAAAATATTGAGCTCACTTGGGGACATCCTATTGACCACAGTGTGGCACATTCAGGTGGAGCAACAGCTGTAGGAAAGGCTCATGGCTGAGCTCAGTGCTGGAGGGCTCCTGGGGATCTCCTGGGGTGCAGCAGTGCAGGACTCAGCTGGGTGTCATCCAGGGAGCAGGCAGGATGGGGAGCAAACTGGCTATGGGGTGAGACGTCCTCACAATCAAAGAGCTGCTGGGTATGCATGATGGATTCCATAGCCACAGACTGCAAGCACAATAACTGAGCTGGAAAGGATGCCAGATATCATCAGCTCCTGGTGTGGTTCAGCAGCAGCAGATCACAACCAGCACTGGATGCGTCCACATCTCCCAAGGACACATTCACACCTCCCATGGCTGCACTCCTTACAGCTCACACCACAGGTTTCCCTGCATCCTGGATGGCGAATGCTGCCCTCCCTCAAGAACCCAGGCTGTGGCTGTGGCTCTGCCCATGGCTGCAGAGGCTCTCGGTGCACTCATTACTTCCTTCTCTGCACATCATGCAATGATGGAGCTTGCAGCCCCACTGTCTCAGCCTCTGCCCGCACAGCCTCCAAGGGAAGAGGAAGCAGGATCCACCAAAAAGGGAACCTGCCTTCTCTCACCGGTTCCTCCCGTGACATGTGTTTTTCATTTCTCTGGTGCAATTTAAAGGATACTGAAAGTTTGTTCAATGCCACCTGAATCTGACCCTGAGAAATGAGAATGGGCCATAGGCTTCAGTGGTGGCAGCTCTGATCCCAGACCTTCCCCTTCTGCCTTCCACACAGGAGGTGAAAACATGACCTCAGATGACCTGACCCAGCTGAGCATCTCATTCTTGTCTCTGACTTCTGTGCCCTCAGAGCTGCATGGGGGCTGGCTGGAAGCCTTCTGTGACTGTCCCAGTGCTTTGGGCTTCCAGGTGAGCTGAGCACTGCAGTGTGAAAGTCCAGACCCTTTGTGGGACTGGTCTGCAGTGGTGTCTCACCCAGAGGGGTGGAAGAGAATGGGGTGTTCTCTTCCTACAAAAGAAAGGAAAAAAATGAGGAGAGGAGAGGAGAGGAGAGGAGAGGAGAGGAGAGGAGAGGAGAGGAGAGGAGAGGAGAGGAGAGGAGAGGAGAGGAGAGGAGAGGAGAGGAGAGGAGAGGAGAGGAGAGGAGAGGAGATGGAAAAGGGAAAAGGGGAAAAAAGGAAAGAAAGAGAGGAAAAATTCAGGACTGCCATGGAAACCTGGGGGAGACAATTAGACCCCAGAGAACCATACATACTTTCTGTGGCATGGGTCTGAGTTAGGGTCGGTCTGCACAATCTTCCCGTCTGCTCAGGCAGGCGATGTTTGTCCTTTTGCTGGGTAAAGATGCTCATCTGCTCACTGCTCCGGTTCCAGGCTGTGCCTGATGAGCTGCTGCCTCCTCTCCTTCAAAAGTTGCACCCAGGATTTACTCCACGTCCTCCTAAGGCGAGATGCGGCCCCGGGAAGAGGTAGAGCCCTGCGAGGAGCGGTGAGCGCTACTCCGTGTGCTGAGGCTCCCACCCCGCGTCCTGGTGCGGAACTGCATCTCGGGTGGGGAGCGACATCCGTGGGTACGATCGTGCAGGGATGGTGCAGGGATGGTGAGCAAACCCACCGGGGCGCTGCACCCCCAGAAAGCAAGCAGCTTCGTGCACAGCAGCTTCACGGGATGGGCGCGGAGGAGAACTGCTGTGAGAGCCGCGGGTGCCGCGGTGCGTCCGTGAGGATTTTTAGCACAGCCTCCCCTGAGCCCCCATCATCCTCCGTGTCCCAGAACGCCACGGTTCTCGGTGGGCCCCTCGGCTGCAGGATGCCCTGAGCCCTCGTGCAAGGAGAGCTGCGGCCGGAGGGTGCTCCGAGCCTTGAGCTCGTTGTGCAAGAACAGCTGCAGTTCTCTGCACCGGACCATCACGTTCTCAGCAGTGCCGTCCGGCCTGGCCCCCCAGCCCCGCGCAGACACCAGGGATAGGTGTCTGGATACTGCTGTCATTTCTTTTACCCTACAGGAGAACATTTGGGATGCGCATTTGAGGACGGACGAACCGGCAGATGGCAGCAGGGGACAGAGAGAGAGAGGGTCCGCACCGCGCTGCGAGGGGCGAGGCAGCGCGATGTCACCTGAGGTCTCCGCTGCGGTGGGAAAGGTTTGGGGCCATCCCGCTGCCGGCAACAGAAACGGATGCTTCCAGCAAAGGAGCCGACCTGGGAGCGGATGGGAACGTGCAGGGAACGGGCAGTGTTTTCTGGAGGGATGTGGATGAAAGGATGCTGGAGAAAAGAGAACCACGACGGCAGCAGCACCTCAAAGATCTTTTGGAGGTACCCACCAGAGTCTGCTCGTCTACACCAGACCCAGCAGCTCCTGGGGGAGGAGAGGGAGCAGAGAATAGCAGGGAATGGGGATGGGGTTAGGGATGGGAATGGGGATGGGGATGGAAATAGGAATGAGGATGGTGACGAGATGGGGATGGTGGCAGACACAGGGAATGGCAGGCAGCCAGCATGTCTTCTAAAGATGGAGATGGGGAAAGGTAGATGTGCTGAGCTGGGAAGGCATTGCTACCAACTGTCTTCTTGCAGAAAGTGTGCCGGCGAGTTGGAACTGTCCCTGGAGGAGTTCAAGAAATGTTGAGATGTTGTACTGAGAGATGTGGGAAATGGTGGTGGGAGGTGGATGGTTGGATTGGATGATTTTGGAGGTCTTTTCCAACCTTGGTGATTCTATGATTCTGTGATTCCCTTTCAGGTTCCAGGGCAGGTGCAAAGCAAGCCAGGAGGGTGGGGAGGTGCCTTGTGAGCCTTTTGCGGCCCAAACTGGGAAGGAACAAAAGAGCTGGATTTTATTTTCTTGCAGAGGAAACACTATTCAACATTTCTTGCAGGCTGCAAAAATACACTGTAAGGGATCACACAGCACTGGGAGCTTTTTGTAGCTGACAGCTATCTGTGCCAAGGGATGTGCAGGTGACCCAGCACAGCACCAGGAGCAACTGCTGAGCCATGCCAGGGGGGACAGGGCAGGAGAGGCAGGGTGAAAGGCACACAGGGCAGCCCTGGGTGAGGATCAGAGCAAACACGAAGCCTGTGGGCAGGAGAAACCCCTGGCTGTTCTGCCCTACATAAATCCTACATAAATCCATAAATCCACCTCCCCCAGGGATAAGTTTCACTCTGGTGCTCTAATTCCCATTTATTTTAAAGCTGTTCTGTGTTTGGAAAATCTTCCCAGGTCCCATCAGCATTTGTGGGATTGGATTTGCAAATCTACATCTTTAAATGTGATGATAACAGAAGAGAATTAAAAGGGGAAAGGGGGAAGGGGAAGAGAAAAATGGAAGGGAAGGGAAGGGAAGGGAAGGGAAGGGAAGGGAAGGGAAGGGAAGGGAAGGGAAGGGAAGGGAAGGGAAGGGAAGGGAAGGGAAGGGAAGGGAAGGGAAGGGAAGGGAAGGGAAGGGAAGGGAAGGGAAGGGAAGGGAAGGGAAGGGAAGGGAAGGGAAGGGAAGGGAAGGGAAGGGAAGGGAAGGGAAGGGAAGGGAAGGGAAGGGAAGGGAAGGGAAGGGAAGGGAAGGGAAGGGAAGGGAAGGGAAGGGAAGGGAAGGGAAGGGAAGGGAAGGGAAGGGAAGGGAAGGGAAGGGAAGGGAAGGGAAGGGAAGGGAAGGGAAGGGAAGGGAAGGGAAGGGAAGGGAAGGGAAGGGAAGGAAAGGAAAGGAAAGGAAAGGAAAGGAAAGGAAAGGAAAGGAAAGGAAAGGAAAGGAAAGGAAAGGAAAGGAAAGGAAAGGAAAGGAAAGGAAAGGAAAGGAAAGGAAAGGAAAGGAAAGGAAAGGAAAGGAAAGGAAAGGAAAGGAAAGGAAAGGAAAGGAAAGGAAAGGAAAGGAAAGGAAAGGAAAGAAAGGAGAAAGTAGGTAGGTAGGGTAGGGTATGGTAGGTATAGATAGGTCAAAAAAAAAAAAAAAAACCAACATGTTTTTAACTCTTTCCACCCCCTGATATTAAAGAATCAGGGATCAGGAATGAGTAGTGTGGCCACCAGCTGCCATATGCTTGTCACAGCCTTTTCTGCTGTAGACACCAGAGAACTTTGCCCAAGGTGCAAGCAGCATTGCCCTGCCGAGCATCTGGGGAATGCAGTCCCTCAGTTGCCTTAGGGCAGGGGAAACATGGCTGGGTTTGGGGGCTGCAGCCCCTTGGAGTGAGGCGGGTGTCTCCAAAGGATGCTTCCAGCCCTCCCCAACCATGCCCAGCACCTCGCTGCCCAGACAGAGCGCGCTCCTGCTGCCCTCCCACAGGTTCCCCTATTAAAAGGTTATAGCCACTTGAAGGCCACTTCAACCCGCTTAATACATACTTAATTATAATTAGGCTAGGATGGCTGCCAAAAAGAGAGCGACTGCTGCAAAGCGCTCTGGGTAAGGCTTGGGAAAAACCCGTGTCCTGCTGTCCTGTGGGTAATCTGTCCTTGTCACCCCAAGCCCTGTACTTGGGGACATTGCTGCCTCCCTCTGCAAACTGAGCACAGATGCTGGAGGTGAAGGCAGCAGCTCGGGAGCTGTGAGGCTGCACGTTGCCGTGACCCTGCTCCAAGAAGCACACTGCTCCTCCTGCCCGGCCCCACACAGCCCCCTCCCACCCGGAGCTCTGCCCAGGGCCGATCTCTGCCTGACATCGGCTTAAGGAGATCAAATTCCTTTTCACGACTCTATTCTGACTCAGCGGGGAGGAAAATCCCCAACCAGAACTGCGTGTCAGCTCCCCAGCCTTGCCTGGGTCCCATAGGAAATCATGGCCTCGGGGTCTCCTGGATGGCCCCTATGTGGGCCATATCCTTACACCAGAGCCAAACACACACTCTGAGCTGCTGCCAGCTTCATAGTACCCAGAGATCATCCTGCAACATAGCTGAGGAGCTGCCTTCACCCCAGTGAGCTATTTTAAGGGAACACTGGGAAGTTCTGGTGTGCTGCAGGGCTCCAAGCAGCACAAAGCAGCGAGTCCAAAGCCTGCAAAGCCCCTTGCCAAGGGTGGGCTTGCACCCAGGTCCCTGAGATCCAGGTATTGCTGGGGCATTTCCAGCAGACTGAGCTCCCAGTTGCTTTTTCAACCTGACAGCACCTCAGTGTGCAGAAGACAGCCATGGCTGATCCACATTATTTTTCGTTCTGTTGCACCTGCACCCATCCGAATGAAATCATTGCATCTGCTGGGGAGCACACAGCTAGATCACTGGCTTTAGCAGTTTTACCAGCAAGGAGTGCCCCTGTTCCCATGGGCCCTTTTGGTGCCCGCACTGTGGCAGTCCCTGTAGGGACCAAACCCACCTGCCAATCCCTAGACATAGGGTTCAGCTGCTGCGTGTCAGCCTGTTCTGCCCCAAATAAATCACGTATGGCACACAGAGCTTCCCAGTCTGCCGGCCCTAGAAGAGAAAATATAGTATTCCAGGGGCTTATCTCACTTGGTGGCAATTCTGGGTGTATAATTGAAATCCAAGTTGGTCATTAGAGGTTCACAGCGATGCTGAATAGCCCAGTGTTCAGTGGGCTCTGCCAGCCACGGCCAATTTACATTAAAGGCTTGATTCCTTCTACAGCCCACTTCTCAGCCCATGGGAAATCTCTCTGCTGCTTATTCCCCGTTCGCAAGGGCTGTGTAGGTTAGGGATAAGCCTTGCCTGGCTCTGCTCTCCCTGCTGCCAGCACTCTGCTCAGGGGCTCAGCAGGCTGACCTGTGATGTGCCGGCCGTGTGCCCTTGGCTTTGTATCAACCACACACCCATCTCACACTCAAGGTGTGTATACTGTTCCCTAAATTAAGTGGTTTTTGCCTAAATGAGAGGAGCTAAAGGTGTGCTTTCCTGGGAACTGAAGAGAAAAGTGGATTATGGGATGAGAACCTGTAATGTGATCGAGGGCTTACGTGCAAATGATATTTGCTTGGGAGAGAAGCGTAAATATCAGAGTAATAGTAATAACAATAACTGCCAAAGAGCTTTCATTGGGAGAGCTAAATGCCACGAGCAGACAGTGCTGGCAGAGCCACGGGGAAGTGCCTTGTTGCCACATTCCCAAGTGAGCCCATCTGCCAGCACTGCAGACAGGTCTCCACACCTCTACAAGAACACCTGGGCCAGAGTGGGACGGGACTGGGATGGATGGGATGGTGGGACAGATGGGTCGGGCGGTTCCGGCTCTGCTCACCTCCGAGAGCTGCAGAGGTGAAGGGGACCGGGCAGGATGGGGGGGGGTCACAGATGAGCCCCCCGGGGTCTCTCCCGGTGTGACGCAGGGCAAAGTGTTCCTGCACCCGGCTTTCAAAGATCGCGGAGATATTTTCACACCTCAAATCGACGCTCTCCTCCCTTCCCCCCCAGCCCCCCTCCCACACACACACCCCTCCCATCCAGCCCCCAGGGCCTTGATTTAGCCCTTGGTAATTAATTTGGCATTTCAGAATAGCTACTGGGCTGGATAATGGCCTCATTCATCTCCCCAGCCTAATCTGAACAGAATCTGGAAGAAAAGCTTTCAGAAAGACAGAAACTGCCATTCGGCAACCGCTCAAAAGAACTGTCACTCCGGGGGAATAAATCGCTCCTGATTATTTCAACCCGGGTCTTCTCTGTCTTTCCAGCCGCTCCCGGTCCCGCCGGGGGGACGGCCCCAGATACTGGGGAGGGGAAGAAGACCCGCTCGGCTTCCACCCCCCTCCTTCCTGCAGCCCAGGGCCGGGCGGTGGCAGGGGGAGGTGGGCCTGGAGCAGCGCATTGTTCCCGAGGAGGTGGACGAGCTCCTGGATGCTAAGCGATTTGACTTTTAAAACAGGCTCCAATCGTCACGTTTCCTGGCCGAAATAAAACCCTTCGCCTCCCTTTTTCACCAGGTTTCTCCCATCCAAACCTGGGGGAAAGGGCCGCTTAGCCCTACCCGTCCCGTCGGGGCTCCCGGTCCCGATCCCAGGGATTCTCCGGTCGACGAAGCTCCGTGTCCTCCGCTCTGGTGCTTAACGATTGGAAGAATCGATCCCAAACTGGGCTTTGGGGCACGGCCCGCCCCTCCCGAGCATCCCTCGGTGGGTTCGGTCCCGGCCTCCCGGCCCCGAGGGGGCGGCAGCATCGGAACCGGCCCCGGGGAATGCGCTTCGGTCTCCGCCGCGCTGCTTACCCTCATTTAATAGCTCGAGGGAGAGGTAATTAGAGGAAAGTCTCCGTAAATCACGTTAATGACCGCAAGGGCCATTAGAAACGACGGCGGTTGTGAAACGCTGAATACACGCGGAGGAATGGGCAGGACGGCGCTTCGCGGCCGGGGCACACCGTCCCTCCTGGCTCGGCAGCGCCGAGTGATTGTTAAATGAACAGCCCGGTAATGGGATTAGAAGGCACCGCGGGCCGTGGGGGTCGGACAGCCGTCGGAGGGGCACCTGCTGTGCTCCCAGGCCGCCCCCGGGTCCCCGAGGGTGTAGGAGTTCCGCGCATGGCGTCCCGGTGGGGAAGGGTCGGTCGCGGACACGTGTGGCTGGAGAAGAAGCTCCGGGCACGGTGCACGATAGGGTGCAGTGGAGAGGGAGGGGGGGGCAAACTTCGACTCGGGTGGGGGCAGCCGGGCAGTGCAACCCGAGGGTGCCCCGACGGCTCCGAAACCCGGGTGGGTTGGGGGGGTTCGGAGCAGAGACGGCGTCGGGAGCGGAGGGGCTGCTTTCCGGGGAAGAGTTAACAAATCCCAGCAGCAGCGGGACTGCCGGGGGGGGGGTCGGGGGAGAGCGATGGGGGCAGGGAGGCTGCGGAGCCCCGCTGCCCTGCAGGGAAGGCGGTTGCATTGCCAAAGACGCCCCGCTGGGCTAGCAGGCCCGGGAGCAGATTAATCAGGCACTAATTCAATTTACAACAACCACTTTTATTCAGCTCGGTGGCAAGGAATTCAAAGCGGAGAGAGGGGCGGGCGGAGGGGAGGGGGCGGAGGCCGGCGTGGGGTTCACCGCAGCTCGGGCAGCCCCGTCCCCTCGGGCCGCCCCGTCGGGGCTGGCAGCGGAGGGCCCGCGTCGCCGTGCCAGGACTCGGCCGCTTGAGTGACACGGCGTGGGCAGCGCTCCGAGAAAGGGCACCTCCGTTGGAAAAATAAAAGTGCCCTTTTAATGAAGGGGAGCGGCTGCGGGAGGCAGGGGGCCGAGCAGGGCGGCCGCTCTCCGGGATGCTCTGCCGCTCCCGGGGCTCCGCATCGGCCCGTTGGGGCGGTGGGGTCTACGAGCTCGGGGCGGGGCGGACGAGGTCCCCCCGGACCCGGAGTCGGGCTGGGGAGGTCGGTAAACGTTTTCTTTCCCAGACTCTGGGCAGGGACGGCCGGGCCGGGAGTCCCCCTGTAAGCGGCTCTGGGCACCTGCACGGGTAGAGCCTCGGCAGCGCCCGGCCGGCGTTCATGGGCAGCCCCCGCCGTGCTGAGGGGTCTCAGGTCCGGTGCGTCCTGGGGACGGGGAGAAGAGGGGAACTTGTTGAGCGCGAGGGGCAGAAGGCCCCGTCCCGTCTCTCCCGGCGCCCCTCCCGAAGCCTCTCCAGCTGCCGGAGCGTGCAGCCCCGGGCTTCTGCCGCCCCGTCGGGGCTCAGGACGAACCGTGGGGCGAGGGGACCAGCGGCGAGGGGGAAGCCGGGCTCATGCCCGCTCCCCCGGGGCGCCGACCGCCGCCTAGTTGAGGAGGCCCCCCGGGCTGCGTTCCCATCCCCCCCCCGCCTCCCCCCATACACACACCCCGACGCCTGTGCGTGTCTCTGGCTGAGCCGCCAGTGGATGTCGTTGTTCTGTTCCTTGAGCGCAATGTCACTCCTTTAGCATGACCTCAAACGCGGCGGGGGCTGGGACCGCCAGTCATTCTCCGTGCGAGAGCCGGGGCGGGAGGCAGGCGGGACCCAGCCCCGCCGCCAGCGGCACTTTTGTGGGGCCGTCGCCTCTCCGCTCTCCCTTTCTCCGCGGGGTTTGGCCGCGGGGCGGGCGATGCTCCGCGCTCCGTGAGCCGCGCACCGCGCACCGCCTCCGCCGGCCGAGCCGCCCCGCTCAGAGCCCCGCTGCGCCGCGCACGATGCCGCGGAGGGGCGCGGAGGGGCCGCTCGCCCTGCTGCTGGCGGCCGCGTGGCTGGCACAGCCGCTGCGAGGCGGCTACCCCGGGCTGAACATGTTCGCCGTGCAGACGGCGCAGCCCGACCCCTGCTACGACGAGCACGGGCTGCCCCGCCGCTGCATCCCCGACTTCGTCAATTCGGCCTTCGGCAAGGAGGTGAAGGTGTCGAGCACCTGCGGGAAGCCGCCGTCGAGGTACTGCGTGGTGACAGAGAAGGGCGAGGAGCAGGTCCGCTCGTGCCACCTCTGCAACGCCTCCGACCCCAAGCGCGCCCACCCGCCCTCCTTCCTCACCGACCTCAACAACCCGCACAACCTGACGTGCTGGCAGTCCGACAGCTACGTGCAGTACCCGCACAACGTCACCCTCACACTGTCCCTCGGCAAGAAGTTCGAGGTGACCTACGTGAGCCTGCAGTTCTGCTCGCCGCGTCCCGAGTCCATGGCCATCTACAAGTCCATGGACTACGGCAAGACGTGGGTGCCCTTCCAGTTCTACTCCACGCAGTGCCGCAAGATGTACAACAAGCCGAGCCGCGCCGCCATCACCAAGCAGAACGAGCAGGAGGCCATCTGCACCGACTCGCACACCGACGTGCGGCCCCTCTCCGGCGGCCTCATCGCCTTCAGCACCCTGGACGGCCGCCCCACCGCCCACGACTTCGACAACTCGCCCGTGCTGCAGGACTGGGTGACGGCCACCGACATCAAGGTGACCTTCAGCCGCCTGCACACCTTCGGCGACGAGAACGAGGACGACTCCGAGCTCGCCCGCGACTCCTACTTCTACGCCGTGTCCGACCTGCAGGTCGGCGGGCGCTGCAAATGCAACGGGCACGCGTCCCGCTGCGTCCGCGACCGCGACGACAACCTGGTGTGCGACTGCAAGCACAACACGGCCGGGCCCGAGTGCGACCGATGCAAACCCTTCCACTACGACCGGCCCTGGCAGAGGGCGACCGCTCGAGAGGCCAACGAGTGCGTGGGTGAGTGGCGGCCGGGAGCGCGGGGATGGGGACCGGGTCGGGGTCGGGGTCAGGAACGGGGCGCGGGGCTTCTCGGGATGGAGGGAGGGAGGGGAGGATCCAGGGAGAACCGCCGGGGAGAGGGAGAGGGAGGCGTGGGGACATCCAGGGACACGGGCAGCGGAAGTGCGGGGCAAAGGAGGGGACGCCGAGGGGCCGCTCGGGGACACGAGCGAGGAGCGGAGGATCGGGAGTGCAGGGATGGAGCCGCGGCAGCCGGGAGCGGACTGGTGAGGAACTGCGGGATTCGGGGTGTAGAGCGGGGATCTCGGGAGAACGTGGATGGACGGCGGGGGACGGGGATTTGGGTCAGAGTTTGGGACAAGAGACAGCGACGGATCGCTCAGTGCGAGGCGGGGGGTACGGAAGGACCCGGGAGCGCCGGGTCGGGGGCACCGGGGGACCGGCGTTAGGACGGCTGACGGCACGTGGGGAGCAGAGCAAGGGACAGCGGGCAGAGGGAGAAGAAGGGCAGGGGACGCAGAGAGGATCAGCGCAGGGAGAGGGGAGGCAGAGGACAGCGATAAAACCCCGTTCGTGCGCGAAGCAGCCCGGGGCGGCGTCGGCTGGGTCCGCGTATGCGAGGAGCCGCAGCTCGGCACGGAGCGGGGAGCGGCTCCTGTCGCTGTCGGGGCGGAAGGTGGCCGGGCTGCTCTGCCGAACCCGCAGCCCCACAGAACTTCCGCGGCCCCGTGCCCGGTGCAGCCGCCCCGAGGTGCGGGACGCGGCGGAGGGACGGGAACAGGCCCTGGGGCCAACGGGCAGCGCCGGGCCGAGCCGGTTCACTCCGTTTCGGGAGAGGAATCCGCGCCGTCCGGGCTGAGAGCGAACTCCAGGGCTGACCCTGAAAAGGAGACGGCGCGTCCCTGGGTCAGGGCTGGGGAGTTGGGGCTGTTTATCTGCATCCCCGACTGACGGCTCCCCTCCAGCCCTCGTTCCTCGTATTATGGGACCTGCTTGTGCCGGGGGTTCGGAATGAACCACGGCGGCTCTGGGCAGCGTCCTGGGCTCTGCTGGGCTCGGCTCGGCTCTCCCCTCCGCATCCCCGGCATCCCGCCGCCCGCAGCCGCCCTGTTTACGCGGAACACACGGCTCCGTCTTCCAAAACATTCGCAGCTCCGACGATAGGGAACAAAAAGTCCACACACAAACAAACAAACAAACAAAAACCGAGCGGCCGAGTTAGTTGGACTTTTTTTTTTTTTAAATAATAATTTTTTTTTTTTTTCCCCAAATCACAATCAGATGTGTCCCTTGCAGAGGGTAATTTCTTCGCCGGCGCCTTCAACGCTGAGGCACGGCCAAAGCTGGCAGCGACGCGGGTTTACCGGGATCGGGTGGGGATGAATGTGGCCGGCCGTGTCCCGGTGCCCGGCGGTGCTCAGCCCCAGAAGCTCCGCTCCCCCTCCGGGCTGCGGCTCACATCGGGGCGCTCCGGGAAGCGGCCGTTTCGCAGCGCCCGGGGGGAAGGCGGGGAGAGATGCCCGGGTGTGCAAAGAGCACTGAGCCGCTATTTGTCTCCGGGTTTGCTTTCCTCTATCCGGCAGCGAACTGAGCACCGTTCTCACCTCCCATCTCACAGCCCGGGGCAGGTTCTTTGGTTGCAGAAAACATGCCGTGAAATTCAGTGCCCCGTAGTCACTGTTGGATCCCTGGGCTACTTCGCAGTGCCCTGAAATGTTCCTCAAAATGCATCTGTTCAGTCACTGCCGGCCCTGCACATCTATCATCTCCCTCACTTCCAGTTTATTTCCAATCTGGTTCCCGGTTTCCAATTAAACAGGACGTCGTGCCTCTGCCTTGTACACCATGCACAGTTCAGACTTTTACAAACGAAAATCACCGACTTTGCTTCCCTTTCCTCACAGTTTGCTGGGAAGTGAATGTTTTGCAACGGCAAAACTACGGTAAAGCCATTTTCCACAGTCCATTTCTGCTGCAGATTCCTTGGGGCCGTACCTATCAGTCTGCAACACCGACCGCAGCCAAACGACTGCACGATCCTTCCAAGCCCACACTGCCTGGAATAATCCTCCTAGATAAAGATCACAATAAACCCATTCAGCTCCCACCCACTTGCTCATGACATCGGCCCACCCTGGTTTCTCTCCTGAACGCAGAGGGAAATCAGCCTTTGCTGACCCTCGGGTGTCGGGCAGGGACTGGGGCTGGCGGTGATGCTGTTGGCTGCACACTGGGGGTGCCCTGTGCTGAGGGAGGAGGTGAATTCATCAAATCTGCTGAATTTGCCCCCAGCCCATCGAGTGAGAGCTGGTTACATCTTTTCCTTTGGTTTTACTCTTTTTTGGGGGGGACAAATTGAGTTTCCAACCAAAGGGAAAAATGGCAGGATGTGTCTGCTTTGCTTGAAAATTGGGGTGCTTTCTTTCGTGAGCCCCTTCCCCCTGCCAAAATGGAACCTTTGTTCCCATTCATGCTTTTTTTGGGGGACTAAAACAGAAACACACTGCAGTTTCAGACAAGAAGTCAAAATTTCCCACGGGAACATTTCTCAACAGCCAGATCGAATTTTTGTGCATCACCTCTTACTGCCCACAAGAGCCCCATGCAGGGCAAGGGTTGGCCCAAGGAGATGTCCTCCAGGGGCAGAAGGAGCCCTGCCTTCAGCACTCTGTACCACGGCGGGTTCCCATCAGTATTACCTGGCAAATAGCTGCTCCATGAAGAGCTTGGCCTCACAGCACGGCTTTGGCTGGGCGCCTGGCAGCTAACGGGCTCCAGAGAGGACACAGCTTGGAGAGGAGCTGCTGCAATCACTGACAGGCAGGGAGCTCTGCTCTGCATCCTCCCTCTCCCTTGCACTGTGCTCAGCCCAAAGCCCAGGTTGTGGCCAATGCTTTTTGTCCCCTGTGAGAGGAGCCTGCAGCTGGAAAAGGTTTGAGCTGAAATGCCTTCAGAGCTCAGTTGCTGGTGAGCTGGTGCAGATGCACAGAAGTGCAGCCAGGGATGCAGACTTCAACCAGATTTAGGGAAATCCATGCAATGCAATCAAAACCACCCCGCAATTTCTCATGAGCTGCTCATGATGAGATGAGAACTGCCATGAAACCCTTCGGAAAACCCCCCTTCACTTGCACAAAATGCCACTAGTGCATTTTCCAGCTGACGCAGGCTGAAGGCTCTTTGGGAATCACCTCCCACCACTGTCCCCAGTGCCGCCCCGAGCGCTTCATGGAGAGATGCACCGGCATCTGCACATGGCTCTGACGTCAATGGGGTCTGCAGGTGCTGGGCTCATCTCGGATTTTGGCCCTGTGTTATGCCTGGAGAGCACTGAGCAATAATGAGTGAGGCTGCAGTGAGAAAAAGGAAACATATTGTGTGTTCAGATATGGGATTTGGCACCCGGCGCACGGAGCTGGTGTCAGGCTCTGCTCCATGGTGTGGTGCACGGTGGTGGGTTCCCAGGCTGTGATGTGTCTGTGTCAGAGTGGTTTGTGAGCCGGCCTCTCCTCCTGCTGAAGGGAAACGTCATCTCCAGGACTGGGATTTGCCAGGGACCGGGCTGCCTCATTCCCAATGGGAAACTTCCTCCAGGCAGACCTGAGGTGGACCGTTCTCATTTCAGTGGCAGCTCAGGGAGAGATCTGTGGCAGTACTACCTATAGAAGCCCTGGGCTCCCCTCCATCCTCATCACAGCTGGGGAAATCAAACCCTCCAGGGCCTTCCCGTTCCCACGGGACAAGGAGACAACTGGTGCTGACGGATAGCCCTGGGGACACCAGGGTGGTCCTGTGGCCATGCTCAGCCCCTGCTGGTCTCAGTAAGCCACAGGCTGGTTTTGGAGTCTCTGTGCCCAAATCACCTGTTACCTACGGAAGACACAATGAGTGCTCAGCATTCCTCATATCCAGGTTTGTCTTGTTCTCCTTTGCCTTAGTTTTCCCTGGTCCCAAGACCAAAGCAAGGCTGTGTGTGGGGTCAGGGGAGAAAAGGTGTGAAGCAGCAGCACAGCATCCCTGCACTTCCCAGCAGCTGGAACACAGCCTCCACGGGCTGTACTCCACTCCCATCCCAGTGCCCAGCTCCCATGGGTCATTCTGCATGGGGAATCACACTGGGTGCTGTAGCCATAGAAATATGAGCCCATAAGCAGCCGAGACTTCCATTGTAGCCTCCCAAGCAAGCCAGGCATGGGCAGAGCTTTCTCACAGGCTTTTCTTCTCAGGAAGCTTAAAGTTAAACTGATTTCCAACAGAAAGGTTTTTACACCAACAAACAAACAAACAAAAAAGCGCAGTTAAGGCTAAAACAAAACCAGGCTTGGCACTCAGGGTTGGACACTTGCCTTCCCTTGAGCTTGTCCACGGCTAATCTCTGCCCTTCTCTTTCTGGGCCAACGCATGTCATCCTCATTCAGCCAGCACTGTCCTCGCCGTGCAGACTCCCTGTGACCGCCCGGGGGGACGCGCTCCCAGCCCTGCAGGGTGAGAAGCACACAGCCCTGTGGAAAGCTCTCCCAGGCTCACACCTTCCTGCTGGGCTGTGAGTACTTAGGATGTTTGTGTTGCAAATATGTCATAGAATCACAGGACGGCTGGAGTTGGAAGGGACCCTTGGAGGCCATCTGGTCACACTCCCTGTATTGAACAGGGACATTAGAGCTCTGTCAGTGCTCAGAGCCCATCCCCTGATCTTGGGCTTGGGGCTGCAGTGGGTTTTTGCTCCAGCTTTGCAGGGTGGAGGAGTTTCAGGTCGGGCTGAACCCCATATTGCTGTCAAACAGCAGAAATAACCCCATCCCATCCCCAGGACCACCAGGTAGCACAGTGAACCCCTCCTAGTGAGCACTGACAGCTCTGCCTGCAGGGTCGAGCTCTGAGCAAGCTTCACCGCCCCCAGGCTCAACCCCATCTATCTCTGGCATCTTCCTGACTGCACCAAACAGCATCACCCCAAGCACACAAGGGATGGACACACACCCTGAGCACACAACACTTTTCCCCGCCAACCACACGCCAAGATATCCCCAAACAGGGAGGTGACCAGCGGGCTCTTAAGGAGATCTCTCTGTAATAGCTTTCGTTTATAGGGGGATTAGGATGCCCTGGGGACTGATAAGGAGGCAGTGAGGCTGTTCCTGCAGCAGCTTGCAGCTTGCTGGGTTGGAGCTGTGTGGCTCTGCCACACACCCACTTGACTCTGCGTCCTGCAGGGAGGGAACATGGTGCTGTAGGGGATATCTGTTGAGGGGAAGGGTTCTGAGCTGGGATGGCATGAGGCCATTGGAAGGGGGCAGGGATGGGGCAAGCACGCAGCTTGGCTGGGGCATGGATTTGTGGATTTATGGATTTGTTCTGTTGGTGCCCAGAATTTAAGAACTGATGGAGTGATATGGAGATTGCTGTGTGCTGGGGATGGTGCTCAGCACCCAGTGTCTCTGCAAGCACAGGCAGTCCTGCTGCACTGAAAGGCTCCAACAGAGCCCAAACTGCTGCTGTGCCCTTCCTGTGCAATGTGACCTTCCCTCTGCCCTAGGAGCTGCATCACTCCAGAGTGCAGTGAGCAGAAGAGCAGGGGAAGAGCCCATTGCCACGTCCTGCACACAGCTCCAAAGGCAGAGACAGTGCAGGTGGGAACTTCTGTTTCACCTGGAAAAGGGCAAACACAGTGTGAGGAGCAGCAGAGCTGGGCAGCAATGCAGGCTGCGAGCAGCTGAGCTCTGCAGGGTGGAGTGGCACAAATCCATCCTGACCTGCAGTGGGAAACTGCTGGGATGGGAAGCTTTCTGGTTGCAGAGAAGCTGAGCTGCTGCCCATCTGCTCTGCCCCATCCCTGCCCTTATATCCCCACATTTGAACACTGGGCTCATGGATTTGGATGGAAAAATGCAGAGCTTGTATCACCTCTCTCATGTCACTTCATCAGCTAATCCCTACAGGGCTGCGTGCTGTGGGACCACAAGAATTATCACCATCTCTACTCTGTTTCAGCCAATTATGACTTGATCTTCATGGCAGCAGTGAGGGGAGATTTAAAGTGTCTTAATGCCAGCCATCTGGAAGTTTAGAGTCCAAACTGGACGTAGTGGGTGCAGGGAGTGGGCACAATGAGAAAAAGGAATTTTTGACACCCAGCAGCTCAGTGCAGCACCTCGGTTCGCTCCTGCAGGAAGACAGTGGGGAAATAGGAAGATGGGAGAAATGGGGTGCTTTTCTAAACCTCCCTCCCAGTGCTGAGCTGCAGCGGAGCATCCTCGGAACACAGGACCCCCCAGCACGGCTGTTTCCCCACCCACCCTCCCGTCCTTTTGCAACAGGGAGTTGGTTCTGCTTAATGTCGGAGATTGTACCGCGATTAACGAAAGCCTCATGAAATGAAATCACTTTGCTTCAAAGCATCCCGGGGAGGGGGAGCGTCCCTCTGGCAGCGGGGACGGCCGAGCGGATATTGCAGGCAGCCTGCTAGCCAGCACTGCAGCGCGCACAATTGGGCTCTGACAGTGTGAAGGCAAATACAAACAGCAGCTTGTGTTTGCACACAAAGACTCTGTGCACCAGGATCCCTGGCCCTGTGCTTTACACCCTCGGCTCTCGGGTAGAAAGTCCTGGGAGGGTGGGAGGGAGGGAAACGCCGCTGAATATTTAGAAATGAATTGAACTGTGCAAACATGCTGCGGGGAAGCTCGCGATGCAGTGCTTTGGATCAGCTGCCTGCCGGGGCTGGAACACAACCACTGGGCTTGAAAGGGCGACTTTCACACTGAAGCAAAACCGGACAAAAGAAGATAAATGAAATGGGCTCCCAGCGGGGTTTGGTTTGTTTGTTTTTGTAACTCAGCTGATATTCTCGCGTGGTTCAGCCCAGCAGCCCAGTGTGTCCTTCACACGCTGCTCGTAAATTGGGGAGGGCAGCAGTGTGGGGCAGGAGGGGCTGTGAGATTATCAGGCATGTTGTGGGTAGAGAGCGGGGAGTGATATCAATTCATCACACAGTCAAGCGTAACACATCCCAATTTTTTTGGTGGTGCTGGCAGCAAGTTTGGGAGATGATCACTGGGCAAATCGTGGGTACCTGTGGGGATAGCTCCATCTTGAGCTCCAGCACTGGGTGAGGAGCAGGGCTTATCCCTGCTGCATCTTGTGATGAACTGCAGTCAGGTATCACCAGGCCATCAGATGGCCTGGTGTGCAGAGCAGGGCTAACAGCGCACCTGACGCTTGCTTGTTTTCTAAGGCAAAGCCATTCTCAGTGCAAGTCTGTTAAAAACCCATCTATTCCCAGGATTCCAGTTAGCTCTGTGGAAGTTTAGCAATCCGCTGCATCATAGTTTTGATCAAAGCGAACCTTTAAAACATTACACAGTGCTTAATCTACTCTGTAGCATTCGCTCTTCCCAAGCCTCCATGGAGCCACCAAATGCTCGTGGTGATTTGGCAAACCCATCCCTGCAGCAATATGGCCTCCCCCCACCGAGGCTCCACTTTAGCACGTTCTACCCAATCAATAAAGAAACCCCATAGCCACAAAACCCCAGACGGGCCATCACGTGTGTGGGGCAGCCAAAGAAATCCCCATTGGTGACCAATGGACGTCCCCAGGAATGAAAGGCGAACAATTTGTCGGCAGCCCACGCACTTGAAAACGAATGATCCAAATTATTCAGCGAGTCTCCCCGGATAGTGAATCCATTGAAAGGGGACGGAGACGGAGCCATAAATTATTCATTACTGAACAGAGAACGAAATGCATATAATCATAACAATAATAATAACAACAACGCCAATAGCAGCAGCTCAGCTAAGGGAAGCGGGGAGGCATGAAGGCACGCAGACTTTGTTCTTCTTTTATTCCAGCAGCCCCTTGGAGCAGCTGTCTGGTATAAAGGGATACAAAGTGGGTGTAGATTTGGAATGAATACACCTACTGCCAGTAAGTGGGCTGGCTTGCCTTGACTGGGGTGATGCTATTTGTGCTCGGGTCCTGGGCAGTGAGCAGGTCCCATTCACTCACATGCACTGCTGTTGGGGTGCCACGTGCTGAGATCCATCCTTTTTGCCACCCCTGGGACCCGAGGTCTCTTTATGTCACCTGTTACATGGGGTTCCCCCTTTCCCTGGGGTGCTCCCCATGGGGAGCTGGGCCATGCAGAAGCCCCAGAGGCATTGACATGCTCCCACCGTGTTGCACAGTGCCCAGCTACCGTGCTGGCATGCCAATGAGTTCCCAAGGGGCTCGGCTGTGGCATGCAGCCATCTCCTGCTGCTTTCCCACCGGTGGCCCCGTGTTGGCAAGGAGGGACCACGGGGTCCCTGTGCTACCATTTGGCTTCCTGCACCTGCTCACCTCAGCTGCGTCCCACTGCTGCGTGTCCATTCATACACAACACGTTGGGATGCAGCAGGTTGGAGCAGTAATGAGTATCCCCAGAAGTGGGGTTGGATCTCATTGGGAGCATCACTGTGGTTGGATCATGGGGCACAAGGATCCCCACTCACAGGGCAACTATAGGCACCAGCCATGCTTTGGTGCAATAAATCACTGAGAAGTCATACTTCTGGCTTTGATTCTGCCCTTGGCTATGAGTGGAAGCAACCAGAGGCAAAACCCAGTGCAATCCATATGTTCACCTTTTGGAATTAATTTCTCTTGGTAATTTCTGTGTAATTACACAGCATTGAACGCTGATTATATACTTCCTCTTGTGGGCCACTAATACTGCTTCTCCAGCACCAGAGGAGCGCTTTGCAGCCTGCAAACCTACAGCCTCCAGCACAATGGGACAGCCCAAGTTGCACACCCTCCCTAGTGGCTCTGGTCCCCTGCTGTGTCCTTGGGTGCAGATTCCAGCCAGCAGCGGGGCATGGTGGAAACAGAACATGGATCACTTATAAGAGCCACCAAAATACGTGGGATGTCACTCATGCTGAGCAGGGCTGGAGCCATCCATACTGCAATTGCAACGATGCTCTCCGGCAGCAGCTGAGCAGAGCAGCTCTTCTCCCAAGCAATAACCTAATTTATATCTCATACGACAGTTTTATTCTCTGAATTAGTGATGCTGCTGGCTGTGCAAGCAGCGGCTCTGTGCTGCATTGAGGATGCAGCCATGCTCCAGCTCGAGTCAGGGGGAGTGAAGGGTCGTAAAGCAGCTTCTCACGGGGGGTTATGGTGCCTATAAAATTAGTCCCGTTAGCAGCCGTCTGCCCATCGAAACGAGCAATTTAAGAGGATCACAGCGGCATCCCATGGCCTGACCCCACTGAGGCTTCTGTGGAATAACAGAGTTGGGCTGGATGGAAAGAGCAGAGGAATGGCAATGGCTTTGCTTGCGTTTGGCTCAGAGCTTTCTGCTGCGGCGTTCGGGTTTGTTTAGTTATTTCTGCCTCGCCAGTGTCTCAATTCAAACTTAACGGAAAGAGAAAGCAAGCAGGAGGAGGAGAAATGATTTCCATCTCCTCTGCTTTGGATGAAGCCCTGCTCTCCCCTTGCACCATTTATTCTCCCATCGGGGTTTCGGTGAACGGCCAGCAGCCGCTCCATGCTCAGATCCACTTGGCCGGGAGAGCGCAGCCCCGCCGCGTGCACATTCCCCCTCTGCGGGAAGCACTTTGTGTGTCACGCTGTCACGTCTGAGCTTGGGAGCTTAACACAAATCCTCATGCTCAGACCCAGCTTGAGCCCTTTCTGCCGCAAAGCGCCGGCCAAGGCACCGGTCGTTGTTAGGTTTCAGAGTGAACGTTCCGTCACAGTGCAGGAACAGCTTGTCCTGTGTGCCATGCCACCCCTATTATAGTGCTGCTTAGTGTCACCCGGCATCCCCAAACCTCCGTTTTTGGGAGCAGGGAGACAGTGCGAGGTCTGGCTGAGCAGTCCCGTGGGCTCCCTCCTGGGAGACAGCGCCCTGAGAGCTTCATTTTTGGGAAGCCTTAACATCCTCGGCTTACCAACCGCTGAAAGAAAGGTCAGCTAATCCTCTGCAGAGTCTGAATGAATGCGGGCCCAGAAGTGAGATTACTAAAAGGGGACTGGGAGGCTGCATGGATACAGGGACCCTTCCCATAGTCATGCGTTGCTTTCTAAAGAAATGCAGCTTTTCTTTCAGTCCCCTTCCCCTAGGAGGAGGGGGGTGTGTTCAAATCCCCTCCCCCAGCAGCAGCCATTGCCTTTGGGAATACCCCAGCACAGCACAGGGAGCCTCAGAGAGCTGAGTGCAGCCTGAGCGTTCCCACTGGGTACCGTGCCTTGATTTGGGAAGAAAACCCCAAAATGCAGGAAGCCTGCACCCCCCCCACATCCTTGTGATACCTGTGCCCGGGGCATGGGGTGATGCTGCCGACCCATGGGCGTCAGGCAGTATGGCCGTATCTGTATCCTCACCACCCGTAGTCATCCTCACCACCCAGCACCCACCGTGCCTCAGGTCCCAGCCCTGCAGGGGAGTGGGCACCGTGCCCAGGGCCATGTACTCAGCTCCCTCCTGGGCTGCACACCCCTGGTCCTTTGTGGACCCCCGGGGCGGTGACATGACAGGACCACTAAGAGTTGGCTTTTCTCCTGCAAATCAACTATCCTCCTCAATGCTGGAGGAGCTGAATGCGGGTGAGGAGCAGCCCCCCGGGGTGTGGATGCACTGCGATGAGCCATGGTAACCTGGCTACAAGTGTGACAGCGCAGACACCCGGACCCCAAGCCTCCCTGCCAGCCTCCCCAGATTGGGTATTCAGCCCACAGGGTTTTCTCTATTGACCTCGAAACACTGTTCTGCATGGGAGAATTTTCTTTCTTTCTCTCTCGGTAATGCAGAACCAAGTGTTTCTTTTGGATCCTTTCGCTACCCCAGTGGCAAGCTGGTGGTGCAGCAGGGAGCCGCTCACCCACTGGTGAGATTTCATTCTTGAGGCTCAGGGGCCAGCTAAGAGAAAGCAGAGGGGACCCTTTTTCCAGATGTGACAGCTCCAGGGAAGTGGGATGCTTCACGTCCACACACAGAGCACGTGGTGCCGTCACCTTCTGCACAGCCACCAGGTCCTGTCCTGCTGCCTTGCTGAGGACAGCTGGTGGAAAACATCCCTTCAGACAAAGTCCTCTAGGGCTGGGCTGAAGGCCGTGTGTGATTTGGTGTTGTAATAGCAGCTGTGGGCACAGCTGCACACAGCTGTTCTGGTTGCATCAGTGATGCTGTTACAGGAGACTCCTGCAAAGCCAGGCAATACTTACAGCCACCCCAAGCAGGTGACATTAGCAGGCAGGGGAAGGTGTGGAGGTGACCTGCAGGGCTTGGGGTGATGCTGGAGTCACCAGGCAGGAGGAGCACAGACAGTCTCTTCCCATGGGGAGGGCAGGGGAAGAGGAGCAGGGCATGGCTGTGCCCATGGTGTCCTCCTGCCCCAGCCCTGCTGCAAGCACATCCCAGAATCCCCATCCATCCCTCCATCCCCTGCACAGCTCCCGCTCCACAGACGTTGCCCCCGGCTATTCAGCCGCTCTCCGGATCATTAAGCGTATTGAGCCATACCGGTCCTGTGACTGGTTAATTAGTAAAGAGTTGACTAATTAGTTAATCATGTTTACCGAGTGCTTTGAAAGTGCTCACTATTATTATATTTAATTATGATGACGCCCCGGGCACCATTCACCTCCCTGCATGCCAAGTCCTGCAGGGCTCAAACCCTTTGTCTCTGCCACCCAAGCCTGGTTTTAAGATGGGAATTTGCCTCTTATCCCCTAGTTACCAGGTTTCCTTAACAGCCTCTTGTGTGGGATTTTAGAAAAGCCCCTCACAAAGTCCCCGTATACCCTGGCACACTTAACTTGCTCTTTCAAAGCCATCTTATCCTCTAAGGAGGCAGGACTGGCTCTTGCAGTGCCATACACAGTGATGGCTTTGTGCACACCTCACCCTGCATCCCTCTCCTGAACTTAGGGAAAAATCAGTTGACATCCAGATCTGTGCCCCATCCCAGGCCATGGGAACCCCAGTCTCATCCAATGTGCGATGGATGAGCAAAAGGAAAGGGAGCTGCTTGCGAGGGGACAGTTTGTTGGAGGGCAGGAAAAGGAAATGTGCTGCAAAGATTTCATCTGTGGAGAAGAATGCAAGCAGGGTTTGTTAGTCAGGAAAGAGTCTTAGCATCGCTGAAGAATCAACAGGTCTAATCATCTTGGGGCTTTCTTCATTCGTAAAAATGTCATCAGCTCATTAAGCAATGTCATAAAGAGCCCCAGTCACCCCTTATCGCTGTGCAATCTGAAGAGGAGTCTTCTGGCCCCAGCTGCAGAAATAAGACCCATCCAGGGCGTCTGGATCTGAAGCAGACAATAAGCTATAAAAATCAGATGGGGATGCCACAGGAGCAGGGCTGGGGAACGCTTCTGTCCTCATGAGTTGATCAGGAGGGCACATGGCCAGCCAAGGTTTGCTGTATGGTCGTGGCATGCCATAGCTGCTCAGTGCTGCTCATTCACCCAGGAGCCCGCAGTCCCCTTCCTGCAGATGGGGGCTCTCCTATTACGTGATCCTAGAATGCTTGCAGGAGTGTGTTTACCAACTCCAGGCAACTCTTGCTTGAATGGCTTCTGTCACCCTTGCTCCCTATCGTAAGCTGATGTGGTTGTGAACTCGTGGACACAAGGGTTGGGAAGGAGCTCGGAGGTCTCTTGTCTGGACTGTGGAGGGAGTAGATGCTCAGTGCTGCTGCAGGTTGAATGATCCAATTGTATCTTGGCCATATGCCCTTTAGGAGAAGTGGATTCTCCCAGAGGTAATTCAGGAGCACATGTTTTCCCCACATACTCTGAATGCCCTTCTTGGAAATTCTTCTTCTCTTCGTGGCCAAGCAGCTGGGATTCTAAGTGAGCATCGGCTAAAATGTCTGCATTTAGTGGGGATGAATCTCAGTCTTGAGATCCATAACTGCAACTGGCCATGGTGCTCAGCAGAAAGGACCTGGTCAGACCCCATCTGCAATGTAAGAAGAACCAGAGCCCTTGGGAGGTGTTTGGGTATTGGGAAACCATGTGGCAGTAGATCAAAGCACCAAAAAATGGTTTTCTTGTAATTAGTTTTAACAACACGTAAGTGGTAGCAATAGTTCAGCGACATCTGGAACCAGCTGCCCAGAGAAGCTGAGGATGCCCCATCCCTGGAGGTATTCAAGGTCAGTTGAATGGGGCCCTGGACAACATGATCAAGTGCCTGATTTAGTAATCAGCATCCTTGCCCAGAGCAGGGGAGCTGGAACTGGATGATCCCTGAGGTCCCTTCCAACCCAAACCATTCTATGATTCTGTGTTTGGTTCTATGAATCTGTGATCTGAAGATTCTATGATCTTCTATGGATCACATACCTGGGACATTTTCAAGTTGTTTTTGTGAACTAACTGGTGTTGGTTAGAGGCTTACAAGTGGTTGGGATGGTCTGGAGCCCAAACCTTTGATCCTCCGCTGTGCCGCACCTTATCTACCTGCTCACAAAGGTCAGAAGGCTCTAAGGTCCCCCTGGTCCTATTTACACTGTGGGATCGTCATGCTGATCTTCAGTTCTCCTGTCCTCACTGTCCTTTGGGAGCTCTTCCTGCACCTGTGGAGCCCCAAGGATCCTTCCCCGAGCTTCCCATGTTCCTGGCACCAGGATGGGGACAGCTTGCTTCCTCTGAGCTCTCCTGGGGCTCAGCCTGGCCAGCCGCTGCCTCACCATTTCCACCCAGCCTGCTAAATCTCTCCCTCTTCAAAAAGAAAGAGAAGCCAAGGAAGTCTGGAAGGGAGGGGAGACAAACACATCTGCACCTGGGAAATGTCATGTTTGGTTTTTCAACTCCAAATGGGCAGCGACAGCAGCTCCGTGGGGGTGTGAGCAGGGGGAGCAGTGCAGATTTATGGCTGCGGGTCACGCTTGAGCTGAGCCAAGTATTCTGCCTAGCATCAGTTTTATGAAGGAGATGAAGTGCAGAACCTCGAGTGCAGACGTCCTATTAGAGGAGAAACACTGGGCGAGCAGGAACAGGGAGTGCACGATGAGAGGCCATCCTGCCCCAGCTGCAGACTGGGTTTCTCTTCCAAGCCTGCATTTGGGCAGGTTGGGGATTGCAACCACCAAGCGTAGCCAGGCTTCTGCAGGTCCACAGTTTGGTGCCACGAGCCCATAGAAGCCACGTCCCATATGCTTCAAGCAAAGCATCTGGGTGCTGAAGCGAACAGAAGTCAAGAACTTCCCTCTTTCAAAACAAAATAAAATCCGCAGCAATTCACAGCTCTGCAGGAGGGAGTAATGTGAGATGGAGAACAGAAACCGCTTAGACAACTCCAAATTCAACACCCTTTTGGGCATTGAAATTACCACTCCGAGGGGATGCTGTAGAGATTGTCACAACTGTGCAGACCATAAGGACCCAGATGATGCCAGGGCTTCCTTTTCTGGATGGAACCCAGACTAAATTTCTTGTAAATTCAAACCCTAATATAAAAGATTAAGCAGATT
This sequence comes from Phasianus colchicus, assembly GCF_987193195.1. Lineage (NCBI taxonomy): Eukaryota > Metazoa > Chordata > Aves > Galliformes > Phasianidae > Phasianus > Phasianus colchicus. The sequence goes on from NC_143455.1 coordinate 2,375,374, forward strand.
TACCAGAAAGTCACAGTTCTCAATGAGATAAATGCAATGCAGAACTTTCTCATAGGCATGGGTGGATTATCACTTCATCGCAGTCTCGTACTGAAAGCCATGTTTCAGCTGGGCTTTGACATAATTGATGAATGATGCAATGGTGCATTGTGACTGTAATGCCCCAAATTGCCTTCTTTGGCAATGCCTTTTGATGTACCTCTTCAAGGATGGGCGGTGTGTCCTTCCCTTTCCCATATGCTGCAGTGATCAGCAGTCTTTGCAAATAGTAAGAGACTGTCTTTAGTATTTTGGTTGGTTCTCCTCCATCCAAAGCTTTTAAATTGAGGCATGTGATATTCTTGACTGATAGCTTTGCTGTGGCTCTATTAGATGCTGTGGGTTTGCTGTAGGTATTGTAGTGGGGGAGTTTCTTCCCTTTGATTCAGTCCTCACGTCCACTTTGGCAGTTATCAGTTTGTGAATCTCTGCAAGAGGCCCCAGACAGTGGAAAGGATGAGGTTCAGTGGAACACCCTCTGGTTCTTTGTTTCGAAAGCTGGCTCAGCAGTTTCTGCCACAAGAGCAATACATTGGTACTGCCACGTCAAGATGTCTAGAGTCAGCTGTAGGGTTTACCATCCACCCTTGGAGATGGGAAGAGGAAAAATTCCTTTTTCGTTTTGTGTTTTGTGGGCTTCGTTTGGTTGGCATTGTTTTCTTGTGAGACGCGGTGAAAATTTCTACTGGGGTTGGAGGAAAGCAGTGGTGGGCAGGACAGGAGCAATCCCATCAGCATCACTGCTCGTTGGTCAGTAACAGGGTGTCATGTCTGTAGCTGTTTCCCAGTTCTCCAGGGAGAATAATGGTCATATGCTGAGCAAACCAAAGCTTGGACCCAAGAGCTGTCTGGGTTGAGCATTCTGAACATCAAGAACGAGCCAAAAATTAATTCTGCTCCTACCAACTTTGATACTAAAATGTATAAAATCCCATTATTTATTTATGGGCTTCTAAGGGCTTGCTCCAAGCTGATGGAAGAGCTGGTGGCAGTCTCTTCTTCAGAGTTAATTGAAGCATTCCCATTGATCACAGAGGGAGCAGGGCAGATCCCCAAGTGGAAAACGCCAGGGTGTGGTTTCCTGTGTTCAGGAGAAGGCTTATTCTCCTGATGTGCCCCTTGTAAACAGTGCTGGGCCTGAGCAGTGCCTGCTGCACAGACCAGATGGCACTGCACTCCATGTGACCCACAGTTTCCATGCTGGCTGGGAGACTCGACAGACTGGTTTTATTTTCTGAGGAAGCCTTAGTCAGAGCTCTGTTTCCTCCAGCATCACTTTCTAGCTTTTGCTATTCACACCACCATGGCATTTTGTCAGCATTGCTGACCTACTGGCTCATGAGGTCAGTAAAGACATTTATTCAAAGCCTGTCAAGGGTCTCCAAGGGTGGCCAAGAAAGGTGGCTATGCTCCACCAATGCAACTGGGATGGGCAGTGATTCTTCTCCAGCCTGGTCAAGGCAGTGAAGATCTTCTAACCCAAGCAGGGTGGGCAGTGATGCTCTTCCAACCCAACCAGGCTCAGCAGTGATGCTCCTCCAACCCAACCACGATGGGCAATGATGCTCTTCCAACCCAATCAAGATGGGTGGTGATGTTCCTCCAACCTGGGCAAAGGTGAACGGTGATACTCTTCAAACCCAAGCAGGGTGGGTAGTGATGTTCCTGCAGATAGTTCAGAGGGTGATGATGCTCCTCCAGAGGCTGTGGCTCTGCAGCATGGTTTGAGCTTGGGCAAAGGTGGGAGGTTTTTGTAACCCCTGGCTCTGCTTGTCAAAGCCTGACCTGTATAGTGGATAGGGAGAGGCCATGAAGCTGGGGGACTTGTTTCTCATTTCAGGGACAGAGGTTTTTCTTGCTTTCTCTGGAATGGCCACAGTAGCAATTTCTTGATCTTTTTATTGTGGATGTGAAAGCTGCACAGATTTTGAGAAAAACTCGGCATTGCGATCTCCCTCTGCCCTTTTATTGGAGTAAAACAGCCAAATCTACTGATGGAAAGTTCAGTTGCCACAATCCCATCCTCATAAGAAGGAGCAGAGAAGAGTGGCATTGCTGTCCTCAAGGCACCTTTCTTCCACATGGCCTTTGAACCACCTCTCTTGCAACCAGTGAGAATGGCACATGGGGAAGGATGGACATTTGTGGGGCAGAATGCTCTGTGGGGACCCGAGGGGAATTGTGCAGGAGGGGACAGATGGAGCTGAGAGGAACTCAGTCCAAATGAAACAAAAGGAGATGATTCTTCCAGCACTTTGAGCAAGCTGTGGAGCTCCTCAGCCTTGGATGTGGAGGTGACAGAGATTTGTATGGCTTCAAGGGGAAGCAGCAGGGAAAAAGAGTTTTAGCATGAGGTAGAATGAGAGCAGATCAGAGAACTGCTCTAATGACATCTAAGGCTTACTTGATTCTCATTGTGTTTGTGCTATTAGGAGAAAATTGAGCATTGTCCACACACCTTGTGATTAGAGAGGGGCCAACAGCTCAGCCTTGTTCCTTGGGAGCAAAGCCCTGCGAGCACCTTCAGGCCAAAGGAAGCCCTCTTAAGGAGGGCTATGATAGCAGATTACAGGGAGTCCCTGGGGTGGCACTGAGCCTTCTTTGTGCCGCTGGTCACCTCAGCCTCTGCTGCAGGAAACCTGAGCTCCCCTTTCCCGTAGTGCTGACATGGAGTCATTGACAGGCTGCCCTTTCATCCACACCATCCGCTCCCCAGGACCCTTTCCATAGGCATTCTGATCCCACAGCCTGTCAATGGTGGCCCGGAAAGGGAGAGATCCCCTCGCGGGGTACGCAGGGTGTGGGGAAGCTGAAGGTCTATTCAGCAGATGAATGCCCCAAGCCAGCAGGTGGGACACAGGAACTCTTAATCCCAAATCATTTTTCCCATCGGCATCCTTTTTTTTTTTTTTTTTTTTTTTTTTGGTTATTTTGTTTGGAATTATTATTATTACGGCCAGCAGCGAGGCGTGGGCTCGCCGCCGAGGAGAGCGATATTATTCGCCTCCTTTTGTGCATGTCACCATGTTTGAATTGAGAAACAAAGGCGAGCAGCTTGTGCCTCCTGTTGGAAGCCTTCCTATCCCGCTGGGGATCCGGGACCTTTTCATCTCAGCCCATACACTGCGTAGGCTTCTGCTTCTTCCCATCTTTAAGTCTTTAGTAAATATCATAAAAGAGAAAAGAAAGGCAATCCCCAGGGCTTGGGAGTCCTACCTTCCCTGCTTTAAAGAGAAGAAAAAAATAGAAAGCAGAGATTTAGCCTCGTTTCATTATTTTTCATTCAGAGACTGCAAAGAGTAAATATTATTTAGTCCCATTTTGCAGGCTGGGTGCTCTTTGGAATGGGTTTTTTTCTACATATACCCAAATTCTGGGTAGATCTGGAGCCATCAGGAGCAAACCCACACACCCCATAGCAGAGCAGCAGCAGGATGAGCAGGGCAGGCTTTGCACTGGTGCTGGCCCAGAGGAACACACCTCACTGCTAATAGGGGAGCTGGTTGAAAACATCCAACTTCTTTTAATTTACTGATTCAAATTGGATGCAAGCGCTCAGAGAAAACTCTTCCCTTTGCATGAAGTTTTTGATTATCTGATGGAAGGCAATTCAAAACAGCACAGAAATATTTCTTTTTTTTCTTTCTTTCTTTCTTTTTTTTTTTTTTTAATCCAAACTTCAGGCTTGGCTCAGCTCGCTAAACCCCAAACGAAACCATCTCCATCTGAAATAAATCCAAAAATGTTTCTACTGCATTTCGGTCGGAAAATGGAAACGCTTCCCCACGAGCCTCCAAAGAAGGGCTCAGCCCCGTGATTTCTGTCTGCAGCACATATACCATGCAACTGCTTGTAGGTCTGACACCCAGGGAGGTTGGCAGAGCCGTGGTGTAACTTCCTCTCTCTGCTCTTGGGATCTGACAGCAACCGCAGTTGCACAATCCCTAGTTGTTTCCTATGCGGAGGAACTTCATGGCAGTAGGTTTCTTGGCACGGATATGGGGGATGGCACTTCTTTGTATGAATAATGATACTCACATGTGGTCGTCGCTGCTCGTTGCTCTTTCATACTTCCTTTTCCCTTGAAGACCTTTCCATGCCAGGTTTTTGGTTACGTTTGTGTGAGGTGGAGGGAGGCTGTCTGCAGCCCCTCTGATGGAGGGCTGGAGGGGGTGGAGGGGCTGGGTGGCTCCAGGTGGCCCAGGGGACCACTGGAGGTGCGTCGATACTGCAGTGATGGGGTCACCATCCCACCCTCACCAAACCCAAGCCTCAAAGCAGACACGGGAGGAACAACACAGAAGCCAACATTTGCCCAAGCAAATAGCTGTGTAATTAGGAGCTCACTGAACAACAGCTGGTTCCTAAGAGCCCTTGGAGCAGAAGGGCTTCGGCTCCCCATGACTCTCATTTTCAGCCCCTCGTTCAGCTGGCATGAGCCCAGCTCCCCACTGGTGCAAACAACCAGGAAAGAAACAAATTTGCTGCCCCGAGTGCTTTGAACAGTTGCAACGTTTTTGCTCCACAAGAGCGCAGGAGGAGATCGGTGCTCACTCTGCCATCACCTGGCCACGGCCGGCGAGCAATGGCACCATCCTGCAGGAGATCCGCACTGCTGGGAACAAAGCAAACCGTGCTGACTGCAGCTGAAATAAGTTTGCCTGGTGTCACTGGGGTGACTTAGAGCTGGGTGTGTGGGCGAGGGCTCGTGCGTGCGTGCTTGCCAGGCGCGAGGAGCTCTGAATGGCTGCTCTGAAGTCTTGGATGCGGCTCGCCGAGCTCCGCAGGTTCCCCAAGGACTCCAATAATTGGTACATTTGGTTTGCTGCTCCTCATTATTTCTAAGTTTTCCAGCTCTAACGCCAAAGGAGTCTGTATTCTATGTAATTATTACTCAAAACTTTGAAAACATTAAGTAGGAAAAATAGGCCATTAAACAACTGAGGAGCAAAGTAACAAGTGTGAATTATGGCTCTGCCCCGTGGTTTGACTGTGATGGGTTTGTTCCACCCATGGAGAGATGTTGGAGAAGGGTAGGTTGAGTGGGTTGTTTTGCTTAATCTCTCTGCTGTCAGAGCTGCCGTCCCCAGAGAATGCGGATCTATAGAGAAATGTGCCTGCCCTTTGAAACGCAGCGCACATGCCCAGCTCCCAGCAAAGGACTTTTGTTCCGCTCTGATTTATACAGTTCTCTGGGGCAAAGAGAAGTGGCTGTCATGGTTGCAGGGATTACTCGCTACTGGAGGGAAGGGTGGGCTGCACAGGAATAATTTGTTCTCTTGACATGGCATGGAAAGCTGCTCCAACCCCCCCCCCGATCCTTCCCCACACGGGATGCTGGGGACCCTTTCTGGGCACACTGCAAGCTCCCCACGACAAGCATCATTTGTGGGGATGAGGTTCCTTGGTGCTGCCTGAGTGCCAGCACTGCCCACGGCTCTGCCCTGTGCCCAATCACGTCCCGGTGCTGCCATCCCAGAGCAGTGCTGGCAGGCTCAGGGATGCAGCAGAGTGCTCGGTTTACCCATCCCCGTGTCACTCGCCAACAAAGGCAGCTCACTGAGGACATGCCTCCTCTTATCTGCTCCCTGCATTTCCCAGCTTGTTTGTTTTGTTTTCACCCTCCAAGGAGGAGGAGGGTGGTGCTGCTTGTGCGAGGCCAGCCACCTCTGAACCCCAGTGCCAGAAGCCCTTTTCATGCTCTATAAATTTTATTGGAAAATCTGTTTCGCTCGAGGGGGGTTATTTTTTTTCTCCCTCGGTAACGCACCATGAAAAGGCTCATTAAAAAGTGAGCTCCTTGTTCTGATTAATCCTTCCAAGCAGGCAGAGGTGACACATGCTAATGACATTTCCAGCCGGGCTGGTCCCCTGGGACACCCGCTCGAAGGAGCGCCGTGTTGGACGTTGGGAAGGTTGCTCTTGGCTGCAGCACGCGTTTGTAGTGGAGAAATGCCGGCAGGAGCCAGGCGACCGCTGTCTCTCGGGCAGGACGAGGAGGCTTTGTTCTCCAGATGCATCTCCCGGCGCGTCTTCCCACGGACACGGGCTGTTCCCAGCATCCGGAAGGGTTTGGGATGAGGTGGAATGCACATCCCTGGCGTGAGCACGCGTCCCCACAGCACGTCCGAGGGCTGCTGGGATGCACCAGCGTCTGTCTGCGCCGGGCTGTTTTGCTAACCCCAGCCTGCTGCTCGACCCTGCCAAGGCTCTGATGTTCTTGGAGAACACGGAGCTAATGAGGCACCTTTCCCAAACAACCACTGACCTGACGAACCGGGAGGCTGTGAGCTCAGCAGGCTGCGACCCGCAGCAAACAGGAGTGGAACGATCCTCGTGGACCTTGTGTCACTCCCTGTCTTCATCATCACCTGCGTGATGTTGGTGTTAGGGAGGTCTATCTTCAGCCTAACGCTTCTCCACTGCTTTCCTTACAAGCTAAGATTGGCCTCCAGTCCAGGGATTGTGGTTCAGTTTTAAAGCTGAAATTTCACTGTTCCCTCTCCTGTTGGAAACCAGGATCCCTATGGCTGGAGAAAGGAAGAGCCAAACCAAGATCCCTATAGCTGGAGAAAGAAAGAACCAAACCAAGATACCTACAGTTGGAGAAAGGAAGAATCAAATCAAGATTTCTAAGGCTGGAGAAAGGAAGAACTAAACCAAGATCCCTATACCTGGAGAAAGAAACAAAGATCCCTGTGGTTGGCGTGAGGAAGGACCAAACCAAGATCTCAATGGCTGGAGAAAGGAAGAACCAGCGAAGGTCCCAGATTGGGTCAAAGATATGCTGACACTTCTCCACTTGGACCCAACTCAACATGACACAAGGCAGAAAGCCACCAGAACAAAGTCTGTGCACCCTGCCCCTAGCAAGCACCCAGTACTTAGCATACCAAGTGCCCCACATCATTGAGCAGCACTGAGTCAACTTTGGTTTTCTCGGAGGGTCCTGGCCATTGTGGCCAAGAAACATAAGGGCTCTGTAACGCTTTGTTGGGCCAGGAATACAGTGAGTGTTAAAAGAAGGTTACCGTGTTATACAAGTAAGAAAAGGGGAACTGTATTTAGCCTGGCATGAGGCAGTTGTTTTCACTGACACAGAGCTATGTGTGGAGCACAGTTCATGGCTTCTTCCCGGGTGAGGTCTTGTTCATTTTGGCCTGAGCAGCCCCAGGTCAGAGAGGCAAAGCTTCAGTCAGTCTGTTGGTGCAAGGGAAGGGCAGGGATGCTGAGGGCAGGGCAGGTGAGAACCCCAGTCCAGAGCTGGGGATCTGCTGGACATCTCTTCCCTCTTCTCCTGTCTGTGAGATCCCCTGCTTTATCTTGGGTGGTGTAAGCAGTTGTGTTAGAAGTAGACGAACACAATGCAGTGGTATTTGATTCTGTTCCATGGCTGCATGGTTTATTCAGAGGGTTTACAGGCGATTTTCAGCCCATTACCACCTGGAGAGGCAAATAGAAGGGAGTGCTGCTTCCAAGGGCAATCCATCGGGTGTCCTTGGCTCTGCCACATCCAAGGTGGGAGAAGGTTAAAAATGATTTGGGCAAGATTGGGGCTGAACAATTGCCCGGAGCAGGGGATGTGTTGGGTGCACTGACAGCCTTGATAGCAAAGCCAGGGTGTAGCCCAGATGGGCATGCAGGAATGAAACATTTGCTCCTATTGTCATTGGTGTGGATGGAGAACAGCCCAAAGGGCTGTGGTAGGGTGCAGACTTGAAGCTCCCTCTCTCATAGACCCACTGAGCATCCCAGGGCTTCTGTTTTAGAAGGGGAGTTAGACTTCATTGTCCCCAAGGATCCCTTTCAACCCTTACAATTCTGTGTGTGATTCTCACCTCCAAATGTTCTGGAAGCCATGCTTTTCCCTTCCAGGTTCATTTCCTGCACTTTGGTCTGACTGATATTGATTCAGGACTGTATTTACCCAAAATAAGAGGCTTTGGGGTTTGTTAAATAAATATATGAGACAAGTGGCAGTGAGTATGGAAGTTGTTCTCCAGGGTTTGATGTCGATGAAGCCTCACTACAAATGTGCATCCTCAGTGCACCATGCCTGGAATCCTACAGCTCTGCTGCCATGGGCAGATGGGATGGGAAGCAGGGCAAGCAGCACCACCTCTCTGGGCTGATGCTACTAAGTCCCAGATCCTCTCAAACCCAATGGAAATGATCCATTTGGGGCATCACCTCTAAATGGAATCTGGTGGTGAATGAGTGGTGATGGAGGGTGGCTGCTGTGTCTTTGCTCCTTCATCCTCCAGCACTGAGCAATGTGGAATCCTGCCCATCACCTAACAAAGCATGGGGCTGTGGGCAGGACCGCAGCATGACTTGGGGCTGCCCCTGTACTCAAAGCCCCAGCACTGTGCCCATTGCACCCAGCCAGTCCCCAGCTGATGGCCCCAGTTCTGCTCTTATGGCAGATACTGCAGATTACAACTGTCAGTTTAGTTTAGTTTGTCAACAAAAGCAATAAATAAACCCCTCTCACTGCAGCTGGGAAGAATCTGCTCTGCCTGCTTTCAAAGGGAGAAGAAGGGTTTTGTCCATCTGGGAAACGTGCTTGGCTAAAGGTGAAGGAGATTTCAGCTCTGGAGGGGACATCAGAAAGAGCTTTGGGCTGATTGTCCGAGTTTGGCTTGAGAAGAAGAAATAATGTTTGTCCTGGTGGAGATTTGTTTGGTTCTTTGCTTGAGAGCTGAGGTTCCCAAGGCTGAGGTGAAAAGGGCATGGAAGCAGCAGCCACCCCAACTCAGTCCAGCCAGACTCAAGCCCATAAGGACCTCAGAGGGCTTCAGACTCCACCATATGATTGAGAGTTGAGTCACCTTTGCCTCACCTGTGTCATGCCATTGGCCTCCCCATGGCACGCTGCCCTCCTTGGCTGGCTTTGCGCCCAGTGACTCCACTCACCCAGCCCCATTTCAAGGTGATGCTCCATGGGTTCATTTTCCTCGCCGGAGCCTCTGTTTCTGTGGCTTTCAAAGACATTTTTTCCTAATGCAGGAACATCCCTGGAGGCTCTGAGCGTTCCCTGACATCCGCGCGAGCGGAGCAGCCCTTTGCTGTGCAAACATCTGGGCTCCTCGGAAATGCCGCGTGTTCCTGCCGGTGCTCTGCTGCGTGTTAATGCTTACAAAATTATGTTTATTTCCTGCCACAGGGATCAGCCTTCAGCCTGGGGTTATTTCCAAGGCTGCAGCAAGCTTTGTGCCAGAGATGCAAACCGTGGCAAACAAGCACTTAAAAGTCCTTATAAGCAGCAGTGGGGAAACCACAGACACTGCAAGGTTTGGTTTGGGAAGGCGGGAGGGAATGGTGTGCCTGGGAGCTGCTTGGTACTGAGTGAGGGATGTGACACCTGGCTGGTGGCTGCTGTCACCTGTGGGTTGGCTGTCCTTACCCAGGGCTGGTAGTCCATGGCCAGAAATCCTCCGTGGGAGACATTGTGCATGTTGCCTCGCAGTGCCCTGGTTGGAGCTGATGAGTCTCTGGGTCTCGGTGGATTCAGGCTTGCTGTGGGGCCAACAGGTTGTTGGTAGGCACAGTGTGGGGCTCTCTCAGCCCTGTGGGCTTTGACCCATTGGTTTCCCATCCTGGGGAGGGAGTGAGCGCTGGCGTCTCCAGCCAAACTGGAACTGCAAAAGCTGTTCTGTCCAGAGGTGGGCTGAGCTGCAACTTGTCTCCCTGCTCATGCCAAAGTATCTGCTGTCCTGCACAATTCCCTTCCTCCAGTCTGCCAGTAGTTCAGGCCATAGAAATGCTTTACCCAATCCCCCCAAACTCTCATTTGGTTGAATTGCTTGCTTCTCAATGTCCCTCCTCCTGCTGCTCTGAGGTGGCTGTGGCTTTCCAGCACCCTTTTGCAGCAGAAAACCAACACTTTGCATTTCCAGAATGCCCAGATGGGTATTTCCAATGACCTAACAGGAAAATCAGCTCCTCTTTACGGCTCAGGACTCAGTGAGCAGTTCCAGCTGGTCCCAAGATGCTACAACTAATGGGCTGGAAAATGCCCCACAGCCGAGGTGGGATGCCACAGGCTCTGGGTTAGGGTCCTGCGAGCATGGCTGTGGTGCAGCCCTGCAGCACTGAGAATGTGCGAATTGGGCTCTTAAGGGCCTTAATGCAAGAGCAGGGCACAGATGTTGGGCTGTGTTCATGTCTGCGAAACCTCTGGCATCCCATGGAGCTGGCAACATCAGGCACAGCTGCAGCATCTTGGGGACAATGGGCAGCAGGGCTGTCCCCAAGGAAGTGAGGTAGGGCTGCGGGAGCAGGGAGTGGAAACATCATAGAAATCACTGGCACAGCATCCTCAGCCCCAGCACAGTCCAGGTCCCACTGCCAGCATCTCCCCCTCGCTGTGCATCTCTATAGGAAGCCTCGGTGAAGTCAGCCCGGCTCGCGGTGCAGCCACGCAGGAATGTGCTACCCAGGAGTTGTTCTGAGGTCAGAAAGGAATAAGTCTTCTGCAGACAATTGATGTTGTTATTAAAAACATCCACGCAAGAGAGGGAGGAGGAGGGGAGGGAGGTCCTCTCTCTTTCCTGTTTGGGAAATAGTTTCTCACTGCATCCATCAAGCAAAAGAATTCCGTATGAAAAATTCATTTAGGGAAAAAAAAAAAAAAAAAAAAAAAAAGGAAAGAAAAAAAGTTTCTGGGGCACACGCGCCTGAAAATGAGCCGCAGCAGGATCAGAGGTTTGGCTCCGAGCAGCAGCCAAAACGCAAAGCAGGGGCCAGAGCAAAATACAGAGTGAAACACAGCAGCCCTGCTCCCGGCCGGGTGCTGGAAGCGGAGGAAATGCGGCTTCCTTGGGAGAAATGCAATCCTCTCTCTGCAGCACTTGGGCAAAATTCATGAGCTTCAGCTGAAGCACGGAGCAGCTCTCCCACCGAGAGGCTGAATGTGAACCTCACGTCTCAGTGAGGGCTGCTGGGGGTGGGGAAGGAGTCAAGAAAAGGGAGAGCAACCTCTATGCCCAGTGCTACACAGAGCTGTGGGTGCCCATCCCTGGAGCTGCCTGAGGCCGTGGTGGGCACTGACAGTGGAGCTGGAATGGGATGGTCTTTAAGGTCCCTTCCAAGCCAAACGTTCTGCAGTTCTATGAATGCATGTTTGAAACCACTCAGGTCTGCAGACTGCTCCCCAGGGGCAGGCTGAGCTGTGGAGCTAATTGCCGGTGATAAGCTAATTAATGGGGTCTGATAACACTTGCCTCGCATACAGCATCCTGACTGCAGGGGATAAAGTGTCAGCTGGGGACCTGGAGCTCCATGGGATTGTGGCTGATGCCACATCCCAACCCTTCCATAGCACCTGTATGAGAGCTGAGCACATGAGAGTTGCAAAAGGAGCACTGGGGTTGTGCAGGGAGCACTGGGGTTGTACAAGGAGCAGGTGACAGCACCTCACTCCCAGCAGCAGGGGCTCCGTGTGCTCCCAGCACACCAGCACATAGCAGCTGATGGCCATAGGAGGGATGTCTGCCTGCTTTTGGTAAAGCCCCAATCTCCAGGAAATCCCAACACAGCAGAGCTGTGCAGGCAATCCTGGCACCCACCTGGGTTCTGGGAGCACAATGAGCAGCGTCTCCTCAAAGAGCATCTGTGTCCACAGCAATGACAGCGGTGATGGGGAGGTCAGGCACATAGAGTGGAGTTTTCCTTCTGTCTGAGCTCCCTGATAACCTCCCCTGAGATAAGCCAGCTCTGTTTGCCCAGGCTCAGCCACACCACAAAGGAGGGCTTTGCACAGCCCTGGAGATGCAAATAGCGCTGAGCACACAGGGGCATCATGGCCCTTCACACCTGCACTGGGCTTTAAGGCCAGAACAGGGCTTGTGCAGGGCTCGGGTTAACACCTCAGAGGGTATGGAGTGAAAGGAGCAGAAGAAGAAAGGGAAAAGGATTTCCTGCAGCCAGAACATCCCAGTTCTGTCACCTGAAAGGGAAACTGAGGCATAGCACTGTTAGGTTCACACTGGGACCTACAGCAGTGTCATGGCAGCACCTTCCCTGCGCCTGTTGGAGATTGGGGAATTTAGGAGCATAGATTTTTGGGGGCTGTTTGCTGCTGAGCTGAACCAGTTGGCAGTGGGCTGGGGCTGCTGCTGCACTGAGCTGCAGTGACATAGTGACACGGTGACACAGTGCAGTGCCACTGGCTCCATGTCACATCGGAGGGGCACAATGCTGGGCTCAGAAGTGACCACCAGCCATGCTCAGAGGCTGCAGGACTGCAGCTCCAGTGGCGGATCTGCGTGGTGCTGGTTTAAAAATCCCCCTGGCCCAGCTCCAGACGGGATTGGGAAATGAGCTGGGGTTAAAACAACACAACACACTCCTCAACACACTCTGGTGGTACTTCAACCCCAGCTCAGCATAGCCCAACCTCACAGGCAGATGGTAGAGACTGCCCTAATGGCATTTCAGATCCAGCGGGGTGTAAAGCCACTCATTATCCAGCATCACTGTCGCACTCCCAGCATCACTGTCACCCTCCTGGCGTCATCGTCACCCCACTTGACTGTCAGCCCATGGCTGTTGGTTCCCAGTGTCCCTGCTCCCCAGGGTGGTGCAGGAGTGCAGCTTAGGCTGTCTGTGTCTCAGTAGGCTGAGCAGATTTCATACAGATTCTTCAGTCTGTTGCCTCTCTGCTGGGTTGGTTGCATCGTTGCGCCTTTTGCATTTCAAGTAAACTTTGCTCTGAATGTGCAAATTCTTTCAATATCTGTTTCTGCTGTGGCTTTAACCCTTAAGTGTCCACCACTATCACTCACTGGGAGTGCAGGAAGCCTTGTGGGACAGTGTCTTGGAGTGGGAACAGTGCTGTGTTTGCTGGTCCCGGCTCCACGCTGGGGCACCTTGGGGTCAGCCCATGGCCGGGGCTCCCTGCTGGATGAATTATGGGATGCAAACAATGCATTTCCAAGCATTTATGACCGTAGGAGGCCAGATATGGATGGTGCAATTACATGAAAAAAAGGCTGATGACAGCCTGGCATCATCTCCCCAACTGAAATATGGAGCTCATTTCTTGACTTTTCCTTTCTAAAACAATAAGTTAGTTTGAGTTCCTTCCAGGCTGGAGCTTATCTGCAGCCTTTCTCCATCATACCTGGCGTAAAGAGAAAACTTCCTGCTTCTGCTGCAAGAAGGGGGCTCCTGCTGGGTGCCAGAGAGCATCGCTCCCTGCTCTGTGGTGAGCTCTGTGGTGGGCTCGAGCTTCCATCTCCAGCAGCTTTGTTCATGAGCATCTCAGTTGAAGAGCAGCCAACCCCAGGCTGGAAGAAGCAGGGGTGATTTCAGCCCATCTCCAGTCACTCTGTGCACTGTGTGCTGCACCAGGGCTCAGCTTGCTGTCATCCGCATCCTGTTGAGTAAGAGCGCCTTTGTCTTGGGCTAAAACGCTGCGGGTGAGGAGCTGCCACACATCTCAACATGTCAGTGCCACGCGGCAGGCCCACAGGTTTCCATCCATCCTCACTGCTCTGAAGGGGCCGCTGGAGGTCACTGGGGATGTCCCTGAGGGTTCGGGCAGGAAGACACGGAGTGGTGGGATGCATCACTGCCAGCAGCTGCTCGCCACGTGTGCAGTGGGGAGACCTCTGCTGCTCACAGCTTGGGCAGATCTGGCTCCTAACCCGAGCAGCACAGCTCCCAGGGGTACATCTCGCTCTGCTTGTGGTGCTTTGTGAGGGGGAACACGAGCAGCAGGAAATACCTGCTGAGACGCTGGTGCTTCAGATCAGCCTGGAAGGAATCAGTGTGGAACAGTTATGAACAAATCTCCTTGCCTGAAATGAGAAAGAATGGGGTCACGCTGCAGTCAAGTCACAGCAGTGCCTGGTGCTGCCAGAACAGGCTCTGTGCCTTGTGGCACTGCAGGGAGGTGATAACGCCGAGTGCTGGCAGAGCGACCTTCAGCAGCTGATCTGATGGGATGGGTCTTTCTCCTTCTGGGCTTTGGGAAGCTTTGGAGTTTCTCTATTTACACCCAAAAGGACATGCCAGAGACCACAGTCATTGCGGGTGATGTTTCAGGGTTGCTGGGCTTTGCCAAGTGTTCTGATGCTCCCGCTGGCAGCCGGTGTGTGAGCTGGGTGCTGGAGCTCAGGTCCTTGCTCCTGAGCTTGGGTTGACCACTGCAAGAGAGATCTTCAGGGCACCCTGTCAACCTTTATGTCATTTCAGACCGAACGTTTCCCCCATTTTTCAATGGCTTATTCAAATTCAAATTGGAGTTAGTCCTATTTCAGTGACTTATGACAAATTCAACTAAATTTGTACAGTTCTTCCTAGAGACAGCACAAGAGCCATCCCTACCAGGGAGCGGTGTTTTTCTTTTTAAGCCTTGGCCTCAACCATAAGGGCAACAGATTTTCTTTAAGGAAAGAAATCCCCAAACTTGTTAGCGTTGGCACGGTGCTGTATTTTTTGCTCGCTTCTCCTTAGCAGCTGAATCATTTTAGCAGGAACTCTTCCAAAAACATTCAGCCTGAGTCAGACACCCAGTCTCAAATATTTAAGCCCAAACAGTGAGTTTGGCATTTTTTTATGTGAGAGCAAACACAGCTCTTATCGGTGGGGCTGTGGGGCAGGAATGTGTTGCTGTGACCAAGCTTCAGCTGCCGGCTGTGTTTGTGGCTGTGTGTTTTGTAGTTCTGTTATCCACCTCCTTGGGCTGAGCGTCAGGAAAACCTGGGATCTGGCAGAGATCTTATGTCTCCCTCATGGCTGCAGCATCCCGTGGGTTTCCCCTTCGTTGGGTCATCCCAGCTATTCAAAGTGAGTTCCCACCCTCCTCCTCACTCAGGCATGGCACACGCATAGGGTGCCACAGGGGACAAGGGTCCCTCCCATTTCACCCCACTCCATTGGCTCCAAGTGCTCCATCCCCGTCATCCCTGCTCCCAGATTCAAGTGTGGCTGCTTCTTCTACCCATCGACTCATAGAATCACTAAGGTTGGAAAAGACCACTAAGATCCCCAAGTCCAACCCCAACCAACCTCACCATGCCCATTAAACCACGTTCCTCTGTGCCACATTTCCACGGTTCTCAAACACCTCCAGGGAAGATGATCCCCCCTTCTCCCTGGGCAGCCTGTGCCAGTGTTCAACCAAATATGGACCCAAAAAAAGGATCCCCCAAATGCCTGCAGGTCTCCAGGGGCTTAAAACATAGACAGCATGGCCCTTGTTGCATGAAGTATGTGAGGCTTGCTCCTGCAGGAGAGAAATAATGGCTCAGACTGAACTAGCAGATTCTTTTGTGAAAATAAAATAAAATAAAATAAACTCATCTGGGAAAAGGATAATTTTGAGGAGACTGAGACTGTTCATTAAACTGAGTCAAATTTAGAGATTGTTTTCAGCCCCTGGCTTCTTCTATCCTCTCTCATCCTTCCCACCCTCCCCCCCAAATTATTGTTCACAAAAATTAAAACAAAATGTTGTGGGGTTTTCGTTTGCTTAAAAAGCAATTTTCATCTTGAAAATGGCCAAAATATAAGTTTGGAAGGGTGGGGCGATTTGGAAGGGCCACATTGTCATTGCTGAATGAAAACCACAGGGAAGAATGCGTTCAGGGGGACACGGGCATGGGGGTATGGTGGCAACACAAAGGACACCTCCAGCCTGCATCTCCAACCACAGATCTTCCATTGCCCCAACGAGAACATCCTGCACACCTTGGTCATCTGCAATAGAACTGTTTGTCCTTAAGTTCTGTTTTTGTAGAATCATAGAGTCATTGAATGGCTTAGGTTAGAAAGGGACCTTATAAAGATCACAGAGCTCCATCTCCCTGCCATGGGCTGGCTGCCCCCATAACTCAGGATGCCCAGGGTCCATCTGTGTCCTTTGGAGCCTCTGGGAATAGAGCACCCAAAGCTTTGACCAGCTCCATATTGCAGCTTTCCTCTTTTCCAGCCCACCTTCCTTCAAGCTTGTGAATATCTGTGTTTCACTTTACTGGGGTCGGCCATCTGATGGCCTGTGTGCATCTGTGTATAATGAAGGCAGGGGAGATCCTTGGCAAACAGAGGGAAAGAAGGGAGCAGGAGACAGGAGCACTGAGTTCATCTGAGCAACAGGAGCTAAAACCTTGCACTGGGAACTCGCTGCACTGGGTGTTTGCTCCCCACCAGATTTGGAGCACCTCCTCTGCAGGGTGAGACTCAAAGCGCGAGGAGCAGGGGTGATGCTGACACTGGGAGGTGACTCCTGATTGCAGCCGGCAAAGTCGTTCATAGAAAGAAAAGATGGATTGCCAAAGAATCATTCACTGTGGTGGGGAAACAAACCCGGTGGCTGTGAACAAATGCCAGGCCAGCGGGTGTCTGAAAGCAGGCAAGAGGCTTTAGCAGAGCAGGCAACGAATCCTCAGCAAGGAGAGCCCTGCAGTGTCTCCTTTCCCCAGTGCCTTCATCCCAGCTCTGCACCTCGTGTCCCCATCATCAGCTCTCACCATGACTCATCCCAGCCTCATCCCCAGCAAGGGCTTAGTGATGGAGAGCATCCTAGTGTGTGGGGTTAGGGAGCCTCAGGTGGAACTCCGACAGCCCCAACTGTGCGGACCCACAGCCTCTTGTGAGGTCCAGCTTCTTCTCTCCTCCAGACATAGAGTTTTTGCATTCCTGGAAGCTTAAAAACTGTCCTGGGCTGGGAGCAGCTTCACACACCCCACTTGCTCTTCCCATGCAGCTCTGCCCACTGGACCAGCCAAAATGTTTGCAAAGACCCTGAGAAATCCCTGGGAGCTCTGCATCCTGGCTTTGCAAACACATCTCTGTTTATCGAGTAACCCAAAGAAATGCAAAGATTTTCACTCGCTCTCCGGGTGGGCTCAACTTTGAGTCGTTTAAAGGGACATGGCAGTGACATCTTGCAAAATACTGGAGAACCAGCTCCAACTTTCCTCCAACACAAGTGGCACGGAGAAGAGTTCCTTCTTCCCCAAATCCAGCCAATGTGCATATTTTCCAAAAAGTGTGAAAGCTCTTTGGACACGACACAACTTGTTGGAGGAGGTGAGTATTCAGGCTTTTTAGAGAATATTCACGTCTCCTAGCTTTGGGGAAGAAGGAGCTCTTCTCCATGCCACCACTTGGAGAAATATCTCCGTGTTGTTCGTCTAGGACCAAGCACAGAGTTGGCTGGGTGCTCATCCAAGGGGATGCAAGCCACAATTCAGAGCTGCGGCATCAGGAATCGTGTTTTAGCACCACTCTGCATCATTAGGGTCTGTGGGAGGTGAGGTCGGGCCCTGGTGTGCTCCCTGCAGCAATTGGGGTCGCGTGGGGGAAGCAGGGGATTGGCTCAATGTCCTGCTGGGCAGACGTGGCTGCAGGACGGCGCTCCCCACAACAGCTTTGCGCTGAGAGCGAGCTGGGGATTGTTCCCAATAAGTAACCCGGAACTGCACTGTAAATTTTGGGGCTGAAATTTGATAATTAAGCAAATATCGCATGCCTTTGACTTGGGCAAGCACCATAAGGTAAACAGGAAGGAATGAGGGATTAAGACATCTCTGTTCAAAAGGAAGGTGACAAGCGCAGAGCTGTGACACCTTCGTGCCGCGTGGGGGGCCCAGCTGCGGGCTGGCATTGCACAGCTGCATTGTTCAGGGGCAAAGAGCAAACAAAAGCAACGGGAAAAGAAAACAAGCTGTAAAACCCTGCAAAGCGCACAGCAACCGCCTCCTGACGGCCTCGTGACAGCCCCGGGGTCGAGCTTTTGAAGTCCTCCCGTCGCCTTTTGCCAAAGTGCTGTGTTAAAGCGGTGCGGTGGTGACACTGGGGTGTGCAGGGGGGACATGGGACACCTCCCAGTGGGTCGGCCACAGGGCTTTTCATTCAGTCAGAAAGGGCTTTGTTGCCTGGTTGGCTGAGGTGGGTAGGATGGAGATGGAGAGGTGAGGGCTGTGGGCTGCACGGCAAGGAACGCCAGGAAAGGAGAGGATGGGGAAGGTTTTGAAATGGTGCGTAGGGCTCAAATGCATGTGTTGGGACTCATGCAATGGGAACAATGGGATGGGATGGGAGAGGGTGCTGGAAGTCCTGGGGCAGGTGGGTTTTGGGGAATTGACAGTGAGATGCCCTCAGAGCCCCACAGTGCCCAAGGATGGGTGCGGGTTGGCAGCTGCCACCCTCGGGTGACAGTGGGGATGTGCTGCGTGGGGTGACCATGTCCTGATGCTCTGTGCTCTGTGCTCCCGCAGCCTGCAACTGCAACCTGCACGCACGGCGCTGCCGCTTCAACATGGAGCTGTACAAGCTGTCGGGCAGAAAGAGCGGCGGTGTCTGCCTCAACTGCCGGCACAACACGGCCGGGCGGCACTGCCACTACTGCAAGGAGGGCTTCTACCGCGACCTCAGCAAGCCCATCTCCCACCGCAAGGCCTGCAAAGGTACCTCTATGGGGCAGGGGTGGGGGGTGGCATGGCCCCTTCTCCTCTGCCTACTGCGCCCACATGCTCCTGCTCCCCCTCAGCCAGCTGAGCCACCACAATGACTTTTCTTGTCCCCATCCCATTCCGTGCCCTTGTCCCTCCAGCCTCCCGGTGACAGTAAAAGCCTCACAGAATCATGGAACCACGGAATCATAGAATCACACAATGGTTTGGGTTGGAAAGGACTTTAAAACTCACTCCATTCCAACCTCACAGTGTGCTGGTTGTCCCCTGCCAGCTCAGACACAAACAGTCCGCAGTGCTGATGGGTCTGCAGGCTACAAGAGCTGCTTTCTCACTCCCGTGCATCAGTGAGATGCAGATCCCATATTTGGGACTGGATGCTGGGTCTGCAAACCAGCACTCACCTCACCCAGATGGGCAGCACTGAGCCCGTGCACCGACCACTTCCCTCCTCCAAATGAAGACAGAATGATAAAACAGGAAATCTACTTTTCTGCTCAACAAACAGAGCTCTGAAGTCCCTTCTTTGGCCAGGACAGGAGGTGGGAGCAGAACTCCCCATCCACAGGGCTCTCTGCAGGGTGTTCCTGGAGCCCCGCAAGACATGGGATAGCACTTCAGTGCCCACAGCCCCCACTCTGCCCAAGCTCTGCTGTTTTAAATAAGAGCAAATCCTGCAAATGCAATGCTGTAAGCCCACGCTTCCCAGATGCGGGCTCATCCATCCCCTCAAACAATTGTTCTTTCCTCTTTTCCCTGCCTTCTCACACTGCTCTTGAAACTTGAGCTTGCTGCATTGAAACGCTCCTCCAAACCCCCCACAGGTTGTGACAAAATGTGGCCGCTGGCGCTCCCAGATACAAAGCACTGCAATAAATACGCCGGTGTGCGAGCAGCTCCCCGACTCACGGGCTATTAGCACAATTTCACACTCGTTGCAATGGGTTATTGTTGGTGTAATCCACCATCCTACACAAAAGCGGACGAAATGGAGTTTCCTCCAGCGAAGGCATCCCTTTGAACGGCTTCTCCTGAGCCCTGGTTATGTCACTGTGTTTTATGCTCCCCCTGTTTTGTGTCCCCGATTCAAGGGCTGCTCTGAAATAATTGTTACAAATATGACTGTTTCACATGTACCCTGTTTAACCCAATGCAGGGACCCGGTGGGGGGCATGCAGCATGCTCATCCACCCTGCAAGCATGCATCTGAGCTTCCAGCAAACATCCCATGAAATCTGCTGGGGTCATTTGTTGTGCATCCAGCCCCATTCATCCTGTCTAGATGCAGCTGTGCCATGTTCCTTGCCTGTGTGTGTGCTTTCACTTGTCTTCTTGCAAAAAAAAAAGTCCTGAAAGCCAAACAGCAAAGAAACAAGTTGTGGGTGATCAGAGATGCCACACTGCAGAGCCATGCAGTGGGCAGAGCATGGTGTGAGGCTGCAGACCACGTGGGATGAAGCCAAAGACAGGGATAAGTGCATGGAGCAAAACCCTCTGTACTGCCCTCTTAGCAACAAAAAACCCACAAATCTCAAAAGCTCATCTTGCCAAAACTCATAGCAAGTGCAATTTTCCCTCCTTTCTCAATGATTTTTGCAAGAGCATGAACAGCTCCCAGAGCACCAAGCCCGTGCTTCTCATTTGTCGTGCTTTCTTCTTTTCCCATTGGTGCTGGTGGTGGAACCCCACATCTGGCTCTTTCCAACCTCCACCTGCTCCTCCCACAGCAGATCCATGCCCTGTCAACTCGTGGGATTAAACCCAGTAACAGATTATTGGCACTGATGTCATTTTCTTGGAACAGAACTCCATGAGGTTTTACAGCCTGGCCATAAAACAGCCCTACATTTTCAGGGACGGATGTGCATGATTTTTGAAGACAAATGGTGACAAATGATAGGTGCTATGGGCAAACCCGGGAGGAAGGCAGGATTTGGTTTCTAAAGGAGAGGGAACAGAGCCCTTGGTGGCAGGGACAGTGGGCCGTGTGCCCCATCCCTCCCCATCGACTATAGAGGGAGCTGCGGGACCAGATTAGAGCTCAGAGAGCATCTACTGGGGCCAAACTGGAGGAGATGAGCCCTTGCAGAGTCCCCCCACCCCGGGATGCTGGGGTGCAGGAGGTGTTGGGTTAACCCCATTTAGGGCAGAGGCTGAAGATGGGCTGGCTGCCAAGTGGTGTCCCATCACTGGTGTCCCATCACTGGTGTCCTATTGCTGGTGTCCCAACATCTGTGTCCCAGGGTAGGACACAAGGAGCAGCCCTTGCTTTCTTTCTGTCAATCCATGTCCATGGGGCATGCCTTCAGGCTTTGGTGGCCAGCAGCACCTCTCAAGTCCTACAGATATCCCTGCCACCATGGTCTCTGATGCACATCTGGGCAGAACTTAGACATCTCATGGCTGGCACATCTCAAAGACAAGGAGATGCTGGCTCAGAGGGTCCCTGTGCATGGCCTCCAGAGGTGGATCCTGGCTCTGGCCCTTCCTAGTCCACAGCAACTCCCTGTGCTGGATGGGTTCCACTGGTTTCCCACAGCACTGCAGAGTTAGGATTATGGTTAGGTTCAGGGTTGGGGTTGGAGTTAAAGTTAGGATTAGTGTTAGGCCTGGGGTTGGATTTAGGATTATGGTTAGGATTAGGGTTAGGATGCTAGATAGCAGTGCAGGAGATTTGCCCTTGCTGTCCACCTTAGGAGGAGGCGAGGTGCATCCTAAGAGAGATGGTTCCTTTTCCCCAGCCACTTCTTGTTGATGCTCATCTCTATCCCAGCCCATTTATGGCTTCACAAGGCCATGCCCAATGCAAGACTTTCTACAGATTCCCTCCAGGGAGTTGTCTGTGATCTTCCAGCTTCCTTCTCTTCAACTTTTTTTCCTCCTTGAAGACCAGCTGGTGCCCCTTTGCTATGTGAGATGAGCCAACCCTTGGTGCTGGTTGGCCAGAATCAAATTCTTGCATCAGGGCTGGGTTGTCACTGAGTGATCACATCCCTGGAGAAATCCTGAACTTTCATGGTATTGATCTGCCCAACACAAGGCTTAATTTCTCCATGGGCTTGCTCTTCCCATGTGGGTGTCTCATTGCCCTCCCATCCCTGTGCTGAGCTCTTTGCTCATCTGCTGTGCCATGGTCTTGCTGCAAGATCATCAGCTCTGAGGCTTTGGCTCCACTGCCAGATTTGATTGAAGTATTATTGGTGGGAGAACCCACTCGCAGGAACCTCATTTCTCAGGGGCCAGGCTAAAAACGCATCAGAAGGAGAGTCTGACTTTTTTTCCTCAGTGAAAGTACTTTCCAATCTGCTCTCTCTCCTATAAGTGACCCTTGAACTCTGCAAGAAGCAATTTCTCCCACAGGAGCAGGCTCAGCTCTATGTTACTTCAGAGCCATGATTTCCAGTGCCTGTTCCTCTCTGCCTGCCCACACCTGCCCCTGGGTGTCTTTGATCAAAATTGACATTTTTCAATGAAAAAAGAAAAATAAAAACAGGTTTTCCAGCAAAGCTAGAAGAAGGAGGCTGCCATGCTCTGCCCCTGCAGGTCTCAGCATCCCCAGCAGCTCTCTGCCATCACTTCAAGATGTACTCAAACAGTGGGGCTCATAGACAAGGAGGGAATTCCAGCAGCTCTTAACAGGAGCTCTTACCAGCCCTTGGCTTCTCCAGGTGCCAGCTCAGGAGGAGGAAATGGGAGAGCCCTGAGAAGCAGTGCAGGAAGGCAGACGCCGAAATGCCAGGAGATTATTTGTCTTTGTCTGATAAAAGAGGGAATTCATGTGCTGCTGGCGAGAAAGGCTTTAAATCTCCAGGAGAATGTGATGAGGAACATGCTGCACAAACATGATCCTTCGGCAAATTAAATCCACTTCACAGTACTGCAGGCGAGGCAGCGATCTCATTGCAAAACTGCACAGCACATCTTGAAAGCCATCATTAGGGTTCAGAGTTAACAGAGGAAACGTTTCAACCTCTGCTTCTGGTCAGCAATCAGGCTGGGTAGAGCCGAGCCAGGCTGGCTGGAGGCACATCAGGTGCACGGCTTTCTCTTCCCCATGGCATAAGTAAGTGTAACAAGAGTTGAGATCATACCTTCTGTTGTTCACTCAAATGGGATTTCATTGTTCTGAAAGCTTCCCCGGGACTGAGCTGCCCGGAAAGCAGGAAGATGCTAATTCTCCAGCAGGGCGGTCCTTTCAGATCACCACGGTCACACCTGAGGGGAGCTAAGCCCGGAGCTTTGTGCCTCTGTTTGCCTTTCAGCACACGTGTGTGGGGAAGATTAGCAGCTGGCAGTGCCTCTGACCAACATTCCGGGCTGGAAAAATGTTTGCATTTTTGTCATGCTACTTGTCTGCCTTTGGTGGGCCAGAGATATCCCAACAAGTTCCAACATTTTGCCAGGGCATTTTACATCCTTTGGTGCACAGTCTGAAGACTTCCTGCAGATTTTCTCAGTCCCAAATCCCAAATCCTGATACTGCTGATGCTCTGGTGGATGACGGTTGTCTCAGCAGCTCTGCACGAGGGGCAGTGGTTAGTCCTGCAGCCCCAGACGAGGACACAATCCTCCAGTTCTGCACTAGCACATCCCCAGGGGAAATCTCCTCCTAGCTGCAGGCAGAGAGGAGCTGGCGAGGAGCGCCTATATCCGTACAGATATTAATCCCAGCTAATGTAACTACAGATGTTCTCATTCACGGGCCCATCTAATCCTGTTGGGTCTTTGCCATGGTGTCTCGTAGCACGAGCTCTACGAGTTAATTACGTGCGGTGCAAGGAAGCGTTTCCTTTTATCGCCGGAATAGGTTCCTCTTTGAGAGCACTGAATGTCCCTTTGTGCCCGCCTGGAGGAGCAGCACCTGTCTGACCCGGACACGGCGCACGCCTTGGCACTTCTCCACCATCTCTTGGCACCGCTGCCGCCTCCTGGGTTCTCCTCCTGCCTTTCACTCAGGCTGAGGGCCCGACGCTGATTTCTATAGCGTCCTGATGTGCTATTCAGCGTGGCTCTGCCCCTCTCCGAGCACAACCTGCTATCTCCCGGCTCTTCTGTGCTCGGCTGCAATCAGCCAGATGTTCGCAGGCGGCTGGAGCTGGAGTGCTTGCAGCTGGCAGGGACCCTCCAGCGCTCCTCCCACCTGCGCGTCCCTCAGGCTTTCTGCTGCATGCCCGAAACTCTTCTGGCCGCATTGGGCAGGTCCCACGCTTTGGGCAGAGCCCGCACACACTGGGGAGGTCCCACATGTTGGGCAGGTTCCACACACTTGATTTGTAAGGCCCCTTCCAAGCCTTTCAGTGATTCCATGTTTCGTTCTATGGGAAGTCAGGCGCTGAGTCGGGGGGCAGCCAGCCATTATCCCCTGCTGTCCCTAACCACGTCTCAGGCACCTGCTGCAGTGTGCTATTTCCCCTTCCCTTCCCTTCCCTTCCCTTCCCTTCCCTTCCCTTCCCTTCCCTTCCCTTCCCTTCCCTTCCCTTCCCTTCCCTTCCCTTCCCTTCCCTTCCCTTCCCTTCCCTTCCCTTCCCTTCCCTTCCCTTCCCTTCCCTTCCCTTCCCTTCCCTTCCCTTCCCTTCCCTTCCCTTCCCTTCCCTTCCCTTCCCTTCCCTTCATTTTTCCTTTTCTTCCCATTTTTCTCTTCCCCTCTTTTCTTTCTCTTTCTGTTTTCCCCCTTTTGTCTTTATTCCTTTTTCTTTTTTTCTTTCTTTTGTGTTTTTCCTCCTTTTTTTCCCCCATTTTCTCCCTTTCTTTGTCTTTTTTCCTCATTTTTCTTGTTTTCCTTTTCCTTCCCTCTTTTTTTTTTTTAATTTCCTACTTCCTTTTTACTATTTCCTCTGATTTTCTCTTTCCCCCATTCCCTTTTTGCCTTTTTTCCCCTTCTGAATATTTTTTCCTTTTCTCTTTTTCTTCCTCCCTTTCTTTTTTTCCTTTCCTGTTTCCCTGTTCTCTTTTTTCCCTTTCTTCCTTTCTTCCCCTTTTTTTTTTTCATTTTTCCCTTTTTCCTCGTTTTTTATTTTTTCCCTTTCTTTCATCTTTCTTTTCTTCTTTTTTCCTTTTTTTTTCTTTTTTCTTTTTTCCTTTTTTCTCATTTTTTTTCTTTTTTCTTATTCCTTTTTTTCTCCCCCTTTCCTTCCTTCCTTTTTCTCTTCTTTCTTTTTCCATTTTTCATTTTTCTCTTTTCTTTGCTTTTTTTCCACTTTTTTTTCCCTTTTTCATCCTTTTTTCCCCCTCAGTTCTCCTTTTTCCCTTTTCCTTGTTTCTTTTCTTCCTTTTTTCCTTTTCCTTCTTTTTTTTCCCCCATTATTCTATTTTCTTTTTCCCCCCTTTCTCATTTTTCTTTTTCCTTTTTTTTTTTTTCTTTTTTCACTTTCCTTGTACCTTTCCTTTCCTTTATTTCTTGCCCCTTTCCACCCCCACCCCCAGGATTTGCTCACAGGTTCCCTCCCAGCCCCACATCCTCACTCCCTGAAGCCCAGGCTGGTTCCTGGGCTCCCCGTGCCCTTTCCCTCTCCTTGTGTAACCCTGCCCTCATTTGCTCATTTTTGCATTAACTGCTGCGCTGCTGCTCCGCTCACTCGCTCTTCCACCACCCTTCGCAGCACCGCTCACCCCCCCATGCGTATTTTTGCTAACGAACCCCTCGCCTCCTCTTGTGTTCCCCCCGCAGAGTGCGATTGCCATCCCGTGGGCGCCGCTGGCCAAACCTGCAACCAGACCACGGGGCAATGCCCGTGCAAGGACGGCGTCACCGGCATCACCTGCAACCGCTGCGCCAAGGGCTACCAGCAGAGCCGCTCGCCCATCGCGCCCTGCATAAGTAGGTGCACCGAGGGGACCCTGCGCACACCTGGCTGCTGCTGACCCCGATGTGCCGGCAGCCAGGGCTGGGCAGCTGCAGCTCATGCCGCAGGGTCGGATCTCACCACCAGGCTATGGGGCGGACATCCTTTCTTCACATCCTAGGGTGGTTTTTGGTCACTCATCCTTCCCCGCGCTGCGGCGGGGTGGCGAGAGCCCGGGCCAAGTGCTGGTTTCCCTCAGTGCCGTGCTATGCAGACACTGTGAGCAAAGGGCCGTCCTCCCCCAGAGCCCGGGGCTGCGGTGAACCAGAGGGTAAATTCCCCTTGCGTCACCCCCTGGGGACACGCTGCGCTAAACAAAGACAGACACGGCATTTCAGAACGGCCATGAGCTCACCTCCCCTCCACCACCGCCCCCCCAGCAGCGATCTCAGGGATGCTCCAAAAGTGCCACGTCCCAAATGCTCAAAAGCCGTCAGGAGCGATGTTAGGGGGTGGGCAGGGCTCAGCTGCTCAGCGCCGGGCCTAACCCTGCCTCCTCTGTGCCCTCTTGTCCTGCAGAGATCCCCGCTGCTCCGCCCCCCACAGCCGCCAGCAGCACGGAGGAGCCCGCAGGTACGTGTCCCCCTCCCCAGTCCTCAGTGCCACGACAGCAGACACCTTCTCTTTCCTTAACATGAAAAGTGCACCGAATTACTGCACCGACTTAAGAGACGTGGATAACTTCTGTGCCCCCAGTGTCTGAGTTTTCTAACCCAGGCAGGACTTAGGGGAGTGCATGGGGTGATGTGGCCAAGCTGGCAGTGCTCAGGGGTTACCCCAAGTAGAAGAGCTTTACATGGGCTGTTTGGTGGTTGTAGCTGAATTTTCTCAAATCAGAGGACTGGAGAACCAACAGTCCCCCATTAGGGAACAGAAAACCCAAGCGCTGCTTATTGCCTCTATTGAGCATTGCCTCTATTTGTCTAGATCTGTGTGCTCCCTGTGCCAAGCAATGCGGCCACAGCTGTGCCCCGCTGTAACTGCTGTGTGGGGCCATGGGGTGGGATGTTGGTCACACAGGGCTGCCCCATTGGCACCTCCCATTCCCCCCTATGTCCCTGCACCAGCAGCACAGTGGTCCCCTCCATACCTATTGTTACCCAGAGGGACCCCTGCTGCCCCACATCCCAGCGAGGGGACCGACCTGACCCCTCTAACAGAGCACGGAGCCAGAGCAGGGGGTTCTGCCTGGTTCTGCTTCTTCACAATGGGAGAAAAAGGCTTACAAAGCCGCCAGTCACTGCATCAGAGTGGGACTGATTACAGGAGGTGGATGATTTCAGTGGGAGGACTTAAATGGAACCAGGTGATGGGATCAGTGCCACTCTATCTGGGTCTGCAGGGTTCCGACTGAGCAGGGGGTGTTCACCAGCTCCAGGGTGAGAGCTGCAAGTCCAGTGTCAGATCAATTTATTATTATTACTTTTATTATTATTATTATTCTGAAGTGAAATGAACAGTTCCTCTTCCCACTCCCGAGGCGTTCCTGGCTGTGTCCCCTTGTTGAAGCACAGCACTGGTTCCCCATTGCCACTCTGCCTTGGAGAGTCCCCCCTGGTGACAGTGACACGGTGACATGGTGACATGATGACATGGTGACATGATGACATGATGACATAGAAACATGATGACAAGGTGACACTGTGCCACGCAGCACCACTCGGCTGGGGAGCTGTTGTCAGGTTGGGCTGTTATAGGGCAGCCAACGCTGCTGAGCGCCCGTCCCTGCTTTCCATCCCAGCGCTGCGGGCAAGAGGCTTTAATCTAATTACATGCTTTATTTGCGCCAATTTGTTTTCCAATCAATCTTGCTCAGCCAGAATAAAGGAGGTTTCCGCGAGCTTGTCCGCACTCCTTGTTCCAAGGGAGAGGTTCGGGCAGTTCTCCTGGGTGGGAGTGCGTCCTGCTGCCCCTCGCGTGGGTCGGATGGCCCCATGGCACAGCCATAAGGAGGTTCTGGGGCATCCCAGGCACGGTGCTTTGGGAAGAGGCTGTGGGGTGAGGATTCTGCTTGGGGCTGTGGGGCTGGGTGTGGTGCAGGGGGTGCTCCGTGAGCTTTGGCACCCCCATGCTGGCTGTCAGCCCACAGAGGCATTTAGGGCCCAACCTGGGGGAAATCAATGGGAATTCAGCTGTATAAATCAGGATTAGAAACGCAAATCCCATGGGGGCTCGAAGCCTCAAACCTGCAGTTTGAGTTACACACCCCAGCCAAGAAATGAGGCTGTAATTGCTCTGTCATGTCGGGATTGAGGGCCATTCATTTCCGTTCCCGACATGTGGCTTTGGTGGAGTATTAGTTACCCTTTAGAAACAGTGAGCACTGCAATTTGCAGCCCTGAGCCCACTGCCTGCATCCCACACCCAGCCCATTTCCAACCTGCAACCATTCCATATCCATCCCACATCCAACCTACATCCATACCATATCCAACCTACATTCATCCTGCATCCATCCCCTATTCAACCTATATCCATCCTACATCCATCCCATATCCATCCTGCATCCATCTCATATCCAACCTACATCCATCCCCCATCCATCCTATATCCATTCCATATACATCCTACATCCATCCCACACCCATCCAGTCCCATTGCTGTGGGGTTCAGCCCTGCACTGTGCTTCCCTGCAGCGTTCAGCCTCACACTCTCAACTCCAGCTCTGCAACCAAAAATGAAGTGTATTTACAAAACCGAATGGAATACAGCTTTGCATCCCCCACCTCTGACTCCATGGACCACTACTTTCCTCCCCAACCCCACTGCCAGGCTGACCCCACGGGGTCAGGGTGACAATGGGGCTCTGTGGGGTGAGAACGGGGCTGTGGGGGCACTGTGGGAGGGGTCTCTGTGCCCTGGGAGAGACAGAACTGCTGACAGCCCCTGACCCCTCAGAGGGGTGTCCGGGTGCATCCCCCCACAGCTTCTCCTCATGTTCCAGCTCATTAATGGTGTTTCCCTGCTCCCCCTCTGCCCCACAGACTGTGACTCGTATTGCAAAGCCTCCAAGGGGAAGCTGAAGATTAACATGAAGAAGTACTGCAAGAAGGATTATGGTGAGTGCAGCCACCCCAAACCCGGCAGTGCTGTGCTGTAGGGTGAGGGGCAGACAGTGCTGCGGGGCGGGCAGTGCTGTGGGATGAGGTGGTGTGGGATAAGAGATGTTATGGGACAAGAGATGTTACGGGTAAGTGATGCTGTGGGATATAAGATGTTATGGAATAAGAGATATTATGGGATAAGAGATGTTATGGGTTAAGAGATGTCGTGGAGTAAGTGATGTTGTGGGATAAGAGGTGTTATGGGATATGACATGCTATGGGATATGAGATGCTACGGGATGTGAGATGCTATGGGAGAAGTGATGCTGTGGGAGAAGTGATGCTCTGTGATATAAGATATTATGGAATAAGAGATGTTATGGGATGAGAGACGCTGTGGGATAAGTGATGTTATGGGATAAGAGATGCTATTGGAGAAGAGATGCTATGGGAGAAGTGATACTGAGGAATAAGAGAGGCTGTGGGATAAGTGATGCTGTGGGATGGGATAGGCGATGCTGCAGGGTAGATGATGCTGTGGGATGAGTGCTGCTGTGGGGTAGGCAATGCCAAGGGATAAGCTGCAGTTTAAGGGATGCTGCAGAGTAAGCAGTGCTTTGGGATAAGCAACGCTGCAGTGCAGTGCTTTGGGATGAGGAATGCTTTGGGATCTGCAATGCTCTGGGACAGCAGTGCTTTGGGATAGGGGAAGAGCGACGCTGTGGGACCAGCAATGGGGCGGCTCAGTGCTGGGACAGCTCGCGCTTCCCGCAGAGCTGGGAGGGAAGAAAGGGCTGAAAAGTTGCACGAGGGATAATGCAGCCCCTCTGAGTGACACCGCAGTGGGATGCCAATTAGGAGACTCTTTTCCTCATCGTTCCATGGCACTGCTACACTGAATGTCCTAAAAGGCCCTAATTAGCTGAACGGAGCTCCTGCTCCCGCGGGCTCCACTGGCTGCTATCACCCCACACTCCTCAATGGGGCCTTTGAGCTGGCCGCCCCATTCACGGGCTGAAAGGGGATGTTGTCCCCGATTCACTTCCCCTATCTCTCTGCTTTGGGTACTGTTGCGGTGGTTTTTTCTTTTGATAAATTGGGCTCTTTCCCACAAGATGGGTTCAGTGCAAATATTTGCAGTACAGCAATGATGGAGAGAGCGGGGGGAGGGGATGAGGGGGGGGTCCTACAGTGCTGTGCCCACTGCCCCCCTGCGGCACTGCGGGGAGAGCCCCAGCAGAGGTGTGGGGCTGGGATGGCCCTGTGCCCCAGCAGGATTAAGGGCTGTAAATCCCCCATATTGAGGCAGTAGGAAACTGGCGGCTGGAGAGGCAAAGCTCAGTGCCTTTGCCAAATACGTTTTAAAAAAAATAATAATAATAAAAAGGAAAGAAAAAAAAAAATCCCATATGAACATTTTGCTCCAGCGGGGGAGGATGCAGTGCTTTCCATTCCCAGAGTGTCATCACTGCGGTCTCAAAGGCTCTGCCCTATATCCTCTGTGTGCGGGATGCAGTGGGGCTGAGCATGGGTTAAGCATGGGATTCTGTGGGGCTGCATATGAGATAGAGTGGGGGCTGCAAATGGGATGCAGTGGATCTCCATGTGGGATGCAGTGGGGATGAGCACAGGATGCAGTGGGCCTAAGCATGGGATGCTGTGGGGCTGCACATGGGATGCAGTAGGGCTGAGCATGGGACACTGTGGGGTTGAGTATGGGATGCTGTTGGGCTGCACGTGGGATGCAATAGGGCTGAGCATGAGATGCAGTGGGGCTGAGCATGGGATGCAGTGGGGATGCTTATGGGCTGCAGTGGGGTTGAGTGTGGGATGCAATGGGGCTGCATATGGGATGCAACGGGGCCGAGCATAGGATGCTCTGGGTCTCCATGTGGGATGCAATGAGGCTGCATATGGAATTCATCACAGCTGTGGCAGTGCCAACTTGCCCCTCAGCTTCACTCCCTCCACCCCACGGACAGAGGCACCATGCAGCCATCCCCAACAGCTCTCCCCACACCGTGGGTCAGCATGGGGTGTCCTGTGAGCTCCTCCCAGTTCCTTCCCACTCACTCTCTCCATGCTGTCAGCGCGGAGCCGGGCAGGTCAAAGGTTTGAGCTCTTTTGGAAAGATTTGTTTCCAAAAACTAAAAGTTGGCTGATGCTCACATTTTGTTACCTTCACACCAGGCTGGGAAATACACGGTCAGAGCTTCGGGTGTTTGTTTAATTCTTCTTCTCCCCCCCCTTTTTTTTTTTTTTTTTTTTAATGAAAGCAGCTGGTGTGCATGCCATGCTCGGCAGGAAAAGTACTGACACTTTGCAGGGTGGGGTGGGAGTGTGCAGTGTGCAACGGAGGGGTGTGCAGTGCAGGATAGGGGGTATGCAGCGTGGGATGGAGGGGTGTGCAGCATGCAGTGGAGGGGTGTGCAGTGCAGGATGGAGAGATGTGCAGCGTGGGGTGGGGGCTGTGCAGTGTGCAATGAAGGGGTGCGCAGTGCAGGGCTGTGCAGTGCAGGGTGCATGGTGTGCAGTGCAGGATGGGGGGTGTGCAGCGTGGGGTGGGGGTGTGCGGTGCAGGATGGAGAGGTGTGCAGTGCGGGGTGGAGAGATGCAGTGTAAGGTGGAGGGGTGTGCAGTGTGCAATGGAGAGGTGTGCATTCAGGGTGGGGAGTATGCAATGCGGGGTGGGGGGGTGTGCAGTGTGGGGTGGGGGTGTGCAGTGCAGGGTGGAGAGGTGTGCAGTATGCAATGGAGGGGTGTGCAGCGTGGGGTGGAGGGGATGTGCAGGGTGGGTGGAAGGGTGTGTGGTGAGCAATGGAGGGCTGCGCAGTGCAGGGTGGAGGGGGGAGGCTGAGCTCGCTCTGCTCTCTGCAGCTCACACGTAACAGCCTTTCTCCTCTCCCTTCTTCTTTTCCAGCTGTGCAGATCCACATCCTGAAAGCGGAAAAAAATGCCGACTGGTGGAAGTTCACCGTCAACATCATCTCCGTCTACAAACAGGGCAGCAACCGGCTGCGGCGCGGGGATCAGACCCTGTGGGTGCACGCCAAGGACATCGCCTGCAAGTGCCCCAAGGTGAAACCCATGAAGAAGTACCTCCTGCTGGGCAGCACCGAGGACTCTCCAGACCAGAGCGGCATCATCGCGGACAAGAGCAGCCTGGTGATCCAATGGCGGGACACGTGGGCACGGCGGCTGCGGAAGTTCCAGCAGCGGGAGAAGAAGGGGAAGTGTAGGAAGGCGTAGGGAGGAGCGGTGATGGACTGAGCGCTGCTGGGTGCGGGCGGGGGGTGGGCATGGGGGGCTCAGGGCGTCTTGTATCGAGGGATGAAATGGTAAAGAAAAAACATGAAACCCAACGACGGAACTGCAGATGTGGTGATAAAAGTGCCGGGCGGAGAGGGGGTGTGGAGCAGTGGTTGGGGAGGGGGGGACAGGGATACACAGGGGCACCGAGATGGCTCCAAAAGGACAGCTGGGTGGCACTGAGCTGACATTGAAAGGACAGCCAGCACTGCGCTGCTGCTGGGCACCAACCCGCACCGAACCAACAGTGATGGCACCGGAGTGGCTCAGACCTGACTTGGAGCTGACAGCAAACTGGCACCAAACTGATACCCGACATCAAACCCACAGCAAACCAACATTGAACCAGCACCAAAACGACACCAAACCAGTACTGAGACAACAGTGAACCAACCCCTGCCACCAAACCATCACCAAACTGCCATCGCTGCACCCACACCAAGGCAGCCAGGAGCACAGCGGCGATGCTGGAGGAGCCCTCCCCAGCACATGGACCCCAACTTCCAGCAGCAGCCCAATATGGAGCTGGCACAGCCATCCTGAGCCTCTCAGTGCTGTGGTGCTCACAGTGGGGCCGGGGCAGGGCGAGGTGCACACTGCACTCCCATCCCACAGAAACACCCAACCATGGCTGCCTCAAGAATTGCCCCAGGACAGCAAACACAGCCTCCAGACCAAGGCCAGGTGCCGTGGCACTGCTCAGCCCCATGCTCAGCCCCATGGCACAGCAGGGGCTTCTGGGGTCCCCCAATCCACGGCTTCGAGGGCAGTGTGATACCTGGGGGGGAAGCAAACATTCAGTCGCTACGCAAAGCAAAACCTCCCCGCTCTTTTTCCTTTCAGGAAACTTGGAAACATCCATTTTATGACATTTTCCAGCGGTTTTTGCCTTGTTTTATAGCAATCGACAATATTTATGTAATGACATAAACCACCATAAAGCGAGGCAGCCGTGTAAATAGGTGCAAAGCAGAGGGCTCCAGGGCAGCAGCCACCACGGAGGGAGGGAGGAAGGGAGGGAGGGAGGTCTGCAGAGCCCCCAGTCCCATAGGAAGCGGTCTGGGGGAAAAGCAGCCTCCAAACCCGACTCTACTCACCCCCTCACCCAGCACAGGGCTGGATTCCCCCATTGCAGAGCCCAGCAAGAGCCAGCAGCCATGCATCCAAGGGAACTGCGGCCAACAAGAATCTGTCCCCAAGTCCCTTCCTGCCCTGCACAGCAGGAAGGTGAGCGCAGGGGATGTGGGGATGCCCACAGTGCGTGCCCTGTGCCCCCTGAGCGCCTTCCCCAGCTCCCAGCACAGCCCCAGTGCTCCCAGCTCTGCTCCACCACCAGCCAGCTCCTGTACAGCTACCAGGGCTTGGTGCCTCTGGGGTTCCAGCCCATTCATGGCCCTGTACGCATGACTAGGGGAGCAGCTGGTGCCACTGGTGTCACTGGTACCACTGGTGCCCTCGGTGACCTTTGGTGACCTTGGTGCAACCAGTGTCACTGGTGCCACTGGTACGACTTCTCTCGGTGACTTTGATGCAGCTGGTGCAACACGTGCCACTGTTGCCATTTGTGCCACTGGTGTCACTGGTACAACTGGTGTCCTTGGTGACTTTGGTGCAACTGGTGCTACTGATGGCCACTGGTACAATTCATGCTTTTGGTGCCTTTGGTGCAAACGGTGCCGCTGCTGCCACTGCTGCCCATCTCTTGGGACGTCCCAGCATTGAGTGTCCATGGGCGCAGCCCTTCCCCGCAGCCCCGCAGCCCCAGGATCACCCCGGGGGAACCCACAGCCATCACCCAGCGAGGCAAATCTTCACCCCCCCAAACATCACCACCACGGTCAGAGCTCCGCCGTGTCACCACCACGCATCAATGCACGCTCATCCCATGAGCCCAGCGTCCCTTGGGGCACCATCCCACAGTGCTGGGACCCCGCTGTGACATGGGGACAACCCAGGGGGACGTGAGCAGAGGTTGGGATGGGGCCGAGGAGCAGCACAAATGCCCAAACCACCACCACTCCGTCCCCTCCATTGCATCCGTCCCCACGCAGCCGCCTGCTCTCGGTCCTGGAGCTGTCACAAACCTGTGTTCATTTTTATGGTTTTGATTATTTCTGTTAATATCTTGAACTGTAAATGTTGTTTAGTTACGACCATTGCATACGGCTTTGGGCAATGTTTCTTTACGATGCATACTAATATATTATGGTTATTATATATGAATATATTTAATGACATGTGAAAAAAAAAAAAAAGTTGTGGATTTTCTTATTGTTTTGCCAAGTTACTGTTTTTTGTTTTTTGTTTTTTTTTTCTTTTTTTGTTCCGTTTTTTTTTTGGTTTATTTTTTCCTCTCGGTTCGTTTTGTTAGATTGGCTGTAACTGAACCTGAAGGAGCTTGTAACTGTCCAGCACCCACTGCTAGAACTAAAGTCAGAAACGCATCGAATAAACTCTTGTAAACCGTCACGGTGTGCATGGAGCTCTGCTTCCCATCACCCCCAGGGTATGGGGACACCTCTGGGTGCCAACACATGGCTGGGATGGGGCACAGCAGAGCCCTACGATGCTCCCCATCCCTGCAGGGGGGGGGATTTCAGCTTTAGAGGACAAAAAACCCCAAGCAAACGGTGCTGCAAACGGTGCTGCAGACGGCTCCGGGGTCAGCCCGTGTGACCCATGCTCTTGGTGGCTCCATTGATTTATTCATTCCAAAACATCACGGAGGGCAGAAATCTCAGATCTTTACTGCGGGGACAAATGGTTCAGTGGGGTCCTTCCCCCCCCCCCAAAGCTGAGCTCTCAGTGCAGTGTGAAGCAGCAAATGGGCTCCTGGGCCCCATGGCCACAGCCAGGGATGGCAACGAGATGTCAGATGTCACCAGAAGGTAAATCTGGGGGTCCCTTTGGGAGGCAGTGGAGCCCCTCCCCAAAGTCAGCTCCTGGGTGCTGCGTGCCATGGGGTGATGGCAAGCACTCCGACAGCAGGCAGACAAGTTGTATAGAAACAGACCAGCTTTTATTTTGTAGTTATTGCTTGCTCTACCAAGTCTGAAATCAAATTGGCAAAGATAACAAAATAACTATTTTTTTTCTTTTTTCTTTTTGGCCACGAGTGAGTGTTCAGTATCGCTTTTTTGATCGTTTTTAATAAGTCATCCTTCTCTTCAGTTTAAAATTATAAAAGGAGGAGGCAGATCTCAGCCCCAAGATGGGAGCACGGACACAAGCACACATCCCAGGGCACGGCAGAACAGGGTGGGTGTGCTTTAAGCACACTGTGCACCCAGAGGCCCCCTATATCCAGCAGCAGTGGGCAGGCAGGGAGCACATCGTCAGCTCTTGTGGTGGAGCTGCTCTGGGATGTGCACCCATTGCACGGCTGCGTCCTCCCACCGCGTGAGATCCAGGCAGGGAGAGAGTCCTCAGCCATGTGCCGAGTGGAGGGACAATGTCTGCTGGACACGGCTTCATGCTGACGCTGCGGGGCTCATCGGAAGCACAGCAGGGCTCTGTGCAGCACAGGGCTCTCTGTGGAGCTCAGCTGCAGCTCCATCGGGCCCCCCCTACTTCGTCGGCCAGACAGCGACCACAGCGATGGCAATCAGCAGCAGCACGATCACCACCAGCATTCCTGGAAGAGAAGAGACGAGGCGGTAAGGTTGCTGTCTTCATCTTTTACAATTGGTCTTTTGCAATTACATCTCCCCCCCCCCACAAAAAACCCCACTGCCCCCCCAGGCACATCATTCCCGTAGCACTGTGAGCCCCCGAGTCACGTTGATCTTCTCTCACCGACCCCTCAAATTAATTTTTTAGCTGTGCCTGCGGAGTATCTTCCTGCTCTGACATCTGCCTCACGAAGATTACAGGGGATACGCTCAGCTCATTGCGAGAGCTGCTCTGGAATCCCTCTGTACCGTCCCGCCGGGGGAAAGGATTATTGGGGAGGAAACCCAAATTGCATCAGGAAATTGTTTCCAACGCAAACTACTCCCACTTCCAGAGGGCTCTGCAGAGTGTGAGCAGAGCTCCCAGCGCTGTACCTGCCTTTGGAAAACGAACACGGGGCAATGCTGCTGGGTGCAGCACAGCTCTGCCCCACGGTGCAGCCACTGCCCCACATCCCCCAGCCCACGGATGGCAGAAGCACCGCCCTGGAGGGCTGGGCTGCACACACAGCCCCTCACTGGGCCCTCCAGCACTGGGCTCCAGGTCGGTGTCTGCCCGCAGCACTCCCAGCAGAGCTGTGGGAACACACTGGGGCTCCAAGAGCGGAAAAAAAACGTCCCCACTCTCAGTCCGTGAGCAGATGACGATTACTCAACCACTTACAATATTTACAAGTCCAGCTCATGGCAATTAAAAAAGGATGTATTAAAATAAACTCCTCTTTCCAAGCTGGAAAAGGATATTAGAGACGGCTCTTTGTCAATAGTGTCATGTTTTCTGTGCAGGAACCATCCCCGCGCCAGGCCCGATGTGTTTTTCCAGCAGTGCTCCTCCTGTTCTGCTCAGCCCAATTCGGATCTGCTCTGCCCCCCCAGGCTGTGCTCACAATGCTCAGCACCACACAGGTGAGCTCTGTGCGCAGATCTGCGCTCTGCACCGGGGGGAGGCAGTTTAGAGGGTGCAAATCCTTTGCACGGTTGCAGTGCAATGGAGTTTATGGACTTTAGCAATTAAGAGACGAGCGAGATCGGTTTCTTGGAATGCGCTCTGTAGGTGTGAGCTATTAACGATACCGAGTTAATGGGGCGTAATTATTCCTTGACAGCTCCCAAGAAGAAGCGCACGTAAACGCAGCAGCGCTGCACAGCGGGGAAGGTTGGGGACACACAGACCGAGGCTGATGGGCAACACTGGGAAGCTGCAGAGCACGCAGGGCAGCAGCAGCAGAAGGAAACATTCTGCGTTTACTCTTGGAAAAAGTGCACGAGGATTTGCTCCCATAGGAGATGGAGGGGATGGCATGGGTCAGTGCAACATGCAGCAATCAGCTGGCACTCAGAGCCCAGGGCAGAGGTGTGAGCTCTGGGTATGCTGAGCTCCCTCCCGGTGCCCTTTGCTGTTAGTGCTAACAACAGCCGGAGCCCAGCTCTGATTTCTGCTCCTCAGCACACAGCTGATGCTGATGCCTTCTCAGCCCGCTGCTGCTCGTGCCAGCTTTGTGACAAGGCAATATTTACCGTGAAATATCCATTATTGTGCTCAGCGTAACTCCTGGGAACCCGAGCGTGTTCAGGATCTGGCTGGGACTCAAGAGCCTTTGAAAAGGCAGGCAGGAACTCTGTCATAAATACATCTTGTTTTGACAACTCCCTCCGGAATACGTGTCAAAGGATCTCTGGTCCACCTCTATCAGCCCACTGATTTTCCATGAGCACTGTCCTACAGCCGTGGTACCACAGCCATTGAGACTGAACGTGCCATCCTTCCTTGGGGGTTCGTGGAACCCTACAGTGGTGGGGTTGGAAGGCACCCTACTGCCTGCATCCCCAGCTCAGGCTGCCCAGGGCCATCCATTGCCCACCCCCAGCTGTGGGCAGCAGTGCTGGGCTCTCTGGGTGCAGCCCAACAGCACTGACAATGGAAATAGGCAAGAACTGGGGAGAAGGTCCAAAATGGTTTTGCAGTATCTTAGCAGAGCTGATGAAAGCAAGTGCAGGGTGAGTTTGCTTGTGATAGCTGAGCTCTGGACTCAATGAGCGAGGAAATCTCTTCCAGCCCTGGCTGCAGTGGATAGGCCTTATAAACAGGAGAAGTAAATATGAGCACATGCAGAGGGACAGCTTCTCCTTCCATGGGGTGATTGTGTTCAATTCAGCGTAGTGCCATCCTCAGCACTGGTGTCTTTTATAGATGATATAAAAATAATAAATAGCATGCAAGGACTTTAAAAAGCCTGGTATAGCATTGAATTATCTGGAAAAAGCTGCTTGTTTTGTGCCAAGAAAGTTATATTCCCACCGAACCGTCTCTCCAGAAGTTTATGAACAAGTCTTCTTTTATACCAGACACGGAGCGCTGACTTATAAACACATAATGGCTGTTTTATAGGGCGGGAGGGAAGCAGGGAGAGGATGGAGCTGCAACCAGAGGCTGGGCTGCTTTCTTTATGGACATTTTAACTTCACAGTGTTAAAATAAAAAAAAAAAAGCCAACACCTTTATCTACTCTTTCAGAGTTAATTTGCTGCCCAACTCCTGGCCCCAATCTGTCAGGGCAGCACAGCCCCACTCCTGCCCCTAATGTGCTCATCCAGCACAGCAAGCACCCAGCACACCCATCCTGCTGCCCTTCACCTTCCCTAAAAGAAGCCACTTTCTCCCCCAAAAGCTGTAAAACCTCTCCCCCTA
Source organism: Phasianus colchicus (assembly GCF_987193195.1). Lineage (NCBI taxonomy): Eukaryota > Metazoa > Chordata > Aves > Galliformes > Phasianidae > Phasianus > Phasianus colchicus. The sequence continues at coordinate 2,413,393 of NC_143455.1, forward strand.
ACATCCTCCTGCCTTCAAGTGAGACAGGGCACGCAATTTGTATTGCATTAAGAACCACTTTAGCACAAATCCCACGCTATTAAGCCGGCTTGTATGTAAATACACTCCCCGATCCCTACACCTGCATCACTGAAGCCATCTCCCTGGAGGCCCCGCTCTTTATTAGCTCTGTGACAGCCAAACCTGTGCTGGGGCTGTGCAAAGCGCCGTGGCTGTGTGCTGTCCCACGCCTGTCCACCGGGGAGTCCAGCATTATTGCTTCTGACCTCCCTTGGTCAGCCCAGAAATTCAACACTGCACTCGTACCTCTCAGCTCTGACATGGAAATCATTGGCAGCACTCACACAAATCAAGACCAGGCTCCGAGAAGGGTTATTAAAAGCTCCAACGCCCATGTGTTTCATTGGGTCTGAGGGAAAAAAGGAGACACTGCTCATGAAAGCTAAGCTCTTTGGAAACAACAACTATTGCATTATTAATTCCTTGTTTGGAAAAGAGACAGAGCGAGGTCATTCCTGTGTAGGACGAAAAGCTCGGAGTTACTCTGCACTTGGAGTTAGCCATGCAATGATAGGCGAAATGTGGGAAGAGAACCAAATGCACAGGTGTTGCCTCCAGGTGGTCACTCCTCGGGCCACGCTGGTTCACATATCCCCTTCAGGGGAGCTTCAGGCTGGATATTTGGAAAATGTTCTTCTCCCAGAGAGTGGTGATGCAGTGGCACAGCTGCCCGTGGAGGTGGTGGGATCACCATTCCTGGAGGTGTTCCAAAGCAGCAGGGATGTGGCACAGGAGGATGTGGTCAGAGGGCATGGTGTGCTGGGTTGGGGTGATCTTACAGGTCATTTCCAACCTTACTGACTCTGCTATTCTACGCTATGAAAAGCTGCATTTTGCTGCCGTGCTCCTCTCTCTGCAGTGCGATGGAGTTGCAGTGTGATGCTGTTTGCATGAGCCTTCCATCGGGTCACAGCGCGCCTCCCAGCGCTGACAGCAGCACCTGCTGCTGGCAAACAACAGCGAGACAGAAACAAATGGCAAAGCCGGCTCCAGGAGAAAGGCAAAGTGGGTTTAAATCCAAAACTTTTATTGCTTCAGTGATCAAATGATCCCCAGCGTTCGGGTCCCAAACCACATGCACAGCCCAACAGAACGGCAGGAAGTGAGATAAGCGTTTCCCTTCATCCATTATTGTTAGACCTCAATTTGCTTCTCTTCTAATCTATTTTTCAAATTACAAACGCGTGCCAGATAGCACACTGAACTACTTCCAAGAGCACTTGCAGTGAAATCCCATATTCTTTCAAGAAAGCGATGTACATTTTGTAAAAACCCAACCTCAAATGAACTGCCACGGCCGGAGGAGTGGCGGAGCTGAGTGCAGCCCTCCCAGCACTGGGCTCCCACCACTGCTCACATCTCCAGCACAGCCACTGCTCACTCCGCACCGAAGGAATCTGTGCTTCTGGCACTCCTTGATGGCTGCAATCCAAAGCTCAAGGTGCCACGTAAACGCAAACATGGTGATACCTCTACAGGTCTCCTTAAGATCCAGTTCATTCACCTCCTGTGTCAAGGGGAGACATAGACAAAAGCAGGCATGGCTGAGGAAGGTTTCTGGTGGAGGTGAGGACTGCTGAGACAATTTCCCTTCCACAGTGCAGGAACTGCAGCTCAGAGAGAGGTGTGACATCTGTTTGGGTTTGAAGACAGGTCGAGGGCATGGCAAGAGCAGGACTGAGATAACCTGTCCTTCTGGGGAGCCGGGTCAGTTCACACAGCGCTACCTGGGAGAAACTCCATGTACATTTGATAAGCATCACTGAGTCAAAGAGTACTGACACAACTCACACACATCTAAGTGACGCCTTCTGCAAACTCTTCTGATGACTTGCTAATGAAACCACTTACTGCAGACCTCACTGCACGAAGAGTGGACACAAATTCACCAAGAGGGAAAAGCTGGAAGTTCCCTGTTTGTGCAGGGCTTTGCACCCAGCCCAGCAAACACCAGCAATTTAAACCTACCGTTCCCTGCAGGAGCCCCTAGCTGCTGCTTTCCCTGATACTGTCTATTTTACTTCCAATCAAACCAGGCAGCTTCCACTGAGCTCTGCCTGATGCTTCTGGTGATGTGTGCAAGGGAAGCACAGGCTGCACACAGCCAGCCCAGTGCAGGACATCACCCAGACCCCAGCATGCACGAAGCTGGAAACGCGCTCATGTTTTTTCCTTTTGCTTTTGCTCAAGTGACTTCACAGACTTTCCTTGCCTGTCCTCACACTGCTATTATCAAACTATTTCCAAACCCAAAGGTCATCAGCAGACACGGTTACTGGATTTTTTTGCATGTAGCTTATTTTTCTTCCTTTTTCTTAAAATTAAATAAGCACGCACACTTTCCAACTTTCCCTTCTCCAAGCTCTCTAGCATCCTTTCCCTTACATAAGCAATGCCAAGAAACAAGATCAGTCAAGAACTGGGCTGCATTTCTGAACAACTGTGTTACAGCTTGGAACAGGACTTGTGAAAGTCTGAAAACCAGCAGCGTGCACTAAGCCTTCCCAGAAGAAAGGAAACAAAACAAGCCCGGGTGGGATCCTACAAGTCCCTGCCTTTAAACCAGGCTCACCCAAGTGAGTCCAACCAATACACGGGTGGCACCTGAACTCTTCTTTTCCAGAATATGCTGTGAGAAAACCAGCAGGGAATCATAAAATGGTTGGAAGCCTGTTTGGGTTGGGTTGGAAGGGGCCTTGGGTGCCTTGGGTTGGGTTGGAAGGGACGTTGGTTGGGTTGGATTGGGTTGCAAGGGACCTTGGCTGCGTTGGGTTGGGTTCGGTTGGGTTGGAAGGGACCTTGGTTGTGTTGTGTTGAGTTGGGTGGGAAGGGACCTTGGCTGCACTGGGTTGGGTTGGAAGGGACCTTGGTTGCATTGGGTTGGAAGGGCTGGGTACCTTCCCCAGTTCAGGCTGCCCAGGGCCCATCCACGGCCTTGGGCACCTCCAGGGATGGGGCACACTCAGCTCTGGGCAGCAGTGCCAGGGTCTCACTGCTCTCTAAGTGAAGAATTTCCACCTCACATCCAACCTAAATCTCCCCTCATTTAGCTTACAATCTTTCCCCAACCTTAACCAACCTGCACAGACAGCAGGGCTAGGATGGGTTACATCCCAGACTCGTAGCTCCTCCTCAAATCCATCCATCCTTTGCTCCTTCCCCAGCAGCCTGCACACTGGCACAGGGCTGCAGCCCAGCTGGCAGCCCCCAATGGATCCCAAAAGGAACCACCACCCCAAGCCGCTACCTGGGGCAGCGCTATGCAGGGACACGACAGATGATCCCAGTGGGGGGCTGTTGTTCCTCCAGTAAAAACAAATGGGAAAAAAATAAATAAAATGAAAGGATTGCTCTGTTGGCCTGGCACAGAAGGGACATCTGCCTGTGTCCATCTGCCGTTGCGCTGACACCCCAGCTTTGTTTTTGGTAGGGTCAGTTTTCTGCCATTATAGCTCTCCAAACCGGCTCACCAGGATGCTGTGCCAGCACAAGGAAAGAGATGGGAGCGTGGGGAGAGGGAGCAGGTAGCCCCAGATCTGCTCAGACACATCAGTAAATCGTCCCATAAGGCTCTTAAAACACTTAAGGAGGTATTATCTTTTGCCTCCTCCTTTGTTTTTCACTCAACCAAATGCTGGGGTTACTGGGTGAGATGGATGTGTTATAGTGCCAGGATGCTTCTGAAATGTTTAAAGCAGCAACAATTAGTGTTATGCATGAACAGTAAAATAAGTAAAATAAAGAAATCACAGCTCAAGTCAGTTCAATGAAAAGAATAAGCTGCAGAAACAGAACTGCAGCTTTACTGCTCTATCTGAACCTGTAAGAGGAACTTTACCAGCAAGGCACTGACCAAGGAGGGTGAGTTACAGCACAAAAGCATCATATACTGTTCATACCAAGTCATTTCAGGTCAGATTAAGTGTTCTTGAAGTCTGGTCCATGTGTCTTTTATTTTAAAAAGTGCCCTACTTGCACAGGAATTGTAAGAACTCCTGAAAATGGGATGTTGGCTCCTAAGTCACTTGGATACTTAACTGCGTGGTCAGAAGGGCTGAGATTTACATACAAATTGCAAAGCTTCTAAATGGCTTCCTCAGAGCAAGAAACGGGGGTGGAAAAGAGAGAATATTTAATGATTAGTTCCTTATGGGTCCGACATTCTTGAAGCATATTTCTTGCAGTCCCTGGAACACTCCTGCATTCTTGATTGCAAAATGGCAATAAGTGATTTCCTTTAAAAGCCTTGTCTTTTATTGGAATACTAAAAATACCCCACCAGCCCCACTCTACACCACTCTCTCTCTTTCCTGGACAGGCACCATCAACCCTGATGTATTCTATTTTGAAGAAGGCAATAAACATTTCAGCATGGTCTGTTCAATCCCACTTCATAATAGATCTTGCATTTCCAGTGGAGCCCCTAGTAGCACCATAAATCATCTTTACACAGACTTAAGTCTGAGAAACTCTAGCTCAAATACAGCATGGATTTTTTTTTTTTTTCTTAAAAAAAGAAAAATTACAAATGGGTACAAAAGAGTCAAGAATGAAATGAGCGCCAGCCTTACACAGGAACCCACCGGGATGCCCCCATCACACAGAGATCTGCTGTGGTTCACAAACCTGCACTGTGCAGCCCTGCTCCAGCCCATTCACTTGATGTAAAGCTACCTGGAAAGATGATGCTTTGTGGGGTGAGGCTCGGAAAGAATTCCCCCCGCATCCATTACATCTGAACAAACATGGGTTTCAAATCTGGGATATTCTGGCTGCTGCTTATTTAAAAAGCCACAGATGAAGATTAATTGCGTACAATGTCTGAACAAGTTACACACATCTACCTCTCTTTTTTACTTTTTCATTCCATGTCGACTCAAGGTCTGAACTATTCTTCCAACTGCTTCACACGTTGTGTCTGTCTCCATTTGCCTTGGAGAAGAACCTCAAAGAGGAACCTTCAGGTACACGACTACCAAGTGAGCCACAGTTCTATCACTAATGGCTGAGGCCAGGAGCTTCTCCAGTAACAGCAGAGTGTCACGAGGCTCAAGAATTAAGGCCAGCTAAGTGCAGGATGCTACCAGCCTTCCTCAAGCCCTCAGCATCAAAGTCTTATACAGTCAAGAGCCAGAAGAGACATAACTCAGAGTGATGGCACAGGCTGCAAACACAACTCATCAGCGGATGATGAAAACTGCTTCCCAAGTATTAATCTGTCCACCAGGAGCTTGGTTACACAAGGCAAATCCAGCACTTGAACAGCAAGATCTGGTCAGTCCAAAGAGAAGACAATAAGTCCTAAATCATCAAACCTTCAAGAGGAAAGGCACCATTGGTTTCCAGTGCAACCCAATGCTGAAAGTACAGACAACATCAACTCGGACCAAGTTGCTCATGGCTTTGATAATGCAAGGCTGGCAAACCTCTGAGAAGCTCCTGGCTCCCTCTGGATGAAGCCAAAGCAGCAGACATGCTTGGTCCTGCTCTGAGAAAGGTACTCACCGAGCCATCAAAACCGCTTCAGGAAGAACGGCACGGCAGGGACATCCCAAAAAGGCAGTGCTGCACTGGGCAAGTGCTGATCACCTCATATGCAGCACTGAAAAAAGGCCAAGAAATTCCAACACCTTTCAGCCCGGCTCCTTCCAATTTGGAGAAGATTCGTAAATAAGACTGCATTGGTTTTAAATCAACAGCAATTTTTCCAAAAGAAAATGCTTTGCTCCAGTTTCTGCAGAAATGCATCGTCCTGCATGCAGAAACCTTGACACAGATCCCTCTTATTAATACCACTTATAGCTGCTAACGACTGCAAGAGCCTCCTCAAAAGGCCAAGGGAAACAGGCTGGGTGAAGCAGCCTCTGTCAAACCACCGAGCCAACAATTACAAAGCCATGATAAGAAATCAGAGCTGAGTTGTATAATCAGTTTGAGAAGTTTGTGGTAAATGGAGCCTGAAGAGCAGAGGGCTGATAGAACAACTCCATTCGGAAGCAACGTGAAAGCTTCACGTCAATGGAGGAAGGAATTCAATCTGTGCTGAATTCTTGAAATCATTTAGATGCTAAATGAAGTTCCTCCTCCAAAAAAAGAAAGGAAGGCATTTCTTAAAGCCCACACACAGATCTGTGACTGCTGCATGCTAGGGTATGACATAAAACTATTTTGGTTTTGGAAGGCTGCACTGAATCCTGTGTCAGCGTGGCTGGTTTCCTTCATTTCATATTTTGAATTTATCCCAGTGTAGAACACGAGGTTGTCTTTCATTTTGTGAAAACCACAAAGGAAGGGGGAAAATCCCAATATCACTTCATCTCAGTACGTTCCCAAAACGTGAGGAGTTTGTAAGCTCTGCTCTCAGTTCTCTCCCTCTGCCTGCCCTGCCCAGCAGGGAATGGCAGCAGGACCCAAGAGCACCTGCACAAAGCAGGAGGGTTTTCTCCTGATGTTTTGCATCATTTGTTCCTGCTGGAGAATGATTCCCTTTTAGAGCTCCTTAAGCCATTGCTAGACACAGAAAAAAAAAGAATAGGTTTGTGTAAGGACTGTGCCCCTGTTACCAAACCATCAGCAGGGACAGTAACACCGCGGAACAGAAAAAAGTTGCCTGATTTACTAAAGACTGCTGCTCCTTAAGACTGATCCGCTCAGCCCGCTGATCCCCTCACACTTGGAGGTGGAGAAGAAGCACGTGCTGCACAGGGGCCCATAAATTGCTGCAGTCATTTGTCTGAGCCCACTGCCCCAGAGAGGGACGCTCCAGATGCTTTTGCAATAGTGCTGTTTTGATAGCATTACCAGCAGTGTCCCTTATTAATCATGTTGCCACTAAATGTCCCTCTGGAGCATTTGCTGATGCTGAGCTTTTCCAAACCATTCCAGTTTCCTCTGAATTTAGGGAAAGCTCATGGAAGACGTCTGCAATGAAAGGAAACCTCACAACCAAGGAAAGGATGGAAACAAGCTCACCTTTAACCATGACTTGTCCTCTCCCAAGGAGAGTGATTGGCTTTAGGGGAGGCACATTAAAAACAGAGATGACGGGTCACTTATCCTTCCATTTCTTAGCACAACGATGTTTTGGTGCAAGGTGATCCTAATACAACCAGGAGTCAATGCAGCTGACGGGACACCCCTGTTTGCTCTCCATATGGAGGCCTGGATGCTGTAAATGTTTTCTTGCTGGCGTTCGTGGCTTTTTCTTTTTGCATAGTCCATTGGAGTTTTAAGGACTTTGAGGGGAGATTTTCAGCATGGTCAACTGCCAAGAGCCATCTCCCAGCTAGCTGCCTCGCTCATAAGTCAGTAGCTGACATTACAACAGCAGATTCTATCTGCAAATCCAATAATCCTCCAACTACCAAACATCGCTTTCCCCCGAGATTACGTTTGATGGGGAAGAACATCCTTTGAGAGGCAAAACATTTTATTTAGCATTTTAGCTAACAAAACACATGGTGCTGCTACAGCCCTCCCCGCAAAATCCATTTTCCAGTTCCCCTCCTCGCTCAGCCCGCCTGCAAACATGGGAAACCATTAACACAGGCTGCCACAATTAACTCCCAGCATCTTCTTCAAGCCTCAGACAATCCCGAGCTGCTTGTCATGCAAACAACCTGTGAGATTCATTCTCCTTGCAGGGAAAGGAGGACTAAATTACGGAGTTAAGTAGATTACTGGGGAAGGAGTCACACTCTGCAGCCTTATGAGATGATTAGACCCTGGGAAATCCATACACCAAATCCCCAGGCCCCCATAGTGCACATTCATTACCAGATTCTGGATAAACCGCAGTCAAGAACCTTCCCTGGCAGCACTGAGCGAATACTCAGAAAGTTCCAGTGAACTTTCATAGAGCTATCCCCAAAAAAGGAGATTACATTTAAGATTTTAGAGAAAAAAGAATCTCACGGCTGCATTTAGCAGCTCGGCTGTGAGATGCCTGTTTCTCTTTCCAGCCTTTGTGCAGCAATGCTACCAGTACTGCCATCAACACTGATGCTGAAGAAGCACCGCTGTTGTGGGTGTGAGAGCAGCACTGCCAGCAACAGGACCCAGAGACTACAGAGGGCTGTTTGCAAATAAGACAGAAAGAAGCAGTTATCTGCCATGTGCATTCAATAAATCTGGTCTAACACAACTTTCCCAATCTAAAAGAGAGGAAAAAAAAAATAATAAGATTTGCGGCAAGAAAGCCAGCTGCTCCAACAGCAGTGGGGAGCAGCCCATGAGGGAGCTGCAGGAACAAGCCCCCAGTGAAGGCCCGTTTGCCCCATGACAGAGGGGTGATCCCATCTCAGGACTCTCCCAGAAATATGTGGACTGACATTAGGGAAACCCATTGCCCAAATGGTGGCATAAATGGGCGGCGTTTGTTCCCTGCTTACATCTCCTTGCAATGAGTACTGGCTGCAGCAGTTTGGGGAGAGGCTGTTCCACAGATGTTCCAGACTTCACTTTACAACACACTTCATTTTCTTTTTAAAAGACTCCTATGCAGCATTATTCAGCAACCCTCCATTATCTAAAGAATTACAAATTCCCTATTTTCTTGATCTATATAAAGCAAAGGGCGTAACCCCATCAAGCGCACGAAGGTGAGAGTTTGCTGCAAGCTCTCCCTCCCACCTGGGGTATTTTTACCAAAGCCACATCTTTAAAAATAGCTCTCAGAGAAAGTCTCTTATGCAAGAAGTTAGTTCAGGACTGCTGAAGTGCAGCCTGCCTCCATCCACAGAAACTCCAGCACAGGGACGATTTCCTGCCCCGGGAGCTCAGCAGAGGCACTGAGAATGGGAAGAAATATCAGCAGAGAGGATCCAGCAGAATGCCTGGTGAAGGGGTCTGATCTGATGGATGGTTTGTAATGCTCAGGTGGGGACAGCAGCACTGCACCCATCAGGGAGCTGGCAGGCAGGGCGGCTGCTGCAGGATGGAACCAGCAAAGCAGAGCAATTCCTTGCAGCGATCACTGCACCAGTTCCTACCTCCATCTCTCATGACCACACGTTTTTTTTTTAGCTCTCACCTTCCAAGAACCTTGGCAGAAGAGCACAAAACCCAGAGGAAAAGCAGAACCAGCCACGTGAGCCCACAGAGATGGGAAGCCTGCCTAGAAGTAACACGTTTCCTGCCTTCCTGACATCCCATTTTTTTCTCAGCCCATGCTGAATGAAGGCTTCAGAAGGATGTCCTCTCCATCTCTCAGCCAACTTGTGTCTCAGGTGAGCCAGACCACCACTACACCCAGCCCCTGCGCAGAGCCGAGCCAAAACTACCCCTTACCTCACGCTCGGTCCTCCCACAAACCTTGCCAAATTAAGCAAGGAAGCAGACGACTGGAACTCGTACATTGTAAAACTTGTTCAGTCATAACCCATAAAAATACCTGAATGCCCACCTACAGACATGTGCTGCTGCCACCAAGGGCCCCACGCCCCCCATTGGGTGCTGCTCGGGCTGGGATGCCATTCCACATCCAGATACACCCAACTGCAGATGCTGATGAGAAACGTTCTGCTTTGTGCTAGAACATGCAGGACTAAAGATGAACACCAAAGTGCTGGCTGCAACCCTTGACCTCATGCAATAGCACAGGAAAACCAGTTCTGCTGAACTGCTCCTCCCTTTGAAGATGAGCTCCAGCATTTGGTTGCTCTGGTAATGAAAAATAAGGACCTTTCAAAAGGAAGCAAGCCACCCAGATGGCCTGATCAGAGAATCCAGCCTTCCTTATCTCGGTTCCCACGGAGCAATCCCCTCTCCTGCAGATCTCCGGACTCACCAGCTCCCCATTCACTTCAAGCAATCAGCAGTGCGACCCTCCCCTGCTGCACAATCCCAGCAGCAGCTCAGAGGATGCAGCCCAGCCTGGAGCAGGCCCAGGCACGGCATCCCAACACAGGAACAGCTTTTCATCACTGTGCAATGCTGGCTGAACTAAATCCAAGATATTCCACGATATGGTTTCTCTCCCAGAGCATTAACCACTAAGATGTGTGTGCAAATATGTTATGAATGCCCAAATGCAAGCAGCTAAGTACACAGGAGAGCAGCTTATCCTGCACTCATCTACATAACTGCATACAACCACCAAAGCAATGAGCACTTGTGAAGTGCCATAGCTGATGGCAAATAAGTGAAGTATTCCAGCATGTTAGGAGGTAGCATAGAGGACACAGCAAAATTCTGTGCACCAAATGGAAGTGTTTGTAATAAACAAAGCAAAGAGCAGAGCTGCAAATAGTAACACTGGGAAGGAGGTGCAAAAAGGAAGAGATGAAGAACAAAGTGTGCAGCCCATGGAACAATAACTGCGACCATGGTGGGGATGTACGGAAGAGTAAACTGAGCTCTCAATGAAGCAGGGCAAAACGCTTTCAGCATTTCATAAATTCACTGGCAACAACAACAAGAACAAAAAAAAACAGCACACAAAAACCCATTTCCAGTCACACCAAAACTGTTTACAAATCGAGGTCAAATTCATCAAATAGTTCCAGGGCAAGAAAGAAAAATAGAATGAGGTTTGTAAAATGCAACGAGGGAGGGGCAGAGGAGTAACCACCACATCCCTCCTGCACAGCGCGCTGCAGGAACGCATCCAGGCTTCCGACAAGATGGGTTCAACTCCTGCCTTGGGGTTTCCATAGCTCAAATCTACCCAATGTTGTGGGGATATCAAAAACCACGGGCAGTGGGGAATAGCACGAGGCAGGTCTCCCTCTGTTTGCTCTGCAAAATGCTGCTTGGCCCTGCCAAGATGTGGGCAGGACGGCAGGGCAGCGTGGTGCTGATGGAGCGAGCCATGCTTAGCGGCTGGAAGGCAGCCCCAAAACGGAGCCGAATTCCTGGCAAGAAGAGTCCCACAGGTCAGAGCGAAGGAGAGCGTTCCAACGCCTGGACGTGAAGGGCAGGGAGCAGTGGGTGTGAAGTCTGGCCTGGTTTGGGCAGCAGGCTGAAGGACGTGGGAAGCCGAGCAGGGCAGCACGCAGCCCCGCGCCTGAGAACCGCCGCCCCGCACGGCGCGCCTCAACCCCAGCGAGGGCTGGGGATCAACTTTAATTAAACACTGATCCAGCTCCCACGCCACTGCAGCATGTTCTCAAAACACTGCCCTCGAGTGAAGTCGTTCTGAATCAGAAAGCACAAAGAGGCACAAAAGCTCCAAATTCACAAATAGGAACCGAGCGCTCCTTCTCAGGACATTGGAAACGTCAGTGTTTACAGTGCTGAGCTAACAGCCTGCCCCAAACCATCCCCTCCGAGCCACTTGGCGCTGCTGCTGTTACTGGGGAAAGCCCAAACGTTGCCCTTTTCCCCCTCGCTGCTGAGCCTTTAATTCAGCATCGAGGAGGGAAATAAATAAAATGCAAAAAATATGAAAACGCCAGAAAAACATTTGCTGCTCCTTGAGTGGGAATGAGTCACTTTGGCTCTGAAAAGGTGCTTTTCCAAAACTTTCTAGCAGTGCTGTTGCCTTGCTAATGCTCCAGAGCCGAACACAAAGCGCTGTCTGCTGGGATCCCCGCAGACATTATAAACGCTGCAGCAATACAACAGGCAGCCCTGCAGGAGCTGGAAGCCTCGCCGCGTTACACACAGCCCATGAATGCAGCCAGGAACCTCTGGTTGTGCAGAGTTTATGCTTTCCAGACTCTCAGAACCTGGTGGCTCTTCTCTTGCTGATTTGGGAGTGTTACACAAACACGTGTACAAAGGGACCGCGCTAAAACCCCAACCATTGTGCTGCAAGGTTCTACTGCACAAAGCACTCACCTGGTGGGCTGTTTTGTGGGCAGGGAGAAGCAAGTGATGAAGCACTCCAAATAACAGCAGCACCACAGGCTCCTGAGTGCAGGTGAGCAGGGCAGGAGGGAGCAGTTATCACCTGCAACCATTTCCCATTATCTACATCACACCCAAACTCAAGCCACGACATGGGAATTGCTCAGCTGAGGAAGTAAAACGAGTTTATAAAAGTTACTGATACGTGAACACTGTACTCTGCCCAATAAACTCCCCCAGAGTGCAGCTGGCAAGACCTCGGCTCAGCACCTGCCAAGCTGCCGGCATCACCGGGTGCTCTCCAGTGGGTGTGAGGCTGCACAGCATCCAGCACCAAGCCCTGAACAGGCTCATTTCAGTTCTGCATGTTCTGCTCCAGGTGAGCTGACTCTGCTCCCCTGCAGAGGGATCTGGACAGGTTGATGGCTGGGCTGAGGCCAAAGGGATGAGCTTCAGAAAGACCAAGTGCTGCATCCTGCACTTCTGTCACAACCCCACTCACTGCTGCAGGCTTGGGGCAGAGTGGCTGGAAAGCTGCACAGAGATAAAGATTCTGAGGCTGCTGGTGGACACTCAGGTGACCATGAGCCAGCAGAGTGCCCAGGTGGCCAGGAAGGCCAACAGTATCTTTGCTTGTATCAAAAACAGTGCAGCCAGCAGAACTGGAGGGGACTGTTTCTCTGTACTCAGCTCTGGTGAGGCTGAACCTCGAGTGCTGTGTTCAGTGTTGGGTTCTCACTACAAGAAAGACATGGAGGCTCTGGAGCGTGTCCAGAGAAGGGCAGTGGGGCTGTGAGGGGTCTGCAGCACAAGTCTGATGGGCAGCTGCTGAGGGAACTGGGATGGGTCAGCCTGGAGAAGAGGAGGCTCAGGGGAGATGTTATGGCTCTCTCAAACTCCTTGACAGGAGGTTGTGGTGAGGTGCAGGTCAGCCTCTGCTCCCAGCTAACAGTGATAGAGAGGTGATGGCCTCAAGTTGCACTAGGGGAGGTCCAGGTTGGATATTAGGAACAATTTGCTCTCAACAAGAATGGTGATGCACTGGTATGGGCTGCCCAGGGAGGTGGTGGAGTCACCATCCCTGGAGGTGTTCAAGGAAGATGTGGATGTGGCACTGAGGATTGTGGCCAGCGGGCATAGTGGGGGTGGGTTGGAGTTGGACTTGGTGATCCTAGAGCTCTTTTCCAGCCTTAATGATTCTATGATGCTGTGATCAGGTGCATCCCAGACTCTGAACAAGCTGAGCTTTGGCTCGGTTGGGTTCCTTCAGAAGATTTCCAAGGCTATAATAACTACCCGTCTCGTGAGCCATTCCCCTGGCGGCTCACAGCCCGTAACATTTCAAACCCACATCCCTCCCTGTGCACACACCCACAGCACAGGCAGAAAGAACCAGAGATCGCCCTTCTGCCTCAACCTCTGCTCCCCATGGGGCTGAGGACAGCAGCTCTGTGCCACCCACGCCGCTCTCCTGGGCTCTTGGCTGCAGCTCCCCATGGGCTGGGGGCACACAGAACTGACCCAATGCACCCTGCTGCAGCCACAGTTTGCCAACACAGCCGGGTCCATTCACACCCAGCAGGCCTCCCGGGGACAAAGCCTGCTGTTCCTTAATTAAGCCTAAGTGAAAGGCAGCCTAACAGCATCCCGCTTCCATCGGTGGGTACCTCAGCCTGCACTTCAAGCGTACCGCTGGCAGACCCAGGCTTTGAGAGCTGCTGGACAGCTTTCCCTTCTAGGCACAGCCTGGCTGCCCAGCCTGCCCTGGCCCTGCCGGCCGTGTTGGATGTGCCTGGGAACAAAGGGGCTGCTGTGCTGAGCACTCCTGCCCCAGCGCAGGGCTGTGCCTGGAGAGCTCCTCAGCACTTCTCATCTCATTAACGTTTCCACGAGAGATCGGAGAACGTATCATAAATCCCTAAGTGCAATCCTCGCAATGGAAGGAGGGTACACGCAGAAGCAGGGAGCTCTGCTCAGCCCCTGCACATCTGCACGTGGATGGCTGTGCACCTGCCTGGTGTGAGGACTTCACCTCGAGTGGGACCCGGAGCGCAGCGCCATGCCTCCCTGCTCATTAGCAATGCCCGGCAACGCTCAGCAGACAAAGCTCTGCAAACAAAGTGCAGGGGGAAGGGGAGAGAGGAGGATTTTTTTTTTTTTTTTTTTTTAAAGAAAGGAGTGCGGAGGAATTCTCCATTCACTGATCTGTAGAATGCATTAATATCCTGAGCTGTTGGCACAGCCTCCCGCGCTCGGGGGACCAACAATGCGAGCAATGACTCCGAGTCTGGGATCCTCAAATAAACCACCCCTGCTGTCATGGCCACCGGGAAGGAGAATAACAGCCATAGGAGCTGACCTTCATTTCGTTGTTTCTCCAGACCCGACTGCTAGACCTCTGTTTGCCTGTTACTAGGATCTCCTGGCTGAAAAATGTAAGCATTTCCTACATGATACAAGAGGCAGTTTATTAGGTAAATAAACCAGGCCCTGAGCGGTCGCTTCTGCTTGGTAATGAGGAGGGCAGGGAAGGAGCAGACCTCCCCGCACCACCTAGAATAACCCCAATCAATGCTCTATAACCAACACCACATGCATATTTTTAAACAGACAGTTAATGAACAAGAGAAGGTCACCGCAGCCCAGCCAACTCGTGAGCAAAGCCATTTGCTCAGAAAACTATGGGCCATAAAAATCACAGCAGGCACTGTCGGCATCATATAAAACCGTCCATCCGTGGATGCAGAAAGCAGGTTAAAATAAGCATTTTCCTGGAGGCTTCTTACAAAAGGAAGCATCGGGGGAGGAGGTGTTTACAGAGCCAACCTCTGCCAAGGGCACAAAGAAGCAGCAAAGGGCACCCGTGGGGACAGCCTGCACCGCTCCTCCTCAGCCCGTCCCCAGGAGCTGAGTGATAAGTGGGATTTAATCACCAGGCAATGACCCAGGTAAAATAATTAAGGCCATTTTGCTCACATGTCCTGCAAAAGGCTGCTGTAGTGAATGACAGCCAGTTTTAGGCTTCCCAGCACATCCCTGAGATAAATATAAGAATCAGACAGTTTTAGAAAGCATGGCTTGGAAAATGAAGTTTCTGCTGAAACAGAGCAAATGGCACCACTTTCCTGCCAAAAAGGCAGTGTTTGGTGCTTGTTGAGATAGATGATCACGAAGAAACAGCAGCTCCTGTGTTATGGGATGTCAGGGATGCTGCACACGACACCCATGTGGCACTGACCCCCCTGCAGGCACACACAGCTTCACACCTGCAGCTGCTCTGCCAGTCCCAGTGCTCACCAGGACTACACAGCAAAGTCAGAGCATAAACTGCAAAACAAACCCCTTCCTCCTTCCAGTCCCAAAGCAAAAAGTTTCAGATGCATTGAGGTGCAGGTGGGTTCCACTCTGCCAGCACTGCACAGGACGCTGCTGCTGCATGGTGTGCAGGACGTCCAGCTCAATGAAGTGTCCCTGCTGCAAGGAGTGGCACCGTACTGACATAGCCACACTGATGTCACCACGAGGGTTTAGGAAGTGGTGCAAACCTGAGCTGCAGCATGGTTACTGGAACAGCAGCACACTGTGGCCATTGCTGCAGGACACCCAACAGCACCGTGTTCAGGTGCAAAGCACGCCTGCAGCCTTGGGCTGGTGCTGGCCCTGGGTGGGTGCTCAGCACCTACACAAACACCTCCTTGATAGCTCCATTAGGCTGCAGTCCCACCTTCCAGCTGTGTCAGAGTGATGTCAAAGCCATGGACTGCAATCTGCAAAGCCTGCACTTGAATACAGCACTAAATGGGGCTCTGACCACTCCATGCATACAGCCCTACGCACGGCTCACTGTGCCTTCCCAAACCAGCCCAGATGTGCAACATGCTTTAATTAACACTCTTCTGGAAGCTTAGCTTCTGCCATTTGAATGCTTCAGGATGAACACAGCGTGAACCTATCTGATTTTCTCCTTTATTCACCTAACTTTTAAAGTGACATGGCAGACGCTCCCCAAGGTCTGAACCCCTCAGGAGGGCAATCCCCTCTCTGTAGCTCCAAGCCTGCAGCAATCCCACCACTGCCTGCCCTCCTGCAAAACAAAGCTGTAAGATCACAGCCCCTCTTGATTTATAAACCCCACTTCTGATGGAACCAACATCCTCTATGCATCTCAGAAAGCCCTGAAGAGACAACATAACTGCTTTGCCCCTCGCAAGCCCATTTCTCCATTGACCACATCCTTTGTATTGTTCTGTGCCACCAGTGCCCGGGGCGGGCAGTGCTGTGCTCCAGATGCAGCCCTGCTCCCTGCCCCATGCTCTAGGTACAGCTGCACTGTGTCAGGCATGTGGGTCCCCCCAGTTTAGCTTCATTGCAGCACAAAGTCCCCAGCCCCAAACTCTGCTGTATTCCAGCCCCAGTTCAGGCACTGCAATTATCAGTCGCTGAGTGTGCTTGGAGGGAAAAGGCAGGAGGAGGCGAGCTTAGCTGTACAAATTATCACATTTCAGCACCATTTTCAGAAATACAAATTTATGATTTAATTCTGCAACATGTATCCTTGGAAACCTAGCTGTAAAGCAGTCGCCCTGGGATATTTCACACAATTCCTAGTGTTTTTTTTTTTTCTTCCCCATATTCAAACACAACTAATTGCTAGGCCTATTGGTGTGATGGACAGCCTGGGCACACAGCCTGCCCAGGGGCTCATTTCACCACCAGCCTGGTACAATATTGCTACGCGGGCTGACAGCAGCTGCTCTAAATCTCCTGATAGGTATGAACAAGCACTGATGAAGTTGGAGCTGTTTGAACAGCTGCATATGCAAATGTAATTAAGAAGATGTCTGCTGCTGTTGGCTCTCCTCTCCATCCCCCCCTCTTCTCCCTTTCTGGCACATTAGGTGCTTCCCAATGGGGGGGCATTCAAACTGGTTGCCACCTCCCAGCTTCAGGCCTGAACCTGTGCCTGATTTGTGTGCTGCAAATGAGCCCCAGAAGTGCCACTCTCTGGCTTCCTCTCCCATCTTTATGGTGTCTTACTGCTCTCGAACAGCAGATAATTTGGGGGTATAAATGGGGTCTGAGCACTGAGACGATGCTGCTGTTTTTTCAGCACGTTGAGCCAGGCACGTGGGCTGGGATGGGTATCACAGGGAACCAGGGTGGCTGGTGAAGCCAGGAGGAATGATGCTTACAGGGCTCCAAGTCACTCCATTCAAAGCCAGCATCTCCAAACCTACCTGTGTACACAGCCCAGCACAGAGCAGCATGGAAGGCAGTGGTTCCTGCTGCACCCAGACCAGGGCAGCCTGCCCAGCAGTGGGGAGCAGAGCACATCTGCACTGCTGCACCATGGAAGAAGGGAAGAAGTGATGTGAGCATTTAAAGCCTCTTTGATTAACCCCAGCAGGATGAAGGCTCCAGAGCAAACTGCAGAAAGACTAATTAGAGCATGAAGCTAAATGGTAAACAGGGTAGAAAACAATGGGAATGTTCTGAAGGGAAATCAGATCAAACAGAGCTAATCAGGTTAGGCTGGTAAGATAATGAATTTTCTAGACAAAGGAAGTGTGATAGATCCCATCCACGCAGACTTTGGCAAAGTGTGTGATACAGAGCCATGTGGGAAATTAGGAACTGAAAAAAAAAATGGGGATTAGCAGAACTGTAAGGCCTGGAAGTGGTGAAAGGCGAAGCGGCGTTGAAAGAGTGATCGGGATGGATGGAGGTCACTGGAGGAGCTCCTGGAGGAACTGTCCGGAGGCTGATCTTATTAAATGGTTTTATTAATGACCTTGGCACAGAAAGTAAGTGTGCTAATGAAACGTGCTGACGACACAAAGCTGGAAAGCGCCGTCGGTACAGAGGAGAGCTGGGAGACCAGAAATGGGTGACTGTGAAGACAAATGGAGAAGGCTGAACCTGACAGGACAGAAGGGGAAGGCACACACGTGGGACAAACACTACGTTTTGCCATGAGCTAGAACGACAATGAATTCAGGTGGAAAATTCTTATGAATGAGAAAGGCCCAGGGAGACCTCTAGCACAACCAGAGCACTGCTGGGGCACGTCAGGCATGGAGATTTGTGTAAGAGAGGCAAAAATTCAAGTAGGAAGAAGCACAAAAAAAGGACTTGTCAGAACAGGGGTAATTTTAGTAGATTTAAATGTAATGATGCTTGTCCAGCCACACAAACAAAGCGGGGGGTGAATGCTGAGTGACTATTCAAGGCACACCAGAACAAGGGCTGCACAAGGACTAAATGAAGTATCCCTGACAAGTTTAGGCTGGGGATAAGTTTATGACCACTGTGAGCTCCCAATAGGAGTAATGGGGAGGAAGAAACGAGCTTGTTCTGGGAAATTTATCTTGAAGTGATGCTATGACCCAGAAGGCTCCTCCTGTCCTTCAGTGCTCAATGCAGTTACAGCAGCTGGGAGTGGTGAGCCCCTCACCTGGGCAGCAGGGCAGCAGGGCAGCAGGCAGTTCCAGCCCCTGGTGTTACTCTAAGGCTGTTGATGAGTATTTAGATCCAGCACCTCTGATCGGCTGATCCACCTCAACATCTCAACACGAGCGGTTTTCAGCCGAGTGCTTCAATGAATGATACAGAATGCACAAGGAGGTGGCTCCTTCAGGCCACTGAAGCAGGGAAAGGCTGTTCATATTTTGGGAAAACAAGACGGTAAGACAGCAAACAGAAGTCTCAGAATGGCTCAGCACCAAAACCGCCTGGCCTGTTTCAAAAGCTGCCCTATTAACATAATTAACGAGCCCCATTTCTGCCACGTCCCTAAGCTCGTCTGCTTTGAGGTTTCCTTGGTGTCTAATGAGACGCAGCTCCCCCACGCCCTCCCCCTCAGCGGGACCTTAATTGGGTCTCTGTGCTAACGAGGAGACACAGCCAGGTGGACCTGGAGGAAGTGCCTATCTCTGTGACCTCCACCTCCTGCCAATGTCAGCCCCGCTCAGCTGTGGGCACAGTGGGGTGAGGGGGGGCACAGCAGCATGCCCCCCACAGCACACAGCTTGCACAGCCCTTCCCCAGGCTGTGTTATCACATGGAGCAAAAAGGAGCTGGAGGAGAGGAAGAAATCACTCCTTTGCAAAGTTTTCTCGCAGTGCTAACAGCCCAGAACAAGCTTGTCAACACATCAGTGCTTATGGGAGAAAATGAAGAAGGGGGAAAATATAAAGCAGGAAAATACAGCTGCCAGGGCAAGGATTTGTCCCATCCAGGAGGCTCTGAGCCGCTGCAGGGGGGAGGAATCCCAGAAAGGAGCGGGCAGGAAAGGCTGACCTCATGGCACCGACTGCAATGCTCCAAAAAAAGGACAGCACTTGTTCCTGTGAGCACATGGTGTATGTCAGGGGAACAAACCCCAGCGACTGCTTCCATAGCCCAGACTGCAAATTAAACCCATGGCAAAAATCAGTAATTAGAGCAGGGCGGCAGGAGAGGCCCGGCATGCATGAATCACGCTTCTTTAGAGGAAACCTTGTACAGTCTGGGTATCCTGCTTTAAAACTAGGAGACCTCCTGAGAACTCGCAGAGTTCACTCGGGTTTTGGGGTGATGTGGGATAAGCTCGGGGCCAGGAACTGCCACAGTGCTGCAGGGGCTGCGGGATGGGGGCAGTGGGAGGCGGCTGGATTGCATTGCCATCTGGTGGAGCAGGGGAAAAGGAGATGGATGGGAGCTGTAATCTGTGTGCTGTGTACAGACATGGGTGGTGCTGAGGTACCGTGCTGCAGGTGGGAGATGATGCTGGAGCCAATTGAGGCTCAATGCTGCCCAGGATGCAGCCTGGGGCTGGGAGCTCTGACAGCAGCAGTCGGGGCGGTCCTTTTCCTCTCCACACATTTTTTCCTCCTAGGAACAGGAATGGATGAGATCACAGCTGGGCTACCTCTACCAAGAAAAAACAGAACTACGGAGGGATTTGAGGGGATTGCACTGTGAAGGGACAAAGCTTTGTGCCACGTCATCAGGTTTGTTCAGCTCAGGGTTTGTTTGAGGCACATTTGTTTTTCCCCCAGCACCTCAACTTGAATCACACTCCCAGTTGTTTGTTATTATACTTCTATTCGTTTATTTTTAAATGCAGTTCTTCAGAAGACATCCCGAGGGTTGAAGCTTCTAATAAAAACGTTATTGAGAAATGATTAACGAGCATTGTTCTGCACAACAAACCCCAAAGGTACACGAACTGGGAGAACACAGGGACAGGCAGACAAACCCAAAGAGCCGCTGGTGAAGCGGCCGTGCTCGGATGGCACAGCCAGGTCTGGAGCAGGCAGCCCAGCATCTGATGGATGACTTGTGCGTATGGTTTGGTGAAAGCTGCAGATGAGTTTCGGAAATCTCAGCAATATGTATGCCCTAAGATCCCTTCTCAATGCCCAGCAGACGCTGAAAGGAAATAATGCCAAGCAGCGTGCAAGCATTCGCCTGCAGATGACTGATGATTTTCAGCAATAATTTCATAAACGCGGCACATAAACTATTCCATGGCCCTTCTTGCACTGCAATCAATGGGACTTCCACTGCCACCAGCTCAGGGCTGCTTGGGGCCACCAAGGGAGATGGGCCCAAGCTGGGCAGCCTCCATGGGCAGCTTTCCGGGGTGAGACTGTCAACAGCTCACAGAAAAATGTCACTGCAAATAAGCTGCAAACGCAACGAGGCATCCGACACAACCTGGAGGCTCCAGCCAGGAGTGTGGGGCTGGGCTGCAGCTCCAGGTCAGTGCTCCCCACTCTGGAGGATGTCACACCCATCCCTGAATCTGCCCCAAAGCCTCAAGTGGTGCTTGCATGAGAGCAAGACATTGAAATATTGATGGGAATTGGATTTCATCAGCAATACTTTGATTTTATTATTATACTGGCTGCTAACAAAGAACGCCCATTAATGTGTTACATTCCTGCTCATAAAAGGGTGATTATTCCACTGCTCATGCCAGAGTGCTCTGCTTGGATCCACAGCCCATTGCTCCAATACATCTACTCATTGGGGAAAGGAAGAAAAAGACGTGAAGATTTCAAGTGAGGAAACACAGGGAAAGACACTGGAGCAGCACAGATCTGGGTACGGACAGATGTGGGGAGCAGGACTGAGGATACTATTGCTGTGCATGCAGAAACCAAAAGTTACTGATGGCTTCATCAATTTAAACAGTGTTAGTGGAGAAATGCACTCTGAGAAGTCACCTGGCAGATGCCTGTCTTCCTGCTGCTCGGCTTTGTTCAAGAAATAATCTTATGTATGTGGAGGGTTTTTCTGGACTTCATGTGCTTGGCACTGAAAATTGCTGGTTTAAGAGTGGAAAAGGGACAGGAAGAGTGCCATCAAAGCCTACATCTTCCAGCATTACTGTTCTGAAACTCATGATTAGGCAGGGTAAAACAGCTACTCGAGGCAACACAGTGTTCACATATATCCAAATTGTTATGCAAACACAGAAAGACCTACTGGAGCAGACAGAGCAGACACGAAGAGGCATCATTTCTCACCACCCTTTAAAGAAAAAATGTTTTTCAATGCAGAAAGGGTGAGAGAGGTCACCCCCAAGGCATCCAGCCTGGGATCCTCCCAGCCTTCATCTCTCCCTCCTCCTCCTCCTCTTGAATTCCCCAGCACAGCCCGCATGGCCTTTAGAGTTAAAGAGACAGGCTCATTATCTAGCAGCATTGTTGGGCTCTGCATTTGCATTAAGAGCCCAGAAAGGGGGAGAAATACCCAACATGCAGAAGCCATTCCCTGCAGACAGCCTCCTGTCCCACTGTGGGTGCGGGTGCAGAAATGGAGGGGCTGCACAGGGCACCTGACATCATCCAAGTGCAGTTATTTTTAAATCAAATTGATCTTGAGTCAGCATTAGAGATCTGAAACAAATGATCAGTCATGAACTCTGCAGACACATCTTCAGCTCTGCCTGTAGTTGGAATATGAGAAATCGGTGACAAGTGTCCCTGATGAGTTCACTTTAACCTCTAGAAGAGACCACAGATTTCGATTTGCACCAGCCAAGCTTACAACAAGCTAAACGTGATGGAGAAGCAAATCAATCCCTCAAATATATCTTTGATGCCTGAGGGACACCTCTCTGCTGCTGAGCTGGTGTCCTCACTGCTCTGCGTTGTCACAGCACAGAACAGAAGCTCCCCCAGGCAGAAAGCTTCGCTTCACCCAGCTTGTGGCCAAGCCAATGTGTTTTCTGCCATCGCCCCCAGCACTGCAACCTGTACACAGAACCTGCTCTCACTAATGGGAAAAGCACTGCCTTGCTTTGGCTATGAAACAGGCAGCCTGGAGGAGCTCTGCTCGCCTGCATGCAACTTGAAGTGTCACTAGTGAGGATTTCACGTCTGGCAGCTCCGAGTGCCATTGGGTTGGGACACATTCCTGCAGGACACCACCAGGAACGCCCTGCGGCACCACTCCCCGCTGTGACTATTTCTTCTTTCTGGTAGCTAGCAAGTTTTTAAACCTCATTAACATGGACCACACTAATTTCACACAGTTCTACAATTTCCCATCAGAACATTGTGCAACACCAGAGCGAAATGGCACAGGGAAGCTAACAGTACCAACACACAGAGAGCCTGCAGCACTGGCTGAAGGCACACGGAGGTTGGAGAGATGGCTTCCTCCCTTCATAGGAAATCTTCCTTGGGAGAAGCACAGCACACAGCCTCAGGGCATGACTTGTGCCACTGCCATTTAGTAACAGCATGGGATTTGTGCTCATTTCCTACCGCAGGACGTTGACTTTCTGTCCACCATCTTCACGTGCCGTGTCTGAGTGCGAAGCTTGCTGTCCGTGTTCTCCACCAGGTTCGTGAGGTCATCGATGATCTCTGGGGAAAGAGAAACACAGCATTAACCCTGAGGCTCCAGCAGAGAAAGTGGCTGCACCCCTTGGCTTCCCAGTCCGACAGAGCACAATGTGAGGGGTGGGCAATACCAGGCAGGAGACTGCAGCTTCAGATTCAGCTGGAAGGGACAAAGCTACAGCCTGCTAGAGCAGGACCAGTCATCCAGTACGGGAGGATGGGAAATCTGAACTCTCAGACCCTGGAAGACAGCATCTCAGCACTCAGAGCTCACTTGGCTGCTAAGCAGTCACTGCAATGAGAAGCACTGTCTTCCTAAATGCTTTTGGGAGCACTTGGTGAGATGCCAAACAAGCAATAGGGGAGGATGCAGTGCGAGCCTCACACTGTTCCACTGATTGGAAGTAGGAATGGCAGCGCTGCCTGCAGCCCAGATGGTCCTCAGGGGAAAGGAAAGTGAGCAAAATTTCTCCTACATCCACTTCTAAGAGAGGGGAAAAGAAATTTCAAGGCAACCCACCTCATACACCTAACAACTTTATCTGTGTCACAGAAATGGGATCGGGTAAAGGCTCAGACCAAGAGCCTGGTGGGCTGATTGACTGGGGTTTTCTGAACTTGTAAAATGAAAAGCCATGTTGGGGCACCAAATTTCCTTCTTGCTGACTGCGATGCTTAAATCAAGTTGCAATATGCAGACACTGCTTGTTCCTGGGAGCACAAACGCACGGCGTTTGTGTGGTTTTCTATCTGCAGGTAGGAATGATTCTGTGTGTGTGAAAAATCGAGAGGAGGACACCAGCCACAAACTGAATGCTGTTGCAAAATGCTTTCCTCTGGTTACACTCCCAGTACTTTCCCTGCTATTGATCGTTGTCCTAGTAAGTCTTGTCTGTCTTTCTGGAGCAGGTTATTCTGTGCTCCTTCAAACCTGACTTTGCAGACATCTATGCCAGGAGCAAAGTGATGGCACTGATGGGACCCCCCTTGTGCTTCCAAATCCTGCTGGCAGCTCAGCTGTGGACCTCATGTCTGCAAGGGATGCAACCACAATGCACCAACTTTGCAGCATCAGCTCCTGCTCCAACAGCTGCACGCTGTGCTGAAGTCAGAGGAAATTTCCACCATGTTTTACTCTCCTAAGTTAAGGATAGTTAAGAGAATTAAGCACAGTGCTCCTAAGAACGCCCCTCCAGCTGCCCCACAGTGCTGCAGCATCTCCTGTGCCCAGTTCCCAGTTCAGGTGTTCATCCTCCTTCGCTCCCACCCAACTTTCCCAAGTCCCACATCCGCAGGGCAACAACATTTTGAGGAAACTTTATCTGTTCCGTGTGATTCAGCACAATGGGAAAACCAGCTCAGCTCTGCCTGCAGGGCGGGCTGCCGTGGCTGCCTCCGAGTGAAAAGAAGTGCCGAAAGTTCCCATCGCCGCCAAGGACAGCACGATAAGCACGCCTGGGAAATGAGAGCCTTTCCCTTGCCAGCTCCGACCAGACCCTCCTTGGAAAACATCCTGGCACACAAACCACAGCTAAATGATCACAGATGCACACAGGAACGCTTTCTGTCATTTCCAAGCCCAAAGGGTCTCAGTGGGGACCGTCCCTGGAGCAGACCCACCTGCACGCTGCTCCTGCCCCAGGCAGCACCCAGCAACACAGCACTGGCACCACAGCCAGCCCTGCCCTGCCACGCTCCATCCGCATGGAGATTAAAGGATTCTTCCCTGCTACAAAGCCAAGGGAAGGCAACGGGAATGCAGGCTGTGCCGAAGCACTGATGGGTTCTCAGGCAGGCAGAGCTGCTGCCAGAGCAAACCCCCAGCTAGGAAAGTCATAAGAGCACTGAAGACCTTTGGTGGCTCTCAGTATTGCTCCTTGGCGTGACCCACAGCTCCTCTGCAAGCAATCACCTTTAGGATGGAAATTCTTCTATTAGCTCCCATTCACCTGATCACGCAATAAAATAAAAATAGGCAGAAAAGTGAGGAAAGCAAAGGAGTGAGGCTTCCCCTCTGTGAGGGAGCAGGGAAGCAGGCTGAGGACTGAAAGGCTGCCAGTGACCATACAGAGGACATTTCTGTCACACTGCACTCCAAACCACACTGAAACCACTGGCACAGGCATAGGCACAGCCCTACAGGGATCCCAAGGCAGGAAGCAAAACCTCTGGCACAAGCCTGGCATTGCAGCAGCGAGCAGCAGGAGTCCCATGGCTGCTGCAGGTGGAGCACGGGTACCTGTGCTCTGGGGACAAGTGCTTATGCGCAAGTGATCGTGAACATCCATACTGCAATGGACGTTACTCAGCAAAGTAACAGCACTCCTGGAGCCAGGATCCTGAATCCATCAACCAGACAAAGCCACAGCTGTTCTGCCCTTCATGGCCAAGAGCTGCAGCCCCAAGCAGTGCATCTGTGGGCAAAGGAAACAGCAAAGTGAGCAGTGATAAGACAGATAAGATTGAAATATTAGACCTTTGGAGGCATATATTCTGAAATATTTGACTTTGGGGGCTTGAGTTCCGAGTTCAGCCCGCTTCCTCTGCAGCCAGGAGCAGAAGAATGCAGGCATCTCCCTGCCTTGCACAGGAGGAACACCTCCTCCCATAGGGAGAACCAGGCTCCCTTCCTCCCTGCCCTCACACGTGGCTTTACATGACACTTGATTTTGGTGACCTCTCCTTTGGGTCACACTCGCTGTCTGTATTGGAGGGAACCCAAAAGCCAGGCACCAAAGGAGCACAGAGGGAAACACACTCGGCCTGGGGTCTGTGCTCTGTGGAGCAGCATGAATGGCCAAACATCTCCTTCCCAGAGCTTTCTTTGGTGGGTTCACAATTGCAGACTGTTCAATAGCATTTATCAGTGAGTAACCCATCTCCATGCTATATCCCTCTGTGAGTGTTGGAAGACTGCAGTCAGCCTCAAGAAAAACACAGAGAGAGCTGAAGCCATAACATTTTATGCTATGTAAAAAAAAAAAAAACAAAAACCAAAACCCTACAATAAGGCTGGAATTCAGCACAGCAGCCAAGCAGCCTTTCTCCCTCCATCAGGTCTCAGGGCTTCAGGAGGAGGTAAATACCAAAGAAATGAATCATATATTGAACGCCAACCTCTGTATGTCCAAACCCTATAATTACATGGTAATAGGAAAGCAAGCATTGTTCAAGATGCCAGCGGTATGAAGCGAAGATTACAACTAATGGAAGCACATCAGAAACCCAAAGCACCTTCGTGCAATGTGCCAGCTGCAACATCAAGGCAGACTGAAAGGAGAGAACCAGTGACAACCACAGCACCAGGAATGGGAATTTCTCTGCACCTCTGCAGACAGCACCTGGTTTTTGAGGTCCGCAATGCGTGCAGCTCTCTGCTCAGCTCCAGGAACCCCAAATCACTGCCCTCACACCAACCTCTGCCCTACTCCAGGACACTGTTGCTTCCCATGGAGCTTGCTTCCTGGATGAGCCCTTACCCATCTTTTCCAGCTCAACTGATGATATTTCATCTGTGCTTTGGCAGAACTTCAGAAAATACTTCTCTAAAAGGAGCAAACCAATGTGCTCCTCTTTACATTTCAGCTTTCTGCTGCTCTGCTAATTTCCAGGGGTTTGATGGTGTCTGGGGCCAGCTGGGTTCTGAAGGGCTCTTCATCCCAGGAGGGATGGATTTGTAATGAGCCATGGGGAAGAGGGGAAGGGGAGGAGAAGGGGAAGAGAAGGAAGGGGGAAGGAAAGAGGAACTAAAGGGGAAGGGAAGGAGAAGGGGAAGGAAAAGGAGAAAGGAAGGGGAAGGGAGGGGAAGAGGAAGAGAAGGGAAGAGAAGGGAAAGGAAAAGGGAAGGGAAGGGGAAAGTTGTCTCTGTATCCAGCTCTGACACTGCCATGCCAAACGCAGCACCTCATCCTCTCGAAGCAGCCGTGGTTTGGAATTGCACCCCGGTGAGCAGGAGCAGCTCCAGGCCATCAGCTGCAGAAGTGCTCACCAGGTTTTTCACAAAGAGCAGCACCGAAAACAAACAGCAGCACCGATTCCAGCAAACAGTTACTAGTGAGAGTTATTTTAAAAGCACACACTGAGAAGTTTTCCCTTTTCCAGCTGCTTATTTTGTTTTATTAGAACAAAACCCATGGACATTAATTTTACTTGTACTTAATTGAATAATTTCTCTGGGGAATAGTTTGGGGCGAGTTTGCGAGCAGCCCCTTTCCAAGAGCCATTACTAATTGGCATATACCACCGTGTCAGTGTGCCAACCAAAACAGTGCACTTTAATGTTACTGGAAGCGCTCTCAGCCCAGATGTGTTGAGAACTTGCAGCGATATAAGGCAGGCAGTAACTCTGTGGATGTGATAGAGCTCTTGCAGCATCCTCTGCCAGTTATCTGGAAGGAGATAAGTCTCCTTCAGCAAAAGCATCTCAATGCAAAGCCAGGTCATCTGTTCCTCCCTTTTCTTCCCAGCAAGTTGTATGGCCTTAAGTTGCACCAGGGGAGGTTCAGATTGGATATCAGCACAATTTCTTCTCAGAAAGAGTGGTGATACGTTGGCACAGGCTGCACAGGGAGGTGGTGGGGTCACTATTCCTGGGGGTGTTCAAGAAGCATGGACATGTGGCTCTGAGAGATGTGGGCAATACTGGTGCTAAGCAGGCAGTTGGATGATCTTGGAGATCTTTTCCCATCTTACTGACTCTGTGATTCTCTAAGATACCATTCCCTTTACTCACTGTGTTCAAGGCTGACAAGCATGGTCACCCAGTGCAGCACTGCTGACCTGCAGCATGCACTGCCCCAGGAATTGCCATCGTCCTGTGGTTTATCTGTATTCTAATCTGGAATCTGAGCACTTCAGCTATATAGAGGTGAAGATGTATAGGCCACGCTCTCAGCGCTTCCAGCAAAGTTGTAGGTCACAGGGACAATGCCATGGAACTGCTTTTTTACAGACTTAGCTTTGAGCAGAGAGTCAGACCGCTCGAGGACCAAACAACAGCCATAAATTGGGCATCTCTAGGAAAGCCCAGAGCACAACAGTGCTGGAAGCTGCTCACATTCATACAACAACAGCCTGCCAACCAAAACACATCTCCTGTTGAGGCAGGTTTGTTTTGTGGAAGCCCGCAGCACAGCATGTAAGGACAGAAGCTAATTCCAGCTCTGCTCTTGTTTATTTTCCCCTGATCCAAAACCTAAGCACAATTTTTAAAACGCTGCATTCAGGACTTCTGCATGACAGCCACCTTCTGCCGTGCTGCCTGGAGGCAACCCCACAGAGCAATGGAGCAACAGGAGAACCCCACAAAGGGCCACCCCATGCAGATGGATGACCCCAGCAGTGGGGTGTCCTGAGTTTCCCAAAGCTCATTTCTCACAACATGCCTGCAAACAGCCCCAGCTCTAATGCAGCTTAGAGCAGTGATTATAAATGGCTGGGGCCAACGTTCCTGGGGGAAGAGCAGGGAATTGGTTTTTCAGCCAGAGGGTGGTGATGCACTGGAACAGGTTGCCCAAGGAGGCTGTGGATGCCCCATCCCTGGAGGCATTCAAGACCAGGCTGGATGTGGCTCTGGGCAGCCTGGTCTGCTGGTTGGCGACCTGCACACAGCAGGGGGTTGAAATGAGATGATCTTTGAGGTCCTTTTCAACCCATCCCATTCTATGATTCTATGGCTCTACTCCAATGGGAGCCATTCGCAGGCCGTGGTGCCCAGCAGGATGCAGGCAGCTAGCCCTGCACAGACTCAAGGAGGTTATGTCCAAAACACACAGCTGAGCCATTCTGCAAGTGTTAACTCCAGCACTGCTTCCAACCTGCCACAATTTTTAAGGCTTAAAAGTTAGTGAAACACTTCATGGCTTCATGACAGTCCCAAGAATGAGAGTTCTTTAACAACTGGATATGAAGCGCTCTGCATTTTGAAGCAGATTAAGGGAGACTGGAAAAAATGACCAGTGGTGTACTAGAGACCAAAAACCTATTACATGGAGTGCAACTTGAGGAGCCAAAAGGGAATACCGCTCAACGTGTTGATGTGATGCTGACTTTAGGGATGGGGTTAAGCACTGCAGGTTCCTTCCCTTCCAATTCCATTCATTTTCTGAGCACAGGGCAGTGAGCTCATGGCACCCAGCGTGAAGGACCCGGCCACACCACAGCTTTTGCACAGCCACTCGTCTTCACCCCCAGAAGAAGGAAGGCTCTGTTTGCTTCTTTACACTAAAATATGCTATAAAACAAAACTGCCATTTTAGCAGCCATTGGTGCTGGGACAAAGCCAACCGAGCATCACAGCATCCAGCACAAGGGTGTCATGCTGTGGCCAGCTGCATGGCATTATCCTCTCAGATCACTAACAAGGAGGAAAGACACTTCAGAATTGGTCTATCAATCACAGGAGGAACCAACAAACTTGCAAGTGCTTCATGGCCACAGTACTGGAAGCAGCTGATGGAGCTCAGGTCAGTCCAGGCACCTGGGACTCATCTCCTGCTGACACACTTCATCGGGCTCCTCTGAAATCAGTGCTGAATGGAGGCAATTAGCAATGGGGATGCAGCAGCTAATGGCTCAAGCGGGTACCAGGAACCAGCTGAGCTGCAGGGCAACAATATTCACTGCAATGCTGCTGCAGCATTCCCACCTGCTCCTTCTCACCTGAGACAGGTCCAACACTTGAAAAATGTTTCTGGAACGGATAGCTCAAGAATCCCACGTCTGTAGCCATGGAAAAAGCTCTGCTTGCTTCCAGAAGTGCTTAAAACAACAAGGAGGGTGGAAGAACAACTTCTACAGATAAGGTGACCTGACAGCGCTGAGTCCCAGGCAGCCCCAGCTCATGCTTTGCTTCCTTCCCCCTTCCTCGCAGCCAGCACCAGGCCAACTCTCCCCACGCCTCCCATGGATTCCTGCAGATGTGGCTGTGACTGAGCAGTGTTTGGCGTGGCCACATGCCCATGGGTTTGTGCCGAGCCAGGGGAGGCTGCTGCACAGAGGAGCCCTCACCCAGCTGCTCCTCCACGGCCTTCTCCTTCCCCCGGTTCATCCGTTACAAGGACCAGGAGTGATTAATTGGCACAAGCTGCAGAAAGCAGAGGGCTTGGTGCCACCCCGCAGCGTGCCTAGAGGACACTTCACACCACCGTGGCTAAATGCTGCTTTCACCTCCGTGCACGACTCCTGAATTCCTGCGTGACGAACTCCAGTGCAGGAAGGAAACCTTAAGCCTCCACTTTATCAAGCTGCACAAATACACACTTTATCAAACCGAAGAGATTACTGCTGCTTACTGTGCTACTTTTGCAGCTGTTTGCAGAGCTGGTTGTTTGCAGGCCAGCACACTGCCTTCTTGCAGCCGAGTGCAAGAAAATAACTGTGCGTGCATTGTGTAAGTCATTATTTCTAATTACTTAATTTACATCTCATTTGTTTGTTTGTTTGTTTTAGAAAAAGTACCGGTATCAGGAAAGGTGTGAAAGATCGGGAAAAGCCTGAAGGAGTTTTTGCTATTTGTTAATGCCATTTCTCAGCACACTCGTGCCCAGCAGCTGCCCCACGGCATGGTGCAGAGGCAGTGCTCCCCCTGACAAGGACGGATACCTGCAGAGCACAGATGTGCCTCCACTATTTCTAAACGCAGGGTCCGCAGGGGCCTCCTAAGCCTGACCAGAAAGAACACCATCGGGTTATCTGTCTCCCAGTTAAAACCCACACGCTGTTTCACTTTGCAGCCCCAGTTTTAATAAATCACAACGCCGAGCCCTGCTCTCTGCCTCATTATACTCCTCCTGCAGCCAAGCAAGCCCTGCCCTGTAGGATCTGCCCTTTCTGACTTGGGAGGCGAGGAGCTCTGCTTTAGGACATCTGGTAGTAGGGGCTCCTAAGGTCTGATCTTTCCATATGGGCTGGGAGAAAGTGAGAGATGTTTTCATCTTTTCTTTAAAAGGACAATGAACGCTTGCTGGATCATTTCCAACCCAAATAATTCTGAAACCCAAAAGGATATTAATTGATAGATGCATTGTACAAATCTTCCTGAGCACAAAGGATCTGATTCAATGGCCTGGCCGAGGCCATTGTGCCTCGCTCTAAAAAAAAAAAAGAAAAAAATGTTTTGCACACCATTATACCCTTTCCCAATTCATTCATGCTTTAGAGATTCCCTATACCCTGTGCTGTGGATGCTGATGAACAGCCGCTGCAGTCGCCTTGCACCACCTGGACCTTCCAGTGAGCAGGAGAGCCCTGGGAACAAGGATAAGCCCATCTGCAGGTCCCTTCTGAAGACTGTGCAGGGGTCAGTTTGTCAAATCAGAAAGAAAGAGGTAGCACGATCAGCACCTTCATCAATTAATATGGGAAATCAGGACTCGGTTCCAAGCGAGCCCTCACCATTCTCCACCCCTCACTGCAAAGCTGCACTCACCATTTGAGCAGAAACAACACCTCAGCCATCCCTTTCCTGCACTATTTCTGCAAAGATTCGATTATTTGATACGTTTACAGAGTTTATGAAGCATTTTCCATGTGCAGAAACAGGTGCACTAAACACCAAAATGCTACCTGCACCCTGGCCAAAGATGACACGCTTTTAAGTCCCCAGATCTTGAAGCTGAGCCTGGCTGCTAGCAGCAGTATTTTAAGACTTCAGATGTGAGGCTCTGGGCCTCAATCTTAAATTATTTTTTCAAACCCTCTTAAAACACATTTAATCCTTTGTTTTCTTTCTAAGGAGAAAGGTTTCACATCTGGACTGTCAACCTGCATTCCAAAGCATTAGCTTGGCGAATTAAAGCAGCCGAGCTGTAAATCTCCAAGAAGAGGACTTGTCAGGGCAACAGCAACTCAGCATTAACCCCGGGCCCAGTTCAGCAGGAAAGCAAACAAAAAAAGCCCAAACAATGCAGAGAGTCCCAAGACAACTCGCAAAATGAATCCCACTGCCCAACAGAGCCAGGTGCCCTTACCTTCCTCTTCCTACGAAACACAAAAGCCCACAGAGAGATACCCCCAGTTCCACGGGTAGATTGTGCAGGTTGACCTCTACAGACACCACCAAATGTCTTGAGAAAACTGCAGCCTTCCTAGAGCTGGGCTTTAGAGGGGTCGACACCTCATCCCTTATAACTCCAATAGAGCCAAGGTCCTTGAGCTGCCATTTCTCATGGCTCTGATAAGAAAACTGTCACAAAGCAGAAGGAAAGCAACAAGATGAGCTCCAGAGAACGAAACCCTTACAGCCACATCTCAATGGAAAGCAAAACTTCAGCAATACAGATGGCACCTGTGGCAAAAGGGTGTAGAATGGTAAAAACATAAACAGAAGTATCAGTCTCACCAGTGCCCCCGGGAGAACTGCACACCACTAAAGCATCTCAGCTAATAAATAGTTCAATAATACTTACTGAACATCTCACCATTTATTCATTCAGATTCATAGATGAGCTGCTAAAAAGCAAATTCCATTTTTGCTTTTTTTTTTTTCTTTCTTCATTTTAGAGTGAAAAAGGCTGAGCTGGGCTTCCGAGGAGCCTGCAGTCAGAGCAGCCCATCCCCAGCAGACAGTTGGTGACCGCAGCTGGCTGGTTAACTCTCGTGTCAGCGCTCCGTTCACAAAACACCCTGCAGTCCAACTCAATTATTTCTTATGCTTTCTATTGAAGCACTTTATTAAATCTCTCTTCCTACTAACCGCACAATTCAAAGCTTTGTTTTGGGCTCTGCAGATCACTTCGTTCCTTCAGCTCTGGTTTCCTGACCCCTGCACCAGGAGCTCGGCTGCACCCTCACCCTGAGCACCTCGGCAGATCCCTCCTCCTCCTTCCTGTCTGATTCCTAAACGAACAAGAGCACACACAAGTTTTGCTCCATACTAAAGCAAGTATGCCAAGGAGAAAACGTGAGGTCAGAGCACTGCTGCTATCAGCACTGTGGGCACCTCTGTGCTGCTGTCCCACCGCCTCCCGCGCATCCATGCAGCAGATTGAGCCCCTATCTGCAGGACCTTTCAACAAAAGACACTATTATAAGATTAAAACCTAGTTGAAGTAATTGTGCATGGAAATGCCTGTTCTTAGGGCTGTGGTCCGGCTCTTATCAGGTTTCACGGCTCGCAGAGCAGCCTGGCAGCAGGCTGGTTGCTAATCACTAACTCAGCTGCAGCGCAGTTTCTGCTCACCTGCTTCTTGTCAGACTGAAAGGAGACACACAGCAACACTTTGTGACAGATATTTTCATTAGAGTAACACATTGCTCCTTCACCACCTAAGCTGGGGAACACAGCACCTCCACCAGCCAGCACTACAGGCAGCCTGCTCACCACTCGTGGCAAGCAGCATGCACACTCAGACCTCAAAAGTCAGAAGGAAAGCCCCCAAGAAGGCTTGGATGGAGCACTGGGCAGCCAGTCTAGAACCTCTGATCTGGAGGTTGGTGGCCCTGCCTGTGGCAGGGGGCTTGGAATCTGATGATCTTTGGTGTCCCTTCCAACCCAAGCCATTCTATGATTCTATGATTACCCATTTCCTATCCCACAAGACACCACACATCACCTTACCAGCTGACTGCTGCCTTGAGCTTTTTCTTCATTGGGGGACTCTCCGTGTCGCCACTCCATGGGCTGCCATTTTGACTCCAACTCGCAGTGGTGCCTCCAAACCTCATCAGTGATAATGAAGCCATCTAGGAAACTGTCAACTCCAGTACTGGTTCAATAGCTCCTGACAAACTTGCAGAGGGAGGAGAGCAGCCCTGGCAGACCCCTGTGCTGGTCACATTCCCCAGCCTCACACCTGAGTGCCACTGCATCACTCAGCCAGCTGCTGCTCCTCCAGCTGCAGGCACCTGCCCTGCTCTGGGAGCTTCAGCAGAATGCTGAAGTCCCACCCGCCACAGCTCCCAGCACCAGAACTCTCCTCCTCATTAATCCCCAGTATTTAGGAATCTCTATTGAGCAAAGCCTTCAGCTCAGCAGCTCCCTTCCCTCTCCTACTCTTCCCTTCATTGGTGCAATTTCCCACCCCTGACCACTCTGCAGACTCTCCCTAGAAGAGAACAGACACCACAAACACACTGTGTGCTGAGCTGCTCTGCTGCTGATGTCAATGTGTGATGCAAAAATGCACAGCAAAGCCAGGCAGAAAACACTGCTTTTCTCAGGGTGCTTCGCCAACCACCAGGAGATGATTTATTTGAGCATAACTTCACATCACCACAGGAACTGCTTCTTTCTTTTCTTGTCCTCGCCTCACTTACAAAGTCCAGTACAGCTTCGCAGAGGCTGTTGCCACCATCAGCTGTGGGTTTGGCTGCTTTAAATGTCTTCCAAGTTGGGTGTCCCCACCTCCAGCAACTTCCTCACCCCACTGCAGCTGCAGTTTCAAGGAAGGACAGCATGCAACCTGCATAGCACCGTGGGACTGGTGCTGCCAAAGCGGCAGATGACACAAGGCCATGAACAACCCTGAGCAGGCCCAAAGCACCACACAGACCATATCTGAGCCGTGCCGGTGGAGCTGGATGCCAACAACATGTGTTTCAAGCTTGGAGACTTCCATGCCATGCAGCCCCAGCTAACTATATGCACAGCCTTGGAGGCCCTCAGAACCTCATTCTTACCCACTCACAGCTGCAGAGTTTCCACAATGGTTAACCTACCAGAGATGCTCTTTCTCGCTTCAATTTTCCCCATTTTCTTGGCCAAAGGAGGACAACAAACACACCTGGGGATGTAGACCAAAGGCCAGCACAACCCCAGCACCACAGGACCCTGCTGAGCACTCACCGGTGTGCCCCAGCCCTGCATTAAAAGAAGGCCAAACCCAATGTCAGCGCTCATTTTCTGATGTTTCCTAGATGAGGTAATGGCTTCGAGCAAAAACTGTCGCTCTCACAGGGCAGAGCACACTGCTTACAATGCCAGCTTCTGAAGTGCAATAAGAATTAAAAAAAAAAAAAAAAGAGAGAGAGTTTTGTTGTTTTTGTCGTTGTTTTTTTTCCCCCCTTTTTGCTTCTGAACAACGATACACAAATGGGAGGTGATCTCATCAGCCCACTGGCCCTACTGAAGCAAGGCCATCGCTCGGGAGAGATGTGCTGGCGAGATAGGGCCGGCTGTGAGCAGCATTAATATGGGGGTACAAACGCAGCCCTCATTGCCAGGCAGGGCATGGCTCCAGCTCTCAACACACGTGCTGTACTGAGGCTCTAAGAGCCGTGCAGCCAGACTCACACCTCTGAGACAGAAGGAAGTGACCGACAAACACCCCGAGCATCACTGGCTCGCACAGCACAGCCGCCTTGCACAGGCAAAAGGAGAGGGGAAAAGCACTTGAAAATCCAGGAAGAATAGTAAAACGTGGTTTAGAAGCTCTCTCCTTTCATTTCTCATAAACCAGATCACATCTTCCCCCTGAGTTCCTTTTGATTTCTTTGTTGTCGAAGGAACAATGCTTGAAAGCAAAGAACGCCTCATTTCTGAGATGTTTCTGTTTCCAATTGAGCAGCAGAGCTATTTATTTTCCTAGCTGGTGAAGGAATTAAACAATTTGTCTTTGAAAACCCTGCAAGCCTTCACCCTGACAACCCCCCATCTGCTTTTCAGATTAAGGTACTTTGATTTTTACCAGCTAAAGGTTTATGAACTGCCGTATAAACCCAATTACTCTCATAGTAAATTATTTAAAGCTTACATGTTATTTTTTAAATTTCTCCCCACGGAGCACTCAGGAGATTCGTTAGAGGAAAGGGTGAGCTGCGCTCAAATGAGCAGCAGTGAAATGCATGGGGCTTCCAGAAACTCAGAGCGAGGAAACTTCAGTGCACCAACATGAGGATGAGACACTGCAGGAGAGCCAGGATCCCGGGTGGGGGGCACTGGGACAGAGCTGTACACACAGCCAGCCACTGCTTCTCCAGGCTGCAGTGATTTAAGAGGAAAAGAACCAACCCACGCGTCCCTGGCAATAAGCACAGCTTAACACCAGCAGGAGCTAATTCATTTTCTGCTTACTGGTTTGGGGATAACAGACATACCCCATTTCCACTAAGCAAGGGAATGCCCCACAGCAGCCCTCCTTACAGAGCAGTTCTGACACACGCTCAAATTCCTCCTTCAACAGCAACTCGTTCCCCCAGGGCACTGAAGGAAGCATCAAGTGTCTCAGTTGCAGTCACAGTGCTTACAAGGAAGGCACGTGCTTGGCTACGGCATGATATGGCATTATTTAGTGACCACAAGCAACGCACCTTTATCTTCAGCCTGTACATCAAGGGAAAAAACATCCCTAAATTCAATCATTAGGTGACTATTCCAGGACAGTGAGCAAATGTTCACATAACATCAGCACCCGCCACACGCACACCGCTGCAGTTACACCCCCAAGCACGTTGCAGAAGCGTGCAAGGAATGTCCCCAGGGATGCACCCAGAGCAGGGCACACAAAGGCAGCACACTGAAACACCCACTTCTGCAGCACTGGCATTCAGCGATTTGTTCTGCGCAGCTCTTTCCCTGCTATGTTTGGTCATTGATGCACTCAAGCACAAAAAAGTGTGTTCCAACAGCATGGTAGCAACACTGAGCAATTCACTTGAGACGTCTGGGCTGCGTGTGCCCACCGTGCCAAAGCCCACAGCGTGACAGCAGCACTGCCTGCAGTGAGTGCTGTGGGCTGAGTCAGAGCGATGCGCTGATGCCATCTCCAAACTGCTACACCTTTTCTTCTGTCAGCAAGCTTTTTGTTCGTTTGTTTTTAATGGCATGCTTTAGTGTATTTAGTGCATTTTGTCCTTCAATTCATCTATACCGACTGATGCCACTGAGACAACACATCCCTCTGGCTGAGCTCTGCCATCCACCAGTGGGATCCAGGCCCTGTGAATCCAGGACACTCAGAACGCAGCATTTGTCCTGTTCAGGAGAGGAGCGCATGGCACGTCATCCCCCATCCCCAGCACTGATCCAATATCAGATCCAATGGATATCAAGATGATATGGATGTTGTTGCCTGGCTAACTTCCCAGCTCCTAGAGCAGTCTTCTTTAGGCCAAGGACATCAACACTGGTCTGCAATTCTGAGCATCGCCCTTTTTGGGATCAATGGATCCATGTCAACTTTCTACATTTCTACAGAATACTGCACATGCTCATCACACTTCTAATAAAAACCATGACGTGATGCTTCTCAACAGTTGCACACCTCCTGCTGGGGACCTGCTGAGAACCAGTGCTCTGCCTCTGCTTGTTCCTTTTAAATCCCATTAATCTCGCATTTGCAGCAGTGCAAAGTTCACAAGAGGTCATATCATGAGGTTCTTCCCCAGCTACCATCATCACTGGAGTCCTTGAAACTTTTTCCAACAGAAGCTCATCTCCTGCCCTGGCTCATTAGTATCTCCTCCATTACCAGCAAAATGCTGACAATCTTCATCATGAAGGTTGTTTTGTTTGATTTTAATTAAAGGCTGAGATGCCCATTGGTTCCATCGCTATCAGCCACCCAGCATTCAGGGATTTATCAGCCTCTCCAGCCAACATCTGCACAGCACGGCTGTGTGCCAGCATTCTGCAGGCTCCTACCTCCTCCTGCAGCTCCCTGGGTCGGGCAGAGCCATCGCTCTCGGTTCCTTTCCACCATGGCTGTGACAGCCAACTGCATCTCTAATTTTTGGGATCTGCAATGAGCCTACTTTATCACCTCAACCTCCTCTCAAACCCCAGGTTAGTTGCAAGAGGTGCCGCTCAGGCCCCCCTTTGCTAACAGGAAAGGTTTCAAAACAACATTTAGGAAGTTCTAAACACATCAGTGTCATGGCAGCACCAAAACTATCACCATAAACAAGCCCGCACTGTTTACCAA
This sequence comes from Phasianus colchicus, assembly GCF_987193195.1. NCBI lineage: Eukaryota > Metazoa > Chordata > Aves > Galliformes > Phasianidae > Phasianus > Phasianus colchicus. The sequence goes on from NC_143455.1 coordinate 2,450,942, forward strand.
AGGGACGTGCTGTAAAACACAATGCAACACGGAGCTGCATTGCTGAGCAAAGCTCTGTATGAAGTCCAGACACACAGAGCTTCCCAGGAGCTCAGGAGCAGGACTGACATCAGCCGTTCCTGGTTATAAAGCCCAACCTATTAAAAAACCTGACAGACTATGAGAAAACAAACAAGCAAGCAAACAAAAGTTGCTCTCAACTGGGAGATGTTGGGAACTGGAATCTCTACAATAGGTTGGTTTAACCACTGTCTTAACAGAATGTTTTCATTATGCTCCCTTGCAGCCAATATCAGTGAGGACAGCATCCATCCCACTCTGCAGAGCCAGGATTACTGGATACAAAGGTCCATCCCTACGGCCCAGCACTCTGCCCCTGAAACCCTCTAGCAGACAGAGGTACAGCAGACAGAAACCCTTCAACAGACAGAAGTACTTCTATCAGTCTCGAGATCTGACTTGCACGACACACACCAGGAGAACAAAAATAACTCACACTTCTTCGAGGAACATAAAGACACCAAATAGCCAGCCATGCCCTGAGCTGCTATCAGTGAGCTGCAGTCGTTAATTTATTAAGACATATTAATGCACCCACAATACCTACAGCGTGTGACCTCCCCAGATCGGCTGCCAATATGATATAGGTCCAAAAGAAATGACCCTTTTCTGCTGCGACAGAACAATAAATTGGCTTCTCTGAATACAGTGGTTAAAGAATCCAAGTTCCTGACCCTGAATGTTTTACTAGTAGTGTGCTGTGCTGTAGGGAACAATCAGGATGACATCTGCTGAAATGTGTGGGATTTATGATATAATAGGTTGCACATATGTGCCAAAAGAAAAAAAAAAAAACCCTCTTAAATCCAACCAAATCAAGATTAATTAGCTATTAAAATAGCTGAGAGAACACAGTGCAATACAGGTGGTACAACAAACCATCCCACCTTCTGAACACGGCGGCTAGGATCATTTTGGAGGCCGTGCTGCACACACATCTCCTATCGCACTCTCACTGGGAGAAGCACAAATCGCTGCTCCTTCGTAAACTTCTGCTCTGCGTACTTCTTGTAGCTCTGCACTTTCATAAACAAACGTTACGCCGTCCTTTTGTAGGAAGTCCCACTAAGCCCACAGGAAAACCCTGCGCTGTCTGGCTTTGATCACCAAGACACTGGAAATTAACTCTGCTATTTTTACAGCCAACGGTGCATTACGGAACAGGACGCACCGCACACATTCACCTCTCCGCCTATCACTTGCATTCACCTGAACTTTCTCCCCTTTCCTGCTGCCCGCCGGCTTTTTGTTTTATTGCTGCTAATTGTAATTACAGGTGCTTGGAAGGCAGATGCCTCGTGCTGGAGGAGCCATCCATCTGCCCCACGCTTTGCCCTCACTGCATCCCTCCAGCAGCAGCACGCAGGATCACAAAGCAAACATTCTTCCCACAGCACGCCTGGAGAGAAATCACAGAAGCCTAACTTTGTCTTTTTCCTCCTGCCCCAGCACTGCGAGCAAGCTGCTAATACCCTGCAATCTGCTCAGTTTCCCTCTTAATCCTCATTTGAAGCAACCTCTCCTCGCAGGAGATCATATCAATATGTCACTAGCAGGCGCACAATGAAGCCGAGAGCCAGTGTTATTGTGTGCCTGAGGTGGAGCGGCTCGAGCCCCAGCAGGAGAGCAATTTGTACGGGGAGCCGGCGAGTTCTTCTGGAGCAGGGTAAGCACTGCACACAGCCAGGCTCCCTGCAGCAGCAAGCAGCCTTGCAGAGATACAGGCAGGGAGTGGGCACTGGTGTGCAAGGCAGCACTTGGGTTTGGCCAGCAGCAGCACGAGGCAAGCAGCTCCTCCTTCTGCCCAGGTCATCATAGAATCATCAAGTGGCCTGGGTTGAAAAGGAGCACAATGATCATCTCATTTCAACTCTGCTATGTGCAGGGTCGCCAACCAGCAGACCAGGCTGCCCAGAGCCACATCCAGCCTGGCCTTGAATGCCTGCAGGGATGGAGCATCCACAGCCTCCTTGGGCAACCTGTTCCAGTGCATCACCACCCTCTGAGTGAAAAACTTCCTCCTAATATCCAATAGTCTGTCATCCTCAACTACAACAGCACACCACAGGCATCCCAACACCCGAAGCGTGGGGTCACAGGGCACGAAGGAAGTGCTGCAGCTTTGGCTTTGGTCCACATGAACTCACAATCCTTAAATCCAAACTGCAGACCTCTCCTTCTGGGTACCTTTGCTGTAAGCTCATTATTGTGCAGCATGGCAAAGTACTCGTTAAGTTTACCAGCTCTGCTTTGTTTTGCTCATATGGTTTTGGCAGACCTCAGTTCCCCATGGATGATGTGGTTAAATTCAAACCCTGAGTGCAGCATTTCTCCACGGCCATGCACCCTTGGTTCATTGTAAGCAGCATCCAAGAACTCTGCCAGAGACCAGCTCACTGACACAGCTCCCACACAACCATGTGTGCCTTTTGTTACACTCGTTACCCAAGTGGAATTACTTACAGGTGAAATAATTAACATGAAATGAATATACAATGCAGAGCAGATTCACCTCCTGGAAAGGGAAGGAAGGAGAGCAGCTGGGGCAGGACAGCGTGGTACCCATCAGCACAACCCGAGAGAGAGAAAGTCACTCCTGTTCAGGCTGTTGGAAGTCCCCTTTAATACTTACTTCACTCTCTTCACTCAGCTGTTTACAGGATATCTGAGCTATTTGTTAAAGACTCAACATCTTCCGCCACTTAACTGGAGAGTGGAAAAACTGCCTAATCCACTCCTGTAGGTACCAAAGGACCCTGAGCAAAGCGGGCTTCATTTACACAGGAAAAGAGCTGCTCAGCAAAAGCCTCCCACATGAAGGCACTTATCATGGCTAAGAACATTGTCAGGCAGAATTAGCATGGAAAAGCTTTACATTCACACCAGAACATCCTTCTGTAATGCTTTCCTGCCTGGGCCAGAGCGGAAGGGATGGAGTGACAGCAGCCACAACTCTGTGACCTGCATCCCAAACGCTGTGTGAAGATGAACTCTGAAACATTTGGTCCCTGTTTTTTTTTTTTCCCAGGAAGGACATAAGAAAGTGACTGAGAATCCCCTATAACTCCAGGCGACCGCTGAGCAGACGGAAGGATAACAGCTACAGCAGCACCTATGTGCTGGGACTGCCATGTTTTTAACTCTCAGAATTGACAGACATATTAATTGGAGACAGCTGCAAGGAAAAATATCCTAACGACATGATTCATTAGTTTTCATAGATAATTACATCTGCTCATGGCCTCACAGTGAATCATTCATTTAGGGAATTTTGGGGGTATTAAATTTAAACGCAGTAATCAGATTTGTTAATCTGCGGGACGAGGCAAACCAAACAGAATTTTACTCGAGGAATTGTTTATACTTCCAACATTGACATTAATTCAGCAGCAGGAAAAAATTAGCAGCGTGGTGTACGTCCGTGTAGGTTCAGGCTCACTATGTGCAATGTCCTCCGCTCAGGGGTGCTGCACAGATTGCTTCAAGGCTGCAAGTTCCCTTCCTTGGATGCAACCTTAAGCACCGCACAACCCTGCAGCCTTTTAAACATATATATAAATCAATACTTGGTTTGTTTGAGATGATGAGATTTGAAATAATATCGGGTTTTGCCACTCTATAGACTGAAGATAGATCTGTTTTCACTGTTAATGGATTACACGTTTTAAAAAATATTGTTTTAAATGGGGTTTGTTACTCTGAGCACACAGACCTAGATGGGAACCGCAGGCACACTCCCAGGCCCAGCCCTGTTCCCTTCCCATCAGCCCACAAACTCTTCAGCAAACTGAGCTCTGCATTAAAAAACAAAGAATTTCTGCCTCCTGGAAGCTACTCTGGAATTTCCTATTTCTCAGTTCAAACAAAAAGGTCTTCTGACCTTAAATAGCAAAGGCCTGAAATTTATTCCCGTTCTTATTGAAGCAGCATTGCTCTTCAGCTGCAAGTCTTTTTTATTCCCTCCTTGATCGCTCAGTGCCAAACACGAGCAGGAAGCACACAGCCCTCCTACAGGGCTGCACTTGGCCAGGCTGCACGTCCAGCATCACCCCCCTGCTCTGCCCTGCTCTGCCTGCTGCTCCTCCATGCCCAGCTCTCGCTCTTTAGCACCAAGGACCTGAAAACCGAGCCCAGGATAAAAGGCACGGACTCCCACACCAACCACAACTATTCAATAACAGCCACAAACAAAGCTTTTCCTACGTGTATGGCAGAGAGCACCTTTGATATCACAGCTTGGGTTTCTCTGAAGCCACATGCTGCTGCTGAGAATCACAAATTACTGTGCAATCCGATATCTCCTGCTCTGCAAAGCTGCACCTACGCAGTCGTATTTTTCCTCACCGAGCTTTGGGGGACAAGGGCTTGCTCCATGGAAGCTGGAACAAATTAATATTTCCCTGAGAATTATTATTTTAAGAGAAAGACCCAGCAGGAGTTTAAAAGGCAAGCCAACATCTTCTATTTACTTTGAGCCAAGCCTGTGACAACACACAGCATGTTTGATTTGGGATGCGGACGGCGAGCTGCTCTTTGGGCACACAGATGCTGAGGGTGTCCTGCATGCTGCAGAGCTCTGGTTCCTCCACCAGCAGCAGTGTGACGCCCACGCCATAGCCATGCCTTCGAGATGGACCTTCCCAAAGAATAGCATGTGAGGTCTCCACTCACCTCACCCAAAAACACCGTGCTGGGTTCCAGCGAGCGCAGCACTGTGTGTTTGTGTAATGGGAGACACGTCAGGCCCCTTCTTGCAGTGATTTAAACTCCTTCTGTGTTAGAAGGAAAACAAAGAACAAAGATGCTAAGTATTAATCACTGTGCTCAGCACCCATGGGGAGTAGCTGGAGGAATGCAGTGCATGATGATCCGCCAGCCTTGCTTCCAGGTTAGGACCTGCAGACCCCATCCCAGCACCCTGCCAGGGACTGCCCTGCTGGCTCTGTCCAAGCACAGGGCATCCCTGAGTGCACAGCCATGGCACAGCATGCATTGCTCTTGGGAAGAATGCAACTCCAAGTGATTGCAACCTGCAAGCCTGAAAGCCAGAGCTGTTCACTATGAAGGTCTTTGGTTACAAAGTGCAGAAACCCATATCACAGAATCATAGCATGGCCTGGGCTGAAAAGGACCACAGCGATCATCCAGCTCCAACCCCTGCTATGTGCAGGTCGCCAACCAGCAGCCCAGGCTGCCCAGAGCCACATCCAGCCTGGCCTTGAATGCCTGCAGGGATGGGGCATCCACAGCCTCCTTGGGCAACCCGTTCCAGTGCCTCACCACCCTCTGGGTGAAAAACTTCCCCCTAATATCTAACCTAAACCTCCCCTGTCTCAGTTTAAAACCATTCCCCCTTGTCCTGTCACCATCCACCCTCACAAACAGCCGTTCCCCCTACTGTCTATATGCTCCTTTCAAGTACTGGAAGGCCACAATGAGGTCTCCCTGGAGCCTTCCCTTCTCCAAGCTAAACAATCCCATACATTTCCTTTTTGCTCTCCATATGAACACGGCAAGCAGGATCCTTTTCATCATTGGCAAAAATGCATAGTAACGATGGTGACTGTGTAGAAAAACAGTGTTTTGTATCTGAGAACTTGCTCAATCAAACAGCATTATTGTGCTGTTTGTATCTGTTGTTGTTTTCATGGAAATAAACAGGAGGCATTACTTTTGGAGCAACCTACATAGATGTGGCCCAAGACAATTCCCCTTCACTCAAAGCAGCCCGAAGGCTGGACACCCATGTCATATATGTATAGATTATCAGGATCACCATTTTCACAAATGCCATGAAAGCAACCCCTTCCCAGCACAAGGGAAGGCAGCAGTCTCCCCCTCACCCACCACCACCAAAGCTCCAGCAGGAAGGCACCCAGAGCAGCTGCTGCCCTCTCCTTTCAGCCCTGCAGATAAGGGCACCCACAGGCAGTGATGAGAGAAACCACTTACTTATGACAGCACTGCAAAGAGCACAGGGACAGCTGGAGGAGATGGAGCAGGTTGGCTGCTCGGAGATGTGCTCAGCCCCTCAGCAGGCACACAGAGCAGCTTAAATGAGAACAGACACAGATGTGCAACATCAGTCCTATTCTTATTTACTTCACTGCATTTTCTCATGGAAGAAGAATTCAGTGACAGTCACAAGTCAACTTTGGGAAAAAAAAAATAAAACACCCAGAACTGCTTTCAGAAACGGGAAGATGAAATGAGGAGTCATAGTGCTGAGGAACTGAGCCACAGCTGGAGTGCTGGAGAAACACACGAGTGCTACAGTGATGTGGGAGCTTCAGCTCAGTGCCGTGCAAGGCACACACAGTGCAGTAAGTGCATGGTGGGGCGGTGATGCAGAATGAGCTGCATGCACTCAACCCATGGAGGCTTCTTTGCTGCACAGCACTGCAGTGAGCATGGAACACTTCCATCTCCTCCTACATCCAGACAGCACATTTCTCTAAACACTTGGCAATTGTTTTAAGGAGAAGTTACAGGAGGGGAAAAAACATGCAAAGCATGTTTGGGAACAGGTTGCCCAAGGAGGCTGTGGATGCCCCATCCTTGGAGGCATTCAAGGCCAGGCTGGATGCGGCTCTGGGCAGCCTGGTCTGATGATTGGTGACCCTGCACATAGCAGGGGGTTGAAACTAGATGATCACTGTGGTCCTTTTCAACCCAGGCCATTCTACGATTCTACATTCCTCTAACACAGGCTCCCTGTCAGACTGCAGGGTCTGCTGGGACTGACAGGACTGCAGGGTCATCAGACCCAGAGCCACTTGCTGACCCCGTGCTCAAAAAGCACCTCCAATAACATATGCCGTTTGTTTCAGGCAATGTTAAAAGCCAAAAGAAAAGTGATGGCTTCTTTTTACAAAGGATAAAATACACCTCTTGATTTTCAGCTCTCCTCTCTAAATGGTTTTATCCTATGCTTCTCTCCCACGTGGAAAGATGAAGAATTATCAGGGAGGGTGGTGGTTCAGGACAGTTTAAGTGTGCATGAAACGGCTGTTCACTCTCAGCACACCATTTGTGCTCTGGGGAGACCACCACAAAACCATGACACCGCTCATTTATTCAATAAAGTTTCATGAATTCCAGCTGGAGACTCCTTTTTTCTTCCCCCAAGGCCAAAGGGAAGCTTACTGTTATTTTTCATGTTTAGGATGTGGGGAAAGACACACGGGGACATTGAAACATATTAAACTGTTGGTTTTCTCTCCCCCTGCTCCTCCCCCTCTTATCCAGAAGAAGGGAGGCTTCCAATCCTCAAACATATTAAACAAGTGGACTGAATCCGAACAGCAACAGCCAGCACCGAACTCATTTGTCTCCCCAAATCCCATTCAACATATAACGGTTACCATGCAGCAGCAACCACAAGGACAGCTTGCAGCTCCTTTAGCCAGCATTAAAAAAGGTTTTGTTTGGGAGCACAAGAGCACCCACACCGCTGCGGGGTGAAACATGAAAGGAGACTGACACAACACAGCGGTCAGTGCAACGCTTGCAACAGCTTCAGGCTGTCTGGATTAGCAGCTCATCAGTCCTCAGCTTCAGGCAGAAGAGATGCTCACCAGTCACTGCCAGCAAGGAGACAGCTTGAGAGTGAGCAAGGAACTCCTGTGCAAACCTGGGCTTGGAAAGGATAGCAGTCATCATTTTCCATCCAGAAATACCTGAGGATCCAATGGGAATTTCAGCAGAGTAGCAATCAGTGCCACGAGTTATCAAGGACAGATGGGCAGGACTACAACTCCTCAGTGTCTGCAGCTTGTTTTCATATAGTAATTAATAGCAAGAGCTATTGGAAAGCTTCCTCCCTTTCAAAAACACAAGCCTCTTGCTAAAGTCAATAGTGCCAGTCAGCTTATGAAATGTTTTTATACCACAACTGAAGAATGGCTTTTCTGCTGCATTTGTTTTTGGTGACGTCACCACCTCCAGATGACTTTAGGCAGACAGTCTCTGCTGCTTTAATGCCCAGCTGCTCCATTTAATCCCTGCTAAGACTGTTTTTCCTCTTCAACTTCTTTAGGCATTGTGCTGGGAGACTTGTTTAAAACATATTCCTTACAAAGGCTCCCGGCAACTCTGAAATGAAAGTGGTTCTCAAGTCTTCCTACTGACTTCAGAGGACAAATTGTTGGGCTGTCACAGCTGAGCAGCATGGAAAACGTTCTGGAGATGGATGAGAAGCCAGGCCACAGAGCTCCTGCACTGCACACCAACTCCCTTCAGCTTCATTCCAACAAGGTCTCCCAACGCACTGCTCTGCACAGACCAAGTGTCACTAAGTCACAGAATCACAGAATGGCTGGGGTTGGAGGGGGCCTCAAGGATCATCAACCTCCAACCCCCCTGCCACAGCAGGGTCACCCACCTCCACATTTAATGCTAAACCAGACTGCCCAGCTCCCCATCCAGCCTGGCCTTGGACACCTCCAAGGACAGGGCATCCACAGCCTCTCTGGCCAGCTGTTCCAGCACCTCACCACTCTCACAGTAAAGAACTTCCCACTGACATCCCACCTCAATCTTCCGTCCCTCAACTTAAAACCATTTCCCCTTGTCCTGCTGTTACCTACCCTTTCAAAGAGCTGAACTTCCTGCAGAGCAGCTCAGTTCTTCACGCCAGTAAGCTTAGCCTGTTCTCTGGAAATCTTCTATAAGCCCTCTTTACTCTCCCTCCCACTTCTGAAGAACTCTCAGTGGCTGGGCAGTGGCATCAGTCCTGCTGCAAACAGAATTAGCACAGCCAGGTTGAGAGCAGATAAATGGGGTTCCTAATGGACTGGCACATTGCTTTTCCTACTTGAGAGCCTATCATAAGGAGATCCCTCAGCCTTGCCTACTTGGTTTGAGATGTCACACACGGGTCCATTGTGAGTAGTTGACAGAAAGCTGAACATGAAACAAGTGAGAAGTTTGCTTTATGCTTATAACAAAGCAGTAAGATTTGTTTTAGATCAGCTCTGACCATCACATTTCTGATTTATGTTTGTTTCTGAGATACGCATCATTCCACCACTTAAAGCCTCTCTAAATACACTCTTCCAGTACAACTCCAAAAATACAAAAGCTCAAGCTGCTGATGCCCCTGCCCAGTAGCAAAGCTGTAATTGAACCTACTTGCTCTTGGTAGCACCCAGCAGGCCTGGCAGGTTGGCAATGCCATGCTAACAGAGATCCCCTCCAGCTGCTCCATGGCACTGCTGCACTGCCAGCAGCAGAAAGCAGCTCCCAAGAGGTGCACCCACCTCCCAGCAGCTGCCCTGGGCTTCAGTGCACAGATGCTGAGAAAACACCCTGCTATGAGCTGTCCTGCTCCGAAGAGAAGCAACACGAGGTGCAGTATGGAAAACTAATGATCAGGTTCAACCTGCAGCCTCCAGTTGTGGTTCAGCACAGGAGGATTTGGGGAGCAAGTTTTAGAAATCTGAGAACAGAAGTGCAGGGAAGGGATTGGACAAATGTCCCAAATGACTTAAAGCTCAGGAAGAGCATGGAGTAACCAAAAGGCCTTCAGGAAAAGTCACTTCAGCCACACAAAACACTGATAGGAGAGGCTCTCCCTCCTTCATGGTCAGCATCACTTGATATCAGACCTCAGCTTGGGAAATAGGCACAGCCAGCTTGGAGGAAGGCTTCTCCCTTCAGCAAAAGGAGGAATGCACTGATGGTGCACACAAACCTTCAGACCTTCCCTTAGAAAAGCCTTCTGGTCTCTGGCTATGCAAGTCATTTTCCTTCCATTGAAAACACACCACCCACATCACCCATAAGAAAAACAATTGCAGCTTCTATTGTAATAAAGCATTACATTGAGTTTTTCCACAAGAATTGAAGTCACAACAGTTTAACCAGCAGAAAGGACTACAGTTCAGCTAACCGGGCTCCAGTGAAGCAGCCCTGTAATTACGTATGAACAGTAAGGCATCATTAAGCAGCGGGAAAAACCCAAGTGGTCTCACACCGACCCCAGGTGCACACAGACACCGAGGGCAGCTCCTCTCCAGGTCTGATCCTCAGCACAGAACGCCCCACATGCTCTATCCCTGGACTGGTGCTTGGAGGCAGCTTAGTCCCAGTAACAGTTTCCAAGGAAAACTACTTATTTATAACGGGAACTATTACATAAAAACGAGTCTATGTCATAAGCTCGACCAGAAGGAAGCTTTCCTCCCAGCTTATCTGATTTTCTATTCATTTCAAATACCATGTTTCGGAAGGCCACTTCAGAGTTCAATTCACACTGCTAATTTTCTTTGGCAAAAACCCACATTATCTACAAACCTGAGCTGAAAACCCAATTACAGTAACGTGATACCCACACCCTGCTGCACAGCAACAGGATAACAGGGGGATACAGAAAACGCCCATGTTCCAAACTAACAGCAGGTACCAGAGCTGCACGAGCAGAGCTACATCTGGAAGATGCCCAGGTGGGATACAGGACACCAGGAAAAGGGGGAACATCCACATTAAGATAGCAGCTTGCTTGGAGCACTGTGCTGAGCCCCTCAGCACTGCTGTTATGCAGTTCTTACTAAGGGGAGCACTGAGCACTGGCCCCTCTCCCAGGCTGTCACAGCACAGCAGGGATATGTGCCTTCCATCAGTCCCAGCACCCAGCCTGGGCTCTAAGGCTGTCTGCTGTCACTGCTCTCTCGTTTCAGCGTGGCAATGTAAACACAGAGGTCAAAGGAAGACAAAAAAAGAAAACATTCTGGGAGTTTATACCGAATGTTATCTTACTTCCACACAGTCTCTGCCCAAAATAGATCTAACCCAACCCTTAGAAGTCACGGGCAGTGCTTGAATTGCCCTTCTCTTGGTATTCCTGCTGATCCCAGTCCCAAGCCAGACCCCCAGAGCAGTGCTTCATGGCTGGATCCCAGCACCTGGCTGCCCAGGGCCAAACTCCTCACTTGCTGCAGGCAGGTACCTCTGAGCTCCTCCCAGACTTGGCGAACATCAGGCGCAGATGTTTCCGACTAAAGGCTCTGGATTCAAATCAGCATTTTTCAACAAAACTTGGTTGCATGAGAAAACCTCCAACAAAACGCTGAGATCAAATACTGGATTTATTTCAAAACAATGCAACTTACGCAGCCAAAAGACACAGCTGATAATGCCCCCCACTCGGATGCCAGCCGGTTCATATTATGGTATCTGTTTTGAAGTATGTGATTTACTCCCTCCTGCTACAGTGTTGGCCATAGCTGTGTTGGGAGAGCCTTGTCTGCTTGCACCTCCAGGCCCGCTGAGCAGCACAGTGAGAATCACACTGGTTTTGATGGATTCCCTCCAGTCCAGCCCCAGCAGCACCTTGCCAGGGCAGCAGGCACATCCTTGGGCAGTGAGGCCAAATGCTTCACCAATATGTGGCCCAAAAAGCAAAGCGTTTATAGCACTGATCTTATTTGGGTTGGGCCGCACAGGGCCAAGATAAATTTCAACACATCAGGAATTCACAAAGGTTATGCTAATATGACTTATTCCACCTCAAACTCCAGCTTGCAAGGAAGTCATCTTATTATTCACAATAATAATTACAGTACAATTATTTTATCTGTTTTTAAGCGATCTCAAGATGCTTTCAGATATTAACTTCATCAGCTTAAAAGCATCCCGTGCCATGTTTATGTCACATTAACTTGAATTATGTTTGACTGAAACACAGTTCTGAGCAAGCAATTGTTCGCAGCGCTCAGTTCTGCTGTCATCCCATTGCAGTGACTGTGTTATGCCCATTGTACAAGCAGACAGCTGTGGGGCTGATTTCAATGCTCGAGCATCACCAACTGCCACTTGCAGGCTGCACCTAGCAGCAGACTTTACAAATATCAAAGCAGTATTTAACCAAGCCAGAAAGCCCCACTTCCTATTCAAACACAGCACAATAGAGCTCCGTCTGCAAGCACACAGGCAGCACAGCAACCAGCCCCAGCCTGCTGCCCGCCCCTCGCAGTGCTCACAGCATCACAAGATGTTCCACTTCATTCTCTGGTCCTGCAAGGTGCTAACCACCAATTCCATACGTTATGTTTGTTTATCACAAGACGGACCAGCAAACCTGAGGCTGCCTGGCCAGTGAGGAATGGGGGCAAGCTCAGCCAAGCAGCCAGCATAAGCTTTGGAGATGGAGTATGTTCTGTTTTGTATCCAGGAGAACAGAGGGAAACAGCGAGGGAAGTCCTCCGTTCAGCTCAGGAGTGAGCTAGAATCTGTTTGAGATAATGAGAAATGCAGGACAATCTAAAAGAGAGAACTCGCAAACTGACTCAGTGGTGAGTAAATTAACTTCAAAGCACTCTTCGGATTCCAGCAGTACAACGTGCCCAAAAACGTGGTTTTCTTGCTCTCTCCTGTGTTGTAACCATTCAGACTTTGACCCTAAAACTTTTCTGGGAAATCTATTACAAGGCTACTTAGCATCCAGCAGCCCACTCACCAAATCACCATGATACAAGAGCATATGGTTCCTCCCAAGCATGACTCCTTCTGAAGCCCAACACTGCGTTCCCCTCAGCAGCACTGAGGCACAAGAGTCACCCAGCACTGCAGGACCAAGGGATCATCACTGCTTCCCCACAGACCCCCTCTGAAAGGAAGGGGACGAAGGAAGCAATAAAGTCAAAGTCTTTTCAAGTACAAACTCTCACGCTGCATTTCACTGCCACAATGAAGAACACTGGCTAAAAATGATGTCTGTTTTTAAAGAAGTGGTGCTTAATGGTTCAAGACTAAAATACTGCCCAGGGATGGCCATCTACCATTGAAAATGCTGATGCAGAATATGCCCCAGACAGATCCCACTCACTGTGACCACAAGCTCAGGGAGAACAGGCCAAAGAAAGCCTGGGACCCAGTACCTATCATGCAATTAAATCCTTCCCTGATTCAAAAACAAGAGGGACAGCACTCAAGGAGAATGGACCAGACAGGTAACAGCAAATCTACGTGGGTAAAATAAGCAGAATTATATACTTCCATGACAGCTTCCTAGATCTCCCACCACAGGCATTCTACAGCAGGCAGCTCCCTTCTTGCCTTTCTTTCCTCCAAGCAGAGGACATGCAGGCAGGAGTTACACCTTCTGCTGCCCACTGCAGGTACAGCACTCACCTGCAGGAGCTGCGATGGATACGGGCTGGGGCTGTGCCTCTATATGATGAATGGCAGTAACAGAGCAGAAAGCAGGCTAGGAAAATCAGGCTAGGAGACCTCTGCGGTCTCAATTTGAGATTCTGAGCAGAGGAAAAGCTAAATTAACATGGAAAAAAAAAATCATCAGAGCGTTGAAATATCTACAATTACAGTGAGGTTTTGTTTTCTTTTCAAACAGCTTAAATCAAACGACCGAAGGAGCAGACGGGGAAAAAGAACTCTTCTGCTACGAGCTGAGGTTTATATCCCTATTAGAGCTCTCCTTAAACCCTGCTACAAAATTAATGACAAGACTTTGCAATTGAGACGGTTAAGATCATAATTCTTATCAAGAAATCCGGCGAGGTTTCACAAGAGTTCGGAACTCATTTTCCCCCGCAGCACTTTCCCAACACTCCAATGGCCATGAGGACAGCTGAAGGAAGGCAGCCTCCCCCCACACGGCGTATGGGTGAGGTAGGGGCTGACTAACTGTGGAAAAATCCACATAATTGAGAAGACAAATGTTGAGCAGTTATTTTACGGCTTGAACTATTCAAGGAAAAAGGCGGTGCGTGCCAAGAGGCCAGACAGGCTCACGGTGTGTGTGTCAGCATTGAGCTTCCTTTCATCCCCATCCAGGTTGTGCTGTGCTGCTTTATCTGGTTCTGAGAGCGCTGCAGAAAGCTATAAAAGATACTGAGAGAAAAAGGAGCATCTCCCATTATCACGTGTATATAGAGAGCAATACAAAAGCACGCGCAGCCTCAGCCGCACGAACGCTATTGAGGCAGTTTGTTGCTTCCCAAGAGAAGGCCCTATTTTCAGTTGTTTAAAATGATGAAAAATGTTAAGGACTCAGGCTGAAGATTCCAAGCTTGGATGCTCACTTCCAGATGAATTTTATAAAAAAGAATATATTAAAGTTTCAGCCAAAACATCTCAGCCATTTCAGAACAATGCTCTTTTCCCCCGTTACGGCTCTCCAGTGGCCTCAGGAGCTGCAGTCCCCCAATGCTTTCCCATTAACACAAGTTAGAGGGAGACAGAAAAGGACGCAGACAGGGTGGTTTCAGAAGTGAGGATTAAGACATTCAGAAGGGGAGATTAAAGATCAGCTCAATAAAAGCAAAAGAATTAGAAGTTTGAAGGAAGCCAAGCTGCAGAAAAGAAGAAAGAAGCAGCTAGAGAAGTCAGTAACAAGGTGACCAGTCCACCTCCTGCTCCAACACACCCCAGCAGTGCGACCAACAGAAATAACACCTCACCCCTGCTCCTTCTGCCCACAACTCACCCCACTGCTTCTGCCCTAGCCCTCCCTCCCCAGCAGTTCATTTCCTTCTGCAGAAATCCTCCATCCCTGTCTCAGCATGCTCTTCTTCCAGCCGGGCTGATGGTCACACCTGTGTACTTTAAGGCACACCTTGCCTACCCCCTGGCTGCCCCACCTGCTCCCCATGACCTCGATGAGCTGCTAGCCAAGCTGCTGTCCCTTCTCCACACCAAGCTTAATAAAGGACTGGCTGAACAACAGTAGTTTGTCAGAGCCTTTCACAGCATTACACTGTTCAGCCTGTTTAAGTTGTGACCTAGAGACTGTGCTCCCCAAGCCCTTCTCTTAAGGGTTAGCTGCTCATCTTGAATCAGCTCAATCCTCACACCAGTGTGACCTTTTGCTTGTAGCCAGGCTGGATTTCACTCTCATTTGTCAGGATCACTGGGAGGAATCCTAGTGTGACTCCCAGCATAGCTGCAGCCTTCCTCGTCTCTTATGTCACACCGGAGCTGGGTAAGCACACCATGCACTTCATCCTCTGTGTCCTCAGCAAAAATGCTGAGGAGAACAAGAAAGACCAAAGTAGCCCAACTCAATTCAGCCTTGCAATCTAATTATGAATCACCAGTCCTTAATTTCTGAACATAACTATCCAATCAGCTTCACATATATTGAAGATGACTCACTTGAACCCATGCAGCCATGGATGATTCACAAGAATGTCTTGTGAAACAGAATCAAAACCATTCTTACATCAAGATGGCGTTGTTTTCCCTCACTCATGAAGCTCCTCTATAGAATGAATTCAAACTCATTTGACACAATGGATTCTTAACGAGGACTTTGCAGAGAGACACAGCAGCTCTCGCATCCCACCGCCGCTCACCACAGAGCTCCCAACAGTCGGACTGCCATAAACCCACCCCAGCAGAGCCCAAAAGGGAACGCAGATGCTTACGCCTCATTCTTACTGCTGCTGTCAGCAACTGTCCACGAAGCCCACAGGCAGGACATCTCACACCTCTCACATGCTGCTCCCCATCAGCCAACACCGGCAAAATTGCGCTGTCAGCCCGAGCTGCAGAGGGCCCTGCGGAGGTGTTCTCATCTGGCCGCTGACCCGCGCTGGGAGGTGGATCCATTCTGCACTTTCCAGGCTTTTTTCTTTTTTTTCCAGTTTTCTTTTTAAAGATACCAGGAAATTTGACGTATACACAAACACTGGAAACACTGAAGCAGCAAAGCGATGTACTTAAAAAGGTTGGGAAATGCTACAAATAATGCTGTGTTGTGTGGACACGCTTTTTCGATCCAATATAAACTCAACGTACCGTTAGTTCTCATTACATACATCCTCCAGCAGTCAGCAGGGCAGGGCTCACTTCCTTGACAGATACGGAATATTTTGTTTTACCCTCCTCACCCAGCACTGCGTCCCTCACAGGCCACGCACTGCTCCAGCTCTGCATCTTCCTCTTCCAGCCACGGCCCTCCTGATGGCAAAAACAAGTGTGTTCTGATTCTGACAGCTCCCTCAGGAGATGAAACACTACCAACCCCAGCTCAGAAGGAAAAATAAGAAAATTAATCATTACGGTTTATTTGGGGTGCTCAGTCAATGAGGTTTTGAACGTCTCTGGAAAGAGGCAATACGCCAAGCCTTCTCCTTCCCAGCAGTGCTCACAGCATTTTCTGTTCAGCTCCAATGCCCAAAGCTCAGCAGACAGACCCTACAACACCTGGATGCACAGAGGAGAAGTGCTTTGGAAAAAGCGTGGTCAAGGAGACTTAAGCAGCATCACATGGCTCCCAGGAAGAAGCCATAAAAAGACACTTTAGAAATAACTTTGCCACTACATATAGTTATTGCCAATCCAATCCAAACCCAGATGAGATCAAGTCCTGTGCACACAATGAGGCATGGCCTGCAGAAAACACTGTGACTGCTTTAAGCCTAGAAATACACGCAAGGAGTGCCATCAAACCTCAGTTTTGGCATTCCCTAACTTCTGAGTGTTCACACTGAGACTGAGTATTCCCCTGTTTAGATCACTGATGACAAAAAACATTTAACACGGGTGTTAATTTTTCCCCTAAGAAGGGTTAACTCCAACTAAGCAGCGTGCAATAAAGACAGAACATTTCACCAATAAAACTGAAGTCATTTCTACTCCACACAATAAGCTCAGGAAGCAAAATAAAAAAATCTATCTGCATAGCATGAGGTCAGTCAAGCTAAGGATGGTTATTTAAAATCGAAATATTAAGAACAGATGCTTCTTTTTGGAGGTGTTTAAAGAACCTGGAACCTGCCGGTGCTCAGCGTTTCTCAAGGAATGCTGCAGACCTTCATACCCACACCAGAGCCATCTCAGCTGGGGTAAGAGGACTGTGCTCCACACAAGATGAACGTTCTTTCACATTTAATCTTCAATCTTTTCTTATTTACAAGCTAATCCTAACAATGAGGTAATATATCCACAGCCACACTGGTTTTAGCCTCATAACTCACACATATTCTATACACAATACTAATTAGTTTGTATTATAGCAAAATGCACCTAATAAACAGAAATGTGAAACTATGTCGTATTTCAGGGCTCCTTTTTTGATGCTGGCTATACAATAGCCATGTAAAAGAATCTTTAGGAGAAGCACATTACTGTCTGCATACCAACCAGGCTGCACCAGAAGTGATGGACTTGAACACCATCCTGGAGACGTGCATCGAGTCCCAGCTGCACAAAGTATTTCACCTACTCCCTGTGACTGCACAAGAACACTTCTCTATGTGTACACAAAGCAGCCTCCAGGTGTGCTGGCTGCAGTGTGCCCAGCTCACCAACTCCATGTGCCAGAAAGTCACTGGGATTCCTGGGCTGGCACTGAGGGAAGGGCCAAGCTGAGCCCTGTGTTCTAGCCAGCACACCAGAAGTGATGCTGCAAACTACTGCAAAACTATCAAAGAGACAACGAGTGCTTGAATGCTGGGTTGGTTTTTGGAATTTGGCTGACCAGAAAGTAAATATGTTACACAACCATGTTGTAAAATATCACTCTGACAGATTGTTTACTTAAAAAAGAGCTATCTGCATCCAGTATCCCCTTGACCAGTAAAAGGACCAACAATGGCCTTTCCTTTGCAGCTCATCATTTATGAACGTATTTATGTTCTGATGAATTTTCAGTGGGCAGGAAGCAGAAGGATCCATCCTCAATGGTCTGCACCAAATGGGAAGCAGCACGGTAAAAACGTTGAGCACTACGAATTTTGCAGGCTCCGTCACTGAGAGCAGTTGTGTCCTCATGTGAGCGTGCCGCAGTGAGAAGGCTACATCTCTATAAGGGTAAAACAAACAGCATTCAGAATTTCTGAAAGCATTCTTCCCGAATTATTGCACTAGATTAGATTGCCTCATCAGCAGGGCCAGAGGACATTTGCACTATTTTCCTGCTTTCTTTTTTTTTCTTTTTTTCATGTAACAGATGAAAAGAATACAGAAAGTTTTCTGGGGCCAACATTGGAATTAACAATGGGAAAATTCTTTTGCTAATCCCCCCATCTCTCCCATTGCTAGCAGGCTCCCAAGTCTGGAAAAACACAATGTCTCCCTGTACCCTGCTTCTCATTGGTGCACCACGCTGTGCTCAGGACGTCGGGATGGACCCACAGCTCAGCTCAGGGCCATAAAACCTCCAGGATGGAGCTCTGGGGAAAATCTTAGTACAGAAGGACATTAGACTCCAATTAAAACCTGGAAGCCCCTGGCGGGTCTGAAGAGGCCCAGCTCTTCCCAGAGCCCATGGCACAGAGCGGCCACTCCATGCCTCTCCTTCACACTGTGGCACAGCCCTGTGCCATGCTTGCCAGCCCACCAGGGATGGAAAAGCAGACAGCACCGAGCACCCGCCCCACTCGCAGAGGCATTTAATCATTTTGCAGTCATTTAACAAACACAAAAGAATTTACACGTACCGACTCGACTCGAGAAGTAAACTTTGCATAATGAATCCGGGCGCCTCCAATGCTGGCTGTGCTCAGAGCATCCGCAGCCGTACAGCAACACCCACTGGCACATGGGGGAAGTGCCCGATGATGGAAGGTCACAGACAGCAGCAGAAAAAGGAAGGAAAAGAGCCGCTGCCTGGGAAATAAATGCACTTATCCAGCTCTCTAAATGGTTGCACTAACTACAAAGCATCGACGGCTACTTCTGAAATAAGTTGTGCTTTACCAGAAGCTCGAGCTCCAAAGGCAGAGCAAGGCACTGAGCACTCGCAGGAGGTGGCAACGGCCAAAGCAGGTGAGCAGTCAGGCTGCTGGTGGGAAACTTGACTCGAATAAAAAGAAGTACTGATGCAGTGCTTAATGAAGATGAACTTCCACTGCCTTGCCCCAGACAGACGATGCCATTATCACTCAGCACTAAGAAGGAAAGAGACTGAGTAAGGGGAAATTACAGGGCAGTTACGCTTGTCAGCCTGACAGTGTAATAGCAACACGATGTTGGCAATGCGCCGCAGAAAAGCCTGCAGACAATTAAGCATAGGGTATAAAATAAGGTGGGTAGAGGGAAAGTAGCCCACTGGAAAATACTGCTAGGGATTGCAGCTTTTTCAGCACGAAGCACACCACTGTATCCCCTGTCCACGCAAAAGTGAAAAATAAGATTAATAATAAATGTGAAGTCAGAGAAAACCTGGAAGTCCAACTTGCTCGCTGGCAGAGAAGTCAAAGCTCAGCAATGCAGTGCCTCCCTCTGCACAAGTGGGACCGTTCCCTACTCCTGTGCTGCTGACATATGGACAGTGCCTGCAAGGCCAGCAGGTCTCATCCTTTCCACCTTAGGGTGAGAAGCACAGGCAGCTCTGCTGTGCCCCCAGCAGCCAGACGGCCTTCAGCCACAGCAATCCTCACTTGGGAAAGCTCTTCTTTTGAGAAAAAGTTGCCTGTAGCTCACAAAGAGCTCCTAGGGAAACATTACGAATTTTGCTCCAGGCTTTGTAAATATCTGCAAGAGAAGAACGTCAAACAAAACTGGCATTATTTGCACTATTTGTAAGGAGGAGGGCCAAACACAGTCCCAGTTTCAGAGATGTTTCAAGGCTTTGTTCCTACAAAAAGCTCAGTTTGCAACAGCACAACACACAAAACCTGCAGTCCCAGAAACATAAGGATTTGGGGAACCTCCCCTGACCCCCAAGAGAGGGAAATGGGACACAGATTCTATATTTTCCTGATGAGAAACCAGAGTTTCACAGAGAATTAGTAAACACACTCATGAGTCCCACCTGTTTTCTATTTAGAGGAAAAAAAGCAATTAATGTAACTTTTTAAACAACTGTTAGTAGAAGAAACTTATGAAACTGAGATTTCTAATTGAAAGTGTCTTCACTCAGATGATGCAGAGGATCACAACACGACAAGAGCACCACGCATGGTTTCTCCCAGCTATGCAAACCATTTTCTAACGACCTTAAGATGAACAAAGACACATTCTAGTCGTTCCTCATCCCTCCAGAGCACGGATGCACGGCAAGCATGAGAAGGACATCCCATCTCCCACCAGTCAGAACAGAGCTCCCAAGCAGCATTTACGTTGTGCAGTTGCTAGAATGGAACCCCCCACTCTGAGCAGCACGCAGAGGCATACAAGGGAAAAATATCGGCCCAGGAAGAAGTTGATTTCAGCATATCATTTATTAGCAAGTAAAAGGACGTTTACCTTCTCAGTGGTTAAGTACAACACAACCCAAAGATAAACCATATGGCTCAAGTCTTTGTGCAAGGGAGACAACTGGCAGGGCTCCAAGGCTCTAATTGAACTATTACCATATTGTAAGAAAGGAAGAAGTCAGAAAGACTGGAGGATCTGCTCTCCTAGGGACAGCTGATGTCAGGCAGGCAATTCAGGCGGTAACAAAGCATATTTATCAGGAGAGCAATTCCACCATTCGGATACTGGCTCAGTTTAAAAAAAAAAAAGTGCTCTTCTATTTCAATATTGCACTTAATTTGATCCTACATTCAACTCATGAAACCTTCAAAATCCAAATCGTTTGTAGCAAACAATACGCTTCTCCTTTAATTGCTGGCTCAAGGTTTTCCATTTAGTTAATAACTAAAGAAGCAAAGGAAGAATGTTCAAATGAAATCCAGCAACAAATAAAAGATTACCATTAAAAAAAGGATCATTAGAACAGAATTGCTGAAAAGTGCAGAAGATCCAAGTACAAAATGGTTTTGTACTACATACAATTTCCCATCTTTTCTTTCGAAGACAGCCTTCATAAAAACATCCCAAGTGTTACACATTTCACACACACCCAGGTTATGCAGTAAGACAAAATACAACAGTAAGCTCGTGAGCAGACAGAATCTGTCAGAGCTGTTGTAGAAACCTTTGCAGTGCTGTCTTGTTGATTGTGGGGGAAAAGGAACATACAAAGACTAAAAGAAATCAGACACAATCTTACACAAAAATGAGTGAGATGAGTCTCTGTGGATCTTGTTCTTACCGTTCTGCTCGTCCAGCTCATTCCCAATTTCCTGTCCCATTTGCTTTTGCCGGGATATGATTGAAGAAAGAGCATCAAGTCCGGCATCTTGCTCTGCACCAGAAAATACATCAAGTTACATGAGGCAAATTGCCAGTGTGCCAGATTGTGTGCAATAAGGGATGCAGAAGCAAAGAGAAAGATCTACTCTGTGCCTGAAGAGTTAAAACGTACTCAGAAAAGGACATCAACACAACAGGAAAATGAATCCTTATGGCAACAGCACTCCTAAAACAATGTGAATGATGGGTAATTAATTTGTCTGCTCTGGCTGGGACATGAGCTGAGGGTCCCAAAAAAACCCAAGAATTCAACCTCCAGCTGTTCCTCAATCATAAATGCAGGAGATTCCTGGCGCACACACAGATCCCTGATTAGCCTTTTTACATTTTCCAAGAAACTTTGAACATGAATACAAGGCAAACAGGTGATGCAAGCACCAAAGAATTCAAATAGATTTTTAAAGCTGCAAGAGGACATGGAGTGCATGGAAGGCAGCCTGCAAGGAGGGGACAACAGCTCTGCAGGCACTCCTCTAGAAAGGCACATGTTGTCTCTGCTACATGCAGGCCCTGCACACCCTCAGCAAGCACCTAACACACACAGCTCTTCTACTTTGTGACACACTCAGCTTCACTAAAATGTGGGCAAAAGGCAATCCCTAAATTACTTGCATCTGACTGTGAGGAAGCCCCACGAGGTTACATGGTCACAAATAAGGTATGCTAACTGTTTCAGCGGTTTCTCCTCCCCTGCCACGGGAAAAATTACTTGTTTCAATCAGCATGGAGATTATTTGGAAAAGCTGCTTTGAGAAGATGTTCCCAGCAAGGAATACTGCAAGCACAACACTGCTCCTGCTCAGACAGAAGTCACCCCCAGCTACTTGGACCGACAGCCCCAGCTAACAGGGCTTCAGCACAGGTTATTGCACTGATTTTCTCATGAGGACTGATGCCTACAACATACAGACAGACTCTTCTACCTTCTATGATCCTCCGCTGCTGCTGCCTGATGTCATCGAAGCCAAGCCCCCTGGTTTCCTCAGACTCCTCCAGGAGCCACGGGTTGGTCACTCCTCGTTTGACACCTCCTGCCATCAGGCTAGATCTGAAAATAAGTTCAGGAAACAAGTTGCAAGTTTTAGACATAAAATTCACTCTAATTTGTGCATACAAGGCTGGCTGGCAGAGATGGACCTGTCTTGTCACTTTCCACACAGTTCTCTGCAAACGTTGAAGAAATGACCCAGAAAGAATCCAATTTTCTCCAGTAATATTTTGCAAGGCCCATCCCACTGCCTAAAAACAGTGAAGTAGGGAGAAGATTACTTCACATTGAATAATAAAGCTACACATGAAACAAGCACCATACTTTTGATGCTATACTCAGCGTTCAGACCTGTTACAAAGAAAAATAAAGGTTTGTGTAAATACATACACCCCTCATGGCATTGCTCTGTGATCGAGACACAAAACACACAGCTCCACTCCTGCATTCCTTGTTTGTGGAAGCAGCCACGCATGCATTATCCAAGAAAGAGCCATCAAGTTACAGGTTTCCTTTGACAGGAATTATGACCTGAGGCTGCTCACACGACAGACACTGCACAGTTTGCAATGTCCAGGGAACATAAATTCCAGTTGTAAAGTGAAATGCCACTGCATTCTTCTCTCAATACCAGATTTCTGGTTTCCTCCTTTCAGCATTTCATTGGTTTCTGGTATAAGTATGACATGACTGCCTGCAGGACATTCAGGCCCCAAGCTGCAAATCTGCCCTGGTGTAGGAGACACTGAGGAGACTGGGTCTTCAACTGCAGCTCGGCTGTAGGAGTTTCTCATCTCCACTTGTCTTTTTCAACTCTATCTTTTATTCCCATTTTATCTTTGCCCTCTTTTTCCCCAGACAACTTTCACAAACAAAATGAGAATCAGGAGCATTTTTGATACCTCTCAAAAATTCTCTAAAATGTTTTATTAAACCAAGACCTATTTTTTAATTGACTCCAGGTCCCTCCACTCCAACATAAACTGAAATGCTCTACAGCACTAACATAAGCCTAATATTTCAGGTAATGATGCAATGGAATCAATGCAAGCAGTTCTACGACAGAAGGACGACCGAGGATTTAGAGCAAAGGTACTGAAGCAAAGGGCTGAACTTGAGATTGGTGAGGAGCTGTGGTGTGCTGGAGACATCTCCTGGCCATGCAATGAACCAGCAGTGCTGGGAAGAATTCCCCTCCACCACATGAACTCTGGGCTGCCCATGAATCAGACACATCCGTGCACAGAGCACTGCATGTCCTATGAAGCAGATGGGGTGGTTCTACAGTTCAGCTCTTTGCACCTCCCTTAAAATCTCCGTGTATTCATCAAGCTGGTGGATCTGCTTTAATTAAAGATAGCCCTGCAATGCTGTTTTACCCATTAGCAAGACTTCTTCATTGCTTGGGAGGTTGAGATCCCCTCCTGTATTCCCCAGGTTCACACCCAGGCTCACAGCATAGCAGGAGCACGATGCACCTGAAGACAAAGATCATTACAGCAGCTCAATTAGCAAGCACTCAAAACCCAGTGCTAACAACATCTGACCAAATTACTCATATAAAGCAAAAGGAACACAAAGGTCCTTGCTTGCCAGGGAGAACACAACTATTTCTGCCTGCTAAAAAAAAACAACAAGGCAAGCAAATGTAACATAATTTGCACTGTTCCCTCTCTCCCCTGGTAATCTGCCCTGTTCTTGTAGGTTGGGTCATGACAACAGGTCCGCTCGTTACAATAATCTTTTTGACATGTTTGGTAACTGCCTTCCCACACAACACAGCCCGACTTCCTCCTTCCTCTGATCTTACCACGTTTCGCTTTGGCGGTGTGAAGATTAAAGCTTATCCAATTAGCCACCCACGGCCTCCGCCAAGTTAATCACGTAAATCTTTCAAACCATCACAGAGCAGTGGAGTGTGTGGATAGCTTTTGATTATGGGAGCAGATTTAACTAATTACGAGGCTTAGCGATGTGCCCAAGTATAAAAGATGATGGGGTTTAAAATCGGGGAGCTATGTCCTTGCCTAACAAGGGAGGGCTTATCTTTCTGAAGGCATTGTTTCCCTGATAATTCTCATAAAACTTCCCCAGTAACTTCGATTAGTCACCCAACGCTTACTTGAGACCAAGGCCACACATCAAGGCTTACGGCTTTAGGAGAGCGATCAGCAAGACTGCGTTTCGAACAAAACCTGGGTCATATGACAATTAGTTGCATGAGCACTCGAACGTCCCCTTAACGATACGGTTATACAGTAGGTCCCTTTGAAGTGCTCACAGCACCTCAGCTTAGCTCCACAGGTCAACCTCTGCGGTGATGGCCAAAACCAGGGCATTCTCTCACTTACGGTTTAATTGCTCACAGAGGTGGGCGGTGGATTTCGGGAGCTGGTAAATGAAACAAGAAGAATTGTTTTAACATATAAAAGCTGTCTCTTGCCCCAGAATGGGAGAAATATGAGAGATGTAACGTTTGAATATCCACAGCCCACCTGCACTCCTCAGGAATGAGAGAATTATCACTGTAATTGGTCAGGACTCGGCTCATGCCAAAATCCCACAGTAACGATGCCGGCACAGAACAACCTTGGGCAAGAAACTTCAGGTTGTCTGAGCAAACTTACAAGGCTAAACATAAAGCATGCAGCTCAGCTTCGGCCACTGACCTCCTTTTGACACTCTTCTCCCCAGGATAACGAACATTAAGCACTAATAAGAGGCATGCAGGCACAACCCGAAGCATGTGTCTAAAGCTGTGGGCTTTGATTTATTTCACTGTTGTTTGCTGTTCCTAACAGACTCAAGTGCATACATCTTCACGTCTTCCCCAGAACCACAGCCCTGACCACAGTGAAGTCGTTACAAAATGCTCTCTAAGAAGGAAGATGCGACCTGCCCCTTGAGCACAGAGCCCTACATTTGGTGTTAGGACTCAAGCGTGGGGCTCTTGGTGGACAACTTCCTGTTTCCATCTCTTTGAGGAGCCTGATTCATAGATCTCTGCACACTAAGACTCGTCACATCGGGGTGACCTCATTGCAGCCTTTCAGTACCTAAAGGGAGCCTACAAAGAGGAGGGGAATCAACTCTTTGAAAGGGTGAGTGACAGCAGGACAAAGGGAAATGGTTTTAAGTTGAAGGAAGGGAGATTTAGGTTGGACATCAGGGGGAAATTCTTTACAGAGAGAGTGGTGAGGTGCTGGAACAGCTGCCCAGAGAGGCTGTGGATGCCCCATCCCTGGAGGTGTTCAAGGCAAGATTGGATGGGGCCCTGGGCAGCCTGGTCTAGCATTAGGTGGGATGATTGGTGGCCCTGCCTGTGGCAGGGGGGTTGGAGATTCATGATCCTTGAGGTCCCACAGATTCTGTGATCTGAAGGCAGAAGACCACAGCTGTAGCAACCAATAGTTCCAACAGCAGGAAGGAGTTCCAAATGCATCTGGACAACATATTTTTAATCCTAATTTCCCAAAGGGCATTTACTCCTCCATAAACAATAGCAAGATTCACAAAAACAATTAAATACCTGATGGCTCATTGACTAAAGTCAGGCAGGCACCCGATGCCTACTTGCCATTAGGCAAAATCTCAGTTAGGATTAAGACTTCACAGAATTCCAGAACTGTAGGGGTTGGAAAGGGCCTCAGGAGACCTCACAGTGCAGCCTCACTGAAACAGGTTCTCTACTGCAGGTTGCATAGGAAGGCATGAGCAAACAGCCCGCTGTGCTGTGAGCACCTGGTACAGAAAGGAACCCAGACAAAGACATTGCCAGCACTTGGTACTGCATGAGAACCAGAACAGGACAAAAAGTGTGTCTCAAAAATAAATACACAGAAGAAGGATTTGCATGGAGATAGGAAAGGTGTGCAACCTTTTTTTTCCCAGATCTATCACCACCACAAAGGGCAGTCACTGAATGATGAGGGTGATAAGGATGTAGGCCCAGCCTGGTGCCCCACTACTCGCAGCCCTGCGCTGTGAGGTCACCGACCAAGGGGCTGTGACAGCAGCGGGAGACGGCTGTGACCTCACTGAGCCTCCCTGCAGAAACTGGGGCGCAGCAGAGCCCAGCATCACTCGTGCCTGGACTCCGGTTGAGCGCAGCAGCGAGACTCGGAGGCGCAAACGAGAGTTGGTTTGGGCCGTGCTGTGGGGCTGCCGGCAGCAGTTCCTGGTGCTCAGCCCGCGGCATCGCCAGCGTTCCCCCGGCCCTGCCTGGCTCAGGCAGCCGGGGCCCCGCGGGGTGCGCTCGCAGCAGCGGAGGTGAGCGGTGCGGGGACACGGCCCCGGGGCGGGCGGCGGGGAGCAGGGCCGGGGCTCGGTGCTGAGGGACCGGGGCATCGCTGCTGCCGCTGCCCCGGGGACAGCGAGTGACCGCGGCCTCTTCTCTTTTGCAGCTGCCGACAGCTCCAGCCCGCTGCAGCGCCACTCAGGGGAGCGGCTTTCCCACCTCGGCTCTCCCCAGCCCACCGCACACCCGGGGCCATGCAGCTGCCCTCGGACTGGACCTGCCCCGTCTGTGGGCAGAACCGGGACGAGGTGGCCTACGTGACGCCCTGCCTGCACCAGCTCTGCTTGGGCTGTGCGCTGCGGTGGGCAAAGCAGCAGCCCACCTGTGCTGTATGCAAGAAGAGCATCGAGGCCGTCCGGTACTCGGTGTGGGCAGAGGAGGATTACCTGGAGTGCCCCATCCCGCAGCCTGCAGAGCACTCCGAGGAGGAGCAGGAGCAGCAGCAGGGCACTGCAGAGCCGCAGCTCGAGGCTCCCGAGCACGGCTTCCCACCCCAGGTCAGGGCGGACTTCTTCCGAGGTCATCCGGGAGACCTCGAACCACTGCTCCGGTGGCTCCAGCAGGAGCTCGAGATCATCACCGGAGATGAGTGGTGGGAGGTGATTGCAGCGCGGACCGCTGTCATGAACCTCCTGCGGACATACGGGCTGGACGAGGATGCCCTGATCCTGATGTGCGAGTCACATCTGGGAGACCGCACAGAGCAGTTTGTGGCGGGGCTCATCGACACCGTGACGGCCCTGTACGGCCCAGAGCTCCGCCGGCAGCAGGACAGCCGGGCTGCCCGTGAAGCAGGAGGGCAGGACGGCCCCGCGGCCACCCCCAGCCCCGCCGCCTCCCAGCAGGAGCCTCCCGCCTCCGGCCCGGGCCGCTCCGCCAGCCCTGCGGGCCCCGGCGCTGAGCAGCTCCCCGGCGTCCCTCATGGGGGGCCCGAGCCCCAACCCGCCGCCCCCGTGTCCCCGCAGGAGCCGCAGGAGCAGCCGGGGCAGGCGGCGGCAGCGGGCCCCTCCGCCCAGGGCACGGACCGCTCGCCTGGGGGGCCCCGACGCCCCCCGAAGAGGAGGGCCAGCAGCTGCCCCCCGGATTCGCCCCCGTCCCCCAAGAGGCGGCGCTAGGCCGGCACCCACTGCGCTGCTGAGCACGGCTCGGGGGTGGGGGAACAACAACAACCTGAGTCTGTGTTTACAGACAATAAAATATTTGCAAAAAAAGAAAATGTCTCCATGCTATTGATGATGAAGTTGGGTTTGCTGTCCCTCCCCACATCGGTTTCTCCCTCTCCTGATGCTGGGGGAGGACACAGAATCGTAACTTTCGCAATCAGAATCCAGGAGAGAGTGCTCCTGTTCACACTGAGCTGGGTGAATGGGATTAATGGCCACCTTTCGGTCATTTACTGATATCGGACCCCAAACACCAACCTGCATCTCTCACTTGAAAAAAAGCTGAAATGAAAGAATCTCCGCAATCACAGAATCACAGACACGTAGGAGCAGGAAGGGACCTGAGGAAATCCCCCATCCAGACCCCTGCTAAGGCCAGCCCGTGAAGCACGGTACACAGGAAAGCACGAGAAGCAGCCTGCCGTGCAGTGTGCACCTGCTGTAGAAAGGAACCCAGACGGAGGCACCGCCCCCAGGTGGTGCTGCTTGTGAACCAGAGGGCTGGGTCAAAAAGAATCAAAGTATCAGAAAGCATAAACTTGTGGAAGGAAGGGATGCCATTCTGAGGGACCTCAGCAGAATTGAAAGGTGACCCGGGAGAATCTAATGAGGTTCAGCACAGCAGAGTGCCAGGTTTTGCACTAAGCATATATACAGACGGAAAGGAACAGCCCTTGAGAGCAGCCCTGCAGAGAAAGACCTGGCGGTCTGGTGGATGAAAAACTTAGCATGAGCCACATGTCAACCACATGGCATCCCAGGCTCCATCAGAAGAGGGGTGGCAGCGGGGACAGGGAGGTGATTGTCCCTCTCTGCTCTGCCTTGTGAGGCCCCATCTGCAGTACCGTGTCCAGGCCTGGAGTCCCCAGTACAAGAAAGACAGGGAGCTGTTGGAGAGGGTCCAGAGGAGAGCCACAAAGATGATCAGGGGACTGGAGCACCTCCCCTACGAGGACAGGCTGAGGGAGCTGGGCTTGTTCAGCCCGGAGAAGAGAAGGCTGTGGGGTGAGCTCATTGCAGCCTTCCAGTACCTAAAGGGAGCCTACAGACAGGAGGGGAGTCAACTCTTTGGAAGGATGTCCTGATGGCAGGACAAGGGGAAACGGTTTTAAGTTGAGGGAGGGAAGATTTAGGTTGGATGTCAGGGAGAAGTCCTTCACAGAGAGAGTGGTGAGGTGCTGGAACAGGCTGCCAAGAGAGGCTGTGGATGCCCTGTCCTTGGAGGTGTCCAAGGCCAGGTTGGATGGGGAGCTGGGCAGTATTAAATGGGGAGGTTGGTGACCCTGCTGTGTCAGGGGGGTTGGAGGTTGATGATCCTTAAGGCCCCTTCCAACCCAAGCCATTCAATGATTCTATGACTCTAAACAATTTGTGAAGGAGAGATTCATGTAGAGACAGTATACGTGCAGTATTTATTTTCCCAGATCTATCACCACCACAAAGGGCAGTCACTGAATGATGAGGGTGATAAGGATGTAGGCCCAGCCTGGTGCCCCACTACTCGCAGCCCTGCGCTGTGAGGTCACCGACCAAGGGGCTGTGACAGCAGCGGGAGACGGCTGTGACCTCACTGAGCCTCCCTGCAGAAACTGGGGCGCGGCAGAGCCCAGCATCACTCGTGCCTGGACTCCGGTTGAGCGCAGCAGCGAGACTCGGAGGTGCAAACGAGAGTTGGTTTGGGCCGTGCTGTGGGGCTGCCGGCAGCAGTTCCTGGTGCTCAGCCCGCGGCATCGCCAGCGTTCCCCCGGCCCTGCCTGGCTCAGGCAGCCGGGGCCCCGCGGGGTGCGCTCGCAGCAGCGGAGGTGAGCGGTGCGGGGACACGGCCCCGGGGCGGGCGGCGGGGAGCAGGGCCGGGGCTCGGTGCTGAGGGACCGGGGCATCGCTGCTGCCGCTGCCCCGGGGACAGCGAGTGACCGCGGCCTCTTCTCTTTTGCAGCTGCCGACAGCTCCAGCCCGCTGCAGCGCCACTCAGGGGAGCGGCTTTCCCACCTCGGCTCTCCCCAGCCCACCGCACACCCGGGGCCATGCAGCTGCCCTCGGACTGGACCTGCCCCGTCTGTGGGCAGAACCGGGACGAGGTGGCCTACGTGACGCCCTGCCTGCACCAGCTCTGCTTGGGCTGTGCGCTGCGGTGGGCAAAGCAGCAGCCCACCTGTGCTGTGTGCAAGAAGAGCATCGAGGCCATCCGGTACTCGGTGCGGGCAGAGGAGGATTACCTGGAGTGCCCCATCCCGCAGCCTGCAGAGCACTCCAAGGAGGAGCAGGAGCAGCAGCAGGGCACTGCAGAGCCGCAGCTCGAGGCTCCCGAGCACGGCTTCCCACCCCAGGTCTGGGCAGACTTCTTCCAAGGACATCCAGGAGACCTCGAACCACTGCTCCGGTGGCTCCAGCAGGAGCTCGAGAGATTAACCAGGGCACCGTGGTGGGAGGTGCTTACAAGACAGAACGCCATCATGGGCTACCTGTGCATACATGGACTTGACGAGGCGGCCTTGTTCACTGTGCTACAGCCTCTCACAGAAAACTTCACCAGGGGGTTTATGAGGGAACTCACTGCCACCGTGACGGCCCTGTACGGCCCAGAGCTCCGCCGGCGGCAGGACAGCCAGGCTGCCCGTGAAGCAGGAGGGCAGGACGGCCCCGCGGCCACCCCCAGCCCCGCCGCCTCCCAGCAGGAGCCTCCCGCCTCCGGCCCGGGCCGCTCCGCCAGCCCTGCGGGCCCCGGCGCTGAGCAGCTCCCCGGCGTCCCTCATGGGGGGCCCGAGCCCCAACCCGCCGCCCCCGTGTCCCCGCAGGAGCCGCAGGAGCAGCCGGGGCAGGCGGCGGCAGCGGGCCCCTCCGCCCAGGGCACGGACCGCTCGCCTGGGGGGCCCCGACGCCCCCCGAAGAGGAGGGCCAGCAGCTGCCCCCCGGATTCGCCCCCGTCCCCCAAGAGGCGGCGCTAGGCCGGCACCCACTGCGCTGCTGAGCACGGCTCGGGGGTTGGGGGAACAACAGCAATCTTGGTATAATTTTAGAGACAATTGAACAATGAAAAATTATTCTTATCACTGTCCTCAGTGCCATACATTTGACAGAAAGGGATTTTAATAGAAAAAATGCTAACACACATTACGAAGAAGAATCCAGGCCCTTCTAAACGTTCCCTACGTGGCAGTCACACAGGGTGCTTCATGTCTCACAGCTATCTCAAGTTTTCTGGAAAACTCAGCACGAAGTCCAGACAGGCTGTGTAAGTGCACACTTATACTGATGCAGTGTGAGCTGCACCCACTCCTACAGGCTGACTGCTGGGGGAGACAGGAGGAACAAGACAGCGGTTTCTGCTTCATTTAAGTCTCTCTTTTAGCAACCTGCACAGATGTCTTTCCTAGGCAAACAGGGGAGAAGATACTGGAATTGCCAATTATAGAACATTTAAGTAACCCTAAACAGGTGGAGTCACATAAACAGCATAATCTTTCCCCTGGAAAATTCCAGTTGCATCTTAATTAAGGCCGACAACGCCGGAAGGTAAACTAATGTTATACCAAAGTAATGTAGTGTCCTGCCCTGTGTTCCGGCCCAAGTTGTCAGTTAGGATAAATACCAAGAGCATTAAGGCCACTGTACTTCACAATCAGAAATAGCTTTACAGCAGTTTTCAAAGGATGTAAAACTCACTGAATGGTGACCAAATATAAACGAAGATTAATTCTAGCGAAACCTTCACAATTACAGGCCATGGGGACAATAAATATGTGATCAGTGGTGCAAGAAGGTTAATGAAAGGAATGACTGCTGGAAAGAAAAAGGCTTCTGAAAATGTGTGCTGTCACATCAGAGATGGATTAGATACAGAAAACCAATACAAAAAGCAGAGAAAAGTGTCACTGCTAGAAATTAATCAAACAACGTGTGCTGATTTTTCTAATGCGGCGGGTAAAGCTGACTTTGAGACTCCAGACACACTGAAGAGTGGCCTTTCCAATCTACTAAACCCACAGCAGGTTGCTCCACAAGTCTAACAGCTTCAGAGCAACTCAGTGCTATAAACAGCAGCTTAACCTGACCAAGCAGTGCTGTCTTCTGGCCCCAAGAACAGTAGGTTGGTGAGGAAGGCACCCATCTCCTCTGCACACCCTAAATGCAGCGTGTTCCAAGTAAGGAAGGTCAGTGCAGGCACTGGCTGCACCTCTGTCTGTGCCATGGAGAGCAAGAGCTGCAAGGGAGAGCATGGAAGGGGTGTGAGTTCACCAGCCAGGAAGGAGTTGGCAGGGTTTTGTCCCTTTTTCATTAAAGAGAACTATTAAACTTTAAGCCTTGCAACACAAGAAAATAAGCACTGTCTCTGATGTTATCTTCTGCTGGAAATTACTGGTTTCTCTGATCACTCCTAATGGAGCATGAAATTATCATGGGATTTTGATACTTTCTTCTGTCAGCCTCAGTACCCCATGCGAGGGCAGCTGTAGGTCCAGCCTTGGCCCTCTGCCACAGCATGGATGGGCTCCTCTCACTCCAGGCCAGTTTTCAGGCAGCCACACTCACTCACATACCGGTCCAAGCAGGCCCCAGCTTCCTGGCATCACCAGGTCCTACAAAGCAGTGCCTAGCTGCTATTTTAAGGCTACAGTTGACTCAGCGTTGGACATGAAAGCCATCACCGACGTACCAGGCAGCTTGGCACCACACTGCAGGGGAAGTCAAGGCCACAGAACAAGGAGCGAATGAGACTGAAGCCTACAGTTTCACCTTTGTTGCAGATGTCAGCTACAAAAAGCTGACAAACTGTAACATCTCAGCTGAGCAGAACACAGTGTGGAAGAACCAGCGCAGCAGAAGACAGCCCCTACACCACATTACTGACTGTGCATGTACACATTCTTCTACAGCAACACACAAGAGAAAAAAAAAATCAGGGAAACTGAGCAATTCGTATGCCTGCTCTGAAGTGCAAAGAGGCTAGAGAAACATTTTCCTTGCCACTTAAGTCAGGCACAACACTCACCTTGGCATCCCAATTTTTACCCTAGAATAGCATCATAGTATCTCTGTTTTTTTCAGAAGCACGGGGCTAAAAAGCAACAAAGGGTATGGGCCCAAACAGCTGTGTTTCAGGAAAAACTCCCTAAGAAGTATGTACATTTTTTAAAAAGTAATGCTTAGAAACGGCATTGCCATTTACAGGCTACACTCAAGTAGTTTAATTGATGATGGGAATACAGCAAGTGCTGCAAACGCAGACTGCAGCTCTGCTTCTGTCCTGCACTGCTCTGAAGGACAGGACATTACCTGAATTCACAAATGAAAACTTAAGAAGATAAGTGCAGCTCTCTGCTCTGAAATCTAGCCAAAACAGCAGCACACAAGGCAATCACACACATGGAGTCAGCACAATGGCAAGCCAGGCTTTTTTTTGTTTTGTTTTAATAGAGGCATATTTTTTTTTCCATGAATGCCAGCTCGAGGCTAATAGAGAACAAAGCACATGAAGCAGTGAGTCAGAAGGATGCTTCTGAAGTTGTCCCTGACACACACTACAGTTCTGATGTACCAGAGCCCTAACACTGTGCCAAGATAGCAGATCTCGCACCCAGCAGCCTGCAAAGGAAGAAGGAAATGACAGCTGCATTTGGTTGCCTCTAGCCCAGCTGCCAGCTAAGGAACCAGGATTATTAATTGCCACCACTTTTCTCCTCCCCTTCCACCAGCAGGTAATTCACCCGGCAAATTAAACACATTTCAGAGAAAAAAAGGAGCCTCAGAGAAAAATCAGTTTGTGCCGATGGGGAGGCAGGGACACAGCTGAGGTGAACACAGAACATCTGCAGGCTGAATCCAGGGTACACCTCTTGACCAGTGTGATGGCACTGAAAACATAGGACAGAAAGAGGAACAGGAAGAGGGAAGCCAGGTGATGCTAATTGGAGTGTGAAAGGATATGGAACTGTAACAAACCCACAGGCATCTCCCTGCTATGCTGCTCAGCAAGCATTTCTTGGTATTTCAGTGAGGTGCATAAGCTCTTAGATGTACAGTAGCTGCAAGCAGCTCCTTAACAAGGCGTGCTTATACACAGGCTGTAGCTCCCAAGGACTCAGTAGTAAAGCTGTGGGCAGCAAATACTCATTTACAGGCCTGCAACCTGCCTTAAAAGATGCCTTATGGACAGCTCTAAGGACATATCAAGTCTGTGCCTAACATGGCATGTTATAACACACACAGCACTGCAAGGCTCCCACCTATGCTGAGCTGCAGGATGCTAGCTGTTACCTTGGGCAAGAGGCCCAGATTTTACTCTTCAAGGGAAAGCTCTCCCTTTCTTCCTGATCAGACAGAGATGGCCAGGGATGGATTATTTCTCAGAACACATTAAGGATAACAACTATCAGCCATAACTATTTTTTCCCAGCCATGATGGAGCTCACATGAGGTACGAAAGTAACTCAGACTCCACTTTCCACTCAAAGACAAGCACTTTGATATTCAGAAGTTTAAGCCCCATCCTGACAGCTTTCCTTCCAACAATTCACCATAGCCCACAGGCTGTGGCACCCATCAGGCCAGCTCTGTGACTGGCCCTGACAGATCACAGGCAGCTATCATTTCCAAGCAACTCTCCACTCCCTCGCTCCCCCAGCTCTGGAAAACATTAATAACATTCTCATTAAAATAAAGTACATGATTTCTAAGCAAATCAAAGTGCACTTGGATACAGGTAGAGGTAAATTAATTCTATGGATGCATTTAACATCAACTTCAGACAATCCCAAAGCACAAGTCACACCGCTCACGAAGGCAGCAGCATCATACCTGATCACATCTGGTTCCGTGCCCTCGTTCTTGTAAGATGCCTGAAGTTGCTTCTGTCGTGTGAGAAGGTCATCCACCAAGTTCTGCCTCCTGTCTCCCTCCAGCTGGGTGCTAATCGACTCGGTTAAGGAGCACATTTTAAAGCATGGAAAATCTTAGGAGTATAAAATAAAACCTGTTATACGTTCTTAAAATAAATCAGATCTCCTGATCAAGAAAATAACAAGAGCAACTGTAGCTATAAGAAAAGGCTGTAGCACCTAACAGAAGGTTATGCCACGTCCCTCAATGACACCTACTTTCATTCAGAACACTTCTCCAATGATCATACGTTTCAAAGACTAAGATTCATACTGTGATTCCTGGTCATCATCTCAGTGCAATCAGTAAAACCGAGAGGCTCTTTACAGCCAAGTTAGCGTAGGCATTACAAATTCCGCTTCCACCATAATTCTCCTGTCAGTTACTACTCAGAAGTGCTCTGCAGCAGATCGGCTCTGTAACACTGGCAGCACACAGCAGTGTGCTCAAGGAAGGGTTAGCCCTATCCTGTTGTGATTGAACCTGGGCAGGCTCCAAAAGAACAGAGCTCTGAGGTCAGCAGGACACAGCACATCTTATTTGCCAGGAGCTGAGGCTCATACACAACCCAGGTGAGCAGCTCCCCACTAAGTCATCAGCAAAACACCAATAGTTTTCTTCAAGCAGTTGTTTCTATATTCATCAGTGGGACACTCTGTGAGCCACTGAGATGGAAGGAAAACAATTTGTTCAGCATGTCTGAAACATGCCCAAAGCTCTACAGTTCTGACAGGTGAAACACTTATTTTAATTCGTCTTAGAGACATTCCAAAGGACTGCTAACTGTCTTCCAAGCACTGCTGCACAGATAATGCAACAGCCATGCTGATTTCTGTACATTTGCTGCCACAGCAGTAGCATTCATTTGCCCTGAAGCACTCCCTTGATATGAAAGTTTTACCCAGGGCCATTAGCTCAGCATTCAGAGGCCTCAAGCTCTGAAAGGATTTCTTCTACGGTAAGCTTGAAATTAAACATCCATCCATTCAATCACTAGACACACCTCTGGGAGGATGGATGTGCTTCCAAATCCCAACACCTCACCATGTAACAAGAAGAGCAGATGCAAGCCAGGCCACAGGGCAGTGCTCCTATAAAAGAAGCCTGGGATTCATAAGATATATTGTAAGGCATATCAACAATGTTTTGCAGATGCTTTGCTCCTTCTTCCAATGCACGTTGGGGCTGGCACTTCCCTGCCCACAGCCCAAACATGGCTTCACCTCTCCAGGACTAAAGCCAGCCAACACCAAAACCAAGAGAAAATAACAGCAGAGTGGGTTTTCTGCTAGGTGGGTGAATGCAGCTCATGAGAGAGCTGTGCCATCAGCAGCTGCCTGCAATGACTCAGAGCAACAGAGCCAGCCTTGTACCCACTACACCAGAGGTGCCCAGGCTCTCAATCCTTCCCATAATACAGCTGCAATAAAAATACTACCCATCACTGCTGACAAAATTCTAGTGAAAAAAAAAACCTTCCCAAAATTGAACAAGAAAAAAGAGCCTCCTTGCAATTACAGCATGTTTTCAGACCCTCTCCTACAACATGGCAAGAGCAATGAGATGCTGTTTGTGCAGATACATCTGGTGCGTTGACACAGCCCGGAGCAGGGAGTCCTTCAGCTGATCAATCTTCTCTTTGAGATTCTGCAGTGATGATCTAATAATCACATTGAGCTGCAGGGAAAGAAAGAGATTCTTTGTCTAAACTGTATTTGCATCACATTAAATGCTATTGCATGCAGGTAACAATGCATTTACTTTCAGCTATACTGGTGGGAAGGACCCTATACTGAACCAGCCCACCTCAAAGACCCAAAGAGAACACCACAGTTAATCATTTTTTATGCTTACATCACAAGATAAATAGAACTACTTTCACAAGCACTGTTCTAATGCATTGATGCTGTTTAATATGGGGAGCTTTCTTTTAAGTCTTTCTAAACTGATTCCTTTATATGGGCAAAGTATTTCAGCACATTTTAATATTTTCCAGCTCATTTTCCAGTCCTTTCCTCTGATCTCCAACAGAAATAAAGGCGCCAGCTCCCGCTGCCACTGGGTTTCTTTCCCAGCTCCCACGAGGGAGGGAAGCTGAGTACAGGTTCAGACATTCCCTCCACTGAGCTCTTCCAGACTTTGAAGATCCCACAGACATTCAGCTTCCCCCAGTGCCACCTCTCAGCACCATCTATGACACCTGCCCATCTCCCTGCCCAAGGCTCGGGTGCATCTGTTCCTACTAGAAGTACAGTTAAGCTGTTTGCATTTTTCCCTGCTCTGAGCAAGCTGAGATTTCTGGGAACCCTCCTCCTCTTTCCTCCACTCCTTCCCAAATTAAATCAGCATTGTCTTGGGCAATGCCTACTGAGAAAAGCATCAGCACAGCAACAGAGCAGCTTGAGCAAAAGCCCCAGACTCCATCAGAACACTCAGTGCCTCGGGCTCACTGGGACTTGCTCTCCAACACCTCCAAACAGAGATGGAAAGCACAGCCACACTGGTGCAATTTGAGAGTGCACAACCAGACAGCAACGAAACCCACACTCAAACACAGACAGGCACTAAAGCAGCATTCCCAAAGACACAATGGGGAATGAGTGCTTTCAGGAAATTGTGTGCAGCATTCCCTTTAGCTCTGCAATATGGTAATGAAACATCTTTTCATTTCACATTTCGTTTCCTGCACTCATATGCAGTTGGAGAATGCTGCATTTAACGAGCACGACAAAGGAACAAAGGTACATACATCCAAGAATGTCATCCAGCACACAGATTGCTGCTGCTCTGGCCAGAAACTGTGCTACAAACAACTCCACAGAATCACAGAATGGCCAGGGTTGGAAGGGACCTCAAGGATCATCAAGCTCCAACCTCCCCACCACATGCAGGGCGACCAACCTCCATATTTAGTACTAGACCAGGCTGCCCAGGGCCCCATCCAACCTGGCCTTGATCACCTCCATGGATGGGACATCCACAGCCTCTCTGGGCAGCCTGATCCCACTTCCATTAAAGACACAAAAAAAAGAGAAAAAAAAGAAAAAAAGAAAAAAAAAGAGGAAGTTTTAAGATCAGCTCAATTGAGCAGAGGTCACAGATCATAAGAGCTGCCTTGGAATCATTCCATACAGGTTTCTCTTCCCTTTTTCAAATTTTATGCTCGATGTTTACTTAGCAATTAGCAACGGGGCTTTTTTTAGCAATGCTAACAGCAAAACAGGATGAAAATATGAGCTTAGTCATGTTCTTCCTGCCAGGCAAATGCTGCACACACACCTTCATGCTGTAGAAGCACTCAGCTGTCATGGAATGCAGCACTGCTCAGCCGTGAATTTCTCGACATGCGTTTCTGTTATGAAAACAACTCCTCATTGTGGGACACTTGTTTGCAGTTGAACCAAACACAGCCAAATATTCACCTTTAACTGCTAATGGATTAAGTGAAACTGCACTCGGAAAACACCAGGCATGGAAGGAATGACGTGAAGAAATAAGCATAATGTTTCCACAACACAGAACCCAGAGGAGCTGCGCTACCAGAAGGGCCTCAAGCAGCACCAACACAACTGGTGTGTGCTTTTTTTCGTTTTGTTTTCCTGGAACATCGCAGACCACAGCGACTCAAACCAAAGAACTTTGTCCTCTATAAACACAGCACAATTAAGCAGCGCTCTTACTGCCAGCCTCCTACTGCTCCAACACAGCAGTTTAAACACAGAAACGCCTTCCTTTTGAAAGCAGAGTTCAATCGCCACCGTCATGCGCTGCAGCTGGAGAAAACACCCCGATCGCTCCCAAAGCCTCTTTTCAATTCATGCCAAATTCGAGTCTCTCGACAGAAGCACCGATCGTTGCGCAAAGCCCACACGGCGTTCCTCAAAGCAACGCTTCAATATTTCAAAGAAATCATTTCCAAAACGCGACTATGTGACAACAGCTGGCAGCAAAGAGGCCATCTCGCGTCCCATTACAGCTCAGCCATAAAGAAGGGCCCCCAGGCCGAGCCGGGCCCCGCGCCGTACCTTGGCCGAGCTCTCCCCGTTGCGCCGGTGCCGGCTGCGCTCCTGGATCCGCTCGGCCACCTCCTGGGCCAGCTGGCAGGCGGCGTCGTACTGCGAGAGCCTGAGGGACGGGAGGGGGAACGGCGTCAGCGCGGCGGGGCCCGGAACAGCCAACAGACAGAACCCGGAGCCTCGGCCCAAAATCCCGGCCCCACAGCCCGAGGCCGAGCCCGCTCCCAGCCCCCCACAGCCCAGCCCAGCCCCCGCCCCGGCCGGCCCTCACCAGGGGTCCGGAGCCATCACAGCCACCCGGAAGTGTAGCTACCGCCCGGAAGTGTCCGCGGCCCGTCCGTGTCACGTGACGACGGCGGCTGCCGAGGCTCAATCCCCGCCGGCGCGAGCGTACGAGGGGACGGAGGGTAAAAGTGCGCGCAGGCGTACAGCGCCCTGCTGCCGAGGTGCGCGATGTAGCATTGGGAGCTTTATGGTGTAAGATGCGCAGTGCACGGATACAGTGGTGCACGGCACGCAGAAGTCCAAAGGCCCGCAGGTGCACAGTGTGCGGTGCGGAGTTGCACAGCGCCAGGTGCGGTGTGGGGTACGGATGTGCAGGGCGCGCGGTGCACGGCGCAGAACTGAGCCGTGCAGAGTTGCAGGGCGCAGAGCTGGGTGCTGCGCCGTGCAGTGGGGTGTGTTGTAAATGCACAACGGTCCGTGAGTACAGAGATGCACAATATAAGGCACAGGGGTCCGCAGCTGTAAGGGTGTAAGGGTGAGCAGGTGCACGGCTTAGAGGTGCTGAGTGTGTGGCACACACTTGCACAGAGCAACGCTGCGGATGTGCACAGGGACGTGGTGCAGAAGTGCACAGCGCAGGGTGCACGGTGCACAGCACAGGCCATTCGCAGCCCTGGCAGTAGGAGGGCTGAATGCCATATGCACCGCAGTGGTACCGACCCCCATCCCCTGTCCTTGGCCGCCTCCTCCTGGGGTGACATCCCCATGGCATGGGATCCCCGTGGCTGGATGTTGGCAGCATGTGGGCATTGCTATTGCAGTGGTGTCACTATGGCCGTGGGATAAAAGGCACCGCAGCCCCAGAGTGCCCTATGTCAGGGGACAGCAGTGGGGAACAGCCAGGGCAGAGGCAGAGGGCAGAGGAGGGGTGAGGATATCCCGGTGTGCCCAGGCTGTGGGACCCCAGGCTGTGGGGCAGAGCAATGGGGAGGAGTGGGCAGTGACATAGGCTTGGGGGCAAGGCCATGTGCTTCTTCCCCATCTTCCAGGGAGCAGAGATTTGCTGTCATTGAATTTTGCTTCAAAGAAAAGTCCCCAGGAGCAGGCAGGGCGTGATGCTGGGAAGCTGTGATGCTGCCTTGTTGACACTGTCAATATTTGGGCTGCGGATGGCTCCTGAGGGACCTGCAGTAAAACCAACAGCTCCAGGACTTACAGCAGCCCTCTTCCAATGCACATGGGCACTGGGGCTCAGTGTCCCATTTGCCACAATCTTATGACGCACATCACTGCCGATATGAGCAGGTGCCCTAAAAGTAGTGACAGCATGATAGTGATGTTTTATTGGCCTCGTTATATGGCATTATTGCATTTAGCTCAGTATGACACACCTCACATCACAACCACGGACACAGCAGGTCCTGCTACAGGCACCCTGAAGCCCCCACCCTAAACTGACCCCCAGCACAGGGCTGGCAGTGCCTGGGTGCAGGCAGCTGCATCAAACATTGATGCCCCAGCTGTGCAGCTCAGCCAGAGGCAGCACAGCACACTCACTACATATTTAATTTTTTTCTCCATTAAAAACTCCTTGAACATCAAGCCATGTTGCATGGTGCCCAACTCGCTCCCATCTCACATCCTGAGATTTATGAAGGAAGAAGATTCTGTGCCTTAAAAGAATCCTGCTGTTGAGTGTTGCCTGAATCATGGATCCTCGCCGTGTGCTTCTTTCAGCTGCAATGGGGCCCCTCCTCAAACTCAGCTCTTATGCCCATGAGCACAACACAGTTTGTAATCCTGCAAAGCACTTTGAGGCAGAATCAATCAGTAGCAACAGTTTCAAATGGGAGAGGATGGAAATGCTGAAGTATAGAAACACACCTGGAATTGTGGTATTTTGGGGCTCCACGGAGCAGCTGCTGAGCTGGGGGGTCCAGCAGGGGATGCTTGAATGCACTTTGCCACCCCTTCACCATTCTTTACCCAGGACAGTGCAGTGGTGCCCCATCCGCGGAGGTGCCCCAGGCTGTGGATGGGCCTTGGACAGCCTGAGCTGGAGGAAACCAGCCCACGAAGGAGGTGAGGGCTGTGAGGACCCTTCCAACCCAACCATGCAGTGGGGTCTCTGGTTTTGCTTTGTCCCCAGATGCCTCCGGTGCTTTCACCCACTGATGCTCCCCAGTGCTGCATGTGGCACTCACTGCCCAGCCGAGTGCAGCGTGCTGCAGAAGGGCATTGTTTTGTCCTCACAGCCCCAACCCCTCTCAGCAGCTGGCTCCCAGCCCTCACCATTCATATGCTCCAATTCCTCACTCCCCAAGACCCGCACCATCCAGCAGGAAGCGGTTCCCAAACCATTTACCATGTTTATGCTTTCTTCGCTCAAGGACGGTTCTCCCTCACCTCCCTCCCTGCCCGGGAGTGAACATGAAATAAAGGTTATCCTTGAGAAGAAAAACAAACCACGTGGCTCAATAGCCGTGTTGCTGTTTTGATACCTATCTCATCCCCTCCCCAGCCTCGGAGCAGCGTTGGGCACAAAGGGGTGACCGAGGTGCGGGAGCTGCTCCACCCCTCGTGCTATTTACACCAAACACGTGCCCTGTGTGCAGAAGGTGCATTAAAAGCAGGGCAGCAGCTGCAGCGGGGCAGCAGCACTGGGGCTGTGTGCAGTGTGTGCATGCTGCAGGTGGGGCTCAGCCTGCCCCGTGCCCCCAAAGGGGCAGACAGAGCCTTCCCTGCACAGCTGGATGGGGATGGCGGAGATGGTGATGGCACCAGCACTGCACAAGGTGGGTGAGCACCATAGTGGGGATGGGGCCTGGGATGGGGATATGTCCTGGGTCAGGTGCTTGCAGCCATGTGGGCTCAGATTGTGGTGCTACCTATGGCTTCTCTCCTACTGCAAGCACAGGGGCAATTTGGGAATCATGGCAGCACCCAGAGGTATAAATAACCCTGCTGTATCCCCATTGTTTTAGCCTGGTTTTTATGGCCACAAGCGTGGCTGTGCTGAGTGTTCCTGTGTGACCCCCTGTGTTTTCAGCCTGGTGCTCTGCCTGAGTCCCAGCCTGGCTGCTCAGAGCAGGGTGAGATGCTCTGCAGAGCTGAGCTGGCCGTGCTGGCTGGGCTGAGCCTGAGCAGGAACCAAACTGAGCCAGCACGGTGCAAGCAGACTCGGACCCGGTCCCCTGCATGTGGCACTGTGGCTGTGCCGTGCTGTCCCTGGGTGACCCCCTGGGTCCAGAGCGGAGAGGTTTGTCCCTGCACAAATCCACAGGTGGGAGCCGAATCTCTCCGCCCTCTCCTGGCTGAGTGAGCACATCTAACATGATATACCGGAGAATTAAGATGTGTGTAATTGGCTGTACCCTGCTGGCTATTAGCTGCCTATCACAACTCCGATGGAAACAAGCGGGATGTGGGGCTGAGCCCGACGGTAACACCAAGGAAAATACCTCTGCTTTCTCTCTAGGAGGAGCTCAAACCCTGCTCACGGCGCTGCTCTGAGTGCAGCCATTCCCACTGCCAGCGGCTTCGCTTTAGACGGTGCCGGGTCGCCTGGCTGGGCTCACGGGGCGCACGGGGACATGGGGAACAGGGACCTGCTGGGGGGCTGCCCCTGCTCTCGCTGAGCCCCCAAGGGATGGGGGCTATTTTGCCCTTTCCCTTAGCAGGGAGAGGGTTTTGCTGTAAGAGGAGGTGCTCTGGGACCTCGCTGCACTGTGGCAGGGCGGCACTGTTAGCGGGGTGCTGTGTGGGATTAAAGCTCTTTGTCCCACAGTGGTGCTCAGCTCCTCTCCCATCACCGTCGTGGTCACACCAGAGGATGACACGTGGCACATCAGCGGTTCTTGTGCGGGCAGTGGGCCATTCGTGGACTGGGACCAGATGCCGGAGGTGGAGCAGCCGGCAGATCCACCCGAGGACGCGCTCAGCCGGCCTCCCAAGGAGCTGAAGAAGCTGGCGAGGGAGGGCTGCTGGGCTGCCAGCCGCGCGCTGAGGGCTGCAGCTTACCAACGCCTGTGCCAGCGCGTCGCCTGCCGCCTCGTCACACCCGATGCCCTGGTGTATGGGGATGTGGCTGCGCGGCTCTTTGGAAAGCACGGCGCCAGCTCCCACCCGCTGCCCGACTTCCTGGCGGGGTGCTCCCTGCCCACGTACTGCCTCAACATGGATGGGGTCACAGCGCTGAAGAAGATCCTCATCTGCATTGGCAACCTGTTCCCTGACATCACCTACAGCCCCGCGCTGCCCTCGCTGGTTGCTCTGCTGCTGCACTACAGTGAGGATGAGGCTCGGTGCTTTGAGAACATCTCCCGCCTCATCGCCAGCAATGCCCCGCACACCAGCTACATCGACCAGTCCTTCCTGGCTCACCAGGCCTCCTGCATGACGTTTGGGGACCTGGCCAACAAGCACTGCCCAGCAGCACACAAGCTGATAGCCAGCACGTCTGAGAACGTCTTTGAGGTGTACTCTGAGTGGCTGTCGTGGCTTTTCCGCGACCTCCCCTTCAGCTACGCCATCCGCGTGTTTGATGTCTTCCTGCTGGAGGGGCAGAAGGTGCTGTACCGCATCGCCCTGGCCCTGCTGAAGCAGTACCGGCTGTTGGTGAGCTCTGCCGAGCAGGAGGGGACTGACACCAAGGCAGAACTGCA
The DNA here is from genome assembly GCF_987193195.1 of Phasianus colchicus. Taxonomy (NCBI): domain Eukaryota; kingdom Metazoa; phylum Chordata; class Aves; order Galliformes; family Phasianidae; genus Phasianus; species Phasianus colchicus. The sequence continues at coordinate 2,494,279 of NC_143455.1, forward strand.
GGTCTTTGTGCAGAACATTGCCCAGCACATCACTGTTGACAAACTTCTGGAGAGAGCGTTTGGAATCCGGCTGTTCTCCCGCAAGGAAATCTGGCTGCTGCAGATGGCCAACAGGAAGGCATTGATGGAGAGAGGCATCACCATGGTGCAGGGCAGGTAGGAAGCCGGCCTGTTTGCCCACAGTGCCAATGATGCTCTTGGGGCAAAGTGGGTCAAAAATGGGTTCTAGTGGAAATGGAGCACTGGGGAGCTCCAGTGTGTCCCTTGGCTGTGGTTATGCTGCGCAGACACTGCTGGGATCATGCACCCCCAGTGGCACATAACAGCACATTAGGGGTACACCACTGAGCACTGACACACTCCTTTCTTTCACAGGCAGTCCTTCCACCTGGCTGTGGACATGCAGAGCTTCAGCTCCAGCATTGTGTCAGCTCAGGAGATGCGCATCATCTGGTCCTGGATCCCCGAGCGCTTCTCCCTCTTTCCCCCACTGCTGCTCTTCTCCACATCAGAAGATGGCTGCAGCCTGCAGAGGTGAGCGTGATCTGCCAGGCAGACTGATCAGACAGATAGACTTAACATTGGGTAAGAGTTGCTGGTATAGAAAGGAGAAACTGCAACATCTGTGGGACGTATCTGAGGTCTCCTGGGGACACTCCTTAAAGACCCTGTGAGCAAGGAGTGCTTTCTTCAGTGGCACATCGTACTGAGGCTGCACAAGCAGGCCAAGTTCAGGTACCACCCGTGACGGGGGAGACACCAAACCCTCCAAACTCAAGCTAAGAGACTCCAAGTGCCATAATCAATGCCCAGATCTGCAAGAAGTGAGGGAAGTGCCAAGGACCCGGTGACAGCTGCAGAGCAAAGGGCATGGGGAGAGCAGAAACATCCCCACAATGCTCCGTGCTGGGCATTTCAATGACACACAGTTCCAAGCTGCATGGGGACAAGGTGCAGGGACTGCCTGGGGGCTGAATGCTGCCCACTACATCAGTGGCCTGTGGTTTTTTCATGGGGTTTATTTGGGGTTGCTGTAATGCTTGGCATAGTGTCCATGCTTGCACCATGAGCATGCCCTCAGCTCAGGGGAGATGAGTGAAGGCCACAGAGCAAAATGTCCCACAGTGTTTCACCTTAGCACAGCAGCAGTGGGGCTCACAGGGTGGGTGTCAGGCATGAGCTTAGGCTCCAGGTGGATGAGAAGCACATCCAGAATAAATGCAGGCTTGCTTAGGAAACTGCTCCATGGAGTGTGCCCCCAGGTCTGGTGCTGAGAGTACATGGGTGGATTTTATGTTTGGATTTATTACCTGTGAATTATTACCTGTGCTGCTGAACAAAAGTGATGCCTTAGAAGTCCCAAAGCCAGCTCCCCAATGCCGGCACCAGCAGAGGAGCTGCCTGAGCTGTGTCCCTGGTCTCAGCCCTGCACCAACGCAGCCTCATTGTGCACTCCCAGGTTTTACTCGTGCTGTGAAGGTTACGAACCGACGGTGCTGCTCCTAAAAACAACAGAGGGGGAGGTAAGTATTTCCTGAGCAGGGAGGTGGCTGTGCTGTGAGACAGGGGAAGGTGCCCCCTGCCCCACCAATGCTGGCTCCATCACAGTGCTGCAGAGACACCAAGAGGCAGCTCAGACACTGGCTAAGGGGGGGCTGCTGGTTAAAGAGGAGTCTGTGAGATGGAAGAGGCCATGAGAGAGGCTTTGTTGCACATGGAGACTAAACCACGAAGCCTTTGCTAAGCAGACTCCTCTGAAATCAGCAAATGCTTTGCCTTAGCAAGGACTTCCTTTTAGTGCATTAAATGCAACAATCCCTCCTTGACTGCAAGAGCAGCCACACGAGGGAAATGGAGTGAAGTAAGGATACCTCTTAAAATACTTGAAAGTCGTGGAATAACTGCAGAACTACCTGAGCCAGGCATCTTCCCAGGGATTTTGAGAGTGGCTCATAAACCCATATTTTATGCCTGCACTCTCCATCAAACAGCAGAGGCAAGCTCTGTAAATGGCTCAGGCATCCTAGAGATTTATTGGCCAACAAGTCCTGACCTCCCACACCCAGCACTCGAGTGCAGTGAGGAGAGAAACACTGCTGCCCCCGGGGCCTTGTGCAGACAAGGAAAAGTGACTTATAAAATCTTGTTTCCTGCATGTTTTAGCTCATTTTCTCCCATACACAGTCTCAGGGAGAGGCAGAGCCTTTGCTGTGCTGAGCACACAAGAGCTGGCCTCAGTGGAGGCTTCCACCTGTGCTCCCTGACAGCTCCCTGTGCTCTCTCCTAAAGGTGTGTGGGGCATTTCTCTCCTCTGATTGGAGTGAAAGGAAGAAGAACGGGCTGACATCAAGCTTTTTTGGGACAGGGGAATGCTTCGTGTTCACTGTAAGTCAAATTCATGCTTATGGGCTTGTCTTTCATTGCTACTTTATTCCTCTAACTCCAGGCATGGTGGCACACCATCCTTTAGGATGTTCTGTTAGACCAGAAAAAAATGGAAAACTATCTCCCAGAGCATCCTCAATGACAGTGAGACAGTGTGTGCTGCAGGGAGGGATCCTGAGCTGTCCCTTCCCTGCTGCATGTGTTCCCCACACCGTGTGGTCCCCAGGCAGCCATGCAGTGATGCCCCAAGGGCTTTCTTTTGCTTTCCAGGTGCGCCCGGAGATGGAGAGGTACGAGTGGGTGTTCATCAAGAAGCCAGAGCTGGCCAAAGCCATGCCACGCTCACGCCAGCGCTCACCATCACCCATTCCCACACCTCCGCTCAGCTCCTCCCCAGACAGCCGCAGTGCCAGCCCCAACCTCCTCACCGTGCCTGCACCGCAGAGGAAGGGCCGCCTGTCCCCGTTCCTGGCTATCAGGCATTTCCTCCTGCCTTCCAAAACAGCCTCCATGTTCATGTCCGGCTCTCGGGAAGGGATCATTATCGGTAATTACCTAATGGCAGGCACCTGGGTCAGCACGCAGCTGCTTTGAAAAGAGCTTCCCCTCCAGGTTAAAATCCAAGCTGTCCATAAGGCAAAGACCTCCTGTCTTAGTATATGTGCCTAAAGTCAGGGGAGATGAAGTCAGTCCCCTCTTTCTCAGGTCAGCAGGAGAATGAAGGGCTGCACAAGGGCACAGATGTCCTTTCTGAGAGCTCCAGAGCAGGTCCCAGCTGAGCAGGAGCCCTGCATCCCAGACCTCTCAGCCATATGTGGCAGCCATGCCCTTCCTGGCCCTTTCCTCTGCATCTTGAACGACTGAGAGGAGATGCGGGTGGGGAACAGCTTGCAGAAGAGCCAGGCATGATCCCCTGGGGCAGATGCACCAGCTGTCTGTGACAGCTCTGTGGAGTGGCCGCAAGAAATATTGCTGAGAGATGGGTACAATCCCAAGACCTGGCCAACGTCTGCTGGGGCAGCAAAGAGTGACCACAGATCCCAATGCCTGCTGTGCTTTTGCAGGTGGAGGGGGAGGCCAAGCACTGTCCCTCGATGCCAACCTGCTCTGGGGACGCACGGAACCCTGCGAGACCTTTGACAACCCTCCGCTCTGCCAGGAAAACTTCAAGGTGCAGCTGCTGGAGGTGTGGGGCTTCCAAAACACTTAGGTCCCATGGGGTCAGCTCCTCACTGTGCTGCTCACCATGGCTCCAGCATGACTGCTGCAATCCCTGTCAGCAGCTCTGTGTGTGCCTCTGCTCGCTGTCCTCCCCTCCACTGTCACCAGCCATGGTTGCATGAGGATGGCCATGAGTGTCATGAATGAGACTCCTCAGCTCAGACACAGCTCCACCTGCTCTGCTCCCATTCAGGATGCTGGAGGGGAGGCAGGTCACTGTTTTCTACTCTTCCCAGGTCTGTTTGTGGTCAGCAAAGCAGCCATACCACAACACAGGCAGCCTCTGTGGGAATCTTGAGTCTAAACAAAATCCAGCACCAAGGTGCAGAGTTCACCATAAGAGCTTCCCACACCTCACCCCAAGCCCAAGTACCCCCTTCAGCCACGTGTGGGTCATGCAGTCTGGGTTACCAGCCCTCACCTGGGCCAGGCACCGATGGCCATCCAACGTGCTGCAAAAGACTTCTTGTTTGCTCTCGTTCCAGCCTGCTGATTGGAAAGCAGCAAGGCACTGCCTGGCATTTATACCAGCCCACGCAGCCTTCTCATTTTTGTGTTGCCATAATCGCAGCGAAGAGCCCGTGTAAAATTGTATGCTGTTAATATAGAGCCTTAATGAGCATATCCTGATTACGTGGCTCCAGGCTCCTCAGTATTTCTTGCTGTCTGACACCTGCTGGACATCCTGTCCAGCTCCACGTCCCTCAGAACTCCCTCTTTCCTTCCAGAAGGCCACTTGCCTTCTGCAGGGATGTGCAGGGTGCCTGGCAATGCACAGCCCTCCATCGGCCATCCAGCCTGACCTTGTGCTCCAGCACACTGCCTTGGGAAGGGCAAGCAGCCACAGACACAAGGACTGCTCTGTGGAGCCCTGGGTGTGCTGCAGAAACCCACAGGTCCCTTCAGTGCCCTGCCTGCTGTGGACCCCAGGTCAGAGCTGTAAATCACAGTGACTGCTGGTGCACACCTTGTAACCCGACGAGTCCCTGCCATGTCTAAAGAGATGCTGCACTACTTTCCTCCCTATGCCTTATTCCATTACTGCATACAGCTCAAAATTCTTGGAGAATAAAAAAATAGCAGAGATGCCTGGCGGCTCGGGAGACTTCATGGGCTATGAAGAGCTTTCCTAGGGGCTCAGCCCTGCCCTGAGCCCAGCACTGCCCTGAGCCCAGCACTGCAGCCCGGTCCTGGCTCCGCCCGCGGCCCCGCATCACAGCGCCCCCTGCTGGCCGTTACCATGGCGCCCGCGACGCCATCGTGAAGCCGTGGCGATGGCGACGGCAACGCCGGAGGAGAGGGAGGCGGGGAGGCTGGAACTGCGGGCGGCCATCGGCTTCAATGGTACCTGCATTACCTGAGGGGAGGAAAGAGGGGGGCTGTGGGGGGCAGCTAGGGGCAGCTGGAGGGGGAAACGGGGTACTGTGGGCGCAGGTGGAAGGGCTGTGGGGCACTTGGGGGTCACGGGAGGCTGGTTGGGGGCAGGTTGGGGGGCTGTGGCCGTATGGGTGCCTGGCCAGGAGCAGAGCTGTGCACCACGTCCCTGTCTGGGGGCAGGAGCTCAGGGAGAAGAGATACAGGCTTCAGAGCAAGCAAATTCAGGCTGAATAGAGGGATCCGCTGCTTATTTATGTCTAATTGCCCAGCTTACTGGAATGAGAGAAGCTGCGTTTCAAAATAAAACCAAATCCTCTGGCACAAAGCACAGCCGAGAGCAGCCCTGTGGTTGGCAGTGGGGTCAGTAATTGGGCTTTGCAGCTGCCCAACTTCTTGGGAGATTTGCAGCTGCAGAACTGGTGATGTGTCCTTCACAAATCAGCAGCTGCTCATGCAGGACCTGCTGTGATGAAGGGCTCCGTCCTCAGGGCCGGGTGGATCTCCTGGTAGCAGTAGAAAGCACCCAACCTCTGTAAAGGGCAACCCTGAATTGCATATGGGATTGTGCTGCTCTGCGTGGGAGCCTCTCGGTTTTGCCCTGATTGTGAAGTCTAAGAGTTTGGGGAAGTGTGAGCAGGAACTCTGCCTGCAGTCCCAGGGCGCTGACAGCCAGCATGCCTTGTGCTTTGTCCTCTGGCAGGACACATTGCCTCAGGCCTGATCTGTCACCCTGACAACAAGCACCTTCTCTACCCGCTGGGATGCACCGTGGTTATCCAGGACCTGGCCAGCAAGAAGCAAAGCTTCTTGCAAGGTCACACCAACAACGTCTCCTGCGTCGTCGTGTCGAGCAGCGGGAACTACGTTGCCTCTGGACAAGTCACCTTCATGGGCTTCAAGGTGGATAACCCTCAATCTTTAACCACATCACACTGACCAGAAGCGTGGAGTTCTCTCTGAGCAGCAAGACTGCTTTTTACTTGTTTTTAATTTGCCTGTAGTGGGAGAGCACTGCAAAGAATGGGGGACTGTGGCTGCTCTGCTGTTGGACGTGCCTTTATATTTTGGCACAGTGTTAAACACTCTCCCTAGGATCAGGGTAACTAGATTGAGGGATTTCTTAGTCCTGGTCCTTTTTATTGAAAGTGCTGTGGACATGTGGCAGCCTAAATCCCATTAGATGTTAATTAGTAAATACTGTCACATTTAAAGTTGTTAATGGTTTAATTTTTTAATGCTTATTTGAAAAGAGCCTGAGGCAGTGGGAAGGAATCGGTTATTTGCTTTTTCAGCACTTTAAAATCTCAGTCAAATACTCTTCCAAAATAGGTTTCACATAGTAAACTTTGATTCTGGAATGAATCAGAGCATCTAAGCTGGTAACTGGAGTAATACCAGGTACAGCACCTAATGTGAAGCATTTCCCTATTGCAGTGCACTGGGCTGAGATAAGCCAACCTTCTGCTGGGCTGTTCTGAGAAATTCCTTTCCTATCAGAGCACTTCAGCACTTCACAGCTAATGCTCTGGCTTTGACTTCTGCTTTGGACTGCAGGCAGACATCATACTGTGGGATTTTCAGAAGAAGGAGTTGCTTGCTCGGCTGTCACTTCATAAGGGTAAAATTGAAGGACTGGCATTCTCTCCAAATGACCTTTATCTCGTGTCGCTGGGAGGCCGGGATGATGGCAGGTAAAGGTTTCCCTTTCCTGAGGAATGATTCCTGCCAAGCTGCAGGGCACTGAAGGACTAACTGAAGCTAAGGGGGTGCTCACTCCTCCTTCCTCTGGCACTCTGATGACATCTCTTTAGAGCATCCCGTTTGAGGGAAGCTGGGTTGGCACACCAGTGTGTAGGGCAGGGAAAGATGAGGGGAGCAGCTAATTCTGAAGTTGGCTTGGTCAGCCAGAAACGATATGACAACTGCATTGTTGTACGGTCCTGAAGAACTACAAGTGGGATAAAAGGCTATTTTAAATTAGATTCTATGTGAGATATGATTTGACTCTTGCTCAGGAGGAGGAATACAACAAATGCACATCCCCACCTCCTTAACTAGAGATGTAAGCTGTGGAGGAGGACTGGAGCACCTCCCCTATGAGGACAGGCTGAGGGAGCTGGGCTTGTTCAGCCTGGAGAAAAGAAGGCTGCAGGGTGAGCTCATTGCAGCCTTCCAGTACCTAAAGGGAGCCTACAAACAGGGGGGGAATCAACTCTTTGGAAGGGTAGATAACTGCAGGATGAGGGGAAATGGTTTTAAGTTGAGGGAGGGGAGATTTAGGTTGGATGTCAGGGGGAAATTCTTTACAGAGAGAGTGGTGAGGTGCTGGAACAGCTGCCCAGAGAGGCTGTGGATGCCCCGTCCCTGGAGATGTCCAAGGCCAGATTGGATGGGGCCCTGGGCAGTCTGGTCTAGCATTAGGTGGGATGATTGCTGGCCCTGCATTGGCAGGGGGTTGGAGATTCATGATCCTTGAGGTCCCTTCCAACCCTGGCCATTCTGTGATTCTGTGATTCCATGTATTTGTGTGAAGGCTTTTCTAGGATAAACTGAACTAGTGCTTATCTTTCGGGCACAAACTGCAGGAAAACAGTCTTTAGTTCTTATCCTTTCAGGAACAGACTGCAGGAAGAAAAGTTTTGTTTTTTTTTTTTCTTTCTTTTTTCTGGTAAGTTTTTAAGTAGCATTAAAAAGCACAGTATTTTAAAGCCCTTCCTTCCTTGCAGCGTGGTTGTGTGGGATGTCCCAAGAAGAGAGGCTGTCTGTGGGAGCCCTGCCTCGGCTCGGAGCGCGGGCAACGTCACCATCGTGCAGTGCTCTGCATGCAGAGACGAGATGTTCATCACTGCTGGAGTGTAAGGCTGTATTTACTACAAGACCCCCTGTGAGGAAAAAACCCACAGACCCATCTCCTTTTTCAGAGCCTTTCCTTAAATAGGAGGAATATTAAACATCACTGTGCTCGTGGTTTTGGGTTTTTTTTTAATTCTCATCTCAATGGGCTCATGAATAACCAGCAGCTTGTCTCTTTAAAGCATTTCTCCTGGTTCTACACAAAGCAGCACACATGGACCAGCATGCTTAATTCCTGTTTTTTATGGTGGGATTTTTGCTCAGAGGGAACCTCTGCAGTCCTTAAAATATTTAGTTCCCAGTGTTTACACAAGAAAAGCAGGCAGTGAACAGCTCCAGGCAGTGCCTTATTAATGTAAGGAGAATGAAATCCTGTGAATTGCTGGATCTTCTGCTGTCCTTGGCAGATGCAATGGCCTTTAACACAAATTGTTACAAAAAGTCACATTTCCCATGGATTTGAGACAGCCCCCATGTATCTAACCTGACTTTTAAACCTGCCCAGGTCCTGCAGTTCCCTTTAAATCAGCAAAAGGCTTCGATGCCCTTGGCTGCAGTTGCACTAAAAGTGTTGGTCTTTGCAGTTGTAACGCTCTGTGAAATACAAGGGTGACTGTGTTAGGGTACTGTGTTGGCTCTTGGTTGTCAATCAAACTATGCTGGAAAATAGTTGAAAGTGTCTGGTGCTGCTCATTTCCTGCTCTGAGAAGCAGGGTTCCCACGGTGCACGTCTCCTTGGGGAATTAATATCCAGGTTATTACATGCCTTCCCCATAATTCTAGTATGAATTTTTGCTGAGCCTTTAACATTTTTGACTCATCTGGAAAAAAAGTTACCATAAGAGACAGTGGAAAAGACAAAGGATTGCTTCTGGCCTCCCTGGTACTGCTCTTTTCCCTCCTGATCAGGATTTCAGAATAATATAACCTTATAAACGTTGTTTCATTCTCCTAAAAGTGATTGAGCTGAGATATTTCTGGCATCAGTTCCACACACGGATTTGGCTTTCCTCTATGCTTTTTTTCAAGTGAGACCATTCGAGTATGGGAATTGGATCTACCAAACAGAAAACTCCGACCAACTGAATGCCAGACAGGGCAACTGAGAAGGGTGATCACAAGCCTTAAGGTGAGCATCAGCCAAAACGATTTGGCTGAACTGAGCAGCTCTCTGCAGGGTAGAGAGAGGCTCTGAGCTTTTATCGTGATGCTAAGAATGCCAATTATAACTACATGATGGCACTGTGGTTGCTACACGTTGGCTCTTGGCAGATGGTCTTCCACAGGTTCTTTACCTTGGGAAAAGTCTTTTGAATGCTTCTGAAAGGGAGCAGCGTGCACTTTAGTCAGAGGCTCAAGAGAATTCAACTTTTGCTTCAAAGTATTTGGTTGGAAAACATTTTACACAGACCCTCGTGAATGCTGACGTGAGAGCACTGGCTGTGTGCCCTCAGGGTAAATCCTGGCAATGTGCTGAAATAAAGCTGTTTATGCAGCACAGAGGTAGGATGGGACAGGAGCCTCAGTATCTGGACCACCATCTCTTTTTTCACTCTTCCTTCTAGATAGCAGATGATGATAATTACTTTTACGTTGGCACATCAACTGGTGATGTCCTGAAAGTGAACACGAGGAACAAGCTGATGACTGATTTTGGGCCTCAAAAGAAGTTTTCGTTGGTGAGTAGAAGCTCTGTCACTTGACTCATTTTCCTTATCCTCCTCTTTATTAGTGACCGAAATTAAGACAACCTCCAGAAAGCTGATGCACAAGCTCACATCCTTCACAGAGGATGAGTGGGATGGGAGTCAGTGTGGGGATGTGTGACACAGTGGATGTGCAGGTGAAGGGAGCACTGTGAAAAAAAACCAGAATGGGAGCACAACTGCAGAGGAGCAAGGGCCAGTATAGGCAAACTGAAGAGAGAAAAGCTGAGGGGAGAGAATAGCCTGTCCTGTTTGTGTGCTTCCTGTAGTGCAGCCAGAGTGCTGGGATCACAGCTGTGCCAGCAGAATTGCCTGTGGGTTAGAGTGGGTCAAGAATGGATTCAGCTGAAAAACAGCACCTGCAGCAGGGTCATTTTTGCAGCCATGTTATTTAAGGAGGGCCTCACAGTCAGTTACCAGCACAACTGAAAGAGGCAGCATGCTTCTTTCTATTGAAAATACAGTAAAAACTCACGAGTAAAGCATGTCTCATTTTTGTTAAGCCTAAAGATATGGCTTGGTATCAGTTACCCCTATAACTTCAGAGATGGAAATCTATTACCCCACTAACTTCAGAGATGGAAACCTACGTGGCAGAGCTAAGAGCTCCAATCTGTCAGCGATTTGTGCAAGGATTGATAAGGCAGAGTTCCTTCTGCAGCCTTTTAGTTCCAGTGCTCCTGCTAACCCTGCTTTAGGCAGGGGGCTGAGCTGGATCAGGGCTCCTGAGGTTCCTCCCAAGCCCAGCTGGTCTGTGGGCTCTCCTGAGCCTTGTCTCCATCGTGGCACTTTATTGATAACCGTTCATCCAGCACTTAATTTAAAGCAATGAGGCTAACACGCGCCAGGCTTGCCATGCTGAGTGCTAACATCACAGCTCAGTTTGAACAGTTAGGTTTGGTGGGTCCTACCACCAAAGGCTTTGCAGGGATTTCTGTGGCGCTACCGAGAAATTAAAGTGTAAAAACCGCTTATTTTTGGCTCCTGTTTCGAGAGGTTTGGTCTTTGCCCTTTTCCCACAGCACTTGACATTACGTGGCTGGCTGTGCTTACAGGCAGGGCTCCAACTGACGTTATTTGCAGATTTCAGCGTTCCATACTTTTGAAAGTCAGTCCCCAGACTCTGTGTTGGCACCTGTGAAGTACACAGTTAGGTTCTGCTTGGAAGACTCTATTTCAATGACTTGCTCAGCATCGCAAAGAGCTCTGGCAGAAGCTGCTATCTAGAATTCAGTGCTTCTGGACCACATTAAGGTTTCGCAGCTAAAACACGATCTGGGCTCTTTCCTTGTTCACTGCTATTATCTGTCTTCTCCCATCACATGTTATTACATTATTATTATTATTACTATTATTATTATTATACCCCTTATGACCAATTTCTGTAGTAGTTCCATCTTCCCCACTCATGAGGCAGAGGTCTTAGTGAAAATAGCACTGTAGAATAATATCATTAAAGAGTTTATTATAGTGCTTATGCACAGTTGGGACAAAAATGAGAAGACTGTGTGTACGTTGGCTTTTATTGCTTTTCGAGTTCTGAGAGCTCAGCCTCCTAACCTCCAGGTTCCTTCAACAAAGTTTCTTTGTTTGCCTGCGGTTGGGACTTGCAGATCTCTGTGTAATGATCCACAGACAGGAATGTCTTCTGGAGGAGGAGCTTTCGGCCTTTTGTTGGCAGAGAGTTGTAATGAGAAGCAATTGGCAACAGCTAGAACGCTCGCTCTTGGTTTCTCTTTATTTGTTGCTGTATTTGTGGCTTTTTGGTGGAGGGGATGATACAGAAAGAATTCCAACACTTTCCTGAAACATTTTCTCTCACAAGGTTGAATGTTTCTATTAAAAACCATAAAATCAGTGAGCAGCGAGAGAAGCAATAGCGATGGAAGGGCTGAGTATATTGCTAGAGAAATTGTCCTAGAAAGAAGCAGACCTTGTTTGGGGGTAAGCACGAGTCCAGCAAAAAGTCTGAGAAAAATCATCAGTAATTCCCAAATAAAAAGCTGTTCTGGATTCGTTTACCCAGACCTTCTGATCTTTGCTTTCAACATGCTTGCATATGAACCCAGTCACAACGAAGTGCTTCTTGTGTTACACGTGCATGCCCACCTCTCTGGGATTATTGCAGCCAATGAGATCTTTAATTATTCTCATTGTTTATCTATCTATTCCAGAAGCTTGGAGAAGTCATTGCACTTGGTTTTCCCATTGCATTGTAGGAATGTAAGTAGTTCAATTCTGTGTGCATGTTAAGTGACAAGAATGTATGCATTTTGTTTTCCTGGTAAAAATTCATCACGCTTATGATTTCTAATGCACATTAGAGCTCTTGTGGATACATCTGTGCAGTTGCTGTTACAACAGTCCTCCAGCAGCCATCCTGCAGTGTTCCCACATCCTGGCCGAGGTCCTGATGATTGAACACTCCTTCCCTTTTTAAACGCTGGCATGATTTCAGTCCTATATCTAGTATTACGTGTTCAGCCTGGAGCACCTGGCTGCAGCCACGCAGCGTTCTGCAGCCTTCTGAACTCCCTTGCCTTCTGCAGTGGGGGAGAAGTGCCAAATGCCTTTGAAACAAACCCTCACAGATGATACACCTTTGAGACCATCACTGAAGCAGCAATCAGCTGGGGTTGTTAGCAGGAGGCTGTGCAGTTTGGAAGTCGAAGGACAGCCCAGGGCCTCTTAGTGAAAAGCAGAGGTTTGAGGCCAGACCATGTCCCCATCCATATTAAGAAGAGCTTTGCAGTATTGCTAGCTTTAGCTGGCGTTGCTTGTAATAGTGAAAAGCTGAAGAAAAACAAGGCCTTTCAACATGCAAGAGCCTGACAGGATACTAGGGAGAAGGTAAAATCCCACAGTGGATGTCACAGCTGTCAGCCAGCCCTGTGGATGAGACCTGAGCTACCAGGCAATAACCCAGCTTACGTTTTTTTACTTTTGTGGTAGGCAGTGGCAGCTAGGTGAGAGAAACCGTGTGTTTTGGCAGGGGGGGAGGCAGGAAGATGTTCACATTTCAGGGCTATTTGTTGTGTCCATCCGGTATCCTCCTCTACCTTGTTACTCAAGATGATGGTGCATGTTTGGACACTTCTGCTCATAGGCTCTTCTGTCAGGTGCTCTTTTCCTTTCTGCTCTCTTCCATGACTCTGACCAGTGCAGTGTCTAAAATGGGGAATTCATCAGGATCCCAGTGCAGAACAGTGCTGTGTCAGTCAGTGAGAGTGTGCTGGTGCATTTTTATCTCCAGCTGCTCATATTTCCCCTCATATTTCCACTTCTCCCTTCCTGGCTGCATACCATGATCCCCCCTTCTACTCACCCAGTGCACATCCCTGCACACAAACTGTATGTTGTCACTGTGCTGTCAGCAAGCCCACTCGGTACACAAATCAGCTCTAATGCTTTATGACAGAAATTTCCAATTGTAGCACAGCCTTCAACATCAGAAGAGTATTTTTTTGCAGGTATTTTTTCAAGTAGAAAAACGCAGCATTTATCAAAACAAAAGCGTTCTCAACCTTGTTTTCACAAAATTTAGTACACTGTATTGCTAAACCTAGGAGCAGCGATGGCTTTTTTTCCTGCAGAGCTGTGTATATTCCATGAGGTCTATCTTTGTCTGTGGCACGCAGTACTTCTGGCACCAAAAATTCAGAGCATCCGGCCTCCCTCCTTTGGAACCAACCTCGTTGCCTTGTTGCAGTTCCCCCTCAAAAGCTGTAGGTATGTGGACATCCCTGCAAGCCTTGGCAGCAGTGTCAGCAGGGAAGGACAAGACAGCAGCATACCCTGAAACCCCATCCTGGAGTAACCCCACGATGAGCATGCCTTTAAAGAGGGGGTTTAGCTGCTGCCCGGGTGAGGGGGAGGTGTTTATTGAAAACAACTTCGGTTGATCTTAGAGAAACGTTGCCTTTAGATCTGTAAGAATGTGTTTACTGTTTAGACGTGATCTGAAGTTGCCTTTGTTTCTGTTTGGAAGAGGAGTGGCACATTTGAAGCAACTTGTTTCACGTCTCAATGGAGTTTAGTGCGTTACTGTCACGTCTGTAAACACAGCTTTACCATTTATTCCCACTGCAGGCTTGAGGAGCTGTAGGGTAACCACTCAGATGCAGAGTGAGATGTAGGACTGCAAATGGATTTTCAGCAATAGTCAAATATTTTGCATTATAAACAAAATACTTTAACAAGGTGCGCTGGATTTCACAGAGCACCCAAGAACTCTGCAAGAGATCAGAGTGGGACAAAGAGCAAAGCATCCCTGCGGGGAGGGAACACGCAGGCTGTGTTTGTGCTGCTATCTTTATGTATCATCACGCTTCAAAGCAGTGGTTGCTTTTTGTAAAAGGTAAATAATGAACGGCGATATTTTTAACCTACTTACCCTCTGCATTTCACCTACAAAAGGACTGTCAGTATTATAAAACAGTTCTCACTGCATCATTAATGTGAAGTGCATGAATAACGAGAGCAACTCCCAGAGCTGTGTACTTGTGGGGGTTCCAAGAGGAGCCTGAAGAAGGAAGAAGCACAATTACTAAAACCAGTCTGAAATCAAACCGTTTCTGAGAGCTTCACAACGAATCCCAATCACTTTCAGGTGTTCCTTTTTTTTTTTTTTTCTTGATCATACCTGCTGCCCTCCCACGTTAGCAGAACCGAAGGGAACACCTGCTCGGTCTCAGAGTGGCATTGCTGTAAGAACCCTAATTAGCAATAAGCAGAAAGCAGTAATCAGGTCAACTATGGACTCACAGGTGTGATTTTCAAGGCTGCCAGCAGCCATAGAGCTCAACCCTCAGGGCACACGCAGGGGATAGCAGTCTGTAACAGCAAATACTGCAGAACAGTGCATCCAGAGACCCTGAGATAACAGGGGTCTGTAAAACGCTGCCAACGCCTCGTCAGAAATCTTGCAAAGCAGTGTTTAGAAACAGCTCTGCTTGTGGATCGTATTTTTAATTAAAAACACTCCCTTTGTTCTCGTGCTTAAGCAAAGAATGTTTGCATGAAACCTGGCTCCCTGCCTGGCAGTGATGTGGGAGCACAGCATCCAGTGCCTCCCAGCGATGGCTGTGGCAGCAGTGGGCTGCTGCTGCTGGAGGCAGGCTCACAAATAATTGCTGTGAGTGTAAATTATAAATCAGGACTGGTTTTATGCCAGTTGCTTGGGATTTTGTTCCCTGCCATCCACAGGGGGTCGATCCCATGGTTGCTCAGTCCCTAACCTGCAGTGCAGGCACAGGATTGATGGAACGCCAGGCAGAAACAACCAAGAAGCCTTGGTGATGTTATGGAAGATAAGGAATTAATCTATTTTAGGCAGCTATCTACATATAGGTGTGTATTTTATTTTTTTTTTCCACCAAAAAATAGAGCAAGAAAACATCTCTTGCTTCTGCTTGCTTGGGAAACAGAACCAAAGTAATTTCTCCATGTTCAGCTGGCTTTCTCTGTATCTTTTGCAGCATCTTTTCCAATAGCATTGACCTCTAAATAGCTCAGATGTCACTCCTGCTTTCTTCTGTCTTGATTTCTTTCTCACATTCCTTTGAGCTTCGTTCCTTTCCACAGAGAAAACGGACACTTTCTGGCTTTCATTCTTTTAAACACCTGAAGTGTGTAATCCTGAAATACACCAGGGATGGGCCAGATTAATGACTGAAGAGAACAGAAGTGCTGGGTGCTACTGCTTGGATTTCAAATGCTGGCTCCTGTGTATGTTCAAAATTCAAAGGTCAAGTACATGGCAACGATTCCTGCCTAAAGTATAAATGCATCATTATTCTGGTCTACTTGTCAGTTCTGCTTTGAGAATCCACATCCTTTTGCTATGACAACACAAAGTACTGGGATTCTTTGTCCAGAAGAAACCCCACCAGTCAGAAGTTGTGTTCACAGAGCTCTGTGAGCTCGGACTTGAAGGAAAACATCGTAATGCTGTGAAATTGCATCCTGTCTGTGTTGCTTTGCAATAGAACGTAGGTTTCAGATCAAGTTTTTGTGGCATAAGGCTCCTTTGTTTTCTTTCCTATTTTTTTCTCCCCTATCTCCCCCCAGAATGTTTTGCTGAGTGAGAACAACAAGCTCTGACCCCAGAGAAGTGCTTTCTCCCCTTTTGCAGCCAGTTTTCGACTGTCAGAAATGGTCAGTAATGGATCTGTTGTCTGTGTATGGAAGACCAACACTACTCGAGGAGGAGCAAAACAGCAGCAGGCTGACTGAGTGAGGCTGGAAACGTTGTGGCAGGACTGGGGATTGATTTCCTTCCAACTGTAGCGTGGTACTTTAGCTGCTGGAAAAGCAGAAATGCTTTTCCTAATGGCTGACCCCCTGTTGGTTTACTCATCTCAGCTAATAGCAGAAGCCTGTGCTGATGGGCTGACTGATTGCCAAAGCCTTTCTGCCACAAGTGTGTTTTATTAGTGGTGCGTGTGAGGTGGCACGGGATGCTTCAGACAGCGAGAGGGGCCAGGAATGCAGGGGATGCATCCTAAGAGCAGCTTTGCCAAAGGGTGCTTAGGCTGACTTTCATCTTCTGTTGTTTTCATCCTTCCGTTCTTTATCTATAAAGAACCAGTGGAAGGCAAAGTGGAGGTGCTGATATAAAATGTGTGCACTGCTTGCTGGACAAGGTAAGGATGCGTAAGTTCCTATGTGGTCCCAACTGCACACAGGGCTTCATTTTGATGCTGTTTACCTTAGCCTCTCCCACTGTAGATGTTCATATATACCTGTAATTAATAACTCTTTTCTTCCCATTCCCTCCAGAGAACCACTCTTTAGCCTAAGTCAGTCAAAGAGAACTGATAAAGCCACGTGTGAGTGACGTGGACACCGCCATGGGGAGCATCATTCAGTCTTCATTGTGTTATTCAGCGTGGCTGTGTTTGCAACTGCTTCCATCCAGCTGTGTTTTATCTCCTTCTCTCCTAGGGAGTCACGGCGTTGCTTTTGCTGAAGACAGGAGATGTAATAGTTGGCACTGGAGGAGGGACTGTAGCGCTGTGTAAAGGCTCAAACTACAAAGTGATGAAGTGAGTCTGCAGATGGGGGGATCAGAAGGGTAGAGATGATGGCTGTGCAGTAAGGACCAGTCCTTCCTATGAAATGGCACAATCCAAATAAATCTTTTTTTTTTTTTCAATTTTTTTTTTCAATCCTACAGACAAAAATAGGTGTTCTTAAACTAGATGTTATATGTGCAGCATAAGGAATTTGAAGCAAACTGGACATTTCTGGGTGCTTCTGCATACGATTGCCCTACTCGTCGTTCATTTTAAATGACCATTGTCTCCTTGCAGGCATTAGGAGTCAGATCCTGAACTGATGTAAAGTGGGACAGGTCTGTTGAAGTCAGTAAAATCATGTTCCCTTACAGCACCCAGGAAGATGAGTATTTGCCATTTGAAAAGTGTTTGCTGGAGGAAGTGCTCTCACTGATTTCACAGGAGCGTCTTAAAGCACTGGAGCGCTTGCAGGGCTTTCTTCTGCATGTGAAATAGCTGCAGGCTTCACTTTTCAGTAGGTGATTTGAAAATCAGGCTTGCAGCTAGTCACTCTGCATTGTTCGAATAGCCAACTTCAGCACACAGCTCAGAACAAGCTTTGTACAAATGTAACCATTCCCAGAAGTTCCAAGCTGAACGGAAATGTTGTTCAGTGTGGGATATTGAAGTGCACTCCAGCAAAAATAAATCCTGCTTTCTCTTTACCAGGAACATTCAAGTTCAAGGTGGCGTCACTTCCCTGACACGCAGAGGTCAGGGCCACCAGTTCTTTGTGGGGACAAACACGTGCCAGATCTATCGGGTTAACTACACGGCGTTTAAAGAGGAGCTGATCACCACCTGCCACAGGGAGGCTGTTCACGACGTCATGTTTCCCTCGTGAGTACAGCTGGCTGGGATGCTTTGGGCTGCCGAGGGAGCTGCAAGTAAGGGCAGAAGTTGGTTGTTTCCTTCCCAAACAGGGAACGGCAGCTTGATCCCAAAGAGAATGTTGATTTGGGGCATGTTGCGTTGCTTCTTGACGCAGCACAGATGATCAGAGCTCATCAAGGTGTAACACAACGTACAGGGAAAGTGCAAAATGCCCTCCTCCCTTGTCACCAGCCTGAAAAATCCATGAGTAAATCATGTGGGGCTTTAGGGTGATGTGATGCTAATGTTCCCAACTGGCACATCTGTGTCACAGAGGTATTTGGATGAACAGGCTTTAGTGATGAGTGCGAAGACTACGGTTCCATATCTTTACATGCCTGTTTTAAACACCTTATTTGTTAACTGCTCCTGAGCAGTGCATGGCACTGAGCAGGAAATACAGGCTTAATTTCCCTGTTCTGGTGTATTTCAGGACGCCTAAATTGCTGATGTTGTTCTGCTTTGTAAAGCACCTGCACAAGCTTGGCCTGAGAGAGGCTGCACTTTTGCTGGGCCGATTTTCCCTGTCCTGATTTGCCTTGCTGGTGATTTTGAACAAAAGCATACAGCGCTCTGTAAATTTCACTTTCTGTCATATCCAGAGGATATGTGCTTTGGTCGTCTTTGTGCATAATTGATGTATTGCTTTATGCCAGATAGAGTTAATCTCATCCTGCAGAAAGCAGTGGTGGTGGCATAAAACCGTGCCCAAATGTCTCCTTCTGTTTGTTGCTTATTTTAAGAGCTCATTTCAAAAATTCAGTTTTTGAAACGTTACAGGTCTTTTTTATTCAAACTTATATACCAACTATACTATGAAAGGCTTTTACCATTTCCCCTGTTGCCTTCAGCAATGTTAAATAGGAATCACCCAGTAAGCAAGATAAAAAATGACATCTTTACAATGTGAGGCTGCTGTTGGTTGTTGATGTCAAACCTGGGCAGTCAGCACCTCTACCTCCACTTTTCTCTCTACTGTATACAACACCTCAAGTTTTGTAGAGATTCCATCTGGGAAATCAGCATCCCAACTTCATTAAAGCAGAGAGAATTCTTTTTGCTCCATTTGAAATTCACTGTACGCAGGTGCCAAACCAGGGGAAATCTTTGTGATAAAGGTCTTTCAGTCTTAACTGTGGTGATCCCTATTGTGTAGATTACAGCTGAACATCAGCAGCAGCCGAGCTTTAAGGGATGAGTTAAGACCTGATGCAGAAGCTGTGTTCTCCTCTCATTAGCTCTTCTCTCTGACCACCCCAGTGGGACTTCAGACTTGTTTGCAACCTGCTCCAAAGATGACATTCGGGTATGGCACACCCCCGAGAACAGGGAGCTCCTCCGAATCGTCATCCCCAACATGACCTGCTATGCCATAGAGTTCATGAGGGATGGCAAGAGCATCATTTCAGGTAACAGGCAGTCCCAGCCAGTGGGTGAGTCCAGTCTGTAAGCGTTACCTACTGTAATAAATGTTATCAGTATGTGAGAATGAAAACAGGCACAAGCTGGGAGCTGTTGCAGGTGATTGCTGTGACCAGAGGCCTCTTTGCTAGCTGCTGGTTCAATGGATGCTGCTCACAGAGCACAGATCCTGGCACTGTAGTTGCAGGGTTATGGGGAAGGTGAGGTTCCTTGCTTGAGATGTGATCTCCAGCAATTCAGAACTCTGTTGGGTCTTATTTGAAAGACCTAATTCTAAAATGTTAACACTGATGTATGGAGCAGATTAATCTATAATGTATGTAGAGCAACTTTGGCATAAATTTGGTGCCCGTTGCCATTTGCAAGTTGCCTCCACAGGAACTGCTGCAGTTCTAGAGTAGCAATGCTGCCCTCTGCTATTACCAAACCAGTTTGAATCATAGAGTCATAGAACAGCCTGGGTTGAAAAGGACCACAATGATCATCTTGTTCCAACCCCCTGCTATGTGCAGGGTCCCCAACCAGCAGACCAGGCTGCCCAGAGCCACATCCAGCCTGGCCTTGGATGCCTGCAGGGATGGGGCATCCACAGCCTCCTTGGGCAACCTGTTCCAGTGCCTCACCACCCTCTGGCTGAAAAACTTCCTCCTAATATCCAACCTCAACCTCTCCTGTCTCAGTTTCAGACCATTCCCCCTTGTCCTGTCACTATCCACCCTCGTAAGCAGCCGTTCCCCCTCCTGCTTATATGCTCCCTTCAATTATTGGAAGGCCACAATGAGGTCTCCCCAGAGACCTGACAGTTTGCCCTCAGCCAGGACCAAGAAAAGGTATTAAATTTTAATAGTGTATGTGAGGCTACACAGTATAAAGGAATATACTAAGAAAAGGGTGCGTTTGCAATGGAAAGTAACGACAGCATGAGGAAAGACTCTGTGCCTGGATAATCTGTTTCTTTTTGTTCATCAGCTTGGAACGATGGAAAAATCCGTGCCTTCATGCCAGAGAGTGGACGGGAAAAGTATGTCATTAACAATGCCCACAGCCTGGGAGTGACAGCAATTGCTGCTACAAATGACTGTAAGCGGATCCTTAGTGGAGGAGGCGAGGGGCAGGTAATTTCTTGCTTTGAAAACCCAGAGCGGCTTTGTGCCTCATCACAGGACCTGGGAATTGTCTGAAACTGCTCAGTCAGAAAGGGAGCTGTTCTGAACTCACACTTGAGCAGAGGACCGAGTTTGAAAGTATCAGCCTTTGATATGTGCAAATCTCTTGTTCTCAGAGGGTTTCACATGAAACAATGCCCCGATTTCTTCTGGCATGTTTGTCTTGAAAAATCATTCTAATGCAGAACATGCTCTTAATCCTTTCTCGTTTGTCTCTCCCCCCTGTTTGGCTTATCTGCTTTAGTCATTGTTTGCAAGCCTGTGTCTCACTGTGTTCTAGCACAGATTTGCTTTCTGTCGTTTCTCTGGAAGCCCTGGTCCAGTCAAACACAACCTGCATGAATTCAGTTAACAGCACGACATTCACCTGCTGTGGCTGTGTTGTCTATGGGCAACTCCCTGGTGCTTTGGGTTGGTGTTACCTGACTTAGGTGGCAAAGTTAACAGAAGACTCCAATAACTTGACTTCCAATACAGTTATGAAAACATTCCAACACGGAACTCAGAAGTCATCATACTTGTGCACTTCAACAATGTTATTCCAGCAGTTAAAAAATAACTCTGTGTACTTTGTCTGCTCCACACGCTGCCTTTCATTGTGGCCTTTTGCAATCTGTAAAAGAGACACTATTTTTTTCTAAATTTTAAATCATACAAGCATTTTTTTTTTAATATATAAAAATAGATTTGGAAGGCTCACATTCAGTTTCTTGCTTTGCTTTGGACTTCCTCCCTGCAGTCTGGCGTGCTCTCAGAACCAGACGTTTAAGTGCATCCTGATGGATTTAACTGCTCTTAATGCTTTGTTTCTGCACCCTGCTCATCATGTGCAGTGTGCATGCTGAAGATTGCACAGGAAGTCTTGAGGAGCGAGGCACTGAACTTGGGGCTTGCAAATCTCAGGCAAATATCCCCATCTTTCTAAATCAGCTTGTGCCTCAGCTCTCCTGCAGAGTGATAGAGAGTGGTAGCAGCAGCACTGCCTTGTCTGACTGCATAAAGACATTAGAGATGATGAGCCACTTCAACCCTTCACTAATAAAAGCACAGTGAAGTACCTTGGATGATTAGTGCTGGAGGATGCAGGAGATGGAAGACCTAGATTCTGTATGAGCACACAGAATGGCACAGGCTGTGGTTAGTTGCTCTCTGAATTGAAAAAGACAGCTGGGACAGAATTAAAGCTAGAAGGTTGGTTAAGTAGAAATGAGAACTGCAGGGGGGCATTTGCTGCATTCATTCAAAAGGCAAAGGAGTGCTCTGAAATGCTAATGGTTCTGTCAAAATCAATCATCTGAAAGCTGTGACAGCCGGGGTTGCTTGAGGTACCTGAACGCTCTGATCATTTAGGCAGCAGGAATTGGACACGTCCAATTCAGATCCCATAGGTAACTCAGCATCAGACTTGAAAACATGGAAGGTTAACGTTCTCTGCTTTGGATCTCAGTGTGCAATACTAAATTTGCACTAGCATTTGACCTTCGTGAAGTGTAAAAGCAAATTGATATCACGAAGTTTGGCACTTATGGGACAGCAAATGCAAGGTGTGAAGGATCAAGTGGAAAGATTGCTGCCCTTACCTCCACTGGGAAAAGAGATGCTTTCAAGGCATGTATTCCACATGAAAGATTTAAAGAGCTGTTTTGTATTTACTTGCTAGCATTATATATGTACCACAAGTACCGGGCAGCTTTTCAAATTCAGTTTCAGAAGCACTGCTCTTCAATCTTTAAAACACAGCTGGAAATACATCATGGATTAGGTGCTTATTCTCGATGGAGAAATGAGTAAACTGAAATGTGGGTGAGTTGGGCTCACCAAAACATTCATTTAGAGCTAGAGAAATAGAGAGCAGCCTGTTGAGATTCCATTGCTAAACAAGTTACAAGGGAAATGCAGGGCTTGGGGAAGTTATGGGCATTGTCCTGAGCTCAGACAGAACTGGGTGGTACAGAGTTGATGTTTGCTGCTGATTTTCAGGTGAGGCTCTGGGCAATCGGTGAGAAAACTCAAAAACTGGAAGTCGTTCTGAAGGAGCACATTTCTGCTGTGTCTTGTATTAAGATTAAGAAGAATGACAAGGAGTGTGTCACAGCCAGCCTTGATGGAACCTGCATCATCTGGGATATTGGGTGAGGAGATGGGTTGGTATTGCAAGGTACTTACAGTGCTGGCAGTGTCTGTGTTGGGACACTGCTCCTATTTGGGACACCATATGGTGAGAAGGAGGGGGAAAAGAGCCTTAAAGAATTAAAATTATGAGAAAAGACAATCAGTTGGGAAAGGTGGAACTTCCAACACTGGAAACTTTTCAGAGCAGTTTAGACAAGCACTGGTCCCGAGTTGTTCTGTTGTATCAGATCCAGTTCAGCCGAGGGGATGGAGCAGATGATGGTTCCTGCTGGCTCTGTTTTTCAGCACTGTGTGATTCTTGACAAGCTATTGCAGATGTCTGATAGTGCAGTTGTTCTGCACTGTGATAGGGACAAGGACATTTTTTGCATAGCACCTAGAAAGCAATCCAGATTAAAAATCTTTGTTTTGTGTGATAGCAGATCAAAAGTCCTGTGAGAAAGCCATGGTGGGGATCAAAGCTGATGACCCTGATAGGTATTGTGAAGCCCTGAACCTATGCTAAAGTCTGTTAACGTTCAGGTAGAAAGACATCTGATGTACAGCACAAGTAGAGAGAGTGCAGGCAGTCAAAGTTTGGGTTTTGGCCTTACTGCTTTCTCTTGTTTTGGGCTGTGTTGCAGGCGTTTTACAAGAAAACAAATGATTCTGGCCAACACATTGTTCAAATGTGTGTGTTACCATCCTGAAGAATACCAGCTAATCACCAGTGGGACGGACAGGAAGGTAAGTCAAACTACAGGAGTTCTTTTGGTAGTCATTGCAGAACACAACATCTGGTTATGGACATTTCATAATCACACAAGGCTGCCATCAGACCAAGCTGTGCCAGCTAGGGAAGCTTTCCTAGGGAAGCAGAGGCTCGTGATGAAGCTCCTGTACTTCTGAAGAAGTTTGTAGGGCAGCATCGACATCTTCATGCTGTTTATGCACAACTGAACTTGTCTCTTGTCTGCTCTCTAGATTGGATACTGGGAAGTGTATGATGGCTCTGCTATCAGAGATTTGGAAGGCTCGCTATCAGGTTCCATCAATGGGATGGACATCACGTCAGATGGGGCATACTTTGTCACAGGTGAGTGATGAAACTAGGAAAGAGGAGGCTGTATTAAGACCAAGAAAAGCAAGGCAAGGAAAGAAGAGCCTTGATAAAATAAGAAAAAAATACAAAAGAAAATTCATCTGAAACACAGAATAAAACAAATCGCTGCAGAAAAATACTTAGGAAGAGGCTGTGATCCAGACCTGGTTCAGTCTTGCAAGATGTAATTCAGAGGTGAAGACAAGGTTTGAATGTTCCCAAGGGAGCACAGGGCTACGCTTTGCCCTGCTCCTCATTTGTTTTCATCATGTTTGCAGTGCACTTGACTGCTTTTTTCCAGGTGTCCTGCTGGCACTGTTGGTTTCCTGGTACACATGGCTCCAGGCTCCATTCAGCCTCAGGCTCACACATTCCCAACCATGGTGACATCTCTTCTGGGAGCTTACTGCTAGCACAGAGCCATGCTGTTGTGCACACTGAGCTAAGCCAGCAACCTTTAGGTAACAGGGTGGCACTGCTGGTGAAGGGCCTTTGGAAGACCTGCCACACTGGTAGCAATTGCTGTTCAGAGCTTAGAGAGAGCTGCTGGTGCCTGGCCTGAGTGTCCTAATTGCCACCACCTCTGCTTCAGCTGAACAGAAGTAGGCTTTGCTATAATGCTTAAGACAGCACATCCCATCCTTCCTCCATCAGAGAATGCCCAAGTGTTCTCTGCCTGTCAGTTAGCAACAAAAAGCAGCAGGGCTCTGTGCAATCCTTCATTCTTCCTTTGTGCCCAATGCAGGTGGTGATGACCATCTGGTGAAAATGTGGGACTACAACGAGGGGACAGTGACTCACATTGGAGTGGGCCATAGTGGCAACATCACCCGTCTCAAGATCTGCCCTGGGAAGAAGTACATCGTGAGTGTGAGTGCAGATGGTGCCATCCTGCTCTGGAAGTACCCGGCTGTCCCTGACACTGGCACAGGAGCTGCTGCTTCCTAAGCCAGCCCTGAAAGTCCTTTCTTCTCAGAGCTGATGTTCTTAAAGCACTTTTAGTATTAGAGGAGATATTTTTTTTTTCTACTCTCTGGTATGAGTTTACTGGATCTTCCAGATATCCTTTCTAACACTGAACATACAGGGCTGATTTTTAGCAGGGAGGCTAATTTCATATTCCACGTAGTTTGGAGGGGAAGTTGTCACCACTTCTGACAATCCCAGGCTGTCACAGCACTGCTGTTTGGTTACTGCCACCTTCCCTGTCAGCCCCCCAGTCTGCTCTTGTTCATATGGCCGCTCATCTGTGCGTGCTGCCTCCCTCCTCTCCTCCCAGTGCCTTTCTGTCCCTTTCCGTAATGAACAACTTGTTGTGTAAATTCAGTCTTCTGTGTTCGTTTTAATTTGTCCTGATTAAGGAAAAAGCCCTCAGCTCCTGCTCAACTGTTTGACTATGAAACTCTTTTGAGTCAAGCTCTTAAATCAATGTTCTCAAAGGAATTTGGGGTCTTTGGGTCTTCTTCATTTGCAGTGCCCGATTTAAAGCTCTGTTCAGAGGCCTGATTTCCAAGAGTGAGAGCACAGCTATTTCCAGCAATGCCAGCTGGACGCATGCAAATTCCTGGTCATTGCCCTAATTTTCCAAATGGGTTCCAAATATGCATGAAATACCAGATCCTCATGCTGGGACAAAACACGTATCATGTCTAGTGCTGTAACTGACAGCTCTGATGGTACAGCTTGCTCGAAGATCAGTGCAGGCAGCCGCTCTATGAAGTGATGCCAATAGAGTAAATATTTCTTTCGCATGCACTGATGGCCTGCAGGAGTTGAGTCATAAATGAAAAGTGTTCAAAATGTTGGATTCCTAACGTTAAGGCTTACAGTGACTTAAGTTAACTAATATTTCATTTAGGTACTGTCATACCCAGATTGATTTCATTAGCTGTTTTGGTATGCAGAGGGGGATGGGCATTGAAAAGTAGGGTTGCTTGTCATTCTTTCTATGCCACAACAAATGTTTGCTGCTCATAGCACACCCCTCTGCTCTGGCTCTGGGGTGTTTGATGTTCCCCATCAAACACTATGCAGCTCACAGAATCACAGAATGACCCGGCTTGGAAGGGACCTCAAGGATCATGAATCTCCAACTCCCCTCCCACAGGCAGGGCTACCAACCTCCCCATTTATTCCTTCTGCTTGAAATATCCCTGCTCTTATTAACAGAGTCTGGAGCAAAGGAATTAAGTCATTCCTTCCTCTTTTTCTCTGGATTGGAGGCTCGTTGCTATGCAGCTGTAAACACTCCAGCAGGTTTTACAAGCTCTGTGGCAGCGCTCAGTGTGGCTTGGAAGGCAGGATCAAACCGCTGGAATGTGGGATGGACAGGCAAAACATTTGTGCTTGTGTAGGAGAATGAAAACAGAGCTGTGTGTGGGAGCCAGGCAGGCAGCCCAGCAACCCATGTCCTCTCTGCCCAGCCGGGAGCAGCCTGGGTTGCTGCTGTGCCAGCCCCAGCCCACACCAGCAGTTGATGGGGAGCCCAGCAGGGCAGGGCTGTGCCTTGCCAGCTCCCCAGGAGTCACAGGTCACTCTCACTTCAGCAAAGCAATTCTTTTCCATTCGTTACACCGTCATCAGTGATGAAGGACGGCCCTGTGAGCGATGGAGATCTCTGATGCTTAGAGTGAGTGCACTGCTGTTACCCAGTGTGGCAGAGGCAAGCAGAGCTGCTCCCATCACATCAGCAAAGCCCAGAGGTGTCGGTGCCAGCAGCTCTGTTTGCACACACACTGCATATGCTGCTGACATCTCTCCCCTGCACTGCTGCGTTCCTGGCAGGAGCAGCAGCAGCAGGAAGGAAGGCAGAGAAGCAGCAACGCGTGGGCACGCTATCGTGCTGAGCTCTGCTGTGACAGAGCCCTGTGATGTGAAAATGGAGTGAAGGTGCTGTCCCTGGAGGGCAGAAGGGTACGCAGGGAATGAGTGGTGAAAATGAAACGCACGCTGGGGTTCGGAAAACAGCTTTTTTCCATCTAAAACAAAGCGATGGTTGCGTTAAGCAGACCCAGCAGCAGGTTGTTGTGGAATGGTGCCATCAGCACTGAGCGCTGGGCCAGGAGGAGGTGGCTGTAGGGCTCCAGATGTTCAGCAGTGGGATGGATGCTGCAATCACAGCTCCGTGCCACTCTGAATTTTGCCATCTCCTCTGCACTGTGGGCCTTCAGCCCTACAGAAGTGCTCCCATCACCATCCTTGCCTCTCTCCACCCCAGCACAACAGCTCCTCAGTGTGTGTTCTCAGCACACCAGCACCTGAAATAACCTCGTAGCATTCATTGAGCTGCAGATCCCTCGGTGCCTCGGGGTGCTGCAGGTGTGTGGTGAGCACCCTGCTGCTGGAGCACAGCAAAACTGCTGCAAGCAAAGCACAGCTTGGGAGCAACACGAAGCTCTCTGCTCAGCTCTCATGTTGGGAACCAATGGAGCAGGGAGCAGCGTGGTGCTCCCTGGCACAGCAGCACTCGCTCACCTGCCTCAGCGCTGCCGCTCTGCCAGCATGTTCCTAACAAGTCAGCGCCCATCCATCTTTAATGAGGGCACTAAATAACTTAGTGTGCTGTCTATAATTTAATTAGACGGATGAGAGTGAGCGAGGTGTCTTCTACAGGAGGAAGTTGCACCCTCCCTGAGCAGCTGTGCCAACGCATCGCCACTCTTTCAGAGAAGAATTTTCCCCGGCACCCACCCCTCCCGGTGCCCTCGCTTTCCCTCTGCGCTTCCCTCCCACCCGCGCCCACAGCGGCGGGGATCACGCAGGTACGGCCCTCCCCGCACGGACTGATCGATGGGCTGAGGCCAATTGAGGTCCAACTGGAGCCCCACGCTCCTCCCCCTCCTCCTCCTCCTTCTTCTCCTCCTCGCCGCTTTCCCCGTCCCTTCCCCGGGTCCAGCCCGACCGGGGGAGGAGCCGCCCGCGTTCACAAAACCGCCGGTCCCGCACCGGCGGGGGGCACCCAGCGGGCACCCGGCGGCCGCCCGGAGCCATGCGCGGCGCTGCGGTGCCGGATCGGGGCGGGGGCCGCCCGGGGCCATGAGCGCGGCGTGGGGCGGCCCCGGGCGGCGGCGGCGCGGGGTCGGGGGGCGGCGGCGGACGCTGCGGGGGTTGGGGGGGCTGGGAGGGCTGGCGGGGCGGCTGCTGCGAGCCTGGGCGCGGCTGGCGGGTGGACGGGGGGATCGGAGCGCCCGGCGGCGGCGGCCGCAGCACGAGGACGACGAGGGCGGCTTCGAGAGCGCGGGGAGAAGGGAGACGGCGCGGGGCGGCGGTGTCGGGGCGGCGGGGAGCGGGGCGCGACCGCCCGGCGCGCAGGGGCTGCGGAACCACGGCAACACGTGCTTCATGAACGCCGTGGTGCAGTGCCTCAGCAACACCGCCCCGCTCGCCGAGTTCCTGGCGCTCGGACGCTACCGAGCCCGCGGGGCCCGCGCTGAGGTCACGCACCGCCTGGCGGCTTTGGTCCGCGCCCTCTGGAGTCTGGAATATACCCCGCGGCTCTCCGCCGAGTTCCAGGTACGGCCGCTCCGGGCTCGGAGTTGACCCGGGTGGGGTCGGAGCGCTCCCCGGGCAGTTGCGCGGCGGGGCGGGCGGCGGTGGCATCGCGTGTGCGGGATCCTCCCGCGCGTTGTACCGAGCTGGGAGCGCTGGGGGACTTTCCGCTAACCCCGAAGGGGAATCTGCGCTCCATGGAGGGGGAAACTGAGGCACGGGGCGGTGCGTTCGGTGGAGATGGGGCTCCGATGCCCGGCCGCAGCATCCCCGTCCCTCTGACTTGCTGTGCCCCGCAGAGCATCGTGGCCAAACACGGCGCGCAGTTCCGCGGTAACGCGCAGCACGACGCCCTCGAGTTCCTGCTGTGGCTGCTGGACCGCATGCACGAGGACCTGGGCAGCGCCTCGCCCGCACCGGGACCCCGCGCTGCCCACCAGGTGGGTGTCCCCGGGGGAG